>NC_071576.1:37740254-38386407 GCF_024509145.1 Vidua macroura
ACTATCTCATCACACAGAACGTAAATGATTCAAAATTCCTCAGCAAAGGATTATTAGCTTCCACACTCCTGTACAACACAGCATTTCTATAAGCACCATGCACCTGGACCTTCAGAAAATCCCCAGCCATCAGACAATCCCTAATTCAGAGTAGTTACTTCCTTCCCATGTTGTCAGTTGTGACCCTTCCTACTCAAATTCTCCCTCAAGAACCTCAAAGCACTATGTACCTTTGAGACATTAAGGAACCAACAGCAAATGCTTCACAAAAGAATGAACTTGAAAAGGAACAGTTACCAGGATTGGTAATTAATTGGCAATAATCCCAAACTGCCTTATCATTATAGAAACCACGTAATAGAAACCAATCCAATCTTTGAAAAGCTGGGTCTTCTTTCAGTAAGACTATGAATTAACTAAACTAAACACTAAAGTAAGTCTTATTAAAAAAGAAAGCAGCTGGTGACATTCAAAGCAAAGGATTGGTTCATCCAACACTGAAATTCAGTTAGCTTTAACCTACTTTTTTTTAATTTTAACAAGTTCACTGACTTTGAATGCCCCAGTTTTTAACTACTCTGCTTGATGCACTCTCTAGCTGACTTTCATCAATTATATGAGCACAGAGTTCACAGCAGTCCAACAGAACTTGCAAATGCAACTGGATATATATCAAGGTTATTGAAAATGAGCTGGCACTGAGACTGATGGTGACACTATCAACTCTTCAGATAAAACCTAGTGGACATTACAAAGAAAGAAAAGCTATTTTTCTTGTTTCATACTCTACTGAACATACAGTCAATTGATGCAGAGCAAGAAATAACTGTGAAAGCTCAACACTGCCTGCATGACTCCTTCTTTGTTAGAAATTCAGAATGTATTATTTTCATTAAGTCTTGACCTATTGCCCATTAATTTTTTTTTGCTCTACCATAACTAAAGATTAGTTTCCATGAACTTTAAATCTCACATTCAGATAGGTGCCTGTATTGAAGACATTCGATAACTTCAGGAATTCCAAAGTCAAAAAGAGATGAAGTAGTATCTCACAAATAAATTTACCAGCAAAACTGCAATATTTGTCTTCTCATATATATTAACATACTGTATTACCAGTATGGCAAAAAAAAATCCCCACACAAGTCGGCATTCTGACATAATCAGCACACTGGAATTGGAGACTACATTAATATAACAGTATATAGCTATGCCACCGACTTTCACTCCACCCCTCATGCTCTGTTTTAAGGTGCAATAAAAACTGAGATCCATCAGATCTGGCTTTCCAAAATACTATCTTTGCCTCTTACACAGACACAAATCCTCCAGGAGATGAGCAGAATTAAAAGGACCCAGAAGATGATTAGATGATTCCCCTTCTCTTGCCTAGAGCTTGAGAAGTATGAGGAAGTAAGGAAGGAAAGATCTAGAAACGGGTTAATATAGAAAGACAAAAAAACAAAAATTGGAAGTATAGTGGAGACCTATGGAAATACAGAAAGCAAAATTAGCCCTACATATCACAAGTCCACTATGATTTTTCCTATGGCTTAAAAACTGCCAAATTTAACCTGGAAAGTGGACAATGACAAATGCTTAAATTATAAACACAAATACAATGGAAAGTAGCTTACAGTCCTGTAAAAAAATTAGCTGACTTCATGATCTTTTTGCTTTCTAGGCAACTTCGAACTAGGCATCTAAATCCAAGCTACAAGGCAAAGGTGAGAACTTGCAAAAGGAAGTCTAAGACTGGTGTGACTGGAGAAAGAGCGGGAGTGCCTGAGTGTGGAGGCACCAAATGTAACACTGAGCAGGATCTGGGCTCTAAGGGGCTTATGTCAGCAGCACCCAGGTTAGCAGGTCACATCCCCCTGCCACTTCAGAAGACACCCAGATCTGGAGACAACACTGATAATCCAGAGAGTCAGGAGAATGTAGAGACGCAGGGCAATGTCCCCTCCAAAAGAGTACACAGGCACATCTGAAGCCTAGAATGGTTGCCAGCCTATGAAGAGGCCAGGAGACAGTAAGGACCTGTCAGCTGATGTCCCCTGTCAACACAGTCTGCCAGACTGTGGCATGCTGCTATGGCATGCTGCTATGGTGCTTGGCTGCTGTAGAGACATCTCGGGCACCACGGACACTCCTCCCTAATTTTTTGTTTCACTCTGTATTTTTAAATAAAACCATTTTCCTCTTTTACCAGGTTTCCAATGCACATCTACGTTATTGTTGGTACAATATTTTAACAATACTTTGAACCACAGCAGAGAAAACAGGGAAAACTGCTTAAAGATGAGCTTTCAGTTCCGTGATACACACGCTGCAGGAATGTGCTCTAGGAATACTGTTCAGGCAAAGAAACAACCCTTCTTCCACATGCTATTTTAGAAAAATCCTCTTCTTTTTTTTTAATCCCCTGAAGACTGTGCAGGTTTTGCATCTCACACTCACGCAACCTCTGGACTGGTTTCAAACACTGCTCCTTTTTTAGTTTTTAAGAATGAACGTGGGAGGTGTTCAAGTGATACTCCAGACTCTTCACAAACTTGGTCAGGACTTTTTAGCCTTGGCTGGCCTATGACTTCTGACACCCCTGAACAAAAGGTGACCACCATGACATGCATAGCCTGCTCATGCAAATTTTCACACTGTAGATTCCCAGCACTGTGGGTAAGATTGTAAACCACTGCATATTGATTTGACATATACCAGAGCAACAGGAAATTATGATACTATTTTTAAGATACTACTTCTCACAGCTTTGTGCACTGAAAGCAATTAAGAATAAATATTAATCCATATGAATTTCTTACTGCTAAAGTAGTGTACAACTTCACACAAAAGAAAGCTAATTGCTTATTATTCTTCTAATGATAATATAAAACAGAATTATTTTTATATATAGTATGCCAAAGACAAATCCCCTGGCATATTTTAAAAGGTCATACAGAGAAATGTATAAGCAGGAATATTCATCAGTAGCAGCATACTGTGTCTTAATGTTATGTTGCTCCTAAGCTGCTATTACTGTTACTACATGAGTAATGTTGCACATGAAAGTCAGTAAAATGTTCCTTAAGAATTTTTTCTCCTAAGCAGCTACTGCTTTCAGAACTAATTATAAAACATGCTTATATTTCTTTTGAGTTATTTCACCAGTTAAAAACAACTACTTCATTATTAGGTCATGTGTGCTAATACACCATGTCTCTACAAAATCTAAAACTATGCTTCTCATTTAACCACTTCAACTTGTTTCTTTTACCTGACATGCAGATTGAAAATGCAGTCACAATTCTAGGATGAACTCGAGATTTTAAGAACTTCTATCAAATACAGAACAGAAGGAATCTCATGCTAGTGACACTAATTCTTTTGCTTTCAGTAAGAACTGATCCACCCATATTTTCTTTTTCTCTTGAAATTTAAACTAAGTACCATTCTCTAGCACAAAATAACACTTTCAGTTTTGAAGAATTAAGGGCATACCTGGCCTGCACGGTACTAACTTGGAAAGAAGAGATAGCGCATTTAGCAATAGGTTCACATGTTTCATGATGTGTTAAATTCCTTTTACCTTATTATCAACATGAATTTATATGGCTAAATCAATTTCCACTGTAATCTCTCCACTTTCCAAAGAAATTGTTTTTGCAGGGTAGATTTCTGTACCTTCTCGTTCTGTCAAAAAACCAGGAAGCCATCCCTTTTGTGCACTCCTGTGTCAGCACTACAGACATCATAAAAGGATATAACCATTCAGATCAGCAGAATTCATCCAGCCCACACATCGCATGAATAAGAACGATAACAGGAGCGTAGCTGTATTCAGCGCTATGCTCGTAGCCAGACATGCGAAGCCCCATTTCAGATTATACATTTCAGTTTCCCTTTCCCAGGTCGCTGCCGGCCGCAGCTGTCCCCAGTCGGCTGCGGGGTATCGCCGTGCAGGGACCATCTGCTGCAGCCCGGCTCCGGAGCTGCAGGACGCCCTCGTCCCCAGCACCGAAGTTGCTCAGACTTTTCACGGCGGCGAGGGGGTAGGACCGGCCCGATTCCGGCTCCGGTCCGTCCCCACACGGACACCGGCCCGCTCCTCGCTCGGGGCCGGCGCGGCGAGGGGGCCCAGTCGCTCCCACTGCTCCGGCCCGGCGCCGCGGGAACGAGCCCGAGCCCGAGCCCGAGCCCGAGCCCGAGCCCGAGCCCGGGCCCAGCCCGATCACGGGGCGGGACGGGGAGGCGGGTGCGCGGGCGCGCGGTCCCAGCCTAGACAGGGATCCGGCACCAGGCTCCGGGCTGGACACGGCCGCTGCTCCCGCCGCACTCACCTGAGCGCGGCCGAGGCCGCGGGGCCGCGGCCGGCCCGGCCCCTCCGCCTCCTCCGCCCCTCACTCCGCCATCTTCCCCTCCTTCCCCGGCCTCCCGGCGGGGGCTCGCTGCGCCCGGGCCCGCCCACTCGGCCGCGAGCCTATTGGGTGCCGTGCCCATGCATCAGCCCCCCGGTTTTGGCGGTGATTGGCCAGCGGCGCCGTCCATCCCGGGACTAGCCTCCCGCCTCCAAGGCGGCCCGCTCTGATTGGCCCCGGGGAGGGCACAGGGAAGGGATTGGCTCGGGCGGCGCGAGCGGGACTGGCCCGGGGCGAGTCCCCCGGTGACCTCCACGGGGATTTAAAGGGGCCGCTCCGCAAGGGCGGCCGGGCTGGAACACCCGCCCCGCACCACCCGGTGGGGAGGAAAAGGGTGCGGGGACGTGGGGTCCCGGTCCGGCGGTCCTACAGCACCTGCTGAGCTCAGCGAGCATCGTGGTTGCTCTGAAAGGCGGCCTTCTCTCGTTCTGCCTGCAGTCATTCTGCCGGCTTTTTGTCATCCGCAATTTTTTAAAATTTTTTTAGCAGCGGTAATTTTGCACTTCAAGCTGTCGGGTGGATGCATTGAAGAGTGTGAAGAGGAGTACGTACCCATTCAGAAAACTCTGGAGAAACACCCCCGTCTCACCGTGATTCATCCCAGATTACTACAAACTATTTCTCTCGAAATCTTAACACGTGTGTTCAAACATTTAATACAATGCTTTTCTACTGTGTCACATTTTAGAGCAGACTGCAATGAAACACTTTTGCTAACTTCAGTATTATACCTACATTCTATTTACAACCAAAGCTACAGTTTCAGAGAATCAAAAGCAGGGGTTTATGTTCCATTGTACAGTTACAGAACATAATTTTTACTCCTGCTCTTCATGAGTCAAATCCTGTATTTGGATTCTTTTCTTTTCCCCGTTGTTGCCAAGCTAAGGGACCTACAGGTTTCAGTACTGACTAGAGATCAAACC
This sequence comes from Vidua macroura, assembly GCF_024509145.1. Classification (NCBI taxonomy): domain Eukaryota; kingdom Metazoa; phylum Chordata; class Aves; order Passeriformes; family Viduidae; genus Vidua; species Vidua macroura. The sequence continues at coordinate 37,745,596 of NC_071576.1, forward strand.
TATTTCTGCTTCTACAGTCTTCACAATACTCTGGTAACCAGTTGCAACCATATAATTCTGCAGTCAAGCCTCCAGCCAGTCTCAACATAAACTCTTGGCTGCAGATTTGAGAATGGACTGTCCCTCAGTAGACTGGAGAATGGTTCATCTGTATTTAAAATCCTATCCCTTTTACTACTTTTTAAAAAGACAAAGATGAAATATTAAATAGCTCTGCCTCTGAGCTGCCAACACTTTCACCTTCAGGGTGACCTGTTCTCAAGACAAAATACTTCTATAAACAACCAGTTATGCTAAAAATACTACTTTTGTGGAAATCTGCTTGTATCTGTACAGCTTAGTTAAATTTAACAAATTTAAGATCTCAGGTCTTTAAAACTCCTCTTACTGTCTACCACCTTTTAAACTGTATGTTATATATATATAGTTTTCATAATGTTTAATAAGATATTACTTACATGTGATTTATTCTGCTAATGGCAAACTTAGATTCTGATAGTTGAGAAACTTTTTTTTTTAATTGTAGGAAGGTTGACTGTTCTTTGATTGATTGTGTTATGGGTTGTTGTTTTTTTTTTTTTTTTGCAGTACATCTGTTATACCATTTGCGTTCACCTTCAAGCACATTAGAAAAATCTGTGACATCTGAGGTGGGAGCTTGTAGGAACATATGTCACAAACGAGCCCTGCTTGTCCTCTTCTGGAGCTCATGTTTTGCACTGGTTTCTGCCAGCAGAATAAAGGATTATCAATACTCTGACAACAAGCTCAGTTATAAGAAACTGATCTGTAAGACCTGCTAGCACCATTCTCACTGGTATTTAGCTTTTCCAGTAATTAAAGGATAGTTGGTTGCCCTACAGGAAGAGTTGGGGGATGGTTTAGTTTTGTTTTTTATTTATACAATGGAAGGTTTATTTATGGGTTGATAAATACAATATCCAGTCTCACTGGGACAATAAGGCACAACTGTAGGTTACAACTATAGTGTCAGAAGACAGCAACACCTACTTCTATGCAAATCACAAAGCCTACAAACCATTTTTACTTTTCATTAGCACTGTTACATTCCTATTTTACATGAGGCAGTTATAAAAGTATAATGTTTCTTTCTCATACAGAGTAGAGCTTTTTAATTTACATTTCTTTCTGGAACTGTGCTGCACTCTGCAAAACTATGAAGTGCAACATTTTACTTTTGAATTCCTTTATTTAAAACAAATCAAAAATCCTTCAGAGACTTGCACATTATCTTTCAATGAAAGTGATGATTGAATGAACTGAAAAAAAAAGGAAATGCACATTTAACAGTAGTTTTGAGACTGGAAAGTATTTATAAAAACATTAACCTATGACAGAGAAGCAGTTCTAACACCGATTCTTCTATAAACAAGCTCCCAGGATTTTTTGGTTTTATTGGAAGTATCTTCCAGATTGTGGAATGCTCCAGCTGAACTACATTTGTCAATCCAGCCACGGAAAATTGTTACTATTGAACCTTCAAGGATTCCGATCTCTTGAATTTATCAGCATTACATTAATAGTATTAATCATCTTACACTTGCAAAGAGATTTGTATACAAATACATTCTGAAATATCTGGGATAATATGATCTTTCCCAAACTGTATTCTTATGCCAGAGCTTTCTTAAATACAGCCACCAACCTCAACACAAATATAACAGACTAGGACTTTCATACTGGAAAATATAAATAATTACTCATTATGCAGACCACTATAATTGGAAAAAAACCCTATGGAATCAGTTTCACGATTTTGTGTTTCCTGACACTATTACCAGGGGGGCAGTTACAGAACTACAAATCCAGATTTTAGCATGACTGGTTTTCTTGCATTTTGTACTCTGGTAAACAAATTTAAACTTTCAGAAGCAAAACCACCCTGATGAAAAGAGGGATCTTAGACTTAAACAATCTGGAGAGGACACTTCATGGCCTACCAGCTATCAAGCCTGCAAGCTATGCAAAGGAAAGAAACAAGTTTCTGCCTCTGCTACTAGAACAGTTCAAGTGACATAGTGCAGATTTCCTATTCCTTTTGAGAATACCACAGCCTGTCCCCACTGTAGATTCTACTATTGTCCCTGTGAATTCATTCAACAAAGAACAAAATCTATTCACAGCACTTTAAAGTACTCTTAGCTATCATCATGCATTTATGTTAGTTGTACAGTGAAGCCATAGAAATTGAGAAGTTCTCAAGTAAAAGGCAGATTAAAAGCACTGAAGAAACAAGTTTGCATGTAAAGAGCCAAATGGGAAAGGGGCAAAAATATTTTTTTAAAAAAGGCAGCTGTAATGTGGCAAAAGTGAATAATTATCAATGCACCTAGTATTTGAGTAGATGCTTGTCTCTGAAATGTTTCAGAGGGCACTTCTGTGGCATGTTCCTGTTTTTCCATTCTCAGATTCAGAGCTCAGAAGAATCAGTTTGTACATTAAACAGTAGTGTTTAAGGAGAGACATTTTTACTGAAACAGTAGTGCAGAAGGAGACAAGAGAAAGGGCAAATAACCCAGGATGGACAGCATTTAAAAGCTCCTTTTCGAAGTTGTGTGGCAGCCATTTCCCTTTGTTCCTGTTGCACAGGAATGTTCACATTGGTAGAACAAATCAGGGAGGGGTTGGAGATGTATTGTATATGCACCAGTAGCAATGCTCTGGGGTATGGTGCTAAGGAGAAAATGAAGTTCTATTCATTACATAGTTGGAGTAGAAAGGAATAGGCTCTCCATCCATCAGTGAAGGAATCGAATGCTCATTTTCTGCTCTACATCCACCTTCTCCAAAACCTGCAATAAAATTGAGAAACAGCTACTTAAGTTACTGTACATCTCTCCTACAAGGTTTCTTATTCTAGTAGTAAGGAAATGGGCAGGAACATGGGATGTCTTCAATTCAGCATGCCAGTCCTTCATCTAGATGGAGACTACTGTTTCTCATTGTGGGCTAAGGTCGGTCCAAGGGAAGGAACTTAGCCATCAAAGCCACAAGAAGGCTGTCAATCAAAATGTAACTAATGTGGTTTCAGTCTGCCAACAGCACAGAAAGGCCTGGATTTCCAAAACTAGATTGTGTGGTAATGTCCAGCCAGGAAACACAAGGGAGAATGGAGTAGAGAAAGGGATGTGAGCAATCACTGAAGAGCAAAATCAAGACCAGAGCACCACTAATGTAGATCATTGTAAAGCTGGGGTGGCAAGTTCATTCATGAAATTGCTATTAACACTGAGTCATGAAGACATTACTCTGCTCCAGGCTGTTTCAAGCAGTAGACTTCAGTGCTCCAAGATGAGAGTAATTTATGTTTGAAGAGACCTGTGAAGTCTTTCAGTCCAATCCCTCAATTCCTACCTAAAGCAGGACCTGCTAAATCAGGTTGCTCAGGGCTTTGTCCTGGTTAAGCTTTAAATATCTCCAAGGAAGGAATTTCTACATCTTTCAGAAGCTATGACCATCCTCTTAGTAAGAGTTTTCCTTAGAGCAAACCATGTTTTCCCGTGTTGCAACTTGTTTCTGTTGCCTTTTGTCATCTCCAAGATAAGTCTACTTCCTCTTGTCAATAGTCTCCCATTAAGTAGCTGAAATTGTTCTGCTACAGGATAACTTTCTCCACTGATTATCTAAAATGGCTCCCTACTATTACCTATTTTGGACTATCAAAACATGTAATTCAAAGTACCAGAGCTAGGAACTTGAATACCAATATTAGTTGTGTTGCTGACAGATGAAATCTACACGTGAAAGCTGATCAGTGCTATTACAGCAGAATTAATCTGTTCTAACAGTGCTAGTCAGGTTACTTGTGCAGAAAGAAGCAGTTGCAAAACAAAAAGCGAGAGTTCTTCAGTATATTCAGGGCTGTAGCTTTATTTAAGAGTATAAAGAAACATGTGGACTAACTATTAGCACCCTGACCGTATTAAAAAAAACAAAACGTGACTAATAAAGGGATGAAAAAGCTAACAGAAGGCTTTGCTCAAATGCAAGCACAGCTATTTCAATTACTTCCTCTCTGTTCCCATTTGCATTTGTCTGAATGACTTGTTCATTACTGAGCAGCTTCATTAAGTCATTAAAAACATAGTTTACAAACCTTTACAAATTCTGCAAAAGAGATGGCACTATCTCCATCTTGATCAGCTTCCTGGATAGTCCTGTCAGCAATGCTGCCCAGCTGTTCATCAGAAATATTTACACCAACCATCATCCGTAATACCTGTAGCATAGAAAATAACCATCACTCACATAGGAACAGAAGTATTCTTAGTGCTTTCTTTTTATGTATACTGTCAAAATAACACCACACAAGATTTTCACTGAAGTAATTTCTAGCCAGACTTCTGTTGTCCTTTGTACATTAAGTCTTTCAGGAAATACAGGTATCTTTTGCAGCCACCACTGACAAAGAATCCTGCTTTTTCACTAGGCAGCAGGAAGAGGCAGAAGCAAGAGAAAACTTTTGGAACTAGGAATGAGTAATTTTGTCCAATGGTTCTTCTTTTTCCCCAGAAAACATACCAGCATTTGATTGAATATCTGCTGTTTGAGATATTTGCCTACAGGAATCTTGAAAGTACAGGGTCCAGTGACAACTGCCATTACCCTCCACATTCAGTAAAGCATTTTCTGAGCAGACAGAAGAGGGCAGTTCCAGTCAAAAGCAAACCTTCTTCTTACATCAGGAACCACAAATTGCCATGTGTACTTCCCAGGATTAGTAGCATGTAATTACTCCTAGCACAAGCCTAGTTTCATACATATGCAGAACTGATGAACTTTGATTACCTTTGCTGCAATTTCAAGAAGTTTTATTCTGTACAGAGGATGCACAGAGGATCAGGCAAACAACCTAATCCACCTCAGTGACTGTCCTTTTGAAATCCTTTTAGAAGCACCTTTAGAAAGTTACGGAAGGTAGTTCTTAAGGGGCTTAGTATACTTGTTGAATATTTAGGTGTCACTAGGATTTAGGGCAACAGGATCTGCCTAGCCTACCAAATAAGAATAAAGTCCCATACTATATCTAAAGCTTTAAGGCAGAGGTAAGCAAAGCCAGCACATTACTCCTGCAGTTCTTTTGAGAAAACGGTTCAACTCCCCTCTTCTAAGTGGGTATGAAGTCACAGAGAACATCATGATTGAGTCATTCAAAGCAGCCCTGTGCTATTTACCTGGAGAAGCTCATCCCTGGAAATTTTGTCATCTTTATCTAGATCGTATAATCGAAAAGCAACTACAGGGAAGAAAGAAAGAAAGAAAGAAAGAAGGAGCAGTTACATTCAAGTGCCATTATTTTCTTCATAACAATAGATTTATCTAAAAGAAAAACAACAAAACTAAGTACTTGTAAATTATTTTAAGAGAATTAGCTTAGAATTTTAATTCACCATAAAACTCATGCTCAGTTCCATCAAATCTTGTTACCACACACAGGAATAGCATTATTGCCAATAATGGAAAAATTTTATGTTCACAAGCACTCTGCTTGCAGGGTATTTCCTAAAAACCCCAAGTCATGGAAGAATAATTATCACTAAGATACATTTAGACCTTTAATTTCAGGGCCAACCATTTTTACATTATCATTCATTCTCTTTGACTATATTCTGGATGAGATACAACAGAAATTTTAAGAGCTCTGAGGACTGTTGCCAGCTTTGATTAGCAAGAAAGCATTCTGCTCATATACTGTAGGCAGACATCCAAATACTTAAGAAAGTACTCAGCTGAAGGCAGGGAAAAAAAGCAGAATTATATGGAAGAACTGGAGAAATAAGCATAAAAGCTCATTCATGTATGGGATGTGGCTTCTAAATCTGAAATAATTTTGAATACAAAATTATTTTGAAACATTTCTGTTATAAGACATTTTGCAAAGTGTATATATATTACTCAAGAGTCAACTAATTCCACCGAATTCTAATATAACAATGGCTCAATTGTTGACATCGTGAACAGATAAGGTTGCAAGTAAGCTTTTTAAAAAATCAGGCAGTAGGAGAGATCATTGCACAGGAAATAACTGTGCAGGAGATCCCAAGCCCCCTTCCTCCATTCCTAAGAGGGGAAAAAAAACCCAACCCAGCCAAAAAGAAGATGGAAAAATAATCGATCCTATAGGAAGGTTCATATTACTTACAGTGGAGCTTGTTACTTCTGCTGTTCAGTGGTTCTGGTCCATTCTGGTCTTTGCTCTTTTCATTATCTTCTATGGGTCGGAAATGGGCTAGTGTCCTCATGAATCCACGGAAATTCACCTGGTCCTCTCTGCGTAAGCATTTCAGCAGCTCAGTTTTTGGCATACCTTATACAAGCGCTTCATTTCAGTAAAGAACACTATTAATATCCAAAGCTCCAAGACCATGTGAACTCTTTCATTCCCACTGAATGGGAAGCTGTGAGAAATCTTACTGAGGACTCCCCTTCCCTGACCTGCAAAATCTGTTTAAGCTGAAGCCCTCACCCTTAACCCATGCATGAACTATGCTGCAGCTATGCCTGAATGTAGCAATGTATCTTGCTGATCTGGACCCCTCGATTGACTTGATACTAGTTTCAGCACTGTCAAGCACTGTACTGTTGGTTGACCTGACTGCAGTCACTGGGCCTGCTCTGCTTTTTGTGTTCAGGTGTGTGCCCTTCTTCAGCCAGTACATCACCCCTTCCAGCTTTGCTGTCACCTGTTGTAGAAGTCGGCGAACCCAATGGGAAGAATGATGATGTCTAACTCCAGTTCAGAAGGCTGAATGATTTCTTTGTTATAATTATGCTATAATACATTAATATACTATATAAAAGAGGATACTGAAAACTACATGTTACTTTCTCCAGTTATCATATCTAACTACTCACAACTCGTGACCCTGTTCGCCAGAGTCCAGACACAGGTGGATCCGATTGGCCACCAGACTCAAACAATTCTCACCAGAATCCAATTAAGCAATCACCTCAGGTAAACAATTCTCCAAGCACATTACACATGAGAAAAACAAGGAGCAGAAATAGAAATTGTTTCCTCTTTCTTTCTCTCTGTGTACCTCTATGAAAAATCCTAAGAGAGAGAGAAATGTGCTTGCCACAGTCACCCTTGGCCCCTGTCTGTGGGGCTGTCATTGCTCACTGCTCTCTGACAAAGAGTTCTCTAGTTTCTGTGGGAACCAGCCATGTAAGTAACTTCCCAGGATGCCTGCTTTCTATTCAGTAAACCCTGCCTCATTTTAGCTGACATTATGACTTGATTAGACAATCCAACCTTCATCAATCAGTAATAGCAACTGTGTTCAAGAGATTCCATAGAACAATCCAGAGATGTATAATGAAGAGAGACAATGCTGAAAATTTGATCATCTCTTTGGATTTGTGTTAGAAGTGTCATAAACTATGCCTTAAGTGTAATAAAAACCTAAACTCAAGCAACCAAAAAAGCCAATCTAATAATAATGGTACACTTACTATATAAGATACAATAGGACCAAATTATTAATTGCAATGTTACTTAACACAGAATAGTGTTGATACAAGTTTGCTTTAAGAACCGAAGTCTATACACAGCCTGGAATTTCTTCCAAAGTGTTCAGCAGTTTAGGAAGAAGAGTGGAAAACTGTGGCAGAAGCCTGAGTTTGCCAATAAATAAAGCACAAAAAAGTCTTGTAAAGTCGTAAAGTATTTCTCATAAAGAGAATTAAAATATGCTGAGGAAATTATGTACCCACACACACTGCATGGCAAGTTTGAAGTGTTCAATTATTAGTCAATTCAAATTCTGTGCTTTAATTATCAGCATTTCACTCCTATGAAAACTTCTGACAAACTTCTGTTCATAAATTCATTTTGTTGAAACTCACCCTTCTGGAAAGAAGGCGTTGATAATTCTGTCTCCAAGTGGATTGATGGCAAGCTCTGGAATCCGCTGGAAGTCTTCACGGCTAAGGAAAGCAAGAACACAACCAGTCAGCATAAAGTTGAAGTCAGAGAAGAAGTTGCTTAAAAAGAATTCACAGTAAAACATCAGTGGAATCCTATTTCTGCAGCAAGACATTTGGTGATTTTCAAAATGCAACTTTTAAAATCATGTTTTCTTTATGACTAATGGCACAAAATAAAGCAAAAGACAATGCCAAATCTATATTGCTTTACAAACTAGCAGTGCTCGTTTATCATGTTAACAACACTTCTCAGACACTAACATCATTTGTGCTAGAAACCTTACTGTAATGATGCCAAATAGTTTGCAATGTAAGAAAAGGAAAGCTTCTGAAGTTGTTTTGAAAGAAATTACTGCTCCAAGATGAAAATATTCATTGAGGTTTTTAAATAATTATTTTGGTACTTAATCATATGAATTGTCATGACTTTTCCAGACTGCCTCATTTCAGATTCTGGAAGAATACCATACTTCTCCAAGCATACTATAGGTTATTAGCATGTTCCGATACATTTTGTTTGTTTATGCAACAAATTTGTATCTTATTATAAACAGCAAATTTCAGATTATTTTAGCTTCAGCCAAGCAGTATTCCTATTTTAAACTGACAATTTTACACTTTTATGGGCACCTGTACACCAGATATAATTTCACCAGTACAGGCAAATACTCATTGCTCTCGCCAGCCATCCTCTTTTCTGGTCATGATTATATGTACACAACACAACATAAACACAGCTATGTCTACATTGTTATTCTTCTGATCTGAAAGACATCATGAGCTGTACTACATACACATTTTAGAACAGTATGACATGAACACAGGCTTCATTCTCCTATTAGAATTGCACTAGTATTTTTTCTTTCAACCTAACAGTCTGTCAGTGACAACAAAGTGGGTAATCTTGATGTGACCAAGGCAAACACACCAAATGTGTCTTAGTGAGTTGGTTTGTTTTTCCTTACAACAGAACACAGCAACTTACCAGTCAGTTCAAGATGTACTTCATAATCATCTAGATTTTAAATTGCAAACAACAAAGGAGTTAAGCTGTAAAAAATTCCCACCCTATTCCGTCAGGATGTGTAACTTGACGTTTCCTGCGCAATCTCCAGAAATACTAGCAGTTCCCTTCAAGTTAAATGCAGTCCCACTGGTTTTGAACTTGGGGTCAAAGTCTCAAACTTGATGACTGAATGTTTGCTACTTTTCAAAACTATGCTCACTAACTAAACTGGCAACAAGGTCTGACTCATGACATCATTAAACCAAAAAACTGGCTTACTAAAGTAAACACAACCAAATTTTGAGATTATTTAAATATAAAAGCCTTTTATAATGCTGTGATAATAAAAGGTAAAAAAGAAATTGGCTGACTTTATCACCAGTCTAGCTAGGGAAAGGCAGAGAAGCAAGATGTTCTAGTTTTAAATGTATTCTATAGCACTTTTTGCACCCAGTCACCACCACAGCACTGTTAAGAATCCTAATTACAGTGCATCTGTTAGAACATGGTTAAACTGTCTGACCTTCTAACAGAGTGACCTGACCATATTTTTAAGTTATCCCAACAAACTTCTGCTCTGACCAGGTACCATATTATTTTTAATAGGCAAAGTTAACATCTGTTTAGCATGATCAACTTGTTACCAGACCTGCTGCATTTTAAGCTATTGCTGAAGGGCAAAGTATGCATTAGTGATTTAAGCAGGAGATGCAGTGATGTGGAAAGCCTGTGTCCTAATAACAGTATTTTAACAGCAGAACTTCAATGTCAATGCTAACTTTATAACCTAAAAGCAGCAGCTGCCCTCTCTTCCATGTAGAGCAAAGTCCTAATGCTTCAGAATTTTTTACTTGCATATCATGACTTTTTAGTATTCAGCCCCGGTAGATATTTGGCATTTCAGCCTCCAGTGATTCTGTTTTCTAATAGGAGATTAACAATTAACCACAAATAATTCCCTGGTTTCAAATCTATTTGTCCTGTCATTATCAGGGCTGCAGTAGAGCACTTTTGCTTATTAAGAGCACATTACTGAGTGAGTGTTATAACTGAAATAGCTGCAACAGCCATAAAAGCAAATGAATGTGAGGTAAGTTATTCTCCACTTTATAAAGCTAAGCTTTCCTGCAGTCATTATGGACCAACTTCACCTGGCTGAAGCTGGCACTTAGATGAAATTTAATACCCTCTACTTCTTATGTGTTCACGGGCAACAAGGCTCTTCTAAGGTATCTTTACATGAACCTGGCTCTTGTGAAATCTTTTCTTAAATGCAACAGGCAAAGCAACCTTTAATTGTATGTGAACATTATGCAGGCCAACCATTTAATACATACACCAGTGTATTCACAATTGGATGTAATTTGCAGCAAAGAATTTCTAGATTCTAAGCAAGACAAGTGTTCCTAAACTGAGTATTCCCTCCAAGGCACAGAGCAGATCCCTACTGTAAAGGTGCATATCCCAAAGACTGCAAGAAGCCTACAAGACCCCTTTTTTCCTTCCATTTCTGGTTGTTCATTCTTCTGTTACTTCTAGATGTTAGCAAAACACCAGGGATGAGGAGGGATATCTAGAGCTGAGGGACAGTAAAATAATGGAAAGAAACCCCATATATATGCACATCAGAAGTGGTAGAGGAAAGATGCCCAGAGGATACAAATAGCAAGAAATTACTCGAAGAGGGTGTCATGGTTGGACACTGGCGCAATGCCAGCATCCCCATGAAAATGCACCTTTTCTAAATAATTGAAAGCAATAAGGTGTATCATGCAAGTTGGTCAAAAATACTTAAGAGCTTACTACTGAAGAGGTTCAATTTCTCCAAACCCTTGCTAACATCAGCTTTGTCATTCATTTGACCTTTTGATGATCTAATGAATGTGTTCCCCATAAAAATCTCCCTACCTTCCCCCTCTCCAATTAGATTTCTGTTGAATTCACAACTTGAGGCAGTTCAAAAACTTCAAAAAATCTAAGAGCACCACTGCTGACAAGGAGGTGCTGGAAGCCTAGAGAAGTTACAGGGAAAGAATACCAATATTCCCCCCCCTTCAGGATTGTGTCATCCATCTCATCTAACTCCATCCTTACACATGCTCTGCACAAATGTTAAAAGTTGCTTAACTATCACAGCACTAATTGGTTCATAAACATAAGGCCAAGGAGTATGCAAAAAGGTGATAATTAGATGAGCAATAAGGAAGAAAAAAGACAGCACGCATAAATTGTGGTTGAAGATGCAAGTATAGACTATTCTTGTACCCTGTCTTTTCCAATCCAAACCCATATCCTTCCTGTCTTTCCTATTTTAGCTAAAGCTAAAAATGCTTTGCATTTTCTTGAGCAAAAGTAAAGAATTCCACATTCAGAGAGCTAACTTTCATGTTTTGCAATCTTGCAGTACCCGTTTGAACTAATAAGAACAAGCCTGACATCTTTCCAGACCCAGATGGTTCAGTCAGCTGACAAAGACTGACAGATGGCCTGGCTGGCTCATGTTACCCTTCTCTCAGGATCAGAGGCTTTCTGAAGTTCTTCAGAAGACAGGTGTGAACAGCTTTCATAAACATGACATATGCATAAACAGCTCAATGTGTCTATCCTCCGTAGCTACCAGCTTTCAGAACATTCTTCCATGTTTACCAGGCTATACCAATTACTGTACAGAAAAAAAACACTTCTCAAGTGCTTAACCTGTCTTTGCCCCAGTGCCCAAGAAACTATTGTTAAGTGGGAGGTTCCATATAAAAGTTACATGCAAAGATTGCAGTTTACAAAAGTACCTCCTTTTATAGCTCTATACATGTCTGTCTAGAGCTACTTATTAGTAGATAAACTTTGGATCAAAGGTATTCTTGTGTGGTGTACACTACAGTACCCGCCCAACAGAGAGACTCACTAAGCAATCATATATTCACCCTGTTCATGCTATACTATTTCCTAATATTGGAAATCAGCAGGTAAGTAAGGAAACATGCACCCTTTTCCTCCTGAGCTATAGTTAGTATGTAGACAGAACAAGTATATTCCAGATTTCACAATTTAGATGTAGCTATGGACAACCAAAGGTATCAGACTTTTGTTCTGGCAACTCAGCATGTCACAATATTGAAATCAAAGGTGACAAAAGAATTTTCAAGAAGTTTTGTCCTGTCTTTTCCAACATGGTTTTGTTCAGATGGTAGAAGTCTGAGAGAACTTACTCATTTTGTTTAGAAGAAGTGAAGCTAAGGAAAAATATAAAATTTTTCTACACTTTTAAAGAAACCTGAAGGTAAACTTGACATTTTTACCTTTACATGTAAAAACGGCTATAGTCGCTTAGAGAATAAATATGTGAGAGGGAAAAAAAGGAAGTAAAAACCAAAAACTTTTTGAAGACCAAGCTTTGTCTTTATCAATAACCATCTCTAATATGTCATCTATGTAACTCTTTAAAAACAAAGTGCCTTGAAATTACACATAGGTACACTGGATAGAAACATCTGGCTATGAAAGATTTCTGCTTTTGATTACAGTTCCAGAACTAACAGGATTAATCATCATCTGCCAGATTTTCTGTACAAAGCGCTCCTTACTTTGCCCTTCTTCAGAAGGGTGATACACATTTAAAGATTTATTTCATGCCATAAAGAATTGACTGACATTTCTTTTCCTAATCATGGTCACATGAGTGATTTTGTCATGTTTGATTTGTAAGTCAAAGGTGTAAGTCATCCTTACGGAAACAATAAATCTTGCTCACAGGAAACAAACAGAAGACATACCCTCTAAACTGTTTGGTGGTAGTAAGCAAGTGATAACTACTTCTTACTTGTCTTAAAGCAGCAAGTTCTCTTTGATCTGTATCTCAGAAACCAACATCTATGACCTTCCAAGCTGTAGTTCTTGATCTCTCAATCTATTTTTCAGGAAGTAGTTTTCCATTACTTAAATTTAATAGTGTCTGCATTTCGTGGGTAGCAGAACAAGTTTAAAAAATTGAATGCCACTCTTAAGTCAGACATGTTTGAGAGTGGGCTATGCTTAGGGGCCAAGACTGCAAGTTAAGGGATCATAATATGCACAGTTGTTGGGATTTCCCAAACAACCTCCACTTCCTTTCCTAAGTACCACATGATTATCAACAATGGAAGTCTACCTCTTCCTGATGCATAATACTGTGAAACTAAGCATTGTGCAACAGACATTCATAGCATATTTAATCAATTACTCCTCTTACATAAACTGAGTACAATCACTTTGACATTTATACAAACCTTATGGATTCAGTAAGTGAATTTAGTGTTGAAGGAGAACATGGAAGAGTTGAAGAAGAGCAGCACATCCTAGGTTCAAATTGTGCTAGACTAATCCAGTAGCCATCACCTTTATTCATCTATGAATATTAAACTCACATATAAAGTTTGAAAAGGCTGTAAATGTTCTTTTCCAAAACATAAGGAGTATCAACCTTATCCACAATCTCATCAGTTGATCACTACATCAGAATTGCCAATGCTACAATTAATATAATGCATTGGTTTTAGTGTCATAGTGGGCTTTTGGAAGTTCCTGCATACCCCATCCCAAGATAATTCTTTACATGCACAATCCATTTCGTCATCCCTTCAGCTATGCAAGTCTAGAAATTTACAGTACAGCCATAGTCCAAATCAATGGAGTCAATCAGCTTCAAAACCTACACAAGGCAAATAGGGAGGGAGAGTATTTTTAAGCCAAAATAATCACTCTGTAGTCCTGTTTACCATACAATTCCACATCCAATTACTTAAATGCTGAGAAGTCAGCAATTTGTGGCACTGAAGGAACTGCGCATTTCCTACAGGAAACTGCAGTTAAGTACTGCCAAAGACCATGTATCTTACACTTGCCACTTTGATCTTTTAAGAGGTGATTCCAGCATTACAGTTAGGTTGGTTTATAGGCAGGCCTATAGCTTTTCTGGGTTTATAGTGCATCCTGCAGTCATATTTTACAAGATCACATACAAAACTGCAGGTGGTACATGAATCACTGAATTTGACTGGCATAGAGCTGCTATGAAAGAAGTTAACTCTGTAAGAGCCAGATCATGTTATGCTACAACAATGTCCCTTTCCCCTTCCTGCTCTCGCCTGCATTCTTCTCCAGCTTTCCTGTGCACTGTGGCTATATGGTGAATGGGAAACAAAATCCATGAGAGCAGGGAAGGCTACAGAATGACAGCAGGCAGAGATATATTTTAACAGGCCATCATCTCACCACAATTTACCTTTTGGTTGAGAATACTCTTTTCAGCAGACTTGGTCCATCAAAATGAAAAATATTTTGCAGATAAAGTTAAAGACTCATCTTTATTTAATTGACTAAGCTGTAAGAAACTATTTACTTCCGTAGCTTTTGAATTGAATGTAGATAGGAAACAAACACTAAAGATCTTAGAATGTCCTGCACTACCACTTTAAATAACAGAATGTTTGTTTAGTCACAATGACTTGGTTCCAGCCCTTTTTTTATTTTTGAGCATACTAATAGATATGGGTGTCCAACAAGAGGTGCAAAGTTAAATACAGTAAATGCATTGCAGATCCAAGAAGTGTTTAAAGACACTGGATATCAGAAACAAGTAAGTATAGATTTTTTTTCTTATGAAAGCCAGGATAAAGATGACACAGCAGAACCATTCTCATATTAAACAGTAGAAGCAATATTTAAAGAAAGGTAAGAAATACCAATCTAGAAGTGTTGTTTCACAATTCTGAACATTTTTTAAGACTGTGAATACCAAATCTGAACTTTCTCCTATTAACTACTACAAACCTTCAACACTACAGTAAAGACAGTTGGTACTTAGAGCACCTCAGCTCAACAATTAAACCTTTCATTTAGACAGTAGGTATGAAAGAACTTGTTACAATAGCCTCAGTGATTTACCAATGAGAAAAACACACAGACATCCTGCAACAGCAAGCCACCAATACAGATGTGCCAATGCAAGTACAGCTGAATTACCCACCTAAGAGTGCCATTTTCTCCTTTGTCCAGGCTGGTGAAACGACTGTACAGACGGGTGATTTGACTGTGGGAGACTGAAGAAGAAAAGAAAGAAGATGACAAATTAGCATGTCAATGATTCCTCATAGGAGAAGACCTCATTACACTGAACTGCACTGTTGCCAGAAGCTGTATTCAAAAAAGAGTTCACATAGAACCGGTTACACTGAATGCACACGACAAGGAGCATTTAGGGACTTTGTGAGCTATAAATGACAGCTTAATATTCAAGAATCTATAAATTAGCTCATTCTTCAAAAATTTAACTCTGTTTTCTACCCATTTCTATTTTTCATCTTTAACAATTTTTCATTATCTGATTCAGTACATGTCAATTAAAAAGAAAAAATATTTGATTCACAGTTCCACTTTATTTCCTTTAATTCCTTTACAGCTAGAAATAATGTGGACACAGCCTACACTGATGACCTCTATATCACTCATGACACTAAAGACCCCTGCTATAGTATCTTTCCTTCTCTTTTGCTTATCTCTACTCCCATTGTCTTTTTTCCACCCAAAGACAGAAAGTGAACTCAATTTTTCTGCATCTGGAAAGTGCTCAGAGAGGCTTAAATTTTTAATTTACTTTTCTTCCTTTACAGGACTGCTGAAATCTGAACATTCTGGGGTTCATAGAATAAGAGAATAACCTGACTTGGAAGGGACCCAGAAGGACCATTGGAGTCCAGCTCCTGGCCCTGCACAGCACCATCCCCAAGAATTTCACCATGTGCCTGAGAGCATTGTCCAAACATTTCATGAACTCTGTCAGGCTGGTGCTGTATCCACTTCCCTGGGGAGCCTGTTCAAGTGCCCATTCACTCTCTGGGTGAAGAACCTTGTCCTTATGTCCAACCTAAACCTTCCCTGTCACAGCTTCATGCTTTTCCCTCAGGTCCTATTACTGCTCACCAGAGAGTAGAGATGAGGAAGGCTTTGTTCCAGAACTTGGAACCAAAGATAGATTTATTATTAAATTCAATAGTATTTTTTAGATCCTGCATTAAACTAGCAATACTTTGGTGCCCAACCCTCTGTTAAGATCTCTCTGCCTTCGAGGGAGTCAACAGCTCCTCCCAGTTTAGTGACACTGGCAAACTCACATAGTATGCCTTTGAGTCCTGCATCCAAGTTGTTTACAAAGATGTTAATGAGAACTGTCCCTGAAATGGGGCCCTGCAGAACCCTCTTAGTGACTGGTCACTCGCCTGATGTTACCCCTTTCACTGTAACCCTTTGCGCCCAACCCAGGAGCCAATTGCTCTAGGACATGGAATTACAAATTTAAAAGCCTATTTGTAAAGAAATTTGAGAAGGAGTTGGGATACAAAGCAAGCAGAAAGTTATTGCAGACTTTAAATCTGCAGTTTGAAACATTAATTACAAAGGCAATATTAAGTTCAGCATAACTGTGTCAACATTACCAAGGTACTAGACAACCCAAGATATTAGACAACTAATCTTTAGTCTGTGATGTGAGTGGGATAAAGCTATATAGAATAGCAATTCCTTTAACACTGAAAGAACACTTGTCCTGGTTTCAGCTGGGACAAAGTTAATTTTCTTCTTAGTAACTGGTACAGTGCTGTGGTTTTTAGATTTCATAGGAGAATAACGATGACAACACACTGTTGTTTTGGCTGTTGCTAAGTCATGCTTACCCTAAGCCAAGGGCTTCTCAGTTTCCCAGGCTCTGCCAGTGAGGAGGAGCACAAAAAGCTGAGAGAGAGCACAGCCAGAACAGCTGATCTGAACTGGCCAAAAGGATGTTCTGTACCACAGAACATCATGTCCGGTGTATACAATTCTGGAAGGAATTGGCCAGGAGGGGCCAATCGCAGTTTGGGGACAAGCTGGGCACTGGTCAACAGGAGGTGAGCAGTTGTACTGTGCTTCACTTGTCTTTCTTGGGTTTTATTTCTCTTTCATTACAATTAGTATTATCACTGTTATTACTAACATTTTTTAAATTATTATTATATTTTACTTGATTTCAATTATTAAGCTTCTTAACCCATGGGTTTTACCTCCCCTCTCCCCCAGCTTTTCACCCCACCTTGAAAGGGAGTAAGCAAGCATCTGTGTGGTGATTAGTTGTCAGCTGAGGTTAAACCACAAGGCCCTACAGGATATCTTGGCTTTTCAGTCTCTTCGGATGAAGTTAATAAATACATGAAATAAGACTGAATTGAATGTTAATGTTTACTAAGTAAAGGTGTGATTGTCTACAATGTTCAACTAGGACTTACTGTAATTTTCAGATTTAGTAGTTTAAAAAGCCTTCACCAGGACATGCACAATGCTTCTCTTACTTAAACGTATTTGGGAAGAAGTTGCACAGTAGTGGTTTGATCTGTGACAAGTGAGGCAAATTTCTTTTTTCAGGTTTGTTCTTTCTTTCTCAAGGCTATTTGTTTAGGTTCAACAGTTCCCTCCTTTAGCATGACCTGCCAGCAGCTGGGTTTTCAAACACTCTCCCTCTCCCCAGCCTTTTTGTCTCCTCAACAACTTGCATTCTTTGCATAGGATTGGACAATTTGCTCAGTTTCACCTAAGGCAACTTCTCTACAATCAGACTGGGCAGCTTGCTCACTTTGAAGTTAAACAACACACACAGAGAAAACAAGTACCAATACCCTAAAGACTTCAACCTTCTGCATTTCTGATGTAATGTTTTAGATACCATAACAACAACTGATGGTGAAAAAAAGAAGGATGAAGTTAGATCTCCTATTAGAAGCCCCATACTCCCACTCCTCCCTGTAAACAAAGAAGGTGATGAGAATTCTACTCAGCTACCATTCCCAGATGTCAGCATCTACATTTTTGGAACATCTCTGTAACAGCTAGTATGTGAGAAATAGTACGTAGCTGTTGACAGGAGAAGTGATATTTTCATTAACGTCACACTAGACAAAAAGCATATCATAGCTCTGTAAAAAAGGAGGATGATTCAGGTTCACCACTGTCTTTTGTTGTAATTTCCTTTTGGCTCTCATACCTCACAAAAGCTGTGTCACTGGACATTTTTCAGTGCATTTGTAAGCAAAAATAAAGATTCTCCTGAATACCTAGGAGAATTAAGATCTGCAATATATGACTGCTTCTTGAAAATCTAAGGTTAAGGCTTAAAATTAGCTGAAACACCATTTTATCTATACTGCTACCCCACTAAGATTCTCCTAAAAATTTTGGGTCAAGACCTCTAAATTAAGAGTTGCTCTCTCTATTTTACTTATGTTAAATCACTGTAAAGTTTTTAGCAATTAGACATTCTTTTCTACATCAGTAGCATAAACTCCTATAAATATATTTATATACTTAGAAAAATATATAAATATCCATTAGAAAAATCTATTATCTGCCACTAAACAAACATTTTTTTTCTTCTAAATTAAGGTATAAGCATTAATTTATTCTTAATCCTTAGGTAGAGTGCTTCAAAGCATGGAAACAAAAGGTGTGAACCAAATAGTTTGAATACTGTTACATTCCAACAGCTTTCCAAAAACTTGCAACAGAATGCAGACAAGCAACATCTTGGGCCTCTCATCATTTTTTTATAGTTGTTACTGAAATATCAAAGCAATTAGGATGACTTCAAGGTGTTTTCATGCTCAAATTTCAAAATGTTTATATGCAAAGCAAATGATTTCCAGACAACATCATGTGAGATTTAGGACTGTCAACTTCAGGCTTCGCACCTGCTGCTGAGAACCTCATGCATTACCTTTGCACATGTCTCTGAACTTACGCTACAAAGTGCTGTTCACTAAAAAAAAACCAGAATTTTAATCCAAGCAAATTTCATTCAAGAGATTGTGTTATTGCATAGCTTTTGAAAGACTATGCTTCTAGGGCCCTAAAAGACATGTTCTTTATGCCTGTTCTGCTGAAGAACATTAACATACAGTTTCTCACTCATGTCAGTATCATTAGCTATTCAGTTTTGTGCTATATGAAACTGAGCAGAAGTTATACAATTCCACATTTGAACTCAATCAAATTGGTTAAGTGTTCTACTCAGTGCTTCACACCTACCCCAGATGAACTGTGGAAAACACAAATCACAGTAAAGGCCAAGAAGGAATCCTTGGGAGCACTTATCAGACCACCAGTTCAAGATGGACTTGTAATGCTGACAGATTTTTTTATGTCTACAAAGTCCCTTTCTCAAACTCTTCAGTAGCTAAAGTACCATCAACATCAAGTTTCCAACAGACCACAGAAGTCTATTCAGTAACACTACCTTAGCATTCTGCCTGTGAACTTTGATCTAGATAACCAGTGTTTGTTTGGGATTTTTCACCACCTTGTATAAATATTTTCACCTATATGAAGTGTATAACAGTGCTAACAGCTTGGTGGAATTTTCCATCTACCTAGAGAAGCATAAAAAGCAGAGAAAAATCACTTTCCTAAACTGCAGTTACAGACTGGGGAGAAGAAGAAAATTATTTATAAAGTCAATGAGACACACTGTGATGACTTACAAGCAAGCATGAGTCAGAGATTAGCAATGGTTGGTTAACAAAGCAGTATTAATTATAAAATTTACTATAAAAACACGGGAAAATGAACAAACATCAGGTCACAAAGCTGAAACCCACCAGTCATAACTCTGATGATACAAGAAAAGCATTTAGAGGCTAACTAGAGTCAAGTAGATTTATTACATACAATGCCTATATAGCCATCTTAATGGTATTTATTTAACTATCACATAAGTAAACTTTAAGGAATAAAACACCACAGACAATAAATCAAGTAGCACCATGAGGAAAAATGTAAAACCTTCTGGAAAAATATTCCAGATTTGGGTTTTGGATTTTGAAGCATCTTTACAAATGAGAGGAGGCTACCTTTACTCCATGATCTTTGTGATTAAAAATAAAAAAGCAATAGAAAGTTATTGCTGGATAAACAGACTTTGACATTTCTACTTGTTTAACACCGCATTTCATGACAGATGGAAAAAGGGTCATGGAAACTATGTTAACTCACTCAGCCTGCCACTACACTAGTTCCAGTGCCGTCTTAATCTTCTTCTACTCCTTTGCTGTAGCCACTCATTTTCCTGACACAAATAAAATAACACTTAAGAAGAATATATGATACCATTTATATTGGAAAGAAAACTGAAGAAAGCATTTTCAAATAGAAAGAACAGATCAGAACATATATTCAGAAGAAAAATTGTCAGCTGGGCACAGCATGTTAACCTGAGAAGTTTCCTGGGGAAGCAAACAACAAAGTGGTACCTATGATGTGATGACCTCTGCTCCCCAGATAGTTAGGAAGGCATCCTCCATTTATTATCATTTAGTGGAACTAAATCATTTATTATCATTTGCTGGAACTCTTAGGCAATCATTCTATCAGGCAAATTAACAGCACTGGAGTTTCACCTTCTCTAAGGTACTTTATGCAGAACAACTCGATCAAATACTGTAGGGTAAAGTATCTAAATATTAGAGTCCAGCTTAAATTATGCTCTCCCAGTTGCTGACTAATACAGGAATTTTCACTTCTTTTTAGTTAATAACACTTATCTCTCGTGAGTTACATTACTTCCTTTATGGTTTAAATGCCACACAGCATTCATTCCGAATACCCTTACGGCAACTTTAGCACTAGCCCATGAAACAAATAACACTTGGGGAAAAAAATTACTATCCAACGACAGTTTTTTTGGGTTAAAAACTGAGAGAAACTCCAGCACCAGACATGGAGACAGACAACTCTTCAAAACCCAAGGAGTTCCCTCTGACCGAATACAATACTGCACACAATAAGAGCACTGTTTCCCTTCTATCCCACTGGGATCTCGCTGCTGCTACCGGCAGCGGTGGGGGGGAACCGAGAGGCGCTTCCCAGGTTTCCGCGGGCCTGCCAGACATGCCCGGCCCCGGGGGCTGCGGCTGGCCGGGACCGGGCACTGCCCCGACGCGAACGCCGCGGCCGCGCGGGGCAGGCCCTGCCCGGCCCGAGGGACGGCGAGCGGCCCCGCTCCGGCCGCCGATCCCGCGGTACTTCCCGCCCCGCCCCGCCGCACTCAGGCCCCGCACTCACAGCCCGTCTCCTTCTTGATCTCCTCGATCTCCTCGTCCCGCAGCAGAGTGGACGCCCGGGAACCCATCGCCGCGGCTGGGCCCGAGGGGAAGGGAAAGGAGGGGCCGGGGGAAGAGTTACGCAGCCGAACAGCAGCGACGGCGGTGCCACAGCCGCCCCGGCACAGGCCCGACCGCGGCTGCCCCGCTGCTCTGAGGCGGAAGGCGACCGCGCACCGACTGCCGCGGCCCCGCCCGCCGCCTCCGCCCGGCCCGGCCCGGCCCGGCCCCGCCCGCCTCCGCCCGCCCCTCACACGCCCGGCGGCCGCCCACGGGCCCCGCGCGCACGCGTGTGGGAAGCTCCTGTACACAGCGGGAGAGCGGCCGCTTGAAGTGGCTGCGTTGGTGTTTCTTTCCCAAGTAGATAGCGGCGCCCGGTCCTGCCGTCTCGTTTTGTTTTGCAAATCGCAGAATCACAAAACGGGTGAGGTAGGAAGGGACCGCAGTGGATCAGCTGCTCCAAGCTCCCTGCTCAAGCAGCACTTGGCACAGGATCCCGTTCAGGTAATTCTTGAGTCTCTCCAGTGAGGGAGACTCTGCAACCTCTATGGGCAACCTGTTCCAGTGCATGGTCACCCACACAATAGAGTTTTTCCTCGTGTTCAGGTGGAACTTCTGTGCATCCATTTCTGCCCATTGCCTCTTGTCCTGTTGCTTAGCACCACTGAGAAGAGCCTGGCTCCATCCGCTGACACCTTCCCTTCAGATACTGATAGACATTGAAGAAGTCCACACTCAATCATGTCGTCTCAGGCCAGCTCCTTCAGCCTTTCCTCATAAGAGAGAAGCTCCAGTTGACCATTCATCCTTATTGCAATCCACTGGTTGCTCCAGGAGCTCCACTTCTCTCTTGTACTGAGGAAACAAGAACTGAACACACCACTTCTGATGCAGTCACACCAGGACTGAGTAGAGGAGCAGAATCAACCCCCTCGATCTGCTGGCAGTGCTCTTCCTAGTGCACAGGACACCATTGACCTTCTCGGCCACAAGGGCATTGCTGGCTCATAGCTTGTTGTCCACCAGGACCCCCAGGTCTTTCTCTGCAGAGTTACTTTCCAGCACGTCAGTGGTAATGATAAGCTTTTACCCCAAAGAGTGGAACCTGATGTATGTCTGTATTTTTTCCCCCTCCTTCATATCAGTGAAGAACTTGGAAACTGGCAAAAGCACTCCAGGATTAAGGATAATTTTGGTCATGAAATAGTCAATGGTGAGGCTTTGCTTACTGCATTTTGGGGCAGGGGGGTCATGCCCACCAATAGTTTAGCATTCTAAATCCTTTTTTGGTCACATCTGAATTACTCAGTTTCATTTTTTTCTCCTAAAATCAGTAGGAATTAGAATGGTGTCTAGATCGCACAGCTTTTGTTCCCCAGTTATCTATAAGTGAAATAATAATTATATCAGCTCATTTTGGGAAGGTCTTGGGACTGTATTGCATTAAAGCTTACTGGTTAAATAACAATGGTTAATGTCCAGTGAGACTGCTAATGAAAGTAACTCCTCCAAAGGTATTCAGTTGAGATAAGAGTGCCCCCTGTTTACATCCTGAAGGCGAGTTCATTGCATGTTGTTGTACATGTGCAAGACTTTCCCTTATGGACTGTGCTGGGAAGTTAAAATGCTTAAAGTTCATGTTAACTTGGTCTTACTTTTATTCACACAGGCAAAAGCATCTCTATTAAATGATCTGTTTATCTGAGCCTCCTTCACTAATGACATAAATATGGAAGTATTTAAGAAAAACATTTCTAATGTATAAAGGTCCTGTGCATTTCTATTGGCATCTGCTTTGCTTTGGGGATAGGAGAAAAGTGGTGAGGGACAACTAGCTAGAAGGCATCTACTGGACTTACCAAGTGATTAACTTACTTCATTTGCCTTTTTTTTAATGTACTTGCTTTATTCTATATCTAATAGTCTGTAAATTAATTAGTTATAGTTCAATGCTGACTTTGTTTCTGATGGGATGCTTAAGTCATTAGACTTAACTAGTCTTTAACAAGTGTCCAAACATTGCTTTTCAGCACTAGAATATAAATTGTTTCTGTAATTGAATTAACCAGATTCAGGGAAGGGAACAGCAATGATTTTTGAGTATATTGAAATGCTTACTTCCTTTCACAGAAGGAGAAGGGATGGGAGGTACTTGCTGGGGGAACAGCAACTGACATTGACTATAATTCTGATTTTCAAACTCAGTTGTGCCAAGTTTGTTTTCCTCAGCTCTGAAAAGGTGAACAAGGTGGTGGGTATAAGGTTTCTTCCAAGGGAAAAGGTTCCTCCAAGGTATTGTTTACAATTCTTCTCTCTTATATTTTTCTCTCTCTTTTTTATTTTTGGTTGGTTGGTTGGTTTGGTGTTGGTTGGTTTTGGTTTTTGTTTCTTGTTTCCTGGTAGTGTTCCTAGGTAAAAGAATTTCCTTGGTTTGTTTTCTTGACAGCTTGTGGTTTCAGGAAAAATTTCCTATGAGCATTTCACCTGTGGTGGAACAGTTCCAGAACAATTTCACAGGGAAGTTAGAGTTATATAGATGCTCTCAAAACATTTATAAGTGTGTCTTCAGAAAGCTAGTAAAAATATATTTCAAACTCCTGTGGACCCATGCTCCGAGATGCTTCTTACAAGACCACATTTGAATAGTTTATTCAAATATTGTTGGAATCCTGGATGCTGAGAATTTTAAACTTTCTGTGCTTAAAGGCACAGACCCACAGGAGAACACTACATTTGATCTGAGGTCATGGAACAGGCTTTTAAAATTGATTAATAGCACTGGGATTACGGGTGTGTAGTTATTTAGAAGTCTGTAATATCACAGGGTGGAAATCTTATATTTTGGGATTTTAGAATATAGAAATGTTGCTGATCTTTGCAGTGAACATCTGTTCAGGTTCTGCTTTCACCTTATATTTTGAGAATAAATGTGAAATTTTATCTGAGATAAGGGCTTTTTTGTGGAAAATAAGCTTATTGTTGGCTAGCTTCAGGGTCTTTTGTAAGAACCACGCACACTGAATTAAGGAGTTGCTTCATATGCAGCAGTTCATTTTCTGAACAGAGGCAGAGGGTATTGTATGAAATATTTCACATTGCACCAGCATAGACATTTTAATAATGTTTTGACTTCTGTGTTAGGTTTGGTTGTCTTGCTTGCTCAGGTACACTTTAAGCTGAAGAAGTGAAAAAACAAGCAGACACAGAAACCAAGCAGATTGCGGTCCATGGAGTTCTCCCTGTGTTTCCTTAGAGAGCCATCTCAGGGCCTCAAACAGCTCAAAGGATGCCCTGTGAGGTAATGTGGATATTAGCCAAGCAATGTACTTAGTCTTTGTCAGACAACATTTTCCCCAGAGATTGTTATCTCTTGGTTTGTCTGTATCAGAACAAGATGTATTCTGAGAGAACAATGGTAACAGAAAGGTAGGTACAGAGCTTGTTATCTGCAGACATCGGAAGGAAACTGGCCTGCTTTCCAAAATGTTTATCCTGTAGCTCTTACCAACTGTAAAAGTGGCTGAGCAGCACAACTGATCTTTTGGAGAAATCAAAGTGCTTCAGCCAGTGAATATTCCTCTTGGAATTTTTACCTTATACTTGTTCCTGAAATGTGCATGGCATGACAGATAACTCAAAGCTCAGTAAGTCTATTTGTAGGCACACAGTTTGTGGTCATTGGCAATGGGGCTGCGGCTGAGCCTCATCCCCAATGGCTACAGCTGTGCTGGGCAGGTGAGCAGCATTGACAGCAATGAGCCATGGAGTGCTCAGGTGCACTGACCAATCACCAAAGGGAACAGAGGGCACACAGGTGCACTGCATTAACAATGAGGGATATAAAATGTTATGCTGAAGCACAAGAAGGGCAGATGCTTGTAGCCTTTTGATGTGGTATGGGGTTACTCTGTTTGGGTGAATGCTTCAAGTCTTCTGAAATTGTGTGGTGATACTCTGTGTATTGTGGCCATCTCAATTGTGGCATATGCTGTAACAACCCTTTGGATTTGTGCTGGCTGTCAGGTGCTGATCTGGTTGTGTGGTTCCTGCTCTGACACATGTGCAGGTGTATACGTATACAGGCACAAATCCAAAATCAGTTCCTTCTGTTCTCCGAGAATGCTTACAAGAGTGCAAGGCCTGTGTAGGCTAAAGAACAGGTAGTTGCATTTACCTGGCTATTGGGAGAGAAAAGCGAATCATAGAATGGTTTGGGTTGGAGGGGACTGTAAAGATCATCTAGTTCTAGAGACACCTTGTATTAGACCAGATTGCTTAGAGCTCCACCCAGCAGCTTTGGTTGTGTACCCCCCAGCAGGGCTTGTGTACCTGTTGGGCTCTAGCTTTGAACAATTCCAGGGATAGGACATCCACATCTCCTTTTATATAAAATATATACTTTAGTAATTTCACAATAGTCTGCTGTTTATATATTTTCCACAGCTGAGATGCTTAAGTGTCTCAGCTATTTCACTGTCCATTCACTTTTATATTTAACAATTCAAATACTAAAGTACGGAAGTAAAAAAAGAGCAAGGGTTGATGTGATCTGTCTGTTAGTTTTGTCTTTGCAGTAATCTTTCCCTTCCCTAGCCAAGCCTGGAAATTAGGGTGCACTCTGTTTTTAGTGCACGTGATATTTAAAGCTGAAACCTTTTTGTTTCATTGTGCATCAAAATGAAAAAGAGTAGTCCTGCAGTTCACTTTTAAACAGCCAGATTTTTTTGTCAAATAACAGAGTTGGGGTCATGCTGTAGGCATTTAAATCAGACAGTTCATGTTTAAGTCATGTATGGCTGCTGCTGTGTTTCAAACTGTCACTTTCACCAGTACACTGAAGCGTCCTTCCGTGTCTTGGCTACACAGGTATCCTTCAAAGGTATTCTGGTTGGGAATAAATATTTAACCAAGAGAAACTTCAGGGCATTCTCTCAGAGAAGGTCAACATTACTAGAATGTGACAGTTGTTGAGCCCTGTGAACGTTGTGACTTTGTTCTATCTAGAAACTGCAGGCAAGGCTGACAGCTAGAATCTTGTGTAGACCAATTTTAAAAGGTAGCTACTACCCCAAAATAGCAGCAGGTTTAATGTGCTTTTTTTTTTTAAAGATGTGTTAGCTGTTCTTTATCAAACTTGGAACAACCTGAGGCTACTGTGACTTAAGCAGGGCCTAGGTCAGCTTGTGCATTATGTTCTTTGGTCTTTCTGCCCCTTGCACAAGTGTAGAAACAGATTCAAATACAGGCATCCAGCACTGGGAAGCATCTGCTGGTAAAAGCAGAGGTGAAAATGAGGGAACAGGCCAAGTTATCACAAAAATCGGATTTTGCTGGTGCTGGCCCTGGTGGTATGGTGGTTAATATGTGACTAACAGGAGAATTAAGAGCCTTTTGAAGAGAAGAATGTAACACAATGGCTATAATCCTTCATAATGTGTATGGTTATGTTATACATCGTTATTTATGACTTGTGATTGCATATATACTAACTTTTCATGTCATAGATATAACTGCCTGTAGGAACTCCTCAAATCCCTAACCTGGGCTATGTAGTAAGCTTTTTATGGCACAGGTTTCTCTCAGTTACTTTCTAATCTTAGTTTGGCCTTTTGCCCTTAAAAATTATGTTATTTTATTACAGATCAAATATCAGTCAGTGTTAAGTCTTGACTGTATGAAAAAAACCTGAAAATTTCCCCCAACACTCCCAAAGGTACTGGCTAGAATATGTAACAGGAACAGTGGAAATAATTAACCAGAATTACCCAGACTAGGATCCAAGGTACACAGAATTGCACTCATTGTTCTGTTGTTTTGGTATGAGCTGCTGTGCCTGCTTTCCTTGCACTGATAGTTCTCTAGGCTTGAAGATTCAATTACTCTGATTCCTTGGCCTGAATCCTACTTCTAATGGAAGTAAGCAACTGATGGAGTCTGATTAGCAACTGGGTATTGTCAGTGCTTATATCCCTAACCTTGCTTTCTGATCATCCTCACACTCTGAAACTCCTGTCTTTGTAAAATGTGGGCTGCATATCTGTGTGCTACCAATATAAATACTGCAATTCTTCCTAAAGGTGTGTGCTGAAAAAAATACAGAAAATTTGACAGCTTGAGAGAAACTTCCCATAAGACAGAAGTCCAAGAGTCTTTGAGTTAAGGTTTAACCATAAAATGTACAAGTGAAGAACTCACTGCTGCTACCTGATTCCACAGATCAATGCAAACAGGTAGAAAGGATGAAACCAGGAATAGAAACAAGCAAACACAATGCTATGCTGTTGCCTGCTTTCCTTCTGGCTCTATGTGTTGTCAAAGATGAGTCATAATGGCAAAATCAGTTTATAGGCAAAAGGTTTGACAACTTACCTATTCTTTCACCATGTTTTCCTTATCTTGCATCATTATTTTAGGTTTTGGATAAAAGGTAAAACTGTAAGTATCCTGGGAAAGTATCACTGTATGTTTACTCTCTTCTGATACTAACAGTACTGGGCTAGAAGGAGCCATAGACAAATACAACATAAAGCTTACATAAGTAATTTTTAAAACCTAATGTACCCTTTTACATAACAGCTTTAAGGAATCAGATTGCTAGCTCTGCAACTGCATGCAGTCAGAATGGTGATTAATTTGCTCGTAGCATACTTTACTTCTAATATGTAATCCTGCTGTCAAACCTGCACATTCTTTGCCTTGGATTAATGGACATCGGTCATGGCATATTGATCCCTTCCATCACAGGTTGCTGATGCTCTGCAACTGTTCTGCAGTTTTCAGTGACAACTCATGGCTTCCTGCTGCACCATGTCTGCACATTACAGGTGAAGATACCTTCCAGTGGGATGCCATCATGAAGTGCAGACAGCAGGTGACTTCAGTGAGTGATTCAATGAGGCACCTTCTGAAGACTCAGTTGTGAGCTCTCCTTTGCCCATCTCGAGATGCTTCTGTGAGGTTCTTTTTTAAGAGCAAGGCAGTAAGTAGTGATTAAGTTGCTGTAGTTAAGGACATTTTGTAACACTGCCTTGAGAGACAGGTGCAAGCATTAGTTGGCATCAGTGCTTATGCTGGTATTACCTAATAGCTCATTTGAAATTCAGGTTTTGAAGAACCACAAAGATTGTACAATACAGGCTATATATAACTTGGGTGAGAAAATGTTCTGGATATGTTAATATTTTTGACTAATTCTGAAACCTAGTTTCAACAGAGGAAATTGCTGAAAATGAATCCTGAGTCAAATAGGGGAAAAGGGAACATTTTTTGACAGCACTATTAGAATGAAATAATTCTTGTGCAGTTCAGCAGCCAAATTATCATTCTCTATTTTCCTTGGTTTTGTTCATCTTTCAGATGGGAACAAGCAAGGGAAAACTTGATGGGTTAAGAACTTCTAAGATTTGGGGAATGTAAGCTGATAAAATAAACTATTTCATATGGAAGGGACCTACAGTGAGCATGTAATCCAACTGCCTGACCAGTTCATGGCTGGCCAAGTCAAAGCCTGGTATTAAGGACATTGTCCAAATGCCTCTTAAATACTGTCAGGCTTGGAGCATCGACCACCTTTCTAGGAAGGTTGTTCCAGTGTTTGACCACCTTCTCAGCCAATAAATGCTTCCTAATATCCAGATTAAACCTTCCCTGGTGCAGGTTTGAACCATTCCCATGTGTCCTGTCAGTGGATACCAGGGAGAAGAGCTCAGCACCTTCATCTCTGTGTGATGCTGTGTTTGATGCATCCCCAGATGCCAGGGCACGCTGCTGACTCCCACTGAGCCTGGGATCCCTGTCTGCAGGGCTGCTTTCCCACCACTCTCCCAATATATACTTCTGTCCAATGTTATTCCATCCTAGATGCAGAATCTGGCATTTCAACTTGGAAAATTTCATCCCATAAATTGTAGCCGAATGCTCCTATCTATAGATCCCTCTCCAAGGCCTCTTGTCCCTCAAGAGTCAGCAACACCTCCCAGTACCATCAGCAAACTTCCTAATGGTGCATTCAGCTCCTGCATCCAGATTGTTGATAAATACACTGAACAAAACAGGCTCTGGAATTGAACCACAAGGAATACCAATGGTATCCTTCAACTGGTGCCAGTTGCCAACTAGATAGATGTAGCTCCATCCTTCAGCCATTTTTTTCACCCAGAACACCATGAACCTGCTTATCCCACAGTTGGGTAACTTGTCCAGAAGGATGCTCTGAGGGACAGTATCAAAAGCCTTAGTAAAATCCAGAAAGAATGTGACCAACAGGACCAGGGCATTGATTGTTCCCCTGTACTCAGCACTGGTGATGCCTCAAACCCTGCATTCAGTTTTGGGCCCCTCACTACAAGAACAACATTGAGGTGCTGCAGCATGTCCAGAGAAAGGCAGTGGAGCTGGTGAAGAGACTGGAGCACAAGTCCTGTGAGGGGGAGCAGCTCAGAGGGAGCTGGGGTTGTTTAGTGTGAAGATGATGAAGCTCAGAGGGCACTTTAGTGCTCTCTACAAGTACCTGAAGTGAGGTTGTAGTTAGGTGGGATTGCTCTCTTTCCTCTGGTAGCAAGCAACATGACAAGAGGAAATGGCCTCAGTTGTGCCAGGGGAGGTTTAGATTGGATATGAGGAAAAGCTGCTTCACTGAAAGGGTGGTCAGGCATTGGAACAGACTGTCTGGGAAAGTGGTGTAGTCACAATCCCTGAAGATGTGTGGATGTGGCACTTAGGGACATGGTTTAGTGGTGGATTTGTCAGTGATGGCTTAACAGTTGGACTTGATGATCTTTGAGGTTTTTTCCAAGCTAAATGATTCTATGATTCTATCATTTTTTTTAAGGATGTTTAATCACATGACCTTGCTTTTTTGTGCTGGGGAGGGGTTGAGGTGGAGTGAGACGACTTCCAGAGAAGCTATTAAATAAGGATATTAGATACTTAATGAGACCTCACTATATAGGCAAGATTTTTTACCAAATAGGAATAATCTCTTCCCTACAAGAGCATTTTTTATCCCTTCATTCTAGTCTTTTAACTTCCTCAGTAAATACAAGTGGGTTTGTGCTGTCTGTTCATAGACTTAAAATCTTTTTCAAAAGCCTGGATTAAATGTTATTTGATATTGCTATAAAAGCTACTCAGTGAAACCTCTAACTCAAACACAGCTTTATTTTTATGTAAGTTTTAGAATTCCAATAGTGTCTCTCAAAATTTCTGTTTTGAGAATTCTGTACAGCAAACCTAAGCCAAATGACAACATGCCTTCCTTAGTTCAGACCAAATCATCCTATTGCCCTGAAAAATGGAAAATGACCACTTAAATGTGCATGCAATAAGTATACCAGTGTAAACCACTCCATAATGCAGTTTTGCTCAGGGTATCATGGTCATGCTGGTTAACTGGGGCTTATTTCCATGTTCTTCTGGTTTCAGTTGTGATTGCTGATGATGTTACTATCCCTAGCTGCTTCTCTAGCTCCCTTCATGGGAGGTGGATTTTTTGCCTTTAGGTCTTTTATCTCAGTTCTTAGGAATCCAACCTAGTTTCAGAGACAGATGAGAAAGATTCTAGCATTAAATGCTGGAATAGGTGTGTGTTGGGTTTTGGTTCGTGTTTTGTTGGTTGGTTTTTTTGCTGGTTTGGTTGTTTTGGTTTTTTTTAGGAAGCAATCTCTCCTTCCAAATTTCTGCTTCTGTAACCAACACAGGTTTGTACACAGATGGCCTTAGACACTGAAAGCATTCAGTTGCACTGAAAATAAAGATCAACATCAGCAAATATGTTGTAAACTGTAGAAGTCTATGATGAAAAGCTTTCTTAAATTCTTTTCAACTTAAATAACTGTCTTGGGACAGAGTAGATTTTCTTCCTAGTAACTGGTGTAGTGCTGTTGTTTTTGGATTCAGTATCAGAATAGTGTTGACAACACACTGATGATTTGGTTGTTACACAATAGTGCTTACCCTAAGCTGAGGGCTCTTTGATTTTCCATGCTCTGCCATGAGGAGCTGCACAAAAAGGTGGGAGTATGGCCAGGACAGGTGATCCAAAGTGGCCAAAGGGCTATTCCATACCATAGAACCCCATGCCCAGTATTTAAACCAGGGGAGTTACCTGATTGCTGCTCAATGATGGTACATTGTGCATCACCTTTTCTCTTGGATTTCTCTCTCTCCCTCCACTTATCATTATTATATTAGCTTTTTTAAAAAAATTATTAAATTATTTTTATCTCAACCCACAAGGTCTACCTTTTCTTTCCAGTTCTCCTCCCTACCATGATGGGGGCTGAGGGGAGTGACTTTACAGCTGCATGGTATTTATTTTGTGGCTGGGATTAAACCACAACAATAATTGATTTCATCTGCACTGGGATATGCAGGAGAATCCTGATATATGGTCCTTGAGACCCTTCCTAGCTTCTCTGCTTAAAGCATTTGTTCTGAAAGCTATGTACTGCTGCTCCACTCATCTCTAATGGATAACTTGATGTCAGACCTAACAACTTATTTAAATGCTTATTGGACTGGGTCTGGAGATCACCTTGTGAGCACAAAGGTAGGTATGTCTTTGATTATTTCTCTGGTTAGTGATTGGAGCTAAGGCTCTAATGGATAAACTCTGGAGGACCCAGCTACCAGAAGCTTCCTTTCCTGCAGCTGTACATCTTGCTTTATGCTACATACCTTGTTTCCTGTGTGCAGCAGCAGAAGTTCTGGTGTCTGTATCTACCTAGTTCCATTTCCTGTTAGTTCAGTAGCAGAACCCACCCCGTGTTTGCCTAGTGGATGGTGAGTTGCAGCTCTTAAGGCATGAGCACAGTCACCTGCACCTTCTGTTCACTCTCCTCAGAGACTGAGAACCACTGGGCTCAACAGGGGCTGTTTACATGTGTGAGGATATGAAGAGCAACAGGCAGGCATAAAGTGCTGGCACCTGGAGCTGACAGAGTTGCTTTGTTTTGGTGAGAGTGTTTGGTCTCCACATCTTGTTCTATTTTTCTTCTAACCTATCAACTGTACTGCTGAGCTGGTTTGCATACACTGTCTGTTTCTGAGTAATGTTTGTTCACCAAAGATTTTTATTTCTATAAAACCATGACTGAGTTATCTGGTTATCCTCATTTATTCTCACAATTGTTATCTTAAAAAAAAAAGTGAAAAATCAAAGTAGCATTTTTCATCTTTGATTACACAGAACCAGTAGTAGTGTATGCTCAGGTACCTTGGAGTGGCCAGATGGTGGAGACTTCTGTAATTGCTTGTTAATTTTTAAAGCAGAAAGTGGAGGAAATGAGATTTTTGGTGACTTAGAGAAGAACTTGACTTACTGAACTGTTCTTTCCTGCTGGAAAGAACAGGTCTGTGCAAACCAAACAAGCAGTGGTATTGGTGTGGTCTTTTTCTGTCTGCTCAATGACAATCTTGTGAGAGCTTGCACTAAGATATTGTTGGTATTAAATTTGGGTGAAAAGTGCGTGGTCAAACATCCTCATTCATAAGAAAGAGACTGAACTATCATGATTAAATCCTTTTAGTGCCTCATTTTTGCAGTTTTAAATGTCTTGAAGTATTTATTAGGAAAAGAGAATGCAGCTCTATCTTCATGAAAAAAATCTATTTTTCTTTGCCCTAGTTTAACAAAGCACTGAAGCACAGCCTTGAATCCTTTAGGAATTACTTGAGGGCTCAGAGCTGTAAATCCTATTACAGAGGATTTAGGAGTAGATTAGATAACCACCAGAGGTCATAGTTGCATCACAGATATAAGAGAGGAGGTCATATTTTAAAATCTTTTCTCTTTAGAGGAAAGCTGCCAAAAAAAGGTTGTTCTTAGTTCATGGAAAAAAAAAAGGAACTTGACATGTGAATTTCCAATATGAAATGCATGCAAAAGTAGGCATGACACATGAGAAAAGAACAGTTTGTTAAAGGGAAGAGAGTACAAATTCTGCTTTGTATTGGGCTGTTTGTTTAATTTTTAAAGTGGTTCTCAGCTTGCTGAAGACAATCCTTTTGTAAATCCATCTATTCCATAAGATTAGCCAAGGAATTAATTTGATCCTGGGTATTTCAAATGGTATTTTGAAGATCGATTTTATATCTCATCTGGTTGTCATATCTTCTGCATTCTAAAGCAGTTGGCTTTAGAAATCTAGTATGGGTAGCAAAAGGAGCCATTTTCACTGTCATTTCACTGTTAATAATCTTCTGTTGTTTCTATATCTTGTGGGTAGATCACACAAATAAGTTTCTTCTACTTTATTTGAAATCTGTTTGTAATACATATTTAAAATCCAAATGTGGAGTGGCAAAATATCAGAATCACTTTCTGACTAAATGAGCTCCTACTAGGGTCAGATCATCCTTGTGGTCTTCGATATATTCAGGAGTACTTGATTTCAGACTTCTGCATCATTGCATGTACCTGTGTCTCATTTACTAGCAATAGTAAAGTATTTCCAGTGGTTCACAGCAGCCAAAATAGATAATGCAACATTCTTGTTACTGGCAGGAGAGGAAGAAAATAGAAAAAAAAATAAAATAAAAAGGAAGGAAATAAAAAGAAAGGCATCTATTGATACTGATGTTTTTGGAAAGGTATGTCAACACTTTCTGTGGTTTCCTGTGTCATCATCTGCAAGTGGTAGTTGAGTCTTCTGAATGGTGGATGCTCCCTCCTAAGCAAGGGGAGGACACTCCCTGACATTTTACCCACAAACCAGATGCAAAGCAGTGACCTCTGATCCTCAGGGCTTCATTATCAAAACCTTCAGCTTCCCTCTTCCGTGTCTTTCAGAAACTGATCATCTTCCTCACTGCTGAGAGGGAGGAATGAACACAAACTTCTCACCCTGAAAGGCTTGGCAGTTCCTGCATTTTCACTGTAACTGTCTGACAGCAGTAATTCTTCTTCTTGTGGATGCAGACACACAGGAAAATGTGTTCCTGTTTCTCTGCAGCTCTGTCATACAAAAGAGCTAGTGAAGGAGCTACATGTGCTACATTTTTAACCCTCCTTGTGGATTCATACTGATGGTTGTTATGTACTTGGACATGCAGACGCGTTCTCATGTTTAGGACTTAAATTCAAAGAAACAGATGCCTGGGAACCCATTGGTGTACAGAAGCAATATTTTCCTAGAAGTGCAGAGTCCTCTTGTTTCAGAGGTTCCAGTTCCCGTGCAGAGCTCTGGTACCACAGAACCATTACCACACCCATGTGCAGCACAGTTGATATCCCCAGTGCACTTATAGTAAAGCTGCAGTAGATAAGGTGCTGAGCTGTATGTGATAGCAGGATTGTTGTGTTCCATTGGCTAATTACAGAGACCTCATCCCTGGTTCTAACAAAACTACAGTATGTTATTTCATATGTATTGATTTGATTTCTTTTCTGTTTCTTTTTCCTTATTAGCCCACTTGCATGGAGCTGCCAGAGGAGCTGTGTGAGCTGGCAGACATGCAGGAACTGAGAAGGGAGAAAGCAATAAAAGACTACAGAATGAAAGAGGATGGTCTTTTGATCCAACCAGCCATGGAATTTAATAGAGAGAAACAATCCACAGAAGGATAGAAACTACAGCAGAGATGATGGCGAGTGCTTTCCCACAAAAAAAGCAGGGTCTCAAAACACATCTTTCAACAATCAAGGATGTACTTTGTCAAAGCAGAGCTTGAAAATCAAATTCATGTGGTAAAATCTGTGGGAGGACCTTAAAATGACCTCAAGCAGACTGTATGAATTTAATTTCTGACACAGGTGATTTGATGAGCTTAGATTGGGTGTTTGAAGACATCCAAGTGAAGAAAGAGGCTATTCCCCTTGCAGAGGTGTCAAACAAAAGCTCCTGACTTTACAATGACAGGTAATTCAACATTCCACTGTTGAATGGAAATAATGATGGTCTGTCTTTTGGAGGAAATTCCTGCTGTGTCTGACTGTTCTTCTCTAGGTCTATTTTTGAGATCCATTTTTTCTGAGAGCTATTTTTGATTTTAAGAGTGACTTTTATTTTTCTTGTATTGTTAAAAGACCACTTTCTTAAACTGTATTGGTTGTTACCGGTTGCAGGTATGTAAAATTCTCGTTAGAGCAGCTTCCTGCTGGAAGTTGCAGACCACCATCACCACCGTTGTTTGCCAGCGCTGCCGCATCCAGCTCAAGTGGATAAGGCTGTAACACCACCGTGGTGTGTGTAAAAAGCAGTTTAGGAGGTCTAGACCAGTCCCTCCCCAAGCAAAATAAAGTATTAGGGCAAAACTACTGCTCTACCACAGGACAAAATTAATGTAGGCCGTGCCTCAGTCTCAGAACAAGTTTTCTGACATATTGGTGAACTCTGATTAATGTAGAATAGGGAAGAATGGATGAGGTCAAAGGTCACCATGCCAACCAGATTGCAGTCCAAGAACAATCTGGGCATCAGGCTGCAAAGGTGGTAATAATAATGACACCAGCTTGGAAGGGATGTGACATCCGTGTGTGAGTACATGCCACTACCTGTTTGAGTTGGTTTTCTTGGGATGTAAATTGGTGTGACTGTGTTTATGATGTATCTGCACATTTTAAAAAAATATTTTTAGGGGGAACATAGGTTGGTTTAGGTTGGTTTTCTGGTGTGTGGAGTTTTTTTACCTCTCCCCACAACGTACTATATCGACAGTATTTAAATAGGTCTTCATTTGAAACTGTAAGTCAGACTTGCTCAGTTGGCAGAGTTGACAGAAAAACTGCCAAGGTTTTCTTTGTCATTAAACTGAAGGAAGATTTTTCCAAACAGTCATGGGTTATCAGAGATCAGTGGGGTACAGTGTGGAACATGCAGGCTCTTTCGTCAGAGACAGATCAAGAGCACTTTGGTTGTATCTCCACAACCAAAAATATCTGGGTTCATGCAGTCCTATTACCAGACAGAAAATAGTGATACATCAGGTAAGGGAAAGAGGGAGGGAACAAGAGCTGAGATGAAAGCATTAAGTCTGGGATATAGCATGGAATGTCTCTACAGGATACAAAGTAATTGCTGAGGCTACCCTTCCTGATAAGAGACTGAGCTGCTTTCTCAGCCTCTTCCAAGGACTGGATCTCTGACTGGAACAGCATTATCATGGAATAAGGATTTCCAGAGAGGGATCTCGCAGTCCAGTTGCATCTGTGCCATTATAATGATTCAAGTAGCAAAACCTTCTTGGGTACATATAAGTACCACTTTCCCTTTGGTTCTCTTTTGGGAACAGCATAAGGAAAATAAATATATTGCAGTGGAGTCATCACTCAATGGTGCACAAGATTAAAAATTACCGTTTTCTTCAAAAAGAAAAAAGTTTTTTTTTAACGGTCCATCAGCCACAGTGACACTGCTCAGTGCTAGCTCTGTCTGAGCATGGTACTACCATGTAACCAAATCACACACACCTCCTAAACAACACAACTCCTGGCTATACTCAGGGGTACAATTAACATCACTAGTTAAGGACAACTTATTGGAGCAGTAGCCATGATCTTATTTTTATATCCTAGCAACTGTGTGAGGTGGTTTAAGCCCAGCTGGCAACTAAGTACCATGAAGCTGCTCCCTTCCGCCCTGCCCCAGTGGAATGGGGCAGAGAACCAAAATAAAACTCATAGTTTAAGATAAGAAGAGTTTAATAATTGAAAAAAAAAAAGGCAATAGAGTAAATAATAAGAATGATAAAAAGGTAAAAAAAACAAGTGATGCATGGTACAATTGCTCACCCCACACTGACTAATACCAGGTTCCCTTCCTGAATCCAGATCGGCCTCATTTCCAAGTAGCTGCCCTCAGTTATACTGGGCATGATGTCCAGAGGTATGGAATATCCCTCTGGTCAGTTCAGGTCAGGTGTCGTGGCTGTGCACCCTCCCAAGATTTCTTTTCCTTCTCAGTGGCAGAGGATGGGACACGACAAGTCCTCGTCTTAGGATAAACACGATTTAGTAAAACTCAAAACATCGGTTTTTTATTCTGCATGCAAAACTCAGTACTGTCCCACCTACTGAGAAATTAACTTAATCCAGCCAAAACTACTGAGCGCTGGAGTGACATAGCTGAGTCATGAAATACAGATTTTTATCGCTATGCAGTAGGTGATATGGATTCATGATCCACTTAAGGATTTGCTCTAAGTGTACTGGTTAATGGGTTTTGGGAGTCAGCGGTGCTGAACATCTGATGGTCACACCGTGTTTACGGTGCAAAGCATCTTCGCAATTAACCTTCAGGCTTATTTCGTCCAGAGCTCCTCTAATGCAACTCGTAGCGCATGACAAAGCGAAAGCGGTACAACGCACGCGGCCTCACCAAATGCCCCCACGTGCCAACCCTGGCGGCGCCCCGGTCCCAGCGCCGCCAGCCCCTCACCGCTCTCGTCATCTGCGGGGCTGCCATGCCGGCACGAGCTGCCTGGCAGCCGTGGGCGGCCTCCGCGACACGCACACACGCCCGGCACCGGCTCCCCGCCGGGCCCGGGCCCGGGAGCGAGAGCGAGCGGCTCCCGCGCCCCGACGCCCCCCGCGGCGCCTCAAGGGCGAGGCGCGTCACTTCCGGGACACACCCGCCTCCCCGCGCCAGCATCGCGAGACCCCGCCCCGCCTCGCGCGAGACTCGCTGGCTCACCCGGCCGCCTGGCCGAGTCCCTTCGGCAATTTCCGTCAGAGCCAGACCCTACCAATCGGCCGCAGGAGCGCATCGATGAGCAAGGGCCCCCCGCGGGGTCCCTGCGGGGCCGAGCCCCGCCGCGCGGCCGTGGGGTCCGTGCGGCGGTCACGGCGGCGCGGGCGGGGCGGCGGAGCCCAAGCGCGGGGCCGGGGCGGCGGGGAGGCATGCGGGGTTCGACTGATCAGGCCTGGGCATGGCGCCTCTCCTCCCCCCCGCCATGGCTCCCCGTGTCCCTGCTCCTCTCCTCTCAGTGAGCGAAAGTGGCCGCCGCCGCCGTCCCAGCGCCCGCAGCCGCCGCCTCCTCCTCAGCACCAGCGCGGGCGCCATCTTGGCGAGGCAGGAGCCGGGAGCGCCCCGCGGCAGGAGACAGGCAACGCCAGCCCCGGCAACGCGGGGCGAGAGGCCGGGTGGAGCAAGCGGGGGAGCGAGCCCGGGAGACACCCCCAGCCCCTCGCCGCCGCCGCCGCGTCGCCGCCGGGCCCGCTACCCAGGTGAGCCACCGCGGCCACTCCGCAAGGGCACGCCGGGCCGGGGCTACTGGAGGCGGCAGCGGGGGCGCCGGCCGGGCAGGCCGCGGCTTCACCCCCCGCGCCGACCGGCGGCCGCAGCAGCCGGGCCTCTTCTTAAAGAGACAGGCCCCTTCCCCGCCCTGCCCGCCGGATGCGCCCCGCGGTACCGGCGGCCGTGGAGCCGCCGTTCCCCTCCAGCCCCCGTCTAAAGCGGCGGCCGGGCCCCGCCAGGCGCGGGGGGGGCTCGGCGGGGGGTGTCGGCGGGGGGGGCGGGGGCGCCGCCGCGCACCTGCCGGTGCACGTGCGGGCGGTGGCGCGTGCGCGGGTGCGGGCGGGGGTTGCGTGGGGGGGGGGGGGGGGGGGGGGAGGGGGCGCGCGGCGAGGGCGGCGGCGCGGCCGGGCCGGGAGCGCCGCGTCACCGGCGGGAGCGCGCGCCCGCCGCCTGTGGGGGCGCGCCTGCGGGAACGCGCCCGCCTCCCCCCCCCCCCCCCCCCTTCCCGCGGTGCCGTCAGAGCGCGGCCTCCGCCCCGCGGCCGCCCCGGGAGCCGCGGCCGGGCCGGGCCGCCCATGTACGTGAGGCCGCGTGGCGCGGCTCTGCCCGCAGAGCCCGGTGGGGCGGGGGCCCGGGCCGCCCCAGCGCTCCCGGAATAGCCACCGGCACCTGCAGGAAGGGGCCGCCTGCCAGACTCGTGGCGTTGTTGATAGAACGTGTCTCCCGGGTGCCCGTGGAACGTAGTTCGGTGCTGTGTTCGCGCTGCTGCATGCGCACTTCCCTAAAGCTGCGCTGTAAAGTCCGCTCCTGTTTGACTGCAAACAGGTAGCCTAGTACAGTTTCTCTGTGTGACTCGATACAATTTCTGCCCATGATTTAGCATTACACGTTTTTAACGCTGTTGCCTGTCTTCTGTGGAAGATTTGTCCCACTGCGGTGTTGCAGATAATAATAAACTCCTTTAGTTTATTTTCGACTTTAGTTTCGACTTTTCGACTTTGCATGAAGAAAATGATGCAAGTAATGTAATTTTTTTATAGTGAAGTGTGTATAATTCAGATTTTAGTTTCCTCTCTTAAAAACAAATCTGCGTGGATTTGTAGAGCACATCTGATAAGCCCTGTATGCATGTGACCAACTTGTTTTTTAACTTAAAGGATTCATTTGTGTTGTCACTCCTTTAGTGTGTCGTGACACTGAGAGGTTGGTAAGATAGTGAGGGAAAAGGAGAAGTAATACAACTGTAGTTTGAACCTTTTCCCAGGGCTAAAAGATATTGCGTGTAATTCTTGTTCATTTCTCACGTGTATATTGTTGAAGTTGCTGAAGTTACTGCCTCCCAATTCTTGATGGTTCAAATAAGCAAATTCTGTTCCATTTGGGTATAACGTAATAAGCTGTAAATTCTGTATAAGCATGCTCTTTGACAGGCTAGACTACATGCTAGATAGGGTTTGATGGCAAGTCCTCTTAGAGCTTTTTTTGGACATAGTTCCCTTTTCGTGGTCTGGGGTAGAGGGAGTAAAAACCAAACAAGACTGCAAAATCCATGCAGTTGTTATTTTGTGTGCACAGAATGGCAAAGCGTGAGGGTAACTGTTGATGCTGCTGTATAGAGCAGAGTATAAATGCATTGTCGGAGGCCTCCATGAATACTATTAACTGCTCTTTTGGGATAAAAATTGCTCTAATTGAACTATTAAATAGTTAGGTTTGTTTTTTTGCTAGTTTAAACTTGGAACAGAGCTCTGACACGCCTACTTATGTGTTCAGTATGCTTGAATGTACTGTGCTGTTTGCTACATATATGCTTCTGATCTGTATAGTTTTTCTTTTAAATAATAAATTAGGCCTTATCTGTAACTAGTTTTTTTTTGGGAATTGGAAAATCCAGAGGCAGTGCCCTGCTGGCTCTTCTCTGTATTTAAAAGTGATTAAAAGGTGGAACACAGATCACTGAAATGCTGTCTCATTCCTTGGAAAACAATATGAAACCATACCACAAAAGCAGAACAGCAAAGTAAAGCATCTAGTTTACCTGGATTTCATTACTCAGAAAAGCAATTTAAATGTCTTTTTTTAATTTCAAACTCAAATGGTATGAACTCAGAGTTTAGTTGTATATGCATTAATTTTATTTGTTCAACTTGAGGTTAGTGGAGGCTTTAGGGTCGTAGGAAATTTTGTATTTACTTTTTGAAAAGCCATAGTGTCTTATATATCCCAGTTATATTTAAGATACTGCCATTAAAAAAAAACCCATATGGGAATTACGTTTTGCTCTAAAATGTGGTCTACAGCTCTGGGAAATTGGTGTTAGTGTAACTATGCATTTACCAAAGCAAGCTAAAACGAGCAGGGAAAGGAGAGCATGTAATTATACTTCAAAAAAAAAGTTCAGGTTTTTTTATACCACTACAATTTTTTCTATTGGAGATTATATGCCTTTAAAGAAGTCTGACAAAAACGTGCCTAGCTGCTATTACTGTGCTAGTCTATGTTTTCCACACAAACCTTATCTGACTGAATCTTCTGTTTGGAGATTTTTTTTTTTTTTTTTTTTTTTTTAAATTTTTTTTAATTTTTTTTTATTTGTGTCAGGATTTATTCTGGACATATTACTACTGGAAAAATCTCACAGCATTAACTATTCTGCTGCTCTAGTGAGACCTGTATGTCTTAATTCTAATTTCTTTAAGAAGGCAAAGTATTTTAGGGATTTGCATAAGTTCAGAAAATCTATCTTAATAAGTTGGTGTAGAATTGCAAAGCACAAAAACCCATGTGTGGGAAAAACACAGAAAACTGCTAAAATTGCAAGGCAACTAAGGTGGCATAGAAGATTGTATTTTTGATCAGTTTTAATCCTTATATGGACAAAACCTTCCATGCTATAAATGAATGAGGAATACATACTTTCTGTGATTTCAGGTTTTTGTCCACATGGATGTTTTGTCAGTGTGCTTGCAGTGATGGGATGGAGAAGAGAAAAGAAGCTGATTCTGTGGGCTGAAATACTGGAACAAGTATTGGTGCTCACCTGCCAGCTGGTCACACTTCATATCCATGCACTTAGTGTGTGACTGGTGAGACTGGATTACTTTTACCTCCCTAATTTGCCTTGCTAAGAAGAGGTACTGTGCATTAGCTGCAACCAGTACCTCGTACTTGCATGGCAGCTTGTGTTTGTGTGTGTGCCCTCAGCTAGGAGTGGAGTTGTATTCATTATTTACTATGACGGTTCATGTTAGTCATAAAAAGCAGAAAAACACAAGAAACTCGTCGATGAAAAAGTACTCATGTTTCAAACAGCTCTGCAAAGCACACCCCATCCAGCTTGCAGCTAGGCACAAGAGCCAGATTTTGCATTATTCACTTACAGGGATCCTGTTTGATACCAGTAAGAAAAGCTTGCTGGACTTCCATGCAGAAATATGCAGTGGATATTTGTTTAAATTGGGAGAATCTGCTTTTAAAGCTAAGCTGTTTCAGGAGACCATGGTTTTGCTGTTTGTTTGGTGCAGGTCAGTGGGCATAAAATTTAGAAACCTTGTTATAAAACCTAGCTGCTCTTAGAAGATGTCCTTGGAGGATTCTTCTCCAGTGTGGGGTGTTTGCTTACTGACTGGATGCTATAAATGGGCAGACTTGAAAAAACAGGAGTGAGGGAAGAAACCCCACACCTACATTAACATTGAACTAAGCAAAGGGATTTAAAACAGGATGAGGAAGGCTCTTTCAGAATTGAACTTAGATATTAAAAAGATACAATTACTATTAAATTTATTTGCATGAAGTTATTACATACCTGCTGATCTTTCACCTGTACTTTTAATAATTTAGTGGTCCATTTGATGCAATTAAATGCCTTAAGTGTGAACTTCTGATTAAGAATGCTAAAAGATTCAAAGTGCCAGCCTGGCAATGCAGAAGCTATTTATTTCCAAATGCTGTTTTTCTCAACTGTTAGAACTCTAGGGGAGAGGAAGGGAGAAAGCAAATAATTATTGAATTTGATACTGCAACTTAACATGAAGTTGGTATATATCAGTAAGAAAGTCATGGTGGCACAAGGATTACTCTGCAGCTTCTGCTCATTTTGCCCCTGTAACATATGAGTATTTACCTAAATGTTACCATCAGTAATGAAATCTTTTTGAAAATTTGTATTTTGTCCTTAAACTGAGTAGAAAAAAGGATAGATTTATTTCAAAAATGTCAAGGAAATGTGGAATGAATGTCATCACTGTGTAAATCCACTGAAGCAGTATGCTGGTGATGTTGTAAACAGTTGCATACAGTAGTGGATCAGGCTGTGTGCCTCTCGTTTGTTCCTGTCTTCTCTCACTTCAGTGTTCAATCAGTTTTTGCTATTGGAATTCTTTGTTTGTTAAAACCTATAGTGAAAATGAAAGAATGGAGAATGAATTATCTGTCACTTAGCCTTCTGTATTATTACTTTGATCAGCAGAGAAGCACTCTGTGATTGTCAGCATATATATAAATGAAAGGCTGAATTAAATGTCTGAGTTATTCACTATTCAGTATGCTTGTGTAACACTATATTTCTTTTGGACATTGTAAATGTGTTTTAAGGATATTGTTAAGCTCTCCTGTACTTAATTGTTTATTTGGTAGGCAGGATACAGACTAGTAACTGTTTTGAGGACAAGAGTCATTCATGTTGTATGTACAGGAGCCTTGTGGAGCAATTAAAATGGACAAGCAAAAGCGTGTCTTTTTATATGGGTGAAATGCAGAAGAGTTATACTATGTCAGGTCAAGGAGGACTTTATTAAATGTGGAAATGCAAGGTTGAGTTTTGGGAATGTGGTTTTCTGCAAATAGCAGGTGAAAAATGCCATGTTTTTCTGAGTTAACTGTGTTAATATAATACATGCCTTTGTTCATGGATACATTTTGAAATTGAATGACAAAAGGAATCACCATACTTTTTTGCTAGATACTAGGGAGAGATTTTTGCTCTTGTAATGTATGTCATTTTTATTAGTGATCATAAGGAAAGGAAAACCCCTTTCACCTTTGAGGTGTTCTTTTCTACCACCTCATGAATGATCTCTTCCATTAGAGGCACAAGTTCATGTTTCCTCTCATTTTTTAAGCCTTTTATTTAATTTCTTCACAGAAAGGGTTGTCAAGCATTGGAACAGGCTGCCCAAGTCTGCCCAGACTCAAAAGGTTGAGTCACTGTCCCTGGAGGTATTTAAAAGGTGTGTGGATGTGGCACCTGGGGACATGGTTTAGTGGTGGAC
Source organism: Vidua macroura (assembly GCF_024509145.1). Taxonomy (NCBI): domain Eukaryota; kingdom Metazoa; phylum Chordata; class Aves; order Passeriformes; family Viduidae; genus Vidua; species Vidua macroura. Next base: position 37,789,151 of record NC_071576.1, read on the forward strand.
TTGGCAGTGTTGGATTAGCAGCTGGACTTGATGATCCTAGAGGTCTTTCCCAACCAAAATGATTTTGTGGTTCATTTTGTGTCTTCCTCTCTCTTGGAAGTCAGTTCTTGATTTTAGTTTTTTTGTTTGTTTGGTTTGGTTTCAAATGCCTGTTAAGCATTACGACATATATAGATGAAAGTTGCTTGGAAAACGTGCATCTTACTACCCTTATCATAGGGAAAGCTTTCAGGTGTTGCTAAGTTCTTCTGGAAATGAGGATTTGGTGACAGAGTTCAGTCATTCAACTGCTGTCAGGTATGCAAAGACCTAATACGTAGAAAGCTTCAGTCTAAAAATTATTTTTATCACAGAGCTGTTACCTTGTCTAATGAATTCTGGTGTGTTATTGGTTATTCTCTGTGGATAAGGATGTTAACTCAAGACCCAGTATTTATTAAGAAGAAATGCAATTTGCTGTTGTTCAAGAACACCCATTAGTCTTAAGATGAGAATCACTTATCATAGTTTATTGTAACTTTGAAGTTCTGAATTTGTTCTGTAATTTTGGAGGATAAGAGAGAAGGTTAGATGATGGGGTTTGGATCTGTATATGTGAAGAGAGAACAACTTGAAGATTGGATACTCAATCTGGATGTTCACTTACATAAGCATAAAACAATTTAGTCGCTGATATAATAATTGAACAAATATATGTCTTTCAGTAAATTAATATGAAGTTTGCTTCAGATTTTGTAGTATTTTTAAGAAGTGATAGAAACCAGGAGAATCCGTCAGAAGAGCAATTAATCTAAGTCTGACTGGTTTTAATTTGAGCAAGCTGTTCTAGTGAGAGGTGTCCCTGCCTATGGTGGGGGTTGGAACTAGATGTTCTCTAAGGGCCTTTCCAACCTAAACCATTCTATGATTTTTGTCCTCCACCAGAAGTAAAACCTTAAGATATTTATTTGTTTGTTTGTAAATATTTAAGATCTTGACAGCACTTTGATTTATACAGTAATAACTCTGGCTTTGGAAATCATGTACCTTTCTCACTATTATTTTAACAGTGATGACATCTTTTGTAGTCAAAAGTAAAATTTGAGTTGACAGAGGTATTACTGTAACAGTTGTTATGATGTTCTTTGTAGTTGAAGGAAGAGAAAAATGCAGTTGACAGAGCAATGAAATGTTTTGATACCTTTGTTTCTAGAGTATGTAGTATGCAAATATTGCAGGGGGGGTGCATTTGGCTTCATTAAGAATCTTAAATCCAGAGAACAAATAAAAAAAATAAAATCAGGTGGACAGTTTCTACTAGTTGAAAAACATAATGCTGGAATACGTTCTACATTTGTAAATATTAAAAAGTATGTTGCAAGTTGCTTTTTATGTATTTTTCTTTAATAAAATAACAGTTGCACTTTAGAAGGAAAAGGTTTTGGTCAAGTATTTGTAGCTTGTTTGCCAGCAGCTAACATTTATATTTTCAGTGCTGAAAGAGCATTGCTGTAAGGTAAAGGAGAAATATTAGAAGTATTCAGTAGACTACAGCTGTGAACTGAATGGTAAAAACAATAGAGGAACAATATTTTTAGTAGTTCTTTCTTATTGGAGTCAGTTATTATATATATGCCTTCTGTTCAGGGTTAAACATGTTATCTTTAATAATGATGAAAGCTTACTTTAGTAGTTGCTTGAGGACTGTCATCATAATACTTTGAATTTCTATGTCACCACTTGGATTATCATACTAGGTTAAAACAGTGCTTGTTCCTATCAAACAGCAACCAACAAAGTCATAAACCAGAAAACTAGGAATCTAGTTTGTGGCTGTGGTTGTACTGGGGTGGAAAGCTGAATGGCAGTTTCTCTTTGTTTACTATACCTGTTAACTACAACCTAAGCTTTTGCCCAGAATTGTCTTGGTAGATCTGTCTGCTCCCCAGCTTTGCTCCTTTCAGAGGAGTTGTGGTGCTGATGGCCATTGTTTCCTTTTACAGCTGTGTGTTCAGAGGCACTTGTGCATGAGGAGAAGTTTGTTCTATGGCCTCAGAGCTGGGTGCCAGGGAGGATGGCAGCTGCTCAGAGCTGGCAAAACCCCTCTATCTGCAATACCTGGAAAAAGCTCTGCAACTGGATCAGTTCTTACGACAGACGTCTGCCATCTTTAACAGGAGTATATCCAGGTACCAAAAGCTTTTCTACTTTCCCTTGGGAGTGCCAAGGAAAGATAGGCATTTTTATAATATTGTTCCCCACCAACACCATATTAAGAATTTATCAGTGACTTGTTGATTAGAAACACTTCTGCTTTAAAGGAGGAAAGGTCACTTGGATTGCTTAGCCTAGAGAAGAGGAAATCTAAAAAATACTATTAAATTTAATAATAAATCTAGCATTAGCTTTGAGTTCTGAAACAAAGCTTTTCTGATTTCTTCTCTCTGGTGGCCACTGACAGGACCTGAGGGAATGGCATGAAGTTTTGTCAGCGGAGATTTAGGTGGGATATTAGGGAAAGGTTCTCTATCCAGAGGGTGGTTGGGCACTGGAACAGGTTCCCCAGGGAAGGGTTCACAACACCAGCCTGACAGAGTTCAAGAAGCATTTGGACAGCACTCTCAGGCACATGGTGTGATTCCTGAGGACTCTCCCGTGCAGGGCCAGGAGTTGGACTTAACGGTTTTTGTGACTCCCTTCCAACTTGGGATATTCTATTATTGTACGAAAGATTATGGACTGTGCTTCTCTCAGTTCATAGTGAACCGTAGTGTGCTACCAGCTCATGTATGAATTAGTACAATGTTTTAAAGCTCTTTTTTTGTAGCTGAGTGGCCAAAACTTTCTTTGCCTGCAAAAAGTAGAAAGAGGAAGGGCTAAGTATATTTTCAGGGACACTTACAGCCTTTAGTCATAAAGAAAATGGAAAGACTTGTCAGATGCAGAATTTGTGTAAGTTGTAGCCATGAGGCGTCATCAGTGTGTGTTTCTGTCCCAAAACAATTGCATATTTAATTCCATCAGTGTTTCAGAATTGCAGAGTTACAGAACTGGTAACAGAATGGGCAACAGATAATAGATACATTTATAAGCACATATTAAGAGCCACAAAAAGATTAGAAAAGGTGTATCTACATTTCTCATGTGTCCCAGTGAATATGACAATATTTTTCTTTGGTTTGACTTGCATAGTTCACGTTTCTAAAACTAGACACCTAGTTAAAGACTGGAGGTGCAGGTTGATAACATAGCCTGGCTGATCTCATGATTAACTATTGCTAAGGGGTTAATTGGGAAATTATTAACAGCAATATTTCTAATGTGTAAAATTACATCTGAATCTGTCTCAATTCCCAAGCCTTTAGACAAATGCCCATATGTAAGAAAGTTGGATGGGCATCTTCTCTTCTGAATATTTTCCTGTCATTGCCACTGTATTATGGATCTTCTTGCAGTGATGAAAGTGAAGATGGATTGGATGACAATCCTTTGCTGCCTCAGTCTGGGGATCCCCTGATGCAAGTTAAGGAAGAGCCTCCAGACTCCTTTCTTGGAGAGTCTTCTGGAGCAGGGAATTCTGGGATGCTGAACACACATTCCCTGAATGGAGTACTCCAGCCAGGTAGGCATGTACTAGGTTGAATCTCTGCTTTCTTTGGGTTAGTCTGGAAAAGCATTGTTTCTTAAGAACTTTTTTTTTTTTCCTGTAAACAGAACCAAAGTCTGAAAAAGGGAGCTTGTATAATTTTTCCAAACTGAAGAAAAGCAGAAAATGGCTGAAGGTAAGAATGTTGGAAAGAAATGCAGCTATTGTTGAATCTGTGAGTAGAGTTACCCACTTAGCCATTCTCAGTCATTTACTGGTAGTCCTGGCTAACCAGGGGGGCCCAAGCTGACTGAAAGTTTGCAAACATGACAACCATTTACAAGAAAAGCTGGCAGGAGGGTGTAGGGAACTACAGAACTGCCAGCCTGTCCTTGGTGCTCTGAAAAGTTATGGAGCAGATGATCTTGAGTGTCATCACGCAGCATGTGCAAGATAACCAGGGGATCAGGCCCAGCCAACATGGGTTTATGAAAGTCGGGTCCTGCTTAACCAACCTGATCATACTCTGTGACAAGGTGGCTTGCCTAATGGATGAAGGAAAGTCTGTGGGTGTCTGTCTAGACTTCAGTAAAGCCTTTGACACCATCTCCCACAGCATTCTCCTTGACAAGGTGGCTGTTCACGTTTGGATGGGTGGCTGGTTTACCAGGTGAAAAACTGCATGGCTGGGCCCAGACAGTGGTGGTGCCTGGAGTTAGATCCAGCTGGTGGCCAGCTCCAGTGGTGATCCCCAGGACTCAGTACTGGGCCTGGTCCTGTTTATTGTCTTTATCAATGATCTGAATGAAGTGATCAAATGCATCCTCTGTTACTTGCAGACAAGTTGGGTGGGAGTGTTGATCTGCTGGAGGGCAGGAAGGCTCTGCAGAGGGATCTGGACAGGCTGGATCATGGGCCAAGGCTGATTGCATGAGGTTCAACAAAGTAGATGTCCTGCCCTTGGGTTACAACCCCATGCAACACTACAGGCTGGGGGAGGCGTGGCTGTAAGGCTGCTCAGCAAAAAAGGATCTGGGGGTGCTGGCTGACAGCAGCTGAACATCGAGCAGTGTCCAGATAGCCAAGAAGGCCAATGGCATCCTGGCCTATATCAGCAGTAGTGTGACCAGCAGGACCAGGGCAGTGGTTGTCTCCCTGTACTTGGTGTCCTGGTGAGGCCACACCTCAAACCCTGTGTCCAGTTTGGGCCTCTCACTATGAGAAAGACATTGAGGTGCTGGAGCGTGTCCAGGGAAGGCCAATGGAGCTGGTGAAGGCTCTGGAGCACAAGCCTTAGGAGGAGCAGCTGAGGGAGCTGGGGATATTAAACCTGGAGAAAAGGAGGTTTGGGGGGAACTCCCTGAAGGGAGATTGTAGTGAGGTGAGGATGAGTCTTCTCTCCCAAATAACAAGCAATAGGGCAATAGAAATGGCCTCAAGTTGTGCCAGGGGAGGTTTAGATTGTATAATAGTAAAATTTTCTTCACTGGGAAGAATGGTCAGACATTAGAACAGGCTGCCCAAGGATGTTTTGGAATCACCATCCCCGGAGGTGTCCAAAAGCCACGTGGATGTGGCACGTGGGAATGCAGTTTAGTGGTGGACTTGGCAGTTAGTTTACATTTGGAATCTGAATTACGTTTAAATTAAACTAATCTATTGTAAAATGTATTAAATGGAGATTTCGGACTCGACTGAAACTTAGATTTTAAATTGAACTCAGTACAAGGTCTCAGTGAGGATGGCAGAAGAGAGCGGAGTGGTGGTTCTATGCTGTCTTTGCCTTTTCACTGTATTGTAGCCATCTGAAGTTAGCAAAAACATGTTGCCAAGAGGTTGAACAAGAGCCAAACTTGCAGAAACCGATGCAGGTAGAAATGGTAGAATAGTGGGACAGATTACAAATGGGGTAGGGAAGCCCCTGCAAACGACACATCATAAAATACCCCTGCTGTTATCCTGGCTTTTCTCACTGCTGCTTTTCTGAGACCACAGACAAAGTGGACTAAAATGATTTAACTATTACAAACTAACAGAAAACTACTTTCCTCCAAATCAGAAAATGTGTATTGAATTCACTGCTATACTGGGTCTGCTCCTCAGAAAACTATTTTCTATGAGTCATTTTAGATGGACACTTCATTAGTGCTAAGTATTGTTTGGTGAGACCCACACCCCTTTTTTAGGTATATGCTGAAGAGTGCTTTGCATAAACAAACAATTGAGCAGAGGGACTTGGGATTGTTAAATTAGTTCCCATTTATTCTTGTTAGAGTATCCTTCTGAGTGATGATTCCAGTGACACAGATTCACCAAGTGATGAGGATGGAGAGGAGGAAGAAGAATTTTCTCTTTCAAGGGAGGAACTTCATGATATGCTGCGATTACACAAGTATAAGAAATTGCATCAAAGTAAATATAGCAAAGACAAAGAGGTAAAAAGTCAGAATTTTTACATTTTCTTGATTTTTATTCTTTCCTTTAACTGCATTATTTTAACTGCTCTTATGTTTTTGTCAAAACTCATAATTTTGTGAACTGGAAAATACACTGTTTGGTAGACAGTAACTGCCTAACAGCACTTTTAGTCAAGGGTTATTTAATCAATTACGTACATAGAATGAAAGATGCTGTGAATCTGTCAGTAATGTGTGTAACTAGTACTGGCACATGTTATATATAGCTTCCACAGTGCTCTGTCCCAGTCACTAGACCAAATACTGGGTGTTAGAGTGCAAGATTTGGATGATATATAAGCAATGTATATGAAAATGGAGATGCTGCAAGTTAAATTCTAATATAGGTAGTAGCTGCTATTCAAGTGTATTTATATCGTAATTGAAGTGATGAATAGTAAGGTGATGTTTACAATCTTTAAAGGGAGTGCCCAGTTTACTACCTTGTAATTTTCTGTCATGATTTGAGGTTTTACTTGACTCCTTTTCTTTCTTTTTACCTTCTTTTTGTTTGTTTTTGATTTTCTTTTGATACTATTTTTCTTTTCCTTAGAAGAAAATTGTCTGCAGCATTCTTGCATTTTTCTTAATAGTAAGCCAAATTCCATGGCTGCTTTGATTCTGATATTTCTTCAAATTTTAAGGGCTTTTGCAGAAATGTTCACTGCTGATTTGAATTGCAGCAGAAAGTATTAGATGAAGGAGGTTATCCTATTCTGTTATGTGAGAATGTGTATGAAGTTAAAATTTGTCTTCCTGTTTCATATTCCTTTCAAATTTCGCCAGAAGAGTGAAGAAATATTTTCCCACACAGGTCTTTGCTTCTCTCTCTGCTTCTTTCCTTTGTTTACTTGTGAAGCTCTGAAACAATATTGTGTTAGCTTCTTGAAATATTGCATAGCACACAAACATTGATACACCACATTTTTACACTGGTCATCATTTTGTTAGATTTTACACAAATACTTATTTCCAGACTTGTAAGAAATAATACTCAGTGAAAGTAACCAGCGAGTGTATTGTTAGATTAGCAGTACACAGTTATGGAGGGAGAGGAACATATATCAGAAAAGTTTGTTTATGCTTGTGATCTCACTTTTCAAAAATCTTCTATTAATTTAGAAGTATGCTTAGGTTTTAAATAGTTAATTTCTGAGCAGTACTGCCTTTAATTTGCCTGTTCATGTGTAACCTGTGTGGAGTTCTTCACTACTTCATTTGAATAATGCTGGGAATATACTGGCATTTTTCATCATTTAAGGGAAAAATGCTGAGGCAGCTATATTTTTACTTGACAGTCTGAGTGTTCAAGTTGTTTGTCCTTGTGGAAATCTTATAAATGCCTTTTCTTTAAACCCATCCTTTTACATCCTTTGGAATGATAAAGTAGAACATGTATGTAATTTGGGAATGCAGGCAAAACAAATATTAGGTCCATAATTGGACCTCTTCGTATAATGTTTTGTCTTGCTGGGCAGCACCTGTATGGAAAAGACAGAGCAGTATGTTTTGAAAGTGCAACCTTCACTGCATGCTCTTCCCTCTTAACCAGGTGGGCTTGGTTCCCAGTGCAGAACTTGGAGGCCACCCATGGGAGCAGTGGTTTCACTTTAGACAGTCTCTGACAGTTGATAACAAATGCAAAATATGGAGAAGTGCTTGCTTCCTGATCTCTTCTTTATGTTCAGGATCTGAGCTTGTTTAGGGGCTGTCTCTGTTATCTGCTCACTCTCCCCTTCAGTTGCAGCAGTACCAGTACTACAGCGCGGGGCTGCTCTCTACCTATGACCCCTACTACGAGCAGCAGCGCCACCTGCTAGGGCCCAAGAAAAAGAAGTTTAAAGAAGAGAAAAAAATAAAAGGTAAAGTCACTAACCTTATGCTTTTAAATGGCTGCTGTGGTTTTATTTCTTTCCTACGTTGTTTCCTTTGATTAAACATAAATGTTCAAAACTTGTGGGTTTTGCAGGGAAATACCAAGTTCTGGCAAAGAAAAATGTCTTCAGAAAATATTATGCTTTATCATCTGGCTTCTAGAAAGCTAGGGTGGAAAATAGGTGTGTGACTGGAGAGTTCATGGCTTAAGATTTTCTTTGTGGAACTTACTCAGTGGTTTGGAATCCATAAACATTGTTTCATATCACAGTCCATGTACTCAAGAGTATTTTGAAAACATGATAGGTCTTTGAAAAGTTTAAGAACTTATCCAGTACTGCTGCAGTTATTCCTGAATACATAGTTTTAGTGATCAGGAAGTTACAGGGGGTGAGTGTTTTCTGGAAAATAGAGGGAACTTGGAGTTGATGTTTGATGTCAGTTAGTATGGAATTATACCTCTGACATAACAGCTGGAGTTTCTGAGACACACATCTGCCAGGAAGTGCAGTTTCCTTTCTTGTTTGGGCTGGCAGTAGTTGTAAATCTGTAAGGAAGCAGAGAAGGCTATGAGCTGTCAGTGTAATGTGAACTCTCTTAGTGTAAGTACTTAAGTTTGAGCTGTGTTTTAAAGGGGTTATTTCAGGCTGGCTTCCATTCTTTTTGTAAGTTCCTTTAACTGTGGTGGTTTTTTTCTCCATTAATCTTGCAGCATCCATAATTTTGCATACTCACAGTGAACATTTTTAATATCTGATACCAGTATCAGTTTCCTCTGAAAGCTGGTATGACATGACAACTTGCCAATCTCTTTCAATGTAATCTTCTCTTTGCTGAGAAGTTTGCTTTGAGACTTATTATACCAAATGATAATGTTGTCACCTTTAAAAGTCTTACCTTTACGTATCTTTAAGTAGAATTTTGCTGCAAAGCAAGAAACATGCACCAAGTCCAAGATATTTTAACTCTAAAGGCATGTTTCCCTGGGTGGAAATAATTGCATTTCACCCCTCTATTAAACAGGAAAAACTTTCCATTATAAATTAATGAGAAAATATCTAATAGTATAAATTAATTGTACCAGAATTGGGAAACATGGATACATTTGGCTTTTTTGTTGGTTCCACATATAAATTGACTAGGATAATTTACTCAGGAAAGGCGCCTGATTAAATGTGCTCCAAAAATAGAAATGTATTTTTATGATTATTGTTGCCATGCAGGCAAGTTGAAAAAAGTAAAGAAAAAGAGGAGACGGGATGAAGAACTCTCTTCAGAGGAGTCACCACGACGCCACCATCACCAGACCAAAGTTTTTGCCAAGTTTTCCCACGATACACCACCACCTGGGTCCAAGAAAAAGCATTTGTCTATTGAGCAACTTAATGCACGTCGGCGCAAAGTGTGGCTTAGCATTGTTAAGAAGGAGTTACCAAAGGTGAGCTTGAGCTTGGCTAATGGCAGTAGATCAGTACTGATGCAAGAAAATGAAATGGCAAATCAACTTAGTGGGGACTTGACACTTGGAGTAAAGAAAGACCTGATTTTTTTCTTGTGGTCATTAATTACATAACTGGAATTCTGTAATCCATAAGCAACGTGTAGTTGAAATATCACCAGTGGTACCTAAAAGGATCATATAGTGCTTTGCCATGGCTATTCAACCCTCAGCAATGAAAAATGCAATAAGCTCTAGCAGGTACTTACAATGATCTACAGGATGGCAGTATAGAGCAAACCAGTATCTAGGTTTACAGTAAAATTCAGAAAAGGGTGTGTGTGACTGTGTTTCAGTCACAGCACCTATGTTTTTCAAACCTTACCTCAGAAACAGATTAGGGAGAAGTGTTTAAATCATTTACAGTAAAAGCTTCAGGCACATTTGAAGCAGAAGGCTGGTTTCACTGTTGGTCATTTTCTGAGATAGAGTGGACCTTAGAACTTGCTTTTTGAAGTGCACAGTTAACAGACTTTGAATTCTAGGAAGTTACAAGAAGTCATGACTGTATCATCCTTTATGAACTTAAAAGCTAAATAAATGATATGTGCAGATACCACATATGATATGTGAGAGAGACCATATTTTTTCAAAAGATTAATTTTGATCATGTGAAGAACATGGGAGCTACATAAATTCTTTACATCTTTGGGAAACAGTGGAAAATATTGTTGGCCTTAGTGATAAAAATGGAATAGGAGAACTCTGCTTTGCAACCGTAGTAATTAAAGAAACAATTGTGAAAAAGGAGGTGTTTTGCATGCTTTCTTCAGGATTTGGAATATATTTATGTATTCCTTCAGTAATTTAGGGATGAAAAGCTGTTTCAGTCAAAATGAAGAATACTTACAGTACCTATTCTCAGTTAAACAGCAGTGTGCATGACCGAATTGAAGTAAATGGTACTTGTACCTACTGAAGACTTGATAGTGAGTTTTTAAAATACTGTGAAGCCATTACCCCTTTACTAATTTACAGGTTGTGCTCTTTTACAGGCATACAAACAGAAAGCTTCAGCCCGTAACCTCTTCCTAACCAACAGCAAAAAGGTGGGTGGTGTTTAATTTCATACTGTTCCTTGTACTGGATGTAATAAGCAAACTTCTAACCTTTCTATGTTTCTTCTGTTTCTTACAATACTGACTATACTAGCAGGGCAGTATAGGAGAAAGCACTGTATACAAGTAATTGTGATTTATTATAAGCCTTTTCATTTTTTAGTTGTGTTGTTTTGTTTTGTTTCATAAGCAACAGATGAAACAAGCAACATGAGTTCCTTTCATGAGATCTTTCTGGCTTTTGAAAGATTTAGTTTGTACATATTAAATTTACTAATCTTTGATACTGTACATTAGTGGCTTTGGTACACTTCGACTTTTGAGTTGCCCATATATCCTGCTGCTTAAAACCTGCTGGTTTTAAGCATTCTGGATGAAATCAAAGGGGCTCTTGCAATATTAAGTGCTTTAATTTAGATAAATATGTAGAGGACCTGAGATTAAAAATAGAGCAGTTTTCAGCTTAAGTGATTGCAAAAGCAATCCATCTTCTTATCAGAGTTTCTCTGAGAATCAACATTGTTTCTACCTAGAGAACTTTGCTTACAAACACTGGGTAACAGCTTTCTGAGCACTTTTCAGGGGGTTATGCTCACGTGTCTGATTCATTTATATGGCTAATGATGAAAAGATAATCAAGTATATGACTGAGAATTGTTAGAAACAAGGTGATGTAAGAATTTTCCTGTTCTGTATATACATTATCGAGAAAGGGAGCATTTTCTATGTAAGGGATGTAGAAAATGGGACTTGCTTGTATGTTTAAGAAACTTGGCCAGTGGAATTTACTTGTTTTAAAGTTCCACTTTTTTTGCCTTCATTTTGTTTTATCATTTGAAATCTGTATATTAGAATTGTTGATGTGCAAATTTTGGTGGAAGGAAAAACTGTCACAAACTAAAAACCCCAGCAATTTTGATCACTATTACGATGACATAAAATTATTTCTACTTGAACAAAAAAAATTGCATTTTCTTATGCTTCATAAAATAGTAGCAAAACTGTAGAATGTTCCATCACTTTTCTGTGTATTAATGTGAACAAGATTGTGTTCCACCAATACTGCTATTCTTATTCTGCAGTATTCTTAAATATATTCTTATTGAAGTGAAAAAATAACCCCAGAAAAGTGTCAAGAAATAGGTAAGAGCTGTAGGTAAGCCTTGAATTTTGTTCTTCTGAGTCCCTTTCAAGGCCTATCCATCAGATCAGTCTTTTAAGTATTATGCCATGCTGAAACTGTCTTCAGATTTTATCTTCTCCACCATCTCAGAATTTTTTTGGAAGATTGCATTCTCTCATGCGATTTCAGAACCATTGCTGCCGAGTAAAGTATCACAATTTTTTTTTGTTCTTTTGAAGTATCAGACTTGATTATAATTAAATCTGATACTGTTTATTGCTGGCTTTCTTTACAATCTGCCCATTTTACCACTGTTCCCAAATCTTATTTCTTTGTAGCTGGCCCACCAGTGCATGCGGGAGGTCCGTAGAGCTGCTATCCAAGCCCAGAAAAACTGTAAGGAAACTCTACCACGAGCGCGTCGTCTCACCAAGGAGATGCTTCTCTATTGGAAAAAGTATGAAAAGGTGGAAAAAGAACATCGGAAACGAGCTGAGAAGGAGGCTCTGGAGCAACGCAAGCTGGATGAGGAGATGAGAGAGGTACAGCAAAGTTACAGAATGCTGATTTATAATATGCTGAGGAGACACAGAAGTGATTGGATAATTTGAGTTTCTAAATCCAAGCCATGGAATTCAGTTATTTGTTCTGTTTTGGTGCTATTCCACATATATCTTCTGCTGTCTTATTTTTCTTTACATAATTATTCTAATGTTAGCAAGAGGTGATTTAAAAAACCTTTCAAATTGCATAAATTCTTTATAATTGAGTGAAATTGAGGAAGGAATCAGAGAAGCTGTGCATGTCTCACAGGCATACACAGCTCAATGTTGGTAAGGGCCAACATTTTGTGATGGTTTGTACATCTTTCTGTGTCCAGAAGGGATGACACCTTTTCATTAACATTGAATTTTTTTGTCCTGTTCTTTTTTATTTTTCCCTGCTGTAAGATGATTCTGTCGGTTATGTATGCAGCACAGAATTTTTCTGTGCTTGCTTTTTTGTTGGCCAACTGACAACTTCTTGAACTCTATTACAGAGTAAAAGGGATTGAATTTAGGAGAGTTTCCTTGTAAAAGCTCCCTAGTGAAACTGTGGTTGTTATTTTAGATATGCATACCTTATATGAGAAAAGGTTGAATCTTAAAACTAAATATAAGTCATTATAATGCTTAAATTATGCTTGTATTTATTGTATTCCTCTCATTCTTGCAAATTCATTAACATTTGGCAAAGTTTTCTCCTGACTTGGATTAACAAATTTTAACTGCAGCATTTTTTGCCAAAGCTAAGGATGAACAGAGCTTCTGCAATGCCTTGCTGAATGCTGAGTAATGATAATATCTCAACTACATTACCTATTGATGTACTCACGTGTACTACCATAATTCCCTCTACTAATAAGTAACAGAATGTGGGAGTGAGGTTGCCATGAGAGCATCTTAACTGCTGAATTCCTTTACTATAGACCACTAAAGTCATGCTATTATTTGTTGATACTTTAATTTTTTCAGTGTAAACAAAACCTTTAAACTTTCTTTTAATAGATTATGGTGGTTTTTGTCATGATTACTGAATTTTAAAAAAAACTTTTCATTTACAACATTTTTATATTTCAGTATAGATATTTATGGTGTTGGTCAGTGTTCTTATGTGCAACTAATGTAGCACTTTACAAAGTGATGTGCTTAACATAATCTAAATAGATTAGTTGTTGATACATTATTAGATGGGGTTTTTTTTTGTTGTTGTTTAATATATTTTTAACATTGAACTATTGTCCTGTCTCTTTTTCCCCTTCTTTTGTTTTTGGTAAATGCTCTTCTCTTAGGCTAAGAGACAGCAGCGAAAACTGAACTTCCTGATCACACAAACTGAATTGTATGCCCATTTTATGAGTCGGAAACGAGATATTGGACATGATGGGATACAGGAAGAAATCCTGCGCAAACTGGAAGACAGCTCTACCCAAAGGCAGATTGATATTGGTGGAGGAGTAGTGGTCAACATCACCCAAGAAGATTATGGTAAGTGATTAATCTACAGTCCTTTCCTTCCACTCTTTTGAAATTTACTGTACTCTCTGTGTTGCTGTGCAAACTTAACAATTTCAAGCACAACATCTTTCTCTGCAAGAAGGACTGCTGGAATTATTGGAATTTATCTGTGTGTTTGGGTGGTTATTGATACAGAGCTCTAATATGGGTATGGTATTTTCAGATAGCAACTATTACAAGGCCCAAGCTCTGAAGAATGCTGAGGATGCTTACCAGATTCATCAAGCCCGGGTATGTATTTTTTGCATCCATTAAGTAGAAGAGCAAGCAAAGTAATTGGCAGTGGCCACGGTACCAGGATCTTTCATAACAGTCAAGTCAAATAGGTTAATCTGGGGGCCAAATTTGAATTTAATTCCATTGGCACCTTTTGTGTTAAACAAGTAGAAAACCAGAGTATAAAGGATTTGGGCCATAGGAACAGGCTCATTTTCTCTTAATTTCTGCCGAGTATCATGTCTTAATGTAAATTGTAAAGCCTTTTACACTACAGTTTCTTGATAAGTTAATATATTCACCATCTTACGCATTACCTTCCTTTTCCTGTTCAGACCAGATCATTTGATGAAGATGCAAAGGAGAGCCGGGCTGCTGCTTTACGGGCTGCTAACAAGTCCGGCACTGGGTTTGGAGAGAGCTACAGTTTAGCAAACCCATCTATCCGAGCAGGAGAAGATATTCCACAGCCTACCATTTTCAATGGAAAACTGAAAGCTTATCAGCTGAAAGGCATGAATTGGCTGGCCAACCTATATGAGCAGGTATATTAGTACATCTTGCATTAATACATCTTGCAAATTTTTATAACTTCTGGGATTATTTAAGCCATTAGAGTAAAGTTGGCCAAAATAATCTACTGTTTTTAAAAACAGACTGTGCATAGTTGATCTTTAATGTATTTGGAAGAAAGAAAAATATTAGGTAGGCCACGTACCAGTGTTCTTGATTATTTAGGACATAACAGCTTTGAATGGGGCTTCGAGTTCAGTATTCTTTGTGTGGTTTATACAGCTGTTTATCACTTAGATCATACATGGAGGAGACTTTTCCTGCTTGGAGTTGCAAACAGTTTCAGGCTTGGGTCAGCAGGCAGTCTTGTCCTTGTGAGTGTGCTCAGGTCACAATGGGATCATGAAGTGCAGAGAGGCTTAGGGGAAGAATTCAACTGAGAGATGAATGAAATACAGTTGAGATAAATTACCTCTCAGGAGCAGATGCAAGAGATGATAAAGTTTCAGAGTTTCAGTGTTACAGTGGGGCTGTTTCCACTCAATTCAGTAGCAACTGTTCTGCAAGTTCTTTGTAGTTTAAAAAGTAGTAAAGCAAAGGTGTTCATTTATGGATCTTTTGCAGGGCATCAACGGAATCCTGGCAGATGAAATGGGTCTGGGTAAAACAGTACAAAGTATTGCTCTCCTTGCACATCTGGCTGAGGTAGGTGGATTATATCTTGTTCCTGGGTAGTATGCTTGATAGAAGATGCATACTTTTCACATGTTGGAAATGAATTTTGGATTATATAGTGTAAATGTCTTAAAGAGTATTTTATACATTGCTTCCACGTGGAGCCATTGAAATAGTTATAAATATGTATGTATGTCAATTTTTATTTATATAATATAGTTTTCATTTATTCACAGAGTAAAATCTTCTCACTTGCACTGAATGTAAAAGTCTCAGGAGAGACCAAGTTGCACACTTGATGGTTCACTGTGCCTTACAGATCAAAGTGCTCAAATTCTGAGCTTCATGGCAGTTAGCATTAATTTCCATATTCCAGTGGGGCTTTCTAGGAAGCATAGCGATTCTTCTGTGCCAGGGCAGACAAACAAAACAGAATTAGCAACAGGAGCGTACTTCTTAATGCAGAAATAGATTTATTTAAAAAAAATAAAGGTCTTGATTGCAATCCAGTCATTTGCCCTAAATAGGAGATATCAATGAAGTGATACTAGAAGCAAAATTAGCTGCACTAGTGACCAAGTGACAATTGTGTGCATTTATTTATGTTTCTGGTACTGTTGGCCAAAATACTGTAAAGGTGTGCAGAGCTGAAGGTTCTTAAGCTCATCTGTATGGAAGAAATAACAAGATAACCTTGTCTTCCTGTGACACTGCGCCTTGAGGTTTTTGGAAGGTTACACAAGGCTTTATTCTTCTGCCTCTCCCTTATGAGGGCCAGCTTGTAACTGCTAATATATTAATTGATCAACTCAGTTATTCATCAGAGAGTACTGTAATTTGTGATGTGGCAGAGCAAAGTTTTTCAATGCCACCTGAAGTTCTTTTCCTTACCAAAATGACAGGGGCTGTTAGTAACATGCAGGTGGCAACTCTCAGAAACAAAGGAGTTTGTTCTGGGAGCAACTTTGCTGTTACGAAATAAGTTGGTTAAACATTAGATCTGCTCTGTTTGATTTTGTATCACCCTGCCATGCTGGGAGAGTTTTGCTATTTTGCATACAGTTCCCTCTCATGTAGCCACTGTCATTTAGTAGATTTAAAGCCATATCAAACCATCTCTTTAACACCTCCCTTCAATTATTTTTTTTAATTTAATTTTTTATGTATGTTTTCCAGAGAGAGAACATCTGGGGACCTTTTTTAATAATTTCACCTGCCTCTACTCTGAACAACTGGCACCAGGAGTTTGCCAGATTTGTACCTAAATTTAAGGTAATAAGCATGTCCAAGGAAGTTCTTTCTGTTTCCTCAAGAGCAAACCATTGTGTTCTCCTCAGTTCTGTATCACATCTGGGTGCTTACTTACCTTGGAATATGAAATTCTGTAATGAGCCTGTTTCTGGTATTTTTTTACATCATCCTAGTTTTTTTTATGGAGCGTTTAGTTATTTAGGGCTTCAAAATATTCTTTCTTTAATCACATGGTTTTTATTTTGCATCAACTTAGACACCTTCTCAGTAAAGAACTGTAGTAGGTCAGCAAGTGGATGTATCATTTTAACATATGGGCCTGGCAGCAGAACCAAGAATTACATATCAAGTTTTATGTAATGTCTTTGGGGTTAGAGCTGTGTTTTCAGTCATTCATATGAATTTGAGTCAGATAAAGACTGATTGTGAACAAACACTGAACAGACAAGAGGGAAGCAAAATGCAGTTATTACAGAAAAATAGAAGAACTATGGACATACAGTTAATAATCAAGAAAAAGCAGAGAAATGAATCACAGATAGATAAGAACAAAAAGATTGAAAGAAAACAAATGGAGTTTTTCAGATATATTGTGAATGTGAAAACATAGTAAATAGAAATAGTAAACAGTAAATTAGAAAGGAAGGAACTATCAGTTACTGAAAAACAAGCTGCTTACCTCTCCCCCAGTGGAAAACATTGGAGGGTTGCGAAGGAAAATATGAAAAGAAATGCGTACTGCTAAAACAGTGCTGTAATTTCAGAATTCAGCATAGACAAAAATGTCAGAAGCTTGCATTTACATCTGCAAAGAGGAACAGATCATAATTTACGTATTTGGGTTATTAATATAATAACTTTTGATATAAAGAAGTCTTGATTGGTTTTTCTTGAAAGATCAGATTTTCCTTTTTACAGAAAACTGTAGAAGACACCTAGTTATGAGTAACCAGTATACCAGTAACATCAGGCTAATTGTTTGAATGCCTTGGCTACTTAAAAAAGTGTGAGGGAAAAAGCCTTGAATATATTAGTATAAGTGATACTTGATTTTTTGATCTGGGGCAGGGCAAAATTAAAGGACTTAGCTTTTACCAAATAGGCTGCTTTGGAGATCCTGATGAGACTGTACATTGCTTGTGGTGTTGTTTAGTTTGAGGTATCTGTATGAGGAGAAGTTGTGCTAGAGCATAGTTCATACTGGATTATTCAAGTGACTTGTATTTTGGAATAAATTGGCATTGCTGAGCCTTTAGAGCAACTAATGAAGAAATACAAACACTTCTGTTATTGAGGAGGTACTCAAAAGAAAAAAAAAAAAGCCATCACAACCTGAAAATAATCCATTCATGTCTTTTCATAGCCCAAAATAATAAGGGCTCTTGAGTAAAAAACTTGAGAGCTGTTGGCCATTCTGTCTGCTTTCTCTCACTTCCTTTGATCCGTTCATTGTATAGAATAGGCAAGCAACTGTTTATGCTTTCTCCTTCTCAGGAATGAAATACAGCAAATGTTTGGAAAATGAAGTCAGGATGCTTGTGTTTTTGACTTAAACACCAAACTGTTTTTATCATTGTATAGCTGTTCTTTGGCATGCTAATCTTACTGCATGCTGATGTTTACCTCATCCATGGAGCAAAACACATTTTAAAAAGAAGTTTTCTAAACTTACTGTCACATGTTTACAACTTCAACTGATCTTTTTTTCAACCAGTTTTGTTTCTTCCTCTAATCATACAGAAGTGTGCAGTCAGTTCTGCTTGTAGTAAATCACAGTGAATTTATATCCATGGCAGAATATGTAAATTAAAAGACAAATCAATTTTCGATCAGTCTGGTTGCTTTACAAACAGAGCAGCAGGAAGAGTATTCAATTATAGGCTTTTGGAACCTGTCAGTTGAAGTTGTAAGACTTTTCCCCACCTCAGAAAGCAGCATTCTTCCTCTCTCCCAAACCTCTCAGTCTTAGCTGACTGTAAGTCAGCCTAGGCAGGAGATGGCAGTGCAGTGTTATTAACCAGTGGCAGGAGTCAGTGCTGTGCAAAGGTTTGAGTAATAGGACCCGTGCAATTTTGAACTGTAGATAGTTTAACAGCTTTCTCTGGCAGTAATGCTTGCTTTTAAAATTGTTATATTAAATGTATCCAGGCCAGATATTTTAACTTCATCTCAGGTTTTTGGGGTCAGTTCTGAAATAGAAAACCAACAGGACCATGGGGGTTGTTAAACAGGCAACAAGCCTTCTAGTCCTCTAGCTTTAACTGTAGCAGTTGAGTGCAGACCTCGTTCTGCCTTAAGCAAAGTATAATTTTTAATTTTTAGAAAAACCTTACTAGAAGGTTTGTGCTAAATGCTAATGGGCATTTTTAGATTCTCAGCATAGCTTGATCAGGCCAATTTGCTTGATACATTTTCTTAGAATGCTCTTTTTCAAAGTATTTTTAAATGCTTTCTGATTTTTCTTGATGGTAAAAAAGATAATTTTCCTTTTTGTTGTTTTGGAGAAAGAAGTACGTAATTTTGTAGACTATAAAATTCCAGAGCTGGTGTTATTATTTGAAAATAATGTCTTTCTATTTTTCTTACTGTTCCAGGTGCTACCTTATTGGGGAAATCCCCATGATAGAAAGGTGATCAGAAAGTTCTGGAGTCAGGTAATACCAGCATGAATGTGTACTTTGATTGTCTTTCTCTGTGCAAAGAGAAACCAGAAACTGTTGCTGCACGTCACCAAACTAAACTAATCTATGGATGCAGAGTTTCTTAATTCCTGTAGTAGCATTTTCATTAAGATAATGAGGTGGAAGACTTGTGCTGAAGAGCAATACCATACAGGGCAATTCAATGTGGTGTGGAGTTCAGATGAAGAACTAGAGATCTGTAAATAAAGCAAGTTTCAGTGTCAAGGACTGTTTATTCTGTTCGAGTAACCTAGCTCAGGATACCCCCAATGCAGAATCCCTGCAGTTCTGTCAAGATTGTTCCTTATTTAACAAGAGCATTTTGTAGGGTTCAGTACCCAGGTCTTGTCTTGCACGTTAAGAAGCGTCTAGAATTGTTCAAGGGCTGAAGTGCAGGTCCACTAGTTGAGTAACTGTGATATAATTAATTTTACAAGTCAGCTGTGGAGAATGCAGGTGTAATGAGAAGATTGTAATACAGAAGTCTGAAATTACAGTGAACTCTTGACAATGTACTTACATTATGTGGACATTTGTTTCTCCTTTTGCGGCTGTAGAAGACACTGTATACTCAGGATGCTCCGTTCCACGTGGTAATTACCAGTTACCAGCTGGTAGTGCAGGATGTGAAGTATTTCCAGAGAGTGAAGTGGCAGTATATGGTGCTGGATGAAGCACAAGCACTCAAGAGTAGCTCCAGGTAATAAACTAACTGGAAACAAAATATTTTCTGTGGATCAGCCTCTTGGAGGAGTATCAATAAAGCATCAATAGAACATAAATTGATAGAAGTTAAAATTAACACACATAAGACCCCTTAAGTATCTAACCTAGTTAAATATCTATATAACTCTCTGACACTGGATTGATCCATTAGGTGTTTTGCATTTAGATTTTTCAAATATGTAAAATGTAATTAAAAGGTAGCTCTGGAGCAGAAACTTGTATGGAGCACAGGACAGTTAAACAAAATGCATGAATGAAATGCAGTTTACTTTCCCTCCTGACTATTCACAGAATTCTGCCTGGTGAATGGTCTGTAGTCTTTAGCTTATATTGTTTATATTGACTCCATTAAATGCATTATTTTGATTCCTTATTCAGTGTCACTTCCAGACATGAATGAAGGTCAGAACCCCATGAACACTGTTGGCTGCAGTAAAGCCCAATCTGTGTCATGAGACTCTATGCCAGAAAATTTTCTGTTTGTTTTCAAGTAATGGATTTGTCTGTGTTTATTTCTGTAATTGCTTTCCCATAACCTTTGTCCAGGTTGCCACTGTACACAGTAAGTTAAGGAGTGCTTTAGATGCAGGCTCATTCTGATCAAAGTTTGTCTCTTCAACATTCTTGGGAAGCCACCCCTCTAAGAGGATTTTAATGTATAGCTCAGCACTCCTGCCACAGTAGCCTATACACTTCCTCTTGTAAAGTTTGAAAAACACACGACATTCTGATTCAAAGTACCTGTTTCTTTTGGAAAGTTAATTATTCCAATCATGAGATTTTATTAGTAAGCATTTGTTTTAAAAATGAGTAAAAAAGATACTTAGAAAAATAAAATAAATTACACTCTTTTAATTTTTTTTTTAATTGGGAAAAGGCTATTTTTTTCTGTAGTTGTCTTTTGAAAGACTGGGGAACAGCTGTAATAGTTTTGTCCAGTGACTTCCAAAGATCATTTGGGAAACTCACTGGAAACAATTTGCCTTAAAATACCTTATGTTTCATATCATTCTGCAGTTTTCTCTAGAAATTATTTTTCTTGCTTTTATTCATCAGTGTTCGTTGGAAGATCCTACTGCAGTTCCAGTGTCGAAACAGATTGCTGTTGACTGGGACCCCAATCCAGAACACAATGGCTGAGGTATTTGGGAGCTCAAAAGAGTGGATTTTTCTTTGTAACAATAATGCATACTAAGGATATGTAAACAGTTGAGAAATCTGTTGCATTTATGTGGTTGTGGGATCATACTTGTAGCAAGTATGGTTGGCAACCACTGGCAAACAAACATGGGATCAGCCCTGGGTGGGAAAAATATGGAAACTTGCTATACATTTAAATAAAACTAAAGATATTTGAAGTAATACTTTGATTACAGGATTAAATCTAGTTCTAGTGACTTTCCCTTTTGTTGGCTGAAGTAATTAGACTGTGTTTGTCACTGCTTTCTAATGGGGTTCTGTTAAGTTGATATCTGTGGCTTTGTGGGGGGAGGCAGGAAGAGAATGCAGCTGGGGTTTTGTTTAATTTTGCCATGTTTCATGATCTAGTGAAGTGATTTTGCTTATAAAGAGCTGGAAGATTTTGGGGTCCATAATTACCTTGTCCACATTAGGATGACTTTTGCTACTCTGGTGTTTTCTCCTTTTAGCTGTGGGCCCTGCTGCATTTTATCATGCCAACACTGTTTGATTCCCATGAAGAGTTCAATGAGTGGTTTTCTAAGGACATAGAGAGCCATGCGGAGAACAAGTCTGCTATTGATGAGAGTGAGTGCAGTGTGTAACTGCTATCATTTTATATTAAGAATCTGTTGCCTTTTTGAAATAATAATGGCTAAATTTTCTATGAGATGTGGCATCTAAAGCAGAGAACGCATTATGAGATTGGAACATTACTGGATTGTTGTTGATAGTTTATGTTGAAGTTTCTGTTTCTGACTGTAATATAGCATGTGTAATGAACAGAAAAACAGTGTAGCACAGCACTCATTTAAGAAAGAAAAATCAACAAAGAAATATCAACTCTCTGCTGTAAGAACTCACATGGGGGGAAATGGCTGAGCAGTTAGGGACTTAATTTGTCAAAAAACACTATATAATTCTCTTTTTTGATGAAGTAATTGTTCTTTCTTTCCCCTTCCCTTTATTTCAGACCAGCTATCCCGCTTGCACATGATCCTGAAGCCTTTCATGTTGAGAAGAATCAAGAAGGATGTGGAAAATGAACTGTCAGATAAGGTCAGAAAAACTATTTCTCTGGAATGGTTATTACAGCTCTATTGTCATAGCTCTGTTCTCTGATCTGGTTTTTGCAAACTTGTTTGTCAGTCTGTGTACCTGAAATTTGACTGTAGACTTCTCTTCGACCTTCACCCTCTTGCACCACATCCCAGCAGTGTCATTAGATGTGAATATAACTGAAGAACTTCTAATTAACAAATATTTTTCTTGGGAAAGCATTTTGTTACCAGTTAAAGATGAAGAACCTTCAGTCCTGCTTAAGTTGACAGATGTATCCCTAATGGCAGTGAAGGAGATTGTTACATCAATTACTGGGTGATAAACATTTCCAGTTGCCTTTTTGAAGGCTTTGGCATGGGTTTAGGATTTTTTTTTTGCTTGCCTATACAGAGAAATACATAGTGGCAGCATCATGCTCTTCTCTCTTGCCAGTCTCTTAATTTCACATGGATGTTAGCAGTGCTAGATGATCTTGTGGTCAGCAGTCCCCAGGTTGAGAGACGCTGGCTGAGAGACATCTGATTTGTTCTGATGTGCTTATTAATTTCAGTGTACTTCCCACTTGTGCGATGCACCTGTCACTGCTGTGGGCTCCTGACACTCCTTAGCATGGCTCTAAGTGGGGAACTGTAGGATGGTAGAAATTGAAGTCAGATTTTAAACTGATCAGCTGCAGGTGTGACGACAGCTTCTTAAGAATCCCTCTGTTTACTTGTGTTCACGCACTTTTAAAGGTCTGTCTCCTACATCATTACACAACCTTTCCAAAACACACCTATCAGTTAAGTCCTTTCCAGGTTAGATCCTGAAATGCAGATCTGAATGCAACTGCCTATAAATGTATTTTTTGAGAAAGTTATGTTTTCCTCAAGGTGTGTTTCAGCTTTATGTACACTGATGTTATCGTCTTCATTTAAGAGAAATAAATGGCTAAATCTTCATTATCATTTTGCAGATTGAAATTCTTATGTACTGCCAGCAGACAAGTCGACAGAAGCTCTTGTACCAAGCTCTGAAAAACAAAATCTCTATTGATGACCTCTTGCAGTCATCAATGGGCACTACTCAGCAAGCACAGACCACCACTAGTAGTCTCATGAATCTAGTTATGCAGTTTAGGAAGGTAAGGCTATTTTAAATAATAATTTTTGAAAAGTATGATCATTGATTAGCACAAAACTAAGATACAGCTTCTAGAAAACACCATATTGAAAAAAATCTGGCATAGGCAAGCAAGTTTGCATGCAATTCAGTTGTGTTTTGGATGCAGTGTAGCATTGATGTTGCGTGAAGAAGAGCTTTAGCCTTATGATGCGTGCATCTGCTAGCTGGTTTAGTTGCAAAGGTTGGTTTGGTTGAAGGAAGCCATTCACTTGGGAAGAAGAGGCAATAGCTGTTATATGAATAGCAAAAGGTATGATGCCATATTGAAATTTGAGCAGATACACCAAAATAACCATGCAATATTAAGCAGTACTAAAGTTTTAGTGATCACTGGTCATGGTGATTTGGGATGTAGATGCTGCATTGGACTAAGTTAATTTCTCCCAGCTTTTGACATCCTCTCTGTCTTACAGGTGTGCAATCACCCAGAGCTGTTTGAGCGACAAGAAACTTGGTCTCCATTTCACATCGCCCTAAAGCCATACCAGATTTCCAAGTTCATCTACCGTCATGGACAGATCAGGGTCTTTAACCACTCACGGGACAGGCAAGCTTATTCCACTTCCTATCCACTTTAGCGTACTTAGTATTATTACTTAGACTTATTTTCATAAATGCTAATTAGCTCCCATACCTGGTGTACTTAAATGATGTTGGCTGAGCAGTCCATTTCCTTTTAGTCATTCAGCTGTTAAACATCTGATATAGGTGCTCTTTCTTGGTGGAATCCTAGTCATAGAATATCCCTTTGACTGAGTAAGAAAGCCGGGAAAAGGAATTTAGAGTTGTTGCTGATGATGTATAGTAGAATTAAGCTTTAAAAGATCCTTGAAACAAAAAAAAAAGCCCCACCTGATTTCCCCTCAGTGAGATTTCTCATGGAAGGAAGCTGTCAGTATCTGTTGCAACATGGTATAACGTGAGCATCTGCTAGTGCCATGACAACTTTTAATGCTCACCTTGGATGAGAATCTGCCCAAGTGCAGTTTGCTATTTTCTCCAACCATGGCAATTCTTGATTAATTTTGTCTGCATTCAGTTATGGTAAGTGCTAAGGGCAGAGATGAGAGAGACATGTATGAAGACAAGATCAGCTTTTCTAGAACATATAATCCAGTTCTAACACAACAATGGTGTGTCTCAGTGTCAAATTAACAGCAGTGCATGTAGACTGATGACACTTTCCTCCTTCTGCTGTGCAATTCCAGATATTCAGAGCGCTAAATTCTTACAATGAAGAAGTGAATGGCTACTCTGTATCTTATGTTGATTGTGTGATTGAATGTGTTATGTGTTAACACCTTCTTGATGATGTTGTTTGGTTTTGTTCCTTTAATTTTCAGGTGGTTACGGGTTTTACTTTCGCCATTTGCACCAGACCACATCCAGCAGTCTCTCTTCCACAGGAAGGGTAGGTTTTCAGTCTTGGGAAACAAGCTGGATTTTAATATGTCTACTTCAGAGGGAAGGACTGAGAGACCGGATTAATTAATAGATTAGAATTTACTAGAATTTTGTTAGTGTTTGTACATACATTTCATTTGCTCAGAGAGGAAAGGATGGAAAGCAGCTGGAAGAATCTGTGGATAACCTGTCATTTAGTTATTGCTTAATCCTAGTGCAGTATCTTAAATTCAGTCTGTCTTGTTTTAACTTGAGATTTTTAACTTTAACAAGAGATTAGTGCTGCCTTTTTAGTCTAATGTGAATTTTTCACAGATTCAGTTCTAAGAAATCTTGGATTCATTTCAGAACATTCTGTGTTGTATCTTAAACTGCCAACTTACTTTCAACTAGAAACTAGATGAGATGCAAATGACCCAGAATCTATCAATGAGCAAAAACCCCAGAAAAGCTGCTGTTATTGACAGATACAATTTATTATAGATGATTTAATATTTTTCCTACAAGAGCTAATTTTGTCACTCAGCTACTGAGATGGGAAAATCTTCAGAAGTATAAAGCAAGAGAAATACTGGCTGCATTACTATGCTGAAATCTATTAGCATGGACCTCTTCAGCTGGTGTTGGGACTATGCAGTGCACATGAGTGGGCCTGCAAAGCTTTTCCCTACCAATACCTGCAACTCCTTCTAACCCATTTGACTTCCTGGGTGAGAGGGAGCATGAGACAGGCATCCTGAGGTATGCATGTTCTCGTCAGCTGTCTGGAAGATATTTGTTCAAATTTGCAAATATGCACATTGCCTATTGATTCTTAATAACTGAAACAAATGTCCTAGACCTAGACTGTATTTCTCTTTTTTGGTAAGAGCCCTTCTCTTGCCCACACTGGAAAATGAACTGGAATGTGGAGTCTGGCAACAGAGATTCAAATTGAATTTTCAGTATTTCTAAATGATCTAGGTTAAATTAGGATCTCCTGTTTACTCACTTAGATTTGTCATGTGTCATAGAATGTGTATCCTGAATTGATGAAGTAAATTTAGTTTTCAGCTAGGAGTGTCTATGACATGTGTTGGCCTAACTCCAGTATTTCTGTGACCTAGGCGTCAATGAAGAAAGCTGTTTTTCTTTCCTCCGGTTTATTGATGTCTCTCCAGCAGAAATGGCAAACCTTATGAATCAGGGACATTTAGCCAGGTGAGGACAACTTTTTTTCTCTCTCTTTTAGTAATTACAGGAAAAGTACAGATGATGTCAGTCATTCTTCTCTAAACCTGCATTTTCTGTGTTTCTTAATATTATTATTTCTCTATCATTTTCTAATACTACAACAACTTCTATAGTGCTCCTCCAGATATCGGGCACCATTATGTAATACAGTTTTTATGCCCCTGTCACAAGAAACCCTGTGTTACAAAGAGTTGACATTGTAAATACACAGGATGGTCAAAGGGCAAAAGGAGAGTTTGCTTAGGGTCACACTGCAGGTTGCTGGTGTTATCAAGCGCAAAATCCAGACTTTGGAAGGCCTGTTCAGTGCAGTTCTTGCCAGTTGCACTTGAGTGTGTTTTAAACACACATGGAATAAGCTTGTGCTGTGGTAGTTGTTCTTCAGCCCTGAGTCATACTTTCCACATGTCTTGTTTTTAATATAGAATGTGATTCTGAGGCATAGGCTTTGAACTGTGGATTTATAGCATCAACTGTATTATCTTGAAAGGAGAGGTGATATTTTAAGTTATAGTGTAGTCTGAAAGGACTCTGAGTCATGTTAATAGGGGCTGTAAGAAATTTTAGACTAAAAGTATTTATTATTAAATAGAGATGTTCTGCTTTAGGGCTTTGTAATATTTTTTTGTTCTGGTTATTTTGAATTACTGTTTCTTGACTGCACTTCAGTAACATAATTCAGATTTCTCTTGATGTGTCTCAATGGTATTTATGATAAATTCTGAATTCATTACACATGTTGTTATGAATAATTTATATGTCATTTACAGAGAAGTCAGTGCAATTTTACATTGTAGAGGCTAGCTGGGGCTTGACCATTTTCGATTAAGTGCTTCAAAGTATATCCTGATTTAATCACTTAGATTCAGTTGAGCCACCTTAGAAAAAATTATATAAGAAAAATTTGAAGATGTCTATCAGAAATTATTTTCCTTAAGGCAGGATGCTGTAACCCTGATATTCTTAAAAAAAATCCCATTTCTGTCAGATACAGTTATGCTGTAAATACATTCAAGCCTTTCTTTCACAAAGCAGTGAATAAATGCATCTCCTGTGGTTTTTTTCAGATGGTTAGCTCTTTTCCTGTCTCTGAAAGCATCCTACAGGCTCCATCACATGCGCTCCTGGATGGAGACTGAAGAAGTCAAAGAGCAGGGGTCATGTTTTCTGAGGAACAGGGATTTCTTGCTTGATGTAAATTTCCCACTGTCTTTCCCTAACTTGCACAGCTGCACTTTGCTGCAGGTAAGCAAAATTTCTGTGATCTGGAGACAGTAGCAAATCCTCCTGAATGAGAAATGATGAAAACCATTTTGTCCTTACAAAACAGGGAAAACAGATTTGATAATGGGATGATGATACTGTCTGCTTTTTTAGATACAGTTAAGAGACTTTAGAGTGCTGAACAGAAAAATAGTTTAATACCTATCTCCTTCACATGCAGCATTACATTTCAAAACTTGATATAATGAATAAATCAGTTGACTTAGAAGACTTCAAAATATTACTGGAGCACCAAAAGTAGATACAGGAGCAATAGAATTAGACTCATGATTTGTCAGGGATAGACTCTGTATGTAAGCTTAAGAGTTTTGTAATGTTTTTTACATGCAAAATGCTAATTTTCTGGCTGAAACAACTCTTTTTCTTGTCCAATTCAATACATTCTTGCAGCAGCTGGGGAAAACAGAGACCAGCCTGACAGTGTTTTATAGCTGGTGAACAAGCATTTTCAGTGCTGTATTTCTACTCTGAAATTTGCTTCTGCTACTGTCTGGTAGATCAGATGTATTCAAATTACTGTGTAATGCAAGATCATTTTTGTTAATCTTTGGCCTAGGATATTTGTGAAGATTTTGCCTTTCTGTTACTAAATTGCAGTTGATTTCCTGAGTTAGATTAAGGCTCCATTGATTCAGTTCACTGGGAAATAAGTTCACAGAAGTGCTAGTGTGGAGTCAGGAAAACATCTAGGGCAATTAGCAGATATGCAGTAAAAAAAAGTCTTTTCTGAAACAGTGAGATTGTGCCAAATTTCTCTAGGGAATATTGCTTCTGCTCTTGAGTCTGGAAGGGGAAAGGAGATAGCCAGAATTCAATTGAATATTGTGTAGAGGAAGTTGAAATTGAAGACGCATAAGCAGTAGGAAACCAACCTTGGACTTGGTGTCATGTTTTGCAGCGTTAACAGCAAAGCCAACAAAATGAGTCCTCCTAGATATCAAACAAAGAGTCAGCCAAGTGAATGTGTGCCTGTTAACTCTGGATGTGCTGGTATTTCAATAGTCTGTGTTTCCATGTCTAGCTTGATAAAATCTCTATGCTACATGAATTTGCTTTCAGTTAGTTTTTTAAGATTACAGTCAGCTCTTTCTATAGTGCTTGCAGTGCTTATCTCTGTGACTAGTGTAGCTCTGTCCTCTTGTTGGTATGGTTAAGGAGAATTTGTGTGGTGTCATAAGTGCAGCAATAAAGAAGATGGTATCAGAAGTTGTGTGCACTTAGAGAAGGTAGCATTCATTTTTACATATGTAGAAAGATGATCTAAGTCCTTACACAGCCCTTGGTTTGGTTAGTACGAATATCACAATGAAAATCATTAGATTTTCTAAAGGACAGAAGATGGATTAAGACAGTAGATTTTAAATGTAAGATCTGGAATATACATGTGTAGGTTTTAATATTAATGCTTAAATGCAAACCATTTGGATAGGCTACAGACACACCTATACCACAGTCTAACAAGATTTAAACATTAATTTGGTTTCTCCAAAAATTTCTATTTTTTGAGGATGTCAGTACTTGTGTCCTAGGGGTTCTTAGAGCTGTTGACTTTGTGTAAATAATGACTCTTGCAACTAATAACGTTCAATACAGGAAAAAGCCAGCTGAGGAGCAGAGTTCATCAGTGTGTGCAATACAGTGCATTTGTGATAACCCCAGTAAATCTAAAGGAAGAATAGCCCTGCAGTTATGACAGATACTTTAAAGCTGTTTTCTAGGCTTCCTGTTAGACAAATTACTACCTGCAGTCACTTTAAAATAAGCTGTATTTACAGAATTTTGTTTGCAGAGGTTATGTTTAGAACACATTAAAAAAAAATAAAGGTGGTTAGGGAGTTCAAAACCTAAAGGAGAGTTGAAAATCAAGCTGCCCTTTACATGCCTGTCATTTAGCACTGAACATTATTGTGCGTGAAATGAACTTTTTCCTTAGCACAAATTGGAGAAGCTTTCAATGTAACATTCGCAAAGCTTCCTCTTGGGCTTCATAAGATAGTAACGTGTAGGGAATGAGGAGGGTGAAAAAAGAGGAAAAAGGAAATGGTAAAAATCTGGAAATGCTTTTCGTAACTGCTCAGATCAGCATTTCCAATGTAAAAGACAAAGCAAATTCCAGGTTTTAAACATGGATTTGTTCATGTGTGCAACCCTACTAGCACTTTTTAAATCTTCAGGATAAAATTTAGAGTGCTCTTGCACAAGAAAGAAGGAAAAGGTTGGAAAAGATGCAAGTCTAAAGATACCAATCCAGCCTTATTTCAATTCTTAATTTTTTATCTCTGCAAAATTTAATTTTAACTCAGAATAGTCAAATGAGTAGGTAGAAAACACCCTGAGTGTCAGACCTACTAGAATATGCCTGTACTTCCTTTATTAGAAAAGCTAAGGTCAGGAGGTTCAAAGGCAGAAAAACTTGTTTCTGGTTCCAACTGAGCATCAAGACAAGTATTGATATGATCTATTCTGATTGCAAATATTTCTGGATTTGAATGTTCTGATAATTACACAAAGATTCTTCACATATTCACTGCAGAAGATGTGTAGAATTTTCCTTATTCAAAGAGAAATGCATACGGAATGTGGCTTGTCTGTCTTCCTCATGGGTGGATACAAGATTTGAGAGGAGTGTTTCTTCATGGACATTAACTTCTTCATTTTCATTTTGTTTTCAGAACTTTGTGTTCAGCAGCCACTGTAAAGCAGTTACTGGCTATTCAGACCATGTCATATATAGAAGGAGATCAGCTACCTCATGTGTACGATGCTGCCAGGTGACTGAGCTGCCGTCCTTCCTGTGCATAGCCAGTCCACGGGTAAGTCCAGGTTAAGTTGTAAATTACCTATTTTCTATTGTGTTTTAAACCTTGGTAAAATTGTTTCTTAGGAACACAATGATATATGACTTTCTTTTGGTTGGGTAAAACTGTTGTGAGGATATCCTTTTGCTATGGTATTCAATAGTGGTTTTTCATAGGGGAAGTGACTGTAATGTGTACTGAGGGGAAAAGTTGTAAGATGCACCCAACAGGAGCTGTTCTAAGAGTTCACTTTCTCTCCTAATATCTAAAGCAATTATGGAAGAGATATTAAAGTAAATTATTAATTGATAACCCAAGGGGGAGATTTAGGTGTCATCACCACAGAATGAGGTGATTGTTTGGTCAGCTCTGATGACAGAAGAGAGCTGGGAAACAATACTTTTTTGAAAAGGGTGTTTGTTTTCTCTCTTATGCTCCAGAGGGGAAACACCAAATTGCAGTATATAAGGATTAGTCAAGCTGGCATTTTCTAGGTCTTTTGGATATTTAGTGCTACTGCATGGGGTTCTCCATCATCTATTAAATGAATTTTGAAATTAATTCGGTTGAAGTTTCCTGGCTGACAGAAGAGACCTTCATTAGGTCTATGGCTATTGCATTCCATGTTGTTGGATCTTGGCAAAATACAGTTTTATTACCAGACCATCCAGATGTTATATTCTTTAGTCACTGTTGAAGTTACTGCTGTAGGCATCATCATATGATGTGCAATTATACTTTTGCATCTGGAGAAGGGTGGATGGCAAGCAAGACCTCACAAATGCAAGCTCATTACCTACCTGCTGCTGCTCAAGCTGAATGTATCTGTGTCAGCAGCTCTAGGGCTGGGAATCCAGCTGAACCGCTCAAAGTCACGTGTCACCTCCCTGTTAAAATTGTACTGCCTTGCTGGAGAACGAGAGGTTATTCTTAGAGTAAACTGTGAAAACCACTTCACTTTCAGATTCCTTTGATTTGTCCCTCTTTGTAGCTAGATTTGCATCTTGGATGAAGAATATGTTGAATTGCTCCCCTATAGCAGAAAGGGTGGAGAGGGGCTTAGAAGGCTACAAATGAGGGGAAGGGTGAAAAGAAATTGTATCTGACATTTATTCTAGTTTTATTTATTCTAGAAAAAAAGTTACTTGCTTTGGTTTGGCTGTTGTATAAAAATGATTAAGTGTAGACATGGCTTTTTGTTTCTAGGAGTACAAAGATTTAATTTTATGCTTCTTAAAAACTTTTGGCAGGAGTGTAGAAGACCTGAAAGAGCACTTATGTTCCCAGAAACTATAGCCTTCTGTTGCTGTTTGACCTGTGATGAATTTTGGGAAGTTAATGGAGCAAATGATAGAAATAGGAGCGTATGTTTATGTAGCAGTTGGGGGAGGGAGTCAGTCTTCTTTCTATGCAGGCAATGTTCATGAGTACAGACAGGTCTCAATCATAAAAAACGTAACTTGGAGGATGGATCTTGCACTGTCATTAAGAAGTTAATTAATTAAATTTTGAATAATACTGTTTGGTTTAATTTCAATAGATTTCTTACACACTGGAATATTGTCTGAAGCCATTTTGGTCATCTCACAATGTCTCAAAGGTTAACTTTGCACGAAGATAAATGCAGGAAGCATTTTACAATTGCCTTAGCTAAACTAAGTTGTTTAATTTAGGGTGGAAATGCATTCATACATCCCTATCACTGTATTTTTGATGTATTTCTGAACCATGACTCTTACAATCAATCAGTTTGACAATAATGTGTTGACAGAGGAGGATTTAGTACTAAGGACTGTGCTCTACCTTTTGTTATGAGTAAAACCACAAAAACAAACCTGTGGGGAGAAAAATTTGAAAAAATGTATCATGACAAAATAAAGAAAAGAGTGAACAAACTTGAATGAAAGATTTTTTGTCCATTTCAGAAAAGCACTGTTTTCACTTGTTAAGGGCATGTAAAAAATCAAGGACTCTACCCTAGAAATATGTGCCTGCGTTCTGAAAAAAAAAAGGAACTGATGGTAAAGATAGTCTAAGGTCCTCTGAGGTCAATCAGTTTTGCACGGGATATGTAAGAAGAGTGGTTCTTGTTAGTGTAGAAATAGCACTGAGGCACACAGAGTTTGTCTCAGATTGTCTCCTACCAGTTCTTCCTTGGGTTGAGGTGTTACTCAAAACATGGCTTGTAGAATCTTCTTTGTTTGTCTTGTAAAAATCCTGGTGTACAAATCTGTGTATTCTTTTCAGAAGATAGGATATGTTTATTTGTCAGAAGTTAGTGTGCTCTGTTTTGAGTGTAGTGGCTGCCTGTTCTAGGGGTGGAAAATCTATGTCCTGGAAATCAATATGGCAAATTGTCTGTGCTTGAAAACAGTATTTGTTCCAGTCTGTCTGGTGTAGAAATATGAACTGAAATGTGATGGTGAATAGTGTCTCTTAAACAATCTAAATCCGTACCATTGTTTGTGGTTTATAGCAGTGTTCAGGTGACAGAACTTGCTTGCATTTTGAATTTTTTGCATTTTGAAAGAGGTTTTGCCCTTTTTCCTAAAGGTCAAACATATGCTTTGACTGCAGGTGGCAGTACAGGATAGCAGCAACTCTAGTACCTTTTAGGTAGTGGAAATGTGTTCAAAGTCTTAACACACCCTGTTTCACTTTGCAGTGTTTTGTGTGGTTGTGTGTAAGACCCATAGACAGATTTTAAAATAGTTCTTGGCATCTTGAAAAACAATGGCTTTACCATTATTGCAAAGATTGTGTATGCTTTTTTGTTGCCTTTTTTTTTTTTTAAGTGCTACAACTGTGCTCATTAATCTGTTTAAACAATTGTTTAGCCCGTGTAAACAGAAGTCTCTATGAGATTAATTTGTTCCTATGAGAAGAACTCCTGTGAAATTGGTCTGGGCCACAATTCCAGCTAGGAAACCTTGCTTAATACCTGTTACTTTTGACTTAGTTGACAAATGTTCAAAGAGGTACAGCCAACATCTAAGATACTAGGCAGTCCTGAGGTATGGGTTGCTCTCTTTACCTTACAGTTCTAAAGTGCAATGTTTAAAACTCGTGATAATGAAACTATCTATTGCTTATCATTTAGACAAGCTGTTAAAATATTTTCATTTGCATGATACCATGTTGTCTATATTATTCTCAATATAGCAGTTTTATCACAACAGAGTAAGCTGGAACAAAAATTTAAACCCCCTTCAAATATAGAAGCTTTTCATCTGCAATACAAATACAATTCTTTTATTGTGTTTAATGTTTCAGATGTCCCATTATCACCCTAATTCCCACCCAATCTCAATTCTGCAGGAAGTCCACTACTTAGTGTTCACCATGAAAACTTGTAGGCCTCCTGTACTGCTTCTTCCTATGCAGCCCCACTTGGCTCATTTAAATGTGAAAACTCTCACAAGCTTGATTTTCTCTGTTGTTCATTTGTTACATTGCTTTTCATAGTCCTGGAGGGAATGTCATTTTGCACACTGTTAGGATTCATGACAATGTTTTTAACTTACATGACTGTACATGGGGGATTTTTTCATTGTACTTCTGAAATAAAAGCAACAATGACTCCTAAATTAATGATACATTTGATTCTTACATTGGTGAAGAAATTGTCAGGCATTTCAAATCTCTCTGTTACTAGCCTGTATTGTAAGGTTGTCTTAATAGTAAAATTTGTTTTCATTTCTATGTGAGTTTGTAACACATTACTAAGTCTTTAGATAGTATGTAAATGCTTCTACTAGCTTTCTTTTGTAAACTTGGTTATAAATAGTTTTTGTAAACACCCCAGAATGCTTTCCCAAAGCAGACTTACATTCAAAAAATGTACAAAGAAGTTGGTAATCTATTGGGGTTTTTTTTTAATCTTTTGCTAGACAGTGAATTGTCTTGCATTTATATTTGCATTAAAGTGTTGTAATTATGTTTACTTTGGATCATGGTATTTAACTCCTGGTGAAGTATCTGAAGTTAAATCCAGCAGAGCAGTCTGTCCTGTTGTGTATCATGGCTCAGTTTCACTTTTGGTTGTTGTCCTGTTGTGGTAAGGAAGAGGTATGAGAAAGCTGCAGATTTTACAAAATCCAGCCTTGTCTGCTGGAACAGAGTTTTTCTTTAGCACCTTGCAACCATTGGCATTCAGCTGTTTGGCTCATGTGCACCTTCCACTCTGTATAGATTTGGGTGGATGGGGCAGAAAAGAGAGAGTTAAACTGATGGAGCTGTTCCAGAACAGCTGACATGGCGTGAAATCACACTTCCCGTATTTGCAACGCTGGTCTGTCCAGCTGGGTTGTATATACTGAAACAGGTAATAGGGCATAAGATTCATAGAATGCCACAAGAAAAAAAGAGTACTATTTCTGTGGCCCACTTCATTCAAAGCAGCTGTAAAGCCCAAGAAATATGCTCTTCCTTTTTTTCCCATTTCTAATTTATGAATCACCCTAATTTTGAATTATCACATGCATTTCTGTTAAGGACAATATGTGTAATTTTTGCTAATGAGATAAATACTTGATTGTGAAGGGTGGAACTAAAAATAAATAAATCTTGGCAAAAGGAGAGGTAGAGCAAGGATATTACTCTTCTAGCTTTGCTATCAGTTGTGTAGCAGTTGGCAGAAGGCATAGTTTATCAAAAGGCAGGTTTGCTGTACCTGGTTGTTCATATGGTGTTTTTTGTGGTGTGGGGAGATGTTGCATCTCTGCTTGGTTTAAGGATTGTTTTCTGTTTCTACATTTCATAATGACTTGACTTTTAAAATTTGATCCTGTGGTAAGGTACTTGAACTGGGGATTTGGGGACAGGGAGAAATATAAACAAAAATATTGCTTATTATTTTACTTGTAGGTAACAGCTGTGCCACTGGAGTTCTACTGCAATGACCGAAGTGCAGAATACGAGCGCAGGGCACTGAGGGAAGGAGGAAGCCTTGAAGCAAAGCAGTGTGTACTCCATGGATCCCCTGAGCTAGCAGCTGACTGGCTGAAGCAGTGCTCCCAGTTCTTCCCAGAGCATCCAGGAGGGCTGTTAGGGATCAGGCCTCAGTATGGCTGGTCTTTTATCAGGATACCAGGTAAGTTTGGAGGTTGTAGTGAAATGGAAATGAGATAAATAAGGACATCTGTTATGTGGTGGTAATTTATGCTCGGCTGTGGGCGTTTTGAAGGGTTGGGGGTGGTTGTGTGTTTGTTTTTCCTTCTGAGTGAAAGTTAACCTGGTATTTTAAAATACACCATGCTTTTGCATCCTTTTTCTGCAGTAAATCTTCAGTGGATACTGAAAACATATATTACAGGTTTTTCTAATGCTTACAAACCTCCCTTTGCATGTCACTGCTCCAAATGACTGTAAAGAGATAAGACTTGCTTAGTAGAGCACAGTCTGCTCTCACAACCAATTACTGTTTTGAGGTTGGAGATAGGAAGATTGCATGAAAAGTTAGAGACATACCTTGCCTCCTAAGGTGTTGGAAGAACTTCATATTGTCCTAAAAGATCTTTTATTGATCTACATGGTGAAAAGGTTAAAATTACTTGTAGCAGTCTGCCATGAGAAGGATAGGTTTGAGGACCAAGTTCAGAGGAAATTAGTCTGGAAAATAAGGAATGAGGGATTTACTGAATTTCGATTGAAATAAAGACTTGTATTTCCTTGTAAAGTGGGGAAAAGGTACCAGTTCACCAGTAAAATAAATGTACTGTTTTTTCTTAGAATTAGACTAAAGTAATCCAAGATCGCACAGGGTTTCATTGCCAGTACTGCAGTGACTTTCATGGGCCAGACATGCTCTAGCTGTCAGAAGATGGTCCTGAGCAGCAAGAATTCTGCAGAAAGTACTAGAGATCTGACAGATAGCCAAGAGGAAAAACAGCTTACACTGCCAGATGCAAAGTTATTCCCAGACCCTTTTGGGTCAAGGATGTTTGGCAGGGGAAGTTAGTACAGTAAAAGGAAAATTTTGCTTGCTACAGTCCAGTTTAAGAAGGTTCCTTCATAAGTGTTTGGAGTGATTTGAAGCACATGCATGTTTGTACCTAAGTAATGGAGAAACGATTTTTCATGAGCTTGCACTGGATTAATACTCAGTCATAGCTGATGATTTTATCATTTCTTCAGCAATTCTCTTAATTGTTTGCTGGTTATTTGGAAAAAGAAAATGAATCTGTGACAGAAAAATGGGAAGTATTGAAGAGATAAATTAAGATAGAGGACATGGATAGAGAAATGCAGAACAGTAGCCAATGCAGAAAAGAGACAGGGCTGCATTCTCTTCCATTTTAAGCTGGGGACTTCGTTATCAGCAAAAAATTTTAGAGGAATAAAGATAGGGTACAAGAAGCTTTCAGAAGTGAAAGAATAGGTGCAAGATTGGGCAAATTGTTGACAAAACACAACAGAATTTGGTTGAGAAGGAGGTTGGGATGACAGTGTTACGTAAAGCTGGCTCGATTTAGAAAGTATTGGACCTAGAAGTGGGGTTAAAAAGTCATTTTGTACAGCTGTGTTTTAATTAAGTGAAAAGTAGCATTCAAACCTAAACTTTTAAGAGGAGAGAGCACAGATCACAACAGAACAGCTGTGTTCATAGGTGCAGAAACAGGCACCATGCCTTTCAGAAAGTGAGTGATGTACTGAAGGAGCCATTTGCAAAGCTAAAGTAGCAAATGTCAAATGGAACGGTTGCTCTGAAGGACTGTGACAAATAGGTGACGAGAAGAAAAGGGGGACACCACCTCTCTCTCTTAAACCCTGATCTATCCTCTCCCAGTCTCGGCATTCCCAGTACCCTGGCAGCAGGCTCAGCTGTGATCACTGTGGGAATCTCTTGAGGTTTTTCCTGTTCTTTGAAAGAAAAATGGTCCTGGATTAAATGGCAGGAAGTGTCTGAGTCCTTTTAGTATCGATAAAAAGCACCGGCCTCACTGGCTGTTTACTGTGAGAGCCAGCTAGCTCCTCACTGACCCCATTGTGCCGTCAGGAGGGGAACCAGGGGTGTCAACTGGAGCCCAGGCTTTATCTCTCTTTCCTCTGCTTTTTGCATGTCCAGAGGCACTTTTTCTCATTCTCCAGAGAGTGCTGAGCCTAGCTACAGTCATCAGCCAGAGCTCCTGACAAAGGTTATTCTGAGTCATAATCATTTGTAACTATTCTTCCCAGGCCCACTGTATCCCCTTGTAGATAATTTATGTCCACATCCTAGCGTGGCTGGAGGCAGTTGGGTTTGGTTTTTTTTCAGACTGACAGCCATTTGGTCTGATTCCTTTTTATTGTTTATTTCATACAGTGCTGAAGAACCCAAAAATTTTGTCCTAGGGAGAGCTCTTTGACAGTGCAGTACAGGACCTCTATCTCCTGACTGATGTAAAGTTTTAAAAGTTCCTTTCAAACAACAACAAAAAAAAAAAAAAAAAAAAAAATCTGAAGAATTTGTCATTTGAAGTTGTTGCTGATCATTAAACGTAAAAATGTGTAGAACTGCAAATTTTGGAAATCCCCTTTAAAACAGTAATAGTTTTTTTCTTCTCCTAGGTAAGAGAAAATTAGAAGTAGAAGTGGAGGTGGAAGACACGGAGGTTTTTTTTCTTTTGAATAATTCTGGTGTTTTCTGAAGATGGCATGAGTTCAGTGCATTTTCTGTTGCCATTTTCCAGAATTTGTTGTTTGAAGCACTAGGTGGCAGGCTTTCAGCATGGAAAAATACTTGATACTGGAAAAGACAATGGCATCAGGATAGCATGCTTAAAGGTGCCAGGTTAAGGACAAATGATTTTCTCTTACAGAGATGATAAATCTCTTTTTTGGTAGTACTGTTTTGCTCTCCTCAAAAAACATCAAAAACTTTCTCACCAGTGCAGTCTGCTCTACTGCTGAGCTATTGGATGACTTATGAACTGTTAACAAGTTGCTAACTTTTCAAATCATCTGCAAATAAATTCTTTACTTGTAATTTGTATTTCATTGCAATTTAAAAATAGTAACTTACACAATGGAGACCTCAGGAGCCAGCAGCAGAGGACATGCATCATTTCCAGTTAGCAAAGCTTTATTCTACCTATTGGTGCCTTTGTGAGAAAGAGTAGCATTTTGCTTTTGGAAACTTGCTAGTATGTTAATCTGATCCTCTCAACACTAACTTTTGAACAGACCCTGTTGGTTGCTGAGTTTTCTCCCAGTTAGATAGCTTTTGGTTAATAATCATGTTAGTTTGTTACTATATCTAGATTATATACCTAGACTTTTCATGTAGCTTCACTCAATATAATTTGTTCTGAAATAGCAAGCTGACCAATTAGAATGAAAGCAGAGTGTCATGGCTGTATTTATAATTAAGGGGAATAATAACATTTTGTATAAAGAGTAAATACTGCTGTTGAAAAAAGGCTTTGGCTTCCGTAAGTGTATTTTAAAACCAAGTAGCTGTAAGTCATTTCCATTTTACTTAATTGCCTAAGTTGAAAATTTGGTTTTCCTTAGAAGAATGCATGAAGCTATTAATGATTTATATGTAATTGAGACTGAATGCTGTTCTAGAGATGAGTGCATCATTATACATTATGTTACACTTAGAACAAATGCTAGCCTGACGTGTGGGCTTGAGTTTTGCTTACAGTATTTCCTGGGCTTAGGCTCTCCAGTTAATGGATTCCCTAAGGTAGCTGCTAACAGTTTAAGCAATGGTGTGGTACTTGGTCCTGGCAGAGCAATACCATCACTGCCAAAAGGAGGGCAAAAGGAGGAAATACAGTCACTATCTAGATAGGCAGACAAGCAAGAAAGAGCAGACCTGTCTTGTCTTGGGTTCTCAACTACTGAATTACAGGTGCATGGCTCTAAAATAATCCAATAGCAGAGAACATTCCCAGCATTGTTTTATGGAGCAAGTGGAATAGCTAATTATTTTAAACCATGGAAACTCACAATTTTTTGAATTTCAGAAAGGAGATGGTTGGTTGCATTTTCTGATGTTCTGATGTGAATTCCAGCATCAAGTCCATTATTTATATTTAAGCTAAAGATACTTTTGAAAGAAAACAACTGCATTACTGCTTTTCCCAGCAAGCCCACAACTGTACTTACGGGAGTCTCTTACTACTCTGCCACATCACTGCACATCTACTACATTACTCTGGTACTCATGGACTGTGTTGCCTGCTGTAAGACCTTTTTAGGAGTGCTGTTATGTGATCTGTGCTCTTCTCTTCTACTACTATAAACCTGCTTTGGTTATATTTAAAATACATGGTGGTCAGATGAAAGAATTAATTTTGTATATAACTTTTTTTTTAATTGGGATATTGGGTAAGACAGTTAACTACCTTACAGAAAGCTGACTTTTCTTCAGCCCATGAGTTAATTCATTCTGTGAAGCAGGAAGTGTGCAAAAGTGTTACCTGCTAGACATTAGAGAACATTACCTGCTAGACATGCTGAAAATACTTGGGTTCTATACTAGCCTGCGCCATCTGCAGTTGCCAGCTTTCCGTTTTGGCTGTAAACCTAAGTTCAGACATCCAGAAGAATAGAGAATCATCAATGGCCTTTCCAACAGATAATTTTTTGGAAGAAAATTTCTCTTCATCCTCTTTCAACAGTAATGTATTGTTTACTGAAGTTTATGTACAGAATGTACAAACAGGAAGATCTCCTTCCTGAAAAATACTTCATGAGCAGTGCTGAAATAGAGAGGACATGAAGTATAAAATCTGAAGTGACTGAAAAGATTGCCATCTGGAAACATTTCTTAAACAAAACAAAAGAAGAAAAAAAGGAGAGGGCAGGGAAGGATTCAAGGCAGTGCTGTGAGGGGATTGCTGTTTTACAGTGACCTAGACAACTGTTCTTCTTTTCTGGGAAGGTGAGGGGTTTGATTTGTGGAGGATAAGTCTAAAGCTCAGCAGCAGGTAGCAGCAAATGTACAAAGGACAGCATTTTCACATCTGTAGTGGAAAATATTTCTTCAAGTGTCAAGGCATATTGTGCTTGTTGATCTGGGCAGAATAAAACCTTAAATGAGGGATATGGCTGTCTAAAAAAGGATTGAGTCCATACTTAAGACCAGTCTGTAATGACATTTTGCTACGTGGAGCATATAGGTGTACTCCCATCCAGCAAACAAAAATTATTGTTACCATTGTGATTTTAAGTATCAGCCAGAAGGGATGTTGCAGTTTCTTCCGTCACACCTCCTTACTTCAGAGACTATAATGCAGCGAAGTGGTAGGAACACTTAGAAAATAACTTGTTGCATGTATCTGAGTTTGTTTTATTATTAATTACCTGCTTTTCTTCTATTTCTTGTTAGATAAAGAGAGTCTGATCACTGACAGTGGAAAACTTCATGCTCTTGATCTTCTATTGACACGGCTGAAATCTCAAGGACACAGAGTTCTCATTTACTCGCAGATGACACGGATGATTGACTTACTGGAGGTAGGAGAGTTATAGCTGACAGAAGACAAATTATGAAGATGGAGATTTAGCAACACTGTTTTGGAGAAAGTACAATAATTTGGATGCAGCAAACCTAAATAAAATTACTATACCAGAGGATACCCAGAGGTTAATGCATTAATATAAGAACTGCCATACAAAGTTAGACCTAAGGTCCAACCTAGTCTTCTGTTGATACCAGTGTATAACAGCAGATGTTATGCAGAAAATAAGTACAAGAATGCTGATACTTGACCATTACTCACTCAATTTCCAGCAGTTTGCGGTTCAAGGGGTTTCTGAACCAAGTTTGCTTCCTATATACTCAGTTGTCCAACATGGATTCTTCTTCCATGAAGTTGTTCATTTGCATCTTGACACCTTGTTAGGTGTTGGCATTTGCCTGCTCTGTGGTAAGGGGTTGCATGGCTTAATTACCCTCTTTTCCTGGTTTGAACTGCTTCCTTTTTTTTTATTTGATGCCTGCATGCCTTTTTATTGGAAGGAAGAGGGAGAACAGTGGTAAATTTTACAGTGTTTATATTGCTTGTAATTTCACAGACTATTACCATTTCCCTCTAATACCTGATTCCTCTGCAGAAGTTTCATAAACATTAGGAGGTTCTCTGGCATATGGGATAGGAAAGAAGTAAAGAATGAAGTCATAACTTAAAATTTTAAAACAGACATTCTGCCTCTGAAGAAAAAAAAACCTTTATTTGATGAGCAGCTGTGCTGTCAAAGAGCTAGGATACTGTCTTCTCCACAGTAAGCTGAAGAGAAAAAGTGAGAAGCCTGAATCAATAGCTGCCTAAGTCATGAGTTCTGTATGAACAGGAGAGTATTTTAAGGTCAGCAGTTAATAGTTCAATAACAAATCACAAGCTGAATTTTGTTTTTGCTGCTGTGAGGAAAAACAGAACTTGCATGGTTGCAATTCTGTATTTTGGCACTTTGCCTAGCATTGCTTTGTATGCCTCTTTTTTTGGCAAACATTGGACATGATGTAGGTTTGTTGATACCCTGCATTACACCATGAAGCTCATAAAGCTGTGTTTAGTGCTCCTGTCTTTTCTCTTAGCATTCAATTTGAAAGGCTTATGAGCATACCATTTTGCTATTCCATCTCTTGAATGTTCAACTTCACTTGTGTTTTATTATCCAAATAAGCCACTTACTAAGTCCTCTGGTTTTCTTTCTCCCCACCCAAGTAACAGAAGCTGAAGTTAAGAAAGCTAAAAATCAAGTAAAGACTAATTAATAAGAAAATCCTTGCAAAAGCTGTGTATCTGTAGATATCTGTTTTTTTTCCTGATCTGTCAAAATATATCTGCCTAGTTGAATATGAAAAAACACAGGATGTCTTTTTAAACAGTATTTGGACTATATTGCACTAACGTAATCTATGCAGGGCAGAGAGCACAAAGCACATTGTTTACAAAGTTATAAAACTATGTTTGTTCTATGTAGCTTCAGCTGAAGAGCTGCTGTGCAGTTCAGTCATTATGAAATGGCAGATATAAATACAAAGAGGAAAATTATTTTCTTTCAACAGAAGAGGATAAATTATAATTTCAGTATTGTTTCTTCATGCAGATATGTGTTTCATACTTTTTAAGATTTTGTTTGTTTTCCTCCATGTGATTGCTTTCTTCTGTAAGTAATTTTCAATGGTTTCAGTGGAAATCAGATTGTATTCATGAGATGAGGGGTGGAATTATGTTCTGTATGAAGTAAAAGGTCTTGGTTATACTCTACCAAAAGTTAATGAGTTGTGTGAAAACAGAAGGGAACTCAATTTAGACGGTGAAATAATATGAAGGGAAAAAAATTTCCTGGGAAAGTACCATTGTGGAAGCCCAGAAGAGCACTGGCTTTAGCAGCACTGCATTCTTACCATACTCAGGTCATCATGTGTTGTTTCTTTCCTGCGCTTTGTTGCAAGGGTTTCATTGTTTGTCTTAGACTGATGCTTCTGGTGGCTTGGTGACCCTTTACACTAAACAAGACTGGCAGGTAGATTTTTCAAGCAGGTCTAATACAAGGATCTCTATATGAGACTGAAGCCTCCCTATGAGGCTTCCCCCACCCCACTCTATCATTCCTTGTGGGGAACTAGAAAAATGAGCAGTCACCAAGTGCCTTCCACAGTTGCAGTAGAGACCAAGTATATTTGCCTCTAAATATCTTCTGTATATTTACTTCTAAATATCTTCTTTGCCATCATGGTTCTCTCTTTAGCTAAAAGCATGCCATTTCTATGACTGATCAGAACAGTGAAGTGCTGAGAAGTGTAGTATGAATTGCAATGTGGATTTTTTGGTAACTTTTTTCTGAATTGAAAGGTTTACTGTTAATATTTGTGAAAGTACTGCACAAAACCAGTTCACAGCAAAAGGATATTTCATATGGGCACTGTTACACTACTGTGAAGTATCCACCTTGATCAGAGGAAGTAGATAGAGGCAGACCAAAACCTGTTAGATGATTAGCTAAGGGCTAATGTACAAAGCTAGTTTGCAGACCTGGGGGAATAAATGCCAGTACTGCAGGTGTAGAAAAACTTGTTCTTTTGCACTTTGTGCCTTTGTGAAAATGTCTGAAATCTGGAATAAGGATAAATTCACCTGATGGAATGAAAGAAGTTGTTTTGTTTAGAAGACAGATAATGAAAAGATGGTTAACAGATGAGGGAAGACTAACTCAAGATCAAAAGGCTGAATCATCATAAAGACAGTAACAAAGAAATGAAAGGAAAAGGTTCTTGTGATAATAGCAAAAGAAAATCTGGAGAAAAGGTGGCATAGTGCCTAACTGACAACTCTTATCTCTCTGGTGACAGAAACCTGTCATAGAAATGGAATAAATTAATAGTTAATTATGATTTGTTTGTCTGTGCAGTGAAGTAGCTGTTCTCTGCTTTGAACTTCTGTTGTTGTACTCCAGAAATCCTACTAGCCATGAGCTCTGCTTCATAGAAGTAGTCCAAGTCTGGATTTGGCCATTTCCACACTGTTTTATTTACCTAATTTTCTTTTTCATCTGCCTCATGTTGAAGCTTGCTTCCTGTGCATCAGT
Source organism: Vidua macroura (assembly GCF_024509145.1). NCBI lineage: Eukaryota > Metazoa > Chordata > Aves > Passeriformes > Viduidae > Vidua > Vidua macroura. Next base: position 37,832,496 of record NC_071576.1, read on the forward strand.
CTTTTTCTCAGTTTCCTTATAATATGGCAGCTCTTTCACTATTTCTGCAGAACACAAAGGGATCAGGAGCCCTGAAGGATAGGTGTAAAAGAGAACTGGACATGGTACTGTCAGAAGGTTCATTAGAGTGCAAGCACTGCCATGTGTTCTCACAGCACATCAGTTCTGTGTCTGCTGAGCACTGTGGCTTGGAGTAAGATGAATCCAATAGTTTTTGCTGCTAAAGCACTATCTGTTCCCTTCTGTCTTCATTTGCACTCATGGCATCTCAAAAAGACTCATGCACCAGTATGGCTAAACCTAACTCATGTAACCAGTAGGTGTTGCATCTTGACAGCCAAGCAAGGATCCTATTGTTTAAGCACCCCAGAGGATGTCTTTCCAGAGAAACTCTGTGGTTATTTGAGCTTTGTATGTAATTCAGATTTTGTTGATAGTTGCACAGGTATCAAGAAATACCGAGAAGCTTAGAGCATGAAAAATGTGTCTCAGTGGAAAAAGCCTTTGCTTACAGCATTCCTAGCTGATGCCATTTGATTTGTGTCTCAGGCAATGGTTTCAGTTCTGCTGCTTGGCAGGAGCTGTGGGCTGACACACCAGTGTAAATGTTCGGTGTTCTCCTGTGCAAGAGATTCACAGGCTCTTCACTGCTGAGATAAAGCCTGGACAGACATTATACAGCACCAGGTTTTTAAAACCACCAATCAAATGGTATACAATTGACAGGGAGCAGGTGCAATTGGTTTGTTTGGAAAGGTTTGCTTGCACAGTAAAAACTTGGGATTTAGTAAAAAATTGGTCTCTGTAAAAACAAACTTCCCATTCTAGTGATTTTTGTTTAGCTATTTATTTATAGGAAAAGGCATGTACCAGGTCTGCAGTGCAACAAATGTATCCCCAACTCTGAACTGACATTGTCATTTATCTCTTACATGAAATGCAGAAGCTGACATATGATTGAGTAGCTTTAATTTCTGGATTGTATTATTATCAAGCATTGCTTACAGAACATTTGTTGATGTTGTTTTTGGAACCTTCTTGTAATTAGCACTCCTGTTTTTATTGTGTGTAGCAGGGGGTTCTGCAAGAATCAAGATTGAACAGTTTCAAGAACAACTGTATTTTTTGGTGTATGTTCTTTGCAGGAATACATGGTTTATAGGAAACATACCTACATGAGATTGGATGGCTCGTCAAAGATTTCTGAGCGAAGGGACATGGTAGCAGATTTTCAGAACAGGTAATGTAGTTTGCAAGGTGTGTTCCTGCTAAAATACACGTACCTAGTAAAATGGTGTAAGATGTAATGGAAACAAATGAAATTTGTACTTATCTTTCTTTACATCAATTTGACCTCATTTATCTGAAACAGTTTCTTGGTGGTTTGCTGACCAGTAGTCAGTGGTGTTGATACGCATCTGTGAAAGAGTACAGAAAGCTGTTTTAGTGTAGCCACCTCTTGTACTTCTTGCCAATCCAAATAGGCTGTTGCTTAGAAAGAAGCTCAATAGAAAAGCAGCAAATGCCCAATAGTTATAAAATGCTTTGGCAATTGACACTGTAAAGATGAGATCAAAAATATTGCATATGCTAGAGTATTGAAACTGACCTGGTTTTCTGCAAAACAAACCATTTAACCATATTTTACTAAGAAACTTTAAACTAGTATACAAAAGATAAAATGGGGATTTTATTAGCTAGAAAGGTAGGGTAACTCTTCTCATTTAGTAAACCAAAATGGATCCTGACAATTTTAATAAGTGAATCAGGGCACATTACTTACAATGATTGAGGTTATGGTTATTAACTTTCCTTTTAATCATGAGATGTGGCTTGATATTATGTCATTTTGGTATGGTAGTTCACAGAAAGGTTATCCTTCCTGTATGTTGACATGACCTTGTAAGAAGGTCACTTTCTTATTTCGGTGGAGTTAGGTTCATAGATAGTTGTTTATTGCAGGGTGAAAGCAACATTCTAGACTTGAGAAAACTCCTTGTTAGTGGTCCCAAAGTACTGTAGCTGAAGATAGGAGTCAAGGCCTTTCAGGTCACTGGTTGATGAGGCTGACAGACCTGAAGGACTGTGTTGCAATGATGAGTCTTCTAGTGAACTTGAACATGTGCAGAAGTGAGAGGACCATATAGTACCTTTCTTTCTGCCTGCTTCCAGGTGTCAGAAACAAGTTCCTTGCAGATTATGATGTCCTGCTGGAATCCTGATGCTTCCTCCTTTAACCAAAATAAGTGAAAAAAATGGTTTTACTAATGAACAGAATTTGGTTTTATTAGCGAATAAAACAACTGCAAAAAAAAATAATTTCAGCAGGAAATCCCTTTGAAATTTATGTCAGCCAGTCTAAACAAGAATTCCTATTAAGATATTAGTTGAGTTCCTCTTATACATGATTTACTTCTGAGAAATATTTCCAGGAAAAAAAGCATGACTGAGACTAAACTATTCTGCAGGATATCCTTGCAAGGTGCTGAAAATACAGAGCTATGGCATGATAATTTGTTCACATAGTCTGTGTCTCTGTCCACTTTGCTTTCCATATGGCATATCCAGAAGCACATCACAGCTGCATGTTCAGGTGACTGTCTATGCACACATCCCAGTATTGTTACAGGAGAACAGAACAGATTACCAGGCCAAAGATTACCTTCAGTGAAAACAGGCACCTGTTGACTCCTTTGGCTTTGTTACCTACAAGATAAAGGCTGAAGATTGACAGCTCGGTTTTAGTTCCTTCCCGTTCATTCTGCAAGAGTTTCTGGTACATCACTGATTTCACATTTGCCACGTTGTTCAGACAGTGTAGTACCAAAAGGATGTGGCATTCCAGACTGTCTTCTCTTAAGCAGAAAAGGACAATGTGTCAGTGTCTTTGGAGTCCCTACTAGTGTGCTGTCTGCTTTGTTTGTGTCAGCCTGTTCACAGATCTATAAGGTGTGGAACACTTTTAAATACTGTTGACTCTGCAGAGACACTAGTGCAGTTCACAACCTTAGCAGAAACTTTGATTTTGCCATTATCACTTGAGTTTTCATGAGTACTTGGTCATGCTACATATAGGCTTGTCTCCTTGTTTGTTCTGTTCAAAGCACCAAATTTAGAACAAAACTTGCATCTACACAGTTTTGACTTTTATTTTTCTTTTTTTATCAGTTGAGCATCATTAAGGCAAGATTTCTTTAACATCGGGTCAGTTCTGTGAAACAATAGACTGATCTTTGTGTGTATGAAATCTTAATTTCCAGTGAGGGCAAGATAAACAAGCCCTGGTTTGTTTTGATACAGATTAATAAACTGCTATTGCAAATTGAATGTTTACATGTTCAGACAGTCCTCTTTTGTAGATTCCTTCTTTCACTCTTTCATGTGTTTCTTTTCCTTGACCGTGAATGAACAGCACAAAGCGTTCTGAACTGTTCAAGTAATAGAAATAGCCCTGATTGCTTCATATGGGTCAAAAACTTGCTTCTGTGGTTATTCCTTGTTCATGCACAAAATAAGGGGATTTAATCTCTTTCCTCTACAGGAATGATATTTTCGTGTTCCTGTTAAGTACAAGAGCTGGAGGCTTGGGCATTAACCTTACAGCTGCAGATACGGTAGGTGATATTTAGTAACAATTTATGTGGAAAAATCAGTCATTTTGTGTGAAAGTTGGCACTCTCTTGCCCATACTGATCAATATTTTTAGTACTGCCATTCACATTGTGAAATTGCATATCCTGTTTACTTTGTTATTAGCAATGTAATATTATCTTGATGATAAAATTGTAGAATACTGGACATTTTGGTACAGTTTTTGGTTACAGTTGGAAATTTCTTCCCACTCCACACATACTTCAGTACCAGCGTCCAGAAAGGAGTTGGATTACTGAAGGAATTTACAGGTGCAAATGGCACTTAGAAGAAACAGCATGCACTGTATGAATGACCCTTTGCTCCTAAGGTTCAGTTACAAAGGAACCAGTGGAATAGTTATCACTTACCCTTTTTTCTGTGCCCAGGAGAATGAACAATTCCTATAAAAGTAGGAAACCATTTGTAGCTGAGGATCAGCTACACGGGAAGGATAAATTTCTTCCCTTGAGGTGTAAAGACAGACTGATTTAGGTGAATTGCGAGGATTTGCACTCTGGAGCAGCTGCCACTAATCACTAGGGAAGGAATACTGATGAACCATTCATCTTTTCATTAACAGCTATTCTTGTGCTTCTAACCTGCACCTGGTGTGCTTGCAGATTTGACCTCAAGTCCGTAGCTGCACAAACCCAAAGATCTCTGAATCAAAAAAATCCAATCCTATCTTGCTGTCAGTCGCAATAAATCAGAAGAAAACAAGTAACTGTAGGATTTTCAGGTTTTAAAAGAAGAAATAAACAGATAGAAGCTCAGGCAGGTTCCTTGCATGAGCACTTTTAGTGGTTTTCTGTGTAGCTTTCTTAATACTTTACTTTGCTGTCTAAAATTTTTTTAAATGCTTTTGGTTTTGATGCTCATTGTGCATAAAGTACTATTAGAGTGATAGTGCAATATGAATTTAATGTGGCATTTCAGTTTTTTATAGTCACAGTACTAGAAACATTAGACTTTATCTAGGTTTTGAATAAAAATTGGAGTATTACTTTCTTCATGAAATTCTGATATGATGATAAGTAACACTAAAATGCGTCCATGATGTGGACTGCAGTCTATAATTAATTGTATGACAGTGTTTTCATGTGATAACAAACTTAGGAATTTTGTGCCTCCCTATCAGGTCTGTTTAAGAAGATATTAAAGACGTTCTTTGGAAGTTGAAACATTCTTAGTGAAAGTTAGTTTGAATTCACCTGAAATGCAATGGAAGAGACTTCACAGGACTGGGCAAGGCTAGTTTAACACAGCCTACAGTGGGGCTGTAATTCTGTGAAACATGATTGAACTTCTATTGTTATCAGTATATTGGATTTCTGTTCGTTTAGTCACCAGCTGCTCTAAACATATGTTTTTATTTAATCCTTTCTGGTGTTGCCTTGCAGGTAATTTTCTATGACAGTGATTGGAACCCAACAGTAGACCAGCAAGCCATGGACCGGGCCCACAGGCTGGGTCAGACCAAACAAGTCACCGTGTACCGCTTGATTTGTAAAGGCACCATCGAGGAGCGCATCCTACAGAGGGCAAAGGAAAAGAGCGAGGTAGGAATAAGGAGCTCACCTGCAACGAGAAGTTACAGGAATGGTATCATAAAGCACCTATCAACATGAGTAAAGAGACAAAGTGTCTGCAGGGAGACAGAAGAGAAGGCAAAAGGAAGTGTCTTTGTTCAAACATGTGTCTCTAACACAGCAGCAGTCCAGTGACATATTGATAGAACTGGAAAGAAGTTAATTATTTACAATATGACTTCATGAAAACTATTTCTTATGTTGCTCAGGCTTCTTGAAGGCTAGGGCTTCTGTCTTTGCTGTGTCAGAGTTACTGATTCTTCTCATGTTACACAACAGCTGTTTGTTTTTTTTTTTTTAAGACATTTGGAAGGTAATCAAGTGGAAATTATTTGAGGTGTTAGGGTTGCCAGAAAAGCTCAGTGTCCTGCAGCGTCAAGCAGTAAGTGTACTAGGAATTTTAAACCTCATGGTATTTTATTGGCAAGAAAATAACTAAGGAGATTCATGTTTTTTGGTAGCAGTAGGTACACAATATACAACATTCGGATGTTTTGTGTACTTGGAGTTTCTTCTAGCTTTTTTCTTACTTGGATGCTGCTCATGATGTTGCAGCAACTGAATGCATTCATATTTCCCTTGTTGAAACCATTTTTTTCTGAGATACTGCACTAGAGTTACCTGAAATCAGCCTTAAAATTAGGTGTAGTCTGCTGGTGATCCAAATCATTGAACTTGCCTTATGTTAAAGCTTATTCTCTTCTGTTAAGTTACAACTCTTCTTAGTTGTTGGTTTTGTTTTTTTTTTTTAATATAGTTTAGTAGCAGAGGCTGACTGAATTGCTTAAACTGCAACACCGACTCAGGATGGAGATACAATTTTCAGTCAAGGAGACTAAAAATGTTGCACTCTTTAAGAATGTGATCTTCATGATCCTCTGTGCAGTTACTTGAAATTTTGAATGGGTAAATAATACTTGAGAGGGCTGTTGCTGTATTGTTGTTTTGTTCTGTTCAGCAGTATATTAATTAATACTATTATAATTTGTAGTTTATTGCATACTGCTTCAGAAAAAAAAATGTAACTTTCCATAAGGGATGGTAATTTTCTGCTGTCTATCTCAGGCTTCTCATATTCTATACCCTGAAATTTTGCTGCTAAATTTGCTACAATAGAGAAATTGGATCAAGTCTGACTTAGAGAGATGTACTGGCATGATTTTTGCAGCTGGCTTTTAGTGATGGGTAATGAGAAATGTTTCATGGTGGCTTTGATTAATCTTTCCTGTTCTTCACTTGGTTTTTTCCTTCTAGATTCAACGAATGGTAATTTCAGGTGGCAATTTCAAACCTGACACCTTGAAGCCAAAAGAGGTGGTCAGCCTTCTGCTGGATGATGAGGAGCTAGAAAAGAAATGTATGTGAAATTAGTGTTTCAGCAATTTCCCCATTTACCATTTCATTACCTTATGAAATCTTGTTTTTATCTCTACAAACACATGTATTGCTGATAACAACTTCTGTTTCCTGTCTCTTTTTGTATTGCCAACTCTTGTTAGTACAAGCTGGTTTGATATCACTGCTGAGCTGAATGAAGTTGTGCAAAATGAGACATGATGACATGATTAAGTTTTTATTGGCACTCATTCAGGATCATTACATTGTTCCTGAATGACAGAGCTTTGACAAGAACTATGTGGGTCATGACAAGAAAAGTATTAGTAAAAGTGCTGTATTTCGTCATATTTTTGAAGTTAGAGGCATACTCCTTCCTGTTGCTTGAAAGAATTTCCCTGTAAGACTTTTTAGTGACTTGGAAACAAATGGTTTTAATAGAGTAATTCTTTCAATGTGTTTTAGTTTCAGTACAACTGACTTTTCTTCCCAGTTCTGTTAGAATAAGAATTTCTTGTAAGATTCATAAAAGAATAGGAAATATCTTTGCAATTGTGACAGCTTTGTGTTTCTTTTCGAACAGTGCGTCAGCGTCAAGAAGAGAAGCGACAGCAGGAAGAAACAAATCGTGTGAAGGAACGTAAACGTAAAAGGGAAAAATATGCTGAGAAGGTACTTTGATACAGAGAGGTTGCCTGTACCTGTGTCAGTGATAGGGCCAGAAGAGCTTCAGGATCACTGTTAGGGAATGTGGAAACATTTTATGCCAAGGCAGTCTTAATGAGTGAACCTTCTTGTCTTTGCTATTGAAAGTCAGTCTGGCAGTTCCTTACACAGAAGAGGGATATTACAAAATAAGTGATGCATTGTTACCTGTATTTTAGCCATTAGCAACTTCAAAAATAGGGAAGCACTGCCCATCCAAACAAACCTGACAATCAACTGATCATTAAATTGGTGACTTTATCAAGATTTTGTTCTGCAAGGACAAAAGGGGAATGTAAAGGAAGCACCAAACAAAGGTAAATCCCATACAGGTATGAGGCTTCCATGGAACTAGGGAAGATTAGTTTGTTTAAAAAGCATCACTAAAACCAGTTTATGAAAATTCTGAGTTTTTAAGACAGGGAGGCTTTGCATTAATTAATTGGAATTTTGTGTAATGGTAAAGAATTTCAAGCTCACTCCAAAAGGTACTAGAAATCAAAGTAATTTTTTAAGAGTAATACTCCATCATCCCAGCTATTTTATGAAGAAAAACAAACAAAATCCTTCTGAAATCAAAAGAAGGAACATTTAAGGGATCTGTTACCATATCATTCAGAAACTTGTTTTGGGAAATTCTTCCTATGGCACTCCTGAGTTAAAATACTGCACTAGATTTTGAGATTTTGGGTTGCTTGTTCCCATTCTTCTGTTGTATTGCCTTTTCATTCCTGGATTACTTCACTTTTTCAGAAGAAGAAGGAAGATGAATTGGATGGGAAGAGAAAGAAAGAGAACATGAACCTTGTGATCCCATTTGTTCCCTCAGCCGATAACTCCAACCTGTCTGCTGATGGGGATGACTCTTTCATTAGTGTAGACTCTGCCATGCCCAGTCCTTTCAGTGAGGTAAGACTCACCACTGCTTTAACCCACATACTGTTTCAGTTGTGGCCCTACATCTTGAGGGATTCTTGCTATCTGGTACTTCAGCTCTTGTAGAGCTTTGAGTGTGTGTGGAAGTGACGCGTCTTAAAGGTGAACTGTGCAAATGAAAATAGCTTATTGAAAATGCATTAGCTGCTAATAGAACCATCTTACAGCTCCTCATGTTGCCATTCCATTATTCCCCTCTTCCCTCACCCTCTGCCTCCCTTTTCTTACAGTGAATTTATCCCCTGACTTTCCTCCCTTCCAGTCCGTGAAATTTTTCCACTCTTATCTGGAGTCCCACTTAACTTTCTTCCTGCTTTCTTGTCCCTTTTTCTTGCCTTTCTCATGCACACATTTATAACCATGTGCCCTCTCCCATACCAATATCTTCCATAGCAAGAACACTCTGCTCCTGAGCCAAACAGTATCCCTCAAATAGCTCCTTGACATTCAGTGTCTTTGTAAGTACCCCTCACTAGTCTCATCTGTGTCTCTGTTTCTGCTTCCTCACTTGCATCAGGTTCTGATTTATTGTGGTTTTTCTCCTCTGGAATTTAAATTAAAAATTCTCAGTGGCATAATCTTATTTTCCTTCATCTGTGTGTAAAGAATTGCAAATTGGTTTTAGCAGCAAATGTACTTTGTTCTGTGCCATGTCGATTAAGATTTCTGTATTGTACTGTTCCTTTATTGATCGAGATTTTTATTAGCAGTAGTAGTAGCTTAAGAATCCTGTTTTGCAGTAGAAAATGCACAGTAGAACAACAGTTTATTTAAATTTCTGCTGATCCCATTAGTCTTTTGCTTCATAACTTAACATGTATTTTCATGAATTGAAATTAAATAGTGGGTGGAGGTCTTTACTGCTGCTCAGCATGTAAATAAAGTGTGGTGTGATCAGGCAGATGATGTATCATGCTCATTCTGCTATTGTAGAGAAAATGGGAAAGAACAAGTACCAGTTACTTGTGATTGTATAGGTTTTGGAGGTCTTATTATTTTTGTACCTTTTCCTAACCTGAGGAGCTAATGGCTTTGTTCTCTGTCACATTTAGATATCCATCAGCAGTGAATTACATATGGGCTCTATCCCTCCCGATGAGAGCAGTAATGACATGCTTGTGATTGTGGATGATCCAGCTTCTTCAGCACCTCAGTCAAGGGCAACAAACTCTCCTGCTTCCATTACTGGCTCAGTTTCAGACACCGTGAATGGTCAGTACTCATCTTGATTTATTACTAACATTTATTAAACCTTTGCATAGCTAAGTGATAGGTTTTCTGCATTCTGCCCTGGATATGTGAGTGGTTGGCAAGATTTGGGGGGGAAAAGAATTGCCTTTTCATTGCAAAGTTACTTCTGATTTGATAGGAAATCTGTTTATAGTCTGTCATTTACCACACTTACCTCTTTTCTGTGTTAGTTACTTCAAAATGTTGTGTCCTTTGTTCCTAGGTTATTGAGGGCTCTCCTTCCCTTAAGTTTGTTACCAATGACAGACAACTACAGAACTATTAATCTCTAAGCTTTTCCTTGAATTTGCTATTGGGTTAATAATTAGTTCTTTATCTCCAGTGGGTGGTTGGAACAATGTTTTTGAAGTGCAATGTAACTTTAAATAATGTGAAGTAGTTTAATTACTGTAGTTTTTCACAGTGAAATAAGTGGAATCATAGTTCTTGACGAGTTTCTTTAGAGATAGCAGATGGAAGACAACTGCATCTCCATCTTCAAACAAGAAAATGCATAATCCTGAAGTAGAACTTGGAATACTCCACCTCTTTGTAGGTTGGATTTATAATAATACAGGCAGTTGCAGTTAAGATACTGTTGTTAAAGAGTGAAGTTTGGTATACATAATTTCTTTTCATGAGACCGCTGCTTGCTAACAGTGTCCCTGTTACTGTAAATGCCACAGAGGAACAGTATCCATGTAACTGCTAGGCAGCTTTGATGCCGCACTCAGTTGTGAGGCACGTGAAACACTGCACGAGTCACTGGTTTAACATTCTTTCCTTCTTCAGGCGTTTCAATGCAAGATACATCTCTGGCTGTGAGAGGCCAGTCAAGTCGAAGCCGGGGTCGTCCCAAATGTGGCTCCAAAGGTGGCACTGGGAAAGGCAGGAGCCGGAAGTCGATAGCGGGGAGCGCAGCGGCAATGGCAGGGGCCAAGGCGGGGGCAGCGGCGGCCTCTGCTGCAGCATACGCGGCCTACGGGTACAACGTCTCCAAAGGTACGTGGGGCAGGGCAGGCACCAGGCTGCCCACAGCCAACGTGAGCTGGCCTGATGGCTGCTTACAGCCTGTCAGGAGATAGGTTAAATGTTGTGTTGTTAGTATTGCTTGTCCATTGTATTCTAAGATCCAGGCAATACAAAGTGTGACATGGTAAGGATGTGAGAGGATAGCCAGTTTTACCTTCAGATGACCTTCAGTTTCATCTGCCCTTTGAATTATCTCACACTAAATATTTTTCCTCTTGGTTTTTTTTTTGTTTTGTTTTTGGGTTTTTTTTTGTTTGTTTGTTTGTTTGTTTTTTGTTTGGTTTTTTTGTTGTTGTTTTTTGGGGGGGGGTTTGGTGGGGTTTTTTTGGTTGTTTTTTTTTTTTTTTCTTGGTTTTGGGGTTTTTTTATGTGGTATTCAGACAGATCAGATAGTGTTGTATATGCCTGGGCTATGGCTGTGGTTTTCCTGCATTGCATCATGTTGAAGTTACAGTATCGCATTCCAAAACCTGCTAAACTGATGGTGATTGACCCTGCAGCTTTACACCAGCTGAAGATAGCCCAGAGTATAACTGTAAGATGTTTTGTATCTTAAGGACAGCCCTCTTCATTAAACTGTTGTAAGTCATGAATACAGAATGGTCTTAGGACTGATTGTTAACCCATTGTCTGCTGTTGAAGAACCACAAGTGGAATAATATGCTCATGTAGAATTTGATTCTCTTTTCCATTGCTAGGCATGTCTGCAAGTAGCCCTCTACAAACAGCAATCATTCGGCCTTCTGGACTTGCAGATTTTGGACCTTCAAACGCCTCTTCTCCCTTGAGCTCCCCTTTGAGCAAAGGAAACAGTATTTGTGGGACTCCCAAAAGTTTAAATCTGACCAGCAGTCTCATATCAGAAACTTCAGTTCGGAAGCAAAGCAAAGGTGCCCACACCTCAGGTGGTCGGTAGTAATTTTGAACCCCCAAAGCTTGTCTGAACTGTGTTGGCTTTCAGAGTAGACCACCCTGCCAGTCGAAGGCATGCTAACAAATGCCTTGTTGCTGTCCAGCACATGTGTGGAAAGAAAATCAAAGCACAATGGGAGTGGGTGGTTGATGTGAGCACTTTGATTATGTGTATTCCAAAAAACTATCTTTGCAGACACTGCAAGAAGGAGGGAAGGGAGTCTGGGGTAAGAAATCATCCAGCTACTCCATGCAATATCCTGCAGCTGTGTGTGCTTGAAATCACACCAGTATACTTCCTGTCTTGTAGCCTGAGGTGGAGCCCAGCATTAATTTTGTCCTATGAAATCAGTATCTGAACCCCAGGAGAATCCTGTAGTCACACGACATTTCTGTCCTGGCAGCTGGTCAGTGAACATGCAGGAGTAATTGGGGGCTATGCTGAAGATGTGTGATCAAAAAAATTCTTCTGGTATGGATCTCTGGGTTCTTTAAAGACTTGAAATTCAAGGAATGTGTCTCAGGTGGTTTCCAGGGAGCAGACTCTCTTCAGCACCATTTGTCAGGAAGATGTTCAGAGCTGCAGAATACAGGGAGTGCTGTCAGGCCTCATGAGAGCAGCAGCACAGCCTCTGCTTCACACAGTGGAAGAAACCGCAGGCCAGTGATTGGTTTGCATTCCAGAGTTCTCATCAGCACGAACACTCACCATGTTCAGAATGATTTCTCTCATTTTTAAGGTGCACAGAACTCTTAAAAGCTTAGAAACAAAATAATGCTCTATTTGTACAAATCTCAAGAAGGAGGAAAACTGAAGTGTTGAGGAGTTTGTGCTGCTTCTCTCACCATGCCGTAGCAGAGCGTGGATCTGCAGCTTGCAGTGCTGTGAGAGGAGCAATGAAAAACCGTCCTGAGAGAGAGAGAGAGAACTGTGCCATTCCCCCTTCCAGCCAAATCCTGGGAAAAAAATTGTCTCATATCCCAGCCATCCCATTGATTGTTCCTGCAGTGTGTTTTCCCTTCATCTTTGTGACCATCACACATACTGGCGTGGTTGAGTTCCCTGCAGTGTGGGCGGTAGCCGTGTCCCATGAGGCTGATAGAAGGCAGTGCTGCCAGCACCCATCCGTGTTCTTGTTCCCTGGTTGTTCCTTCCCCATTCTTGATGCACAAACCCTGCCCGTAGCCCCTTGCTTTGCTGTAAGCGTTGTCTGCATTGCACTGAGATTTAGGTGTGAGACAGTTGTTCTATCTCACACATTGAATTAAGAGGCTGTTCTGCCGGGGCACTTTCATCCCTTGAGAGAAGCAAGTTGAGTTGCAGGTCTGGGCTGTGACAGTAGAAAATTATTTCTTTTTTTTACTATTATAATTTTTTTCTGATCCCAAATCCTTTGCCTGGCGTCCTTCAGTGTAGAGCGAGTGCTTCCTGTTGGTTCTGCCTCTAATTTGCACACCTGAAAATAGCAGAACTGAGCTTAGTTAGATTGATTTTTGAACAGATTTGCAGGGGATAATTGAGGGGGAGGTGATGTTTAATTAACTCATGAAGACTTCCCCCTTCCCCTTCTATTCACATGTATATATGATACTTAGAGGGAATCAGACAAATGCCAAGCCTTTTTTTCTCTTTGAATGTGCTGTCTATTTTTGTAACTGAACTTGTACATATGTATAAAGAGAGACACATCTTTCTTTTACTAACTGGAGGAGAAAATCTTAAATAAAATGGAGTGAGATAATTTTATGTAAACCAGTGTCTTTGTGGTTTTTATGCATGTAGCTGTATGAATGAGAGGATTAGGGAAGGGAGCATGGAGGGGTATGCATCTGGAAGTACTTCTGGAGACAAACACTGCTCCATGTAAACCTCTAGAGTGTCTGTGCTTTGGCAAGTATCATGTTTGTAACCTTCAGTTACAACTGTACCCTTATCCCATGTTTGTATTCACTGATTACCTCATAATCTATTTTGCAGTAAGTGTGCAGCAGTCACAAGAAAACAGAAGCAACTATAATATTAAACAGTACCTGGACTTCAGTGGTTGAATTCAATACAGTTGATTGTTGAGACATCATTCTCTTATAGTTACTTCTTTCTTTTTTCTTATTTTTTTCTTTCCTGTGGGAGTTAAAAGGACTTTTTTATGCAGTCTTGATCTCCAAACTGCTAGACAGTTGCATTAGATTATAATCCAAAGTGGCGAGAAAAAAAAAAATTATAATTTGAAAAGCTTGCAAAAGTATAATATGTACTGTCACATGCTATACTTTTGGAAGATTAAATTATTGATTTTTAAAACACTGATAAATATAAAAATAAAAATATTTATTTAAGAGTATAAATATATTTAGAATATATTTCTAAAATAAATAATTAAATATATTTAACATAACATAAATAAAAATATTTAAAATCATTTAATCTTCAAGAGAAACACCAAATGACATCACACATTATGGCCAAAGCAGTGGTAGCACATCTGCTTGCACAGTTTGTGTCAGTCTGAGAAGTTCAATAAGACCTAACATAGCTGTAAAATAAATGAACTGCTAGATCATATTCAGTTCAATTTCTATAAGACATTACATTTCAACATTCTTGGTATTATCCATCATAGGAGAAAAAATTCTGTGATAGTAATCAAAGAATTGGGAAAAATCATGTGATGGCTGTCCTAGTCTAATTTCTTGGTTCGGGGAAGGAAGTAGTGCTATAAAGACAAAGACTGGGAATTTTTTAAGAAGGTGGAGGTAGTTTTGTAATCAATACCTGGGGAACACTTCTGTTGAAGTGAGCAAATGGGTGTGCACACTGAAGCTTTGTTCTTTATAATTTCATTTGAGCATCTTTTCACTCCCAACTGTGTGTTATGCACTTATATGTATTAATGGCAGAGAAATTCACTTTACTCAAAGAGATCAAGGTATTTGCTAAAGGTGGACACAATGATTGAATGAACTGAGTTTGTGTATTGAACTGGAATGGTGAAATAGCTGTCAGTATGGTTTGGGGAATGTTGGGAGTGCTGTGTATTAATCATGCTAGTTGATTATAGCATTTTACTCACTGATTACTACAAAACTGTTAAATACAGTTCACTGATCAATGCTCCTATTGAAGACATTTAAACATGATAATTTTCTTAGGTCCTGAGAAGTTAGGACTTTTAAGTGCTGTAGTGTCCCAGCCTCACACATTTTGGTAGTTTACCCTACAAAGGTTGTCTAGTTCAGAAGGGTCCCAGAACTCCCTTTGTCCCCTAGCCTGCATTTTCTCTCTTCTATTATGGCTCAAGTCTGCTGTCCTCTCCATTTAGCCAGCCACTAAATTTCCTTTCCTTATTCTGCAAAGAGATGAACAGGTTACTGCAGGATGGTTTGAACCAGGAACTGCTTTAATTCTTCACTTTAGGATACTATTGCTGCACTGTCCAAATGTGGTGTATTTCTGTGCCTTCTCCCCTCTCTGTTGCATGCTTTCCCCACCACAGTGTCCCTGCTCTTTGCTGTCTTGTGTCCCCTTTGTACAAAGCTGCCTGTATGCCTATCTTGCTTTATTTCCATATCCCCAAAGTATTTCCTTCAGCAGCATTTCCCAGTGGGGGAGGCACGCAAAGCTCAGTGGGAAAAGCTCCATGCAGCAGGAATAGGGATCTACACTACTTTGATTGTAGCTCAGGAACAGCCAAGTTGCAGCTGAGAGGAGGAAGAGCACAATTGATAAAATCACTCTGGGGCAGGATGTGGATCAGCGTAATTTGGGAAGTGCTGCCCTGTGACCACTGCACTACATGGTCTTTTCAGTGAGCTAGCCTGCTTCTGCTCCCAGATAGACTTACAGGCTCCTCAGCTTCTCACTTCTGCCTCCATCTTTCTTTTTTGTTGACTCTCCAGTCTGAAACACACATTATAATTCTCAGGGAGCCTTACAGGCATGTCTTGTGCTCCCCTTCCTGCTTGAGGAGGGATGGTGGTGCACACCCTGCTGTCCTGTGGAAATTTCTGTTAGAGTGGCTGGAAAACAATTTGTAGCTCACTACCCAAAGGGATGCTGCTTGCATGTGAAGTATAACTGAGACATACATGCTAAAATAAAGGTAATAATATCTTATACTCCTAGAATTGTGAAGGATTTCTTTTTTATTTGCAGCCTGCACCACTTGCATAGCATTGAATGAGAGGGGAAGGGATGATTCAGCCTTTCTCTCAGGAGCATCTATTGGGACAATACATATGGCCCAGCTCTCAGATTCAACCAGCAATTCTGTAGAGTAAACAAGTTGTTCTTGTAGCACTCACATTAGCATGTGCTCCTCTGAAAAGCATCCAACAAATGCCTCGTGAAATGGAGGAATGTATGATACAATGACTTGGGTTTCCTCCAGCTTCAGCCTCCTCTTTGCTCCTGCCTACCCCTTCAGAAAAGTGAAGTTACTCCAAAGCTAATGGGCCTTCCAGGCATATTGTACTGTACTCTATTTATAGAATGCTCTTCTAGGGGCATATGAGGGAATTCTTTTGCATCCTAAGCATGAGGAAGTGTTTCAGTAGTCAGGTATGAAACAATCGACTCCTTCCTTCCTCAGCTGATGAGCATCCCTGATAGAATGAGGGATGAAAACTGGAACACCACTTTTGTGTCTTCTTGAGTTTCCCATGGACTGTCCCTTCCTTCTTTGTCAGTATTGCTGGTTCTGTTAGGTCTGCTGTACTTAAAAGGCGACCGTGTGAGCTTCTAAACATCCAAGCACTACAGTATCCCTTGTCATCTCCATGAATTTTTTTGCAAGCAGTTGTTTTTCTCCTCCCTGTCCTCAATCTTATCCAACTCTCTTTAAGACCCATGTGTTGTCTTTAGTGCTTTTGCTTGGGAGGGGAAATGTTTCTGTCTAAACTTTTACCTTTCAAATGCATAACCCTTATGCCTTGCACCTCTGTTGTGAGGACTGTGAATTACGATAAACCTAAACAGGAAAAGAAAAACTCTTACTGTTGCTCAGAGATTAGCATTTACTAGGAAATTTACTACTGATTTGAATTGTCTCGCAAAACTGATTTTTGGACTATTTGTTAAATTTATTAAAATATTCTTATTCATTACAAGAAACTAGCTTTCTTCTCAAGATGTGTTTAAGAAATGCTCTCCTATTACGTGAAGCAAATCCTGTTAATCTCACCTCTTATCTATTTCTGTAATTCCTCTACATCTTAACTACCCAACTGGATGTTCCTCTAGGAAGAAATACATCAAAAGTGGGAGCCCTCCCTCCACATCTTGGTAAGATGTCATCTGTCTTTCAGGTGACTGTTGTCCAGGTTTCTTTTCAAGTGTAACGTTACAGTTTCCCTTGATGTTACAGTAGAGTTCAAACACAGAAATTCTCATTTTTATTCAATTTAGTGAGTACATTTTAGAGTTTTGCAGCTGCTGTGCAGACAAATGGTTTTATGATGCTTGTTCTTCAACAGTGTTCCTGAAGAACTCCCCTCCCAGGTAAGCTCTCTGCTGAGGAAGAACATTCACATTTGCTGGGAGCAACTATTCTATAATTCACAGTCTTCTGTAATTCAAGTAACTTTCCTCCAAAGACAAGTCAAAACTTGTGTCAGGATTGGTCTAAACCCGAGTTCCTCACAGAAGTGCTTCTGAAGCAGTCACCTTTGGCAGCCCTTGCGCTCCCCACAGTCAGTCAGAAGCGGCAGCGCAGAGTGCCTGTCTGTATTTCACTCAGCCCAAGGAAGGCTGATGGGGTTTTTTGTAAGAATGGGAGAGTCAGCATATTTCACCTGTAGTTGGCTGAATGCTGCTGTGAGTTTTTTTGAAACTACATTAAGGTTTTGGCGTGTGACTGCAATTAGCTACGTGCTGATCAGCGGAGCGTGCTGCTGCACAGTAAATGCAATGGCACGTGGCCCGACACGCCCTTGAGTGACACTTCATTGCCTGTGACAAAGCTCCCAGGTTTTCCTTTGCAAGCAGGGGAAACAGAAGAGGTGCTCAGGCTATATGAACCTTCAGAGAATTTTGAAAACCAACTAGCCAAAAACCTGTTTTGGGGGATTGCTCCATGCATCTGGTGGGTGCTAATGGGAGGGCTCTTCTGAATCTTCTTGTTCTTGCTGCTCCTGGTCGTTCCTTAGAGTTCATGTGAATGCTTTTTTGAACAATGTCTGCATTCCTGCAGACCTCCCTCTTCTTGCCATTAAATTGAGATTTTTCTCTGATTTATTTACAGTCATAGTATTATGGTATTTCATAGAACTATAGAATGGTCTTAGTTGGAAGGGACCTTGAAGATCATCTACTTCCAAACCCCCTGCCATGGGCAGGGACACCATTTTTGTTGAAGTGGATCTCGAAATAGCTCTAAAGGTGCCAAACAGGGCATTCCAGTCTCTGGATTTTAAAGGTCCCTGACACAGTAATTCAGCTTCATAATGTCTGTTTGTCCAGATGACTGCAGTCTTTCATCATTCTCTGCATGTTCAGAGTTTGGAAGAAATTACTGTAACTAAGTTGCAGTCATAATTTTAGTGAGATATTTATTTAATCTGGTTAGCACAATAAGAAAAGGTTTTTTTAGTATTTTAGTAATTTGACACTCAGATGAATTCCAGTTGACTAATTGGAAGCTTACTGACATTGTGAGTCTGAATCTGTAATGCACAAGGAGGTCTCTAAAACAGTGTTGATGTGGGACTGAAAGTCCTGACAATTCCTTTTATTGGCTGCTTTGAAGTGCTTCACATGATTTTGAAACAACCAATCATGAGCTTTGCAGCTTCCCTGGCTTTGATAACTTGCTGTTAACATATGCAATCAGGGGTATATATTGTATAATTAATGTAATTCAGCTTCACTGCAGTTTGCTGTCATTTGTATCATTGTGTCTGTCAGGAATCAAATAACTAAATACTAGGAGTGAGAACTGGTTTGGTAGAATATTCACAGACAGATTAGAGAAGCCCAGCTCTGCCTTGCAATGATATAATTGATAGCATATGGGAAAAGTAATGTTTAAATTTTTAATTTAGACCAGATCTCATGTTTGAGATGTTACAGGAATTAACACAAGTGAGAAGTTTGGAACTGTCAGCAGGTAAAAGAGCTTGAGATACTGCAAGAAATTTGAGTGATGTCTATAAAGCAAAAACACCCCAAGCTATATAAAAATGTTTCTCTGCTGAGCTTAAATTTTAGTGGCTTTGGTATGTAAAAGCTGAAGAATACTGAGAGCAAATCACTAAACTTGCAAGTACACAGATCCTCACTGAACAACCTCAAACATAAGAGTACCCATGAAAATACGAGATGACTCTTGCATGTTTGCATCAGGATGTAGTGCTGATTACAGGAGCACACACTGTCTCTTTTCCAGTGTGGTATCACTGAACACCCAGTGCACAGTTCTGAGTACTCTGAAAAACGTAATCTCTCAGCATTTCACAATGTGCTTTGAAAGTCATTGTACGCTTTTGAAATCATATTCTTGATGTCTCAGCTCCCCATCTGTACAATAGAAATGACGCCTCTTCACAAAGGTCTCATGAAGAGGAATTTAAGCTTGCCAAGGTGCCACAGTGATGTGCAGGTGTTGCTATAGTGATTTGCCAGAGAAAAGTCAAAGTGAGGAACAGTCCCCCAGCATTTGAGTGCATAAAGGCACAAACAAATACAGGACCATACAGGAGAAAAAGAAATTGAACTGCTGCTCATTTTTAAGGTCTTCCCATCAAATGAAATGAGTCAGCAATCTTCTGGGAAAAAAAATAGTGGATATTTATTCTGCATGAGCCTAGTCCCACAGTTACTTTTTCCCCCTCAGTCCTGAACTCATCTGCCCTCAAATTATAGGATGTATTCCCAGGAACAGATTCAGTATCGATGTAGTTTAGAGACAGAAATGCTTCCAGAATCAACTTGTGCTGTGCAGCAGCAAGAGACTTTCATCTGGCTCCTGCCTAACATGTCCAGAGGCAATTGAGTCTCTTAGCAGCTGCTGTGAAAGGAAAGATGAAAAGCAGCATCTGTCATAGCTATGGGGACCTAGGCACTCCTGCACTTTTCCCTCTCTAAAGATGGGATTGTGTGTTTGTGGGGAGAAACAACTTGAAGTAAAACACACTCCTATAAAGCAGAGCAAAGAATGAATGTATGTATAATCTAAAATGAATTTATGTACAATCAAAGAACCTGCTAGCTGTTTGAAACATACTTCTGGCTCAATTTTACTTCAAGAAATTAGTACTTCACTGGAAAACCAGAATAAGTGAGATATTTCAGCCCATGACGCCAGTAGAAGCGCCCTGAGGACAGAGCTGCTGACCTCAGCTGTCCGTAACAGGATCTCCCACCCCTGTGCACCTCCAGCACATCCAGCAACGTGTCAGCCGCAGTCCTGGGAGGTCACTTGCGGCGCTGGCTGCCACTTGGTGCTGTGACACGTGGAAGCACACGTGCCGCCGCTGCCCGCGCCAGGCGCCCGCGGCGTGGCCAGGGGTGGGCGGCCCCCGGCTTTCCTGGGCGGCCCGGGGGCCGGGGCAGCGCGGCTCCGTGCCTGCGTGCCCGCCTCCCTGCCTGCCTCCCTGCCCCGGCATCACGCGCTTCCTCGGTGCGGACTCGGAGTTTGGAAAGGCTGGTACGGCGTCTAGACAAGGAGGGGATAAAAAGCTGCTTTAAAAAGTTTGTTTTCTAAATGTTTTCAAATGTCACATATGCTTTGTGTAGACAGAGTTTAATATCAGCAAGCTGGCTGGTTGCCCCTCAGGCGGCTGGTTTGTAGACGAGGTTATAATTGCTGTAAGTGGGCTGGATGTGCGTCTGTGAAATGACTTCCATATTTTCTGTGCTGTTGGTGTCTCTTAGTCCTCCGGCTCAGTTCAAGGCAAAGCAGAGAGCTGAGGCCAGAAGGTAGTGAAACCCAGTGCTCATGCCGTCCTGGACCACTCCCTAGCCTCCCTTTGCCCGTGAATGAGGGCACTGGGCGGCTGTGGTGCCGTGCCAATGAGCACATGGCGTGGTGTTGTGGGCAGGTGGCAGGGAAGCCCCCGGTCTGCAGAGGCAGAGACACGGCTGGCAGTGCGGAGCATGGGCAGGTGCCCGGTGTGCCAGAGCTCTCTGCTTGCTGGGCACAGGTGAGCTGCACGTACCCAGCATGTGCCCAGCCAGCTCAGGTGTGGGCTTATCATGTTTCTGAATTTCAGGCTTGCTAACCAACACAGGTACATGAAACCTCTCCTCTCCAAACTCTACAAAAGTCACCCTCTGCCTTGCCTTTCTGTGAGTGAAACTCTTACAGATTTCCAGCTGCTTCAATAGCTGATACCTGCTTGTAGACAAAGCAGCACTCTGGGGCTTGCTCCTGCTATGTGAGCCAGCAGGATTTGGGTAGTGGGATAAAAACTTCCTCCTTCCTTTGGTGACAGGAGTTTTAAGTGCCGGTAGCTATCGAGTGTCTCCTCAGTTGTCAGGCTTAGGCCAAATTGATCCCTGGTGGTTTTAATTGAAGCTTCATGGAAATGAGTCCTTTTAAAACAGTGAGGTGAGGGAGGCAAAAAGCGGAGTAAACAGGAGGACATAAGAGAGAAGTCTTTGTTCTTGTGTTCCCAGAGCAGCCCAGCATGGTCTGGGAACAGTGTGGTGTCCCCAGCTAGGAAAACAGCACCTCTGTCTTTGAACTTCCCTGACCTTTTACGTTATTTCAGTCTCATTCTCTAGAGTTCAAGGTACTGGCTGTGCTTCAAGAATTCACAAGCATAAACACTCATCAGTGTGGCTGGCACTACGATGAGATGAAAAGGGAGTTGAGAAGGGATAAAAAACATCCAAAAGCCAAACAAAAAGTGTACAGGGTTTGCAAACAAATCATGTAGAGCTTCCCCAGTGCTGCCCAGAATGCCCACATCCTTCCGCCCTCCCTCCACTCCAGGGCTCAAGGCTCCTTCAAACCCACAAGGGGCTTCTCTCATAATTTTAATACAGCATATAAATCAGGGAGGTTTTCACCTAAGCCAAGGCAACTAAGTTAGTAGGAAATTCCTAAGTCCTTTGAGCAGCAGCTAGTTTTGCTGCAAGTGTAGTTTTTCCACAGCTTGACTGTAAATCAATTTTGTTAATCCCTTCCTGTTCCTCCCATACACAGGGACTGGTTCTGTACTGAGCTGGGTTGCGTGCTGATGGCACATCACTGCTCAGTCATGCACTGGGACTGTCCTTTTTTATGCTGCATCAGTCCTTGAGTTCTAGAAAACATTTGGATTTGGTGCTACTGAAGTCTGTGCCCTGTTGTGAAAACTGGCAGCATCAAAGTGACAAAGAAGTCTGACTCAGGGAGCATCTCCCATCCAAATTCTGCTCATTTGCTTTCCTTTCTGCCTTTGGGCTGCAATTACTGCACTGAATGTGATAAAACCTGATTTAAAGTTTCAGCCCTAGATTGACTATCAGGTTTTGGGACATGTCAGCTGTGCCCCCATTCTGGTGCTGAACTATCTGGAATGTGTTACATGGAGAAGTGTCAAAGCACACAGGTGACCACGTCGGGATACTTCATGCAAAGGCTGTCTGCCTTGTGCTGGTGCAGCTGTACACCCAGCAGATCCTCTTTCTTTTCCCCTGCTCTCTTTTCCCTCCAAGCTTTGCTGGTAGCAGGAGAACAGGCTGTTACCAAGGCAGACGTGCTTGCTGGACAGATCCACCCTGTGTTCAGTGTGCCCAAAGCGCCTCTGCTGCGAGGGGAGTGTGGCCCGCACAGCCTCCGCAGGCTCCGCCACCTGGAGCAGTGATAAGCATTCTTTGGGGTTTTATCTTTTGCTATTCCTCTGCCTGTGAAACATGTGTAGGCAATTAAATCCATAATTCAGCCTGTCTCTTGAGCAGCAGGCTGACACATATGGAATAACATGTGCTACATAGAACCAGCTGCAGTTCCTGTAACAGATGCTAAGTCCAGCGTGTGCCATTCCCTGTGACTTGCAGGCCACCTGCAAGACTCTCCCTGCCACACATGGCAGAGCCCCAGGGAGCCTCTCAAGCCTGTGGGCATGCATGGAAAGCTCCACCTTCCCCCTTCAGCTCTTCCTGGGACTGAGATCCTGTGCTGGCTCCTCAGTAGCCTTCACAGTTTGTGCTGGCCTGACTCTTGGTATGCTCAAATGTACCTTTTCTTCAGGTAGACTTGACCAAGCCATTGGGTGCTTACACATCCATTTGAGGAAATCTGCTCTGTTCTCTCTCCTCTCCCCTCTCCTTCCACCTCCTTCCCTTGCCAAGTTGCATGCTTTTATTGTCATCAGCCACAAATACAAAATTGGTCTCTCTAATTTTCTGACCTGGAGAAGTACATGAAGCACAGGTAAATTCACACCTTGGAGATGCTATATTTAAACTACATTTTTACTCAAGCTGGAATCACCTTGGTGGATTTACCTGTGTGGTCTCCTCTGTTCTGGATACTCCACCTTGAAACCACAATTATACTGTAGCATCTGAAAACCAGATTTTTTTTTCTTGGTTTGGTCTTCTCTGAGTCCTTTTAACATTGCTGAGTTTGCTTATCCTTTCCCCCATCTTTCAAGGACTGTTTGCCCAAAGGGGTGCTTTAACATATGAAGGCTGGGGCTGGATTAACTGTTATCTACTTTATTTAGTGGGCTTGTGCCACTGCAAAGCAGCTGGGTAGGTCCTGTCTTAATGTACTCAAGGAAATGGTGACTCAGGCCCATGTTCCAAGACTGTGTGGGAACTGCTGGGCAGGAAAATGGAAAAGGCTGAAGAAGGAGCTGAAATCATATGAATTGTGCTGGTTTTAGGCTTGGGAAATATGCAATTGATAGTGCTTGTAAATGTGTTCCCATTGCAATTGGTTTCTAATGTGAGGTGACCTGATAGGCACAAGCTTGTCACAGGGAAGTCAGAGAAAACTGCACATGCAGTAGGAAGCTGCTGGATAGGGAAGCATCTCTAGAAGTGTCTGGCAATACTGGTTGTCCCACCCTCTGACAATGGTGAGTATTTTTTCCCAGGCCAGTTGTCAGCAGCAGAGCTGCCAGAAGCTGGAGCTGCACCCACAGCCAACTGCTTCACATGGGCTGGCAAGGCATGGCACAGGGACAGGAAATCTACAGTGAAATAAACCTGGGCAGGACACTATCTTTGTGTGTCACCATCGACCTGGCACTCCCAAGTGCCATGGTTGTGAGACTGCCTCCAGGCAGCAATTATATTCCTCCCACTTGGTTCATCAGAGGCAAGCAACCCCCACCTTTGTGTAGCAGTACAAACTCTGGGCATGTAGCAAATGTTGCAGGGTGCCATCTCTCCTCACTCACATGGCCAAAGTTCAAATCTGGGATGTTAACCTTTTAAATTCATCAACTGGCCAAAACATGACCAGTTCCCAGACTCACAGGACACAGTAAAAGCCTTGAGAGAAAGAAGTTAATGAAATAGCTCAGTGTCTTACTGACTTCAAGATGCAGTGACAGGGTGACAGCAGCAGGCTGCCATACTCACCGCTTCTGATGAGAAAATGGGGTCCTTTTTTTGGAAGTCCACTACAAAGAATTCCTTGGGAAGAAAATGGTAGTTCAGTGGAGTAGTGTACCTGTGCTTAGAAGGTTTTTCAGGGAAGAAACAGCCACCGAAGGAGCATTGCTAGTGCAGCTGCCTTGTTCACAAGCATTCACTGCTTGTCTTTTACCAGATGTGGAAAATCATGGAGCCAACCCAGGCTAGGCAGGACAAGGCAAGGGGCTCTCCCTGTGCAATGGCAATGGAGGTTGCTCAGTGCACATCTGATATTAATTCCTGTCAGTGGCATCTTTGTGCCTGTGAAGATGGTTTTATCTGGAGTTAAGCTGGAATCTGACCCCCGTCTTGTACTAGTGAGGGAGTGCTTCTCTGCAGGTAAATTCAATCTTTAACTCTTTGATTTTCTAGCAGCCCCCAGGGTGCAGCTGCTCAGTGAGAGCCTCCACAGGAAAGTGTATTTTTCTCTGGTCTGTTATCCCTGCCTTTAACTAGTGGTATATTCAGTTGTTTCAAATAATTTTCACTCCATCACTCAAGTCTTGAGGCAGGTTATTCTGGTGGATTCAGTGAGTGATCTGCTGGTCCTGAGGGAGCTGGTAACTGGAGGAGTGGGAATGTGCACATTACGCCTGTACACACCACATGGGGCACAAGGCAGAAAAAAACAACTGACTCCCTTACTGTAGCCAGCAGATCTGGCTGCAGCTGCAGTTTCTTGTCTGTCCACTATTACTTCTTGGAAACAGCAATGCCAGATTAAACTCGGAATGAAAATCCTTTCACCTGCCAAGGAAGAATTAAATTTCTATGCCTGCCATGCAGAGTTTGGAGGGCTGGCTTTTGTCTGTTGTCAGTACCAGCACTCCACAATCAACAGGAGCTGGAAAGAGAAAGTCACTGAATCCCCTTTTCTCAAAGGGAAAGAGTCAATCGGGTTCTTCCACTAGATTTGGCAGAGGCATGCTGCTCAGCAAGATGATTTAAAAAACCAAAACAAAACCACAAAAAAATCCATAGGAACTTCAACATCATTAGCAGTTAAGGCTTTGTTTAAAAAAAAAAACACCATTAAAAAAACCACAAAAAACCAACCAAACAAAAACCAAAAAAAAAAAAAAGCAACAAAAAGAGCCACACAAAACAAAACAAACAAACAAAAAAAAAACACAAAAAAAAACCCCAAAAACCAAAACAAAAAACCACAAAAAATCCCCAAACCCAAGACTTCTTAGTTTGAACTCTAAGTCCATAATGAAAAAGACTAACACCAAAGTACATGAGACTGACTTTGTCAGTTTGTTTTATTACTGGGCACAGCACCATACCACTTCATATGCATACAAGCCACAGTAATACAAACAGTCCCTAGCCTTTTTTATAATTAAAAAAACACATGTCATTTGGGAGGAGCCAGCAGTCCCAGGAGTCAGCTCTCAAGAGCTATTTTGCTGCATATGCAGTAGCAGCAGTTTTCTCACAAAATACTGTGGGTTTTCATGCTGTTAGTATGTGAAGCTGAAAAGTTGGAGCAGCGCTTCTGCTTAACACGATCAAGGCAGACTTTTCAGCAGCTCACAGGCTTACAAGTATGCTCACTCATGGTGCTCTGCAGTCAAATGGAAGTGTGCCAGACAGACACTCCTGTATGGAACTAGAACCCTCAAATGCTTCTACAGAAACCCACGTCATCCTGAAGCACCTGAAGAGGTTTATCCACCACAGGACTAGTTAAAACTCTCCTGCATCCTGACAGTTTTCCTGCAGGCAGCACAGGCCTCCCACACAGGCAGGACCTTTTCTTACAGAGTCAGTTATGTCTGGAGCAGCACAAGGACAGTGAAGCTTGGAAAAAAGCTTGTCATTAAAGCAGGCTTAGCTCCTCAGAAAACGGATTTAAAACTAGAAGGCACAAATGCAAGGTTGAGTGTGGGCTGCATACCACTGTGGCATGTGAGTAGTTTAGATACCCCTCCTAAGAGGAAATGTATCACATAATAAATACAGTATGACATTTTAAAAAATAAGTGCATTACTGTGATCCCTCACAACATAAGGAAGTAGGATCCACAAGAGCATAAATAAGATTGTTCACTTTATATTGCACAAACGTTCCAAAATTTAGTGTCAGGTCATTGTATTGGAGGTGGGACAAGGCAGGAAAAAAAATAAATGTTTTATTTGGCAGAATCTGCCAAAGTCTCCACCACCACACAAACAGCTTTTTGCCAATCTGAGGTAGAATTACATATATACTGCTTAAACCCAGTCAAGTCCTGCTCAACTAGTCTTCAAAGAAAAAAAAAAGATAAGAAAAAAAGAGAAAGTGCACAGAATGGATGAGCCTCTTTCTCTACAGAAAACGAGTGCCTCAGGTTTGATTCCCAGAAGCAAGTCTTCCAGAGCAGAGTTCCTGTGAAGATCCCAGCTCCTCAGCTGGAAAGCAGTGATGGGTATTGTGATGCTACAGATAAGGAGTGTAACAAGTACTAATTGCAAGTCCTATAGCAAGCGTTTCACTCTCCACTTCCTCCCTCCCCAACTACTTGCTAGTTCTCCCTTTATTCACTCAGTCCAGTATATTTTATCAGAGTTAAGACTGTCCCCACTGCTTTCTTCTCCCTTATGTCCCTTTTACTGAACCCTGCAAAAAAATTTCCTATTTCAACCCTTAGACTTCTGAGGGACACTTGCAGTTTCTTCTAGAGACTCCTCTGTGTAGTATAGACACGGAAGGATGGAAATAAGAGCCTCTTCGATGGAGAAGAGATGTTTATCCTCTGCTTGAGGACAGAAGTAGCGCATAAAATCTGCCAGTCTCAGCAAGTACTCTATGTTATGACCAGCACAACCACTTGAGACAATGATTTGAGCTGCAATGTCCTCTTCAGATGCTGGGCCAAGGTAAGAAGGGTTCTGGGGTGTTGCAATGTAAACAAGAGCAAGGATGGGTTCCTCTGCATCTTTCTCCTGAGGGTGGAACTTCACCAGCTTGGTGTCATAGCCTCCCAGGACAGCTTCTCGCATGTTGAGATACTCGAGCGATGCAGCAATTTGTTCCCCACGGACTTCATAGGCTACACCCCACGTGCATGCCTAAGAGTCAAAGAGCAGGGTGGTTAGGGATGCTGTAACTGCACTGGCCTGTCTAGCCGCCCGCTAATGTTTCAAATCAAGGCTCCCCCAACCCTCCCTTGGGGGTGTCCGCACAAGTGATAAGAGGTCAGAGAAGGGAAACACCCGCACAACCCCCCACGATCCCGGCGGGGCTCAAGAGCGCTCGGCTGCCAGCACACCTTTGCAGGTGGTGATGCGCGCACCCCCCGCCCAGGCCAGCTCCCAGCGCCCCCGGTACTCACCCCGCAGTCCTCCAGCAGCGTCACCACCCGGCCGGGCTGTGGGCACAGAAGAGGCAGCGCCGTTAGAGCCGAGCCGCGACACCGGCGCCCCGCGGCCCCCCCGCCGCCCCCCCCCCTTACCGTCTTCTCGCTGCCGCGGTGGAAGGTGTCCCCCTGCCAGAAGCGGCGGCTGTACCCGCGGATGAAGCCCACCTTGCGCGACGTGAATTCGAAGCCCGGCCTCCACACCAGCGAGCCGTACCCGAAGATCCACACCGGCGCCGCCAGCTCCGCGCCCTCCGCCTGCCCCGAGGGCGAGGAAGAGGAGGAGGAGGAGAGGAGCGGGCGTGGCGGCGGCTCCGGGCGCTCCTCGGGGCGCTGCGGGTCGCGCTTCATGTCGGGGCTGCGGCTGCGGGCGGTGGGGCGGCTCGGCCGCCGCGGCGCTTTAAAGGCGGCCCGGGCCGCCCGCCCCGCCCCGCCCCGCCCGGGTGATGCAACGAGGGCGGGAGGTTTCGCGGCGCCGCGCGTGGGGCAAAGCGGGGCGCGGGTTGCGTCAGGCGGGGTCCCGGCCCGGGTCGGCCTGTCCGGCAGCGCTGGGTGCGAGATTCCCGCCTGGGGATGCCAGGGGATCAGCCGCTGCCAGAACCCAGAGGCCGCCGGAGCAGAGCGCGCCGTGCCCAAAAGGGAGAAGCTGGGCTGGAATGAGCGGGCGGGCTTTCCTCAGGAGCCTGCCCCACACTCCCGGCTTTGGCTTTACCAGAACCTGAGGTGCTGCGTTGAAAACCATGGAAACTGCTGCACAGCCAAGCAGTTAATGTTTAACAGGGTGGCGCGACAGCACCTGACGTCCACAGGGCCAAGGTGTAAGGCACATAGGCAAAACAGAATAATAACATCCACGCTAATGCAAGGACGTGGTGCTGAATCCAGCTACTTGAGTGCATTTTCCCTAGTGCTATATCCAGGCTGGAGTGTCAGCTTGTAATACATAACATTTGTTACGTGGAGGGGTGCAAATGTTGTCTGTGTGTGGGATGGACACCCAGCTGTCAACCAGCTCTAGGCAGGTTGTGACAGCTAAAGAGGTCCACTTTTACATTACAAAGTAACTCCTTTTGGTGAGAGAGGAGGAGAAAGAAGCAAAATCACCAAAGTGTTTCTCATTATTGTTCTTGTCCTTTGCATTTAATCAATCTAAACAGTCTATTTGCAGTCTTTTATTTAGTTTCCTGTTGGTCCCTATCCAACTGGCACCCACCTTTCCATTCCACTTAACAGGGCGTTGCAGCTACAACACCCACGGTCTGTGGTGGGCGCTCCCTGTACTGTGGTGTGCTCACCACGGGTGACAAGAGTCTGCATGGCTCTCACATCTGCCCTGCTGCTCCGTGCCTCACACAGCACGTCCTTTTCTCCTGCCCTGCACGACTCTCTGACTTGTCACTGTGGATGACCCTTCACAAGGTCAGCCTCGTTACGGAGCCCAAAGCTCCTTCATTTTCCTCTCCACTTGCGCTTTTCTCAGTCACCTTCTCTGTCTTACTCAGGCTCAAAGGCATGGGGTTGGCATGGCATGCTCCCAGCCCTTCACGCCACACACCCATGCTGGCACAGGCTTGCAGCCTCTTAATCCTTTTCTGATGGTCCCTTTCCATAGGCAGAAGGTGAATCTGTCACCTGTCTGTACAGCTGCTCTATTCAGAGTCCTTAGACCAGAATACGCTCCAGAAACTGTTCTTATCAGCTGTCTGTATCAAAGCTCCACTAGGCAAAACAAGAAATTAATCTTTAGTTTTATATTTTTTCAGTCTTGTGGTTCCTCTCCCCTAACATACAAGATTTCTGCCTTAGCAGGAGTTTGTCTGTGCTAAAATGATGTGGCCTTTCAATCAAATGAAACCAGTGTCCTCTGGCAATTAAACCAGTCTTCTGTGTCCCATTGTATATGTAGGGTAAGTGTATATCTTTCATATTTAGGTCTTTACTTTTTGTTTCCTGCTAAAATCAAGGATATTTGAGCAAACCCCCAATATGTAGTTAATAAAAGCATTAAAGCACTTGTCTGTAGTTGCATCCTCATTATTAAGAGCATAAAAAGAGACAAATCACTCTAAAAGATAAGATGAAGAAGGTCTTGCTAGGTTCTGGTCTTAATGACACTGGTAAAAAAAAAAAAAAAAAAGTCTGACCTCTTTCTTCAGCTTTTCCCAGGATGTGAATTTTATCCCTTTTCTTGGTTTGTTCAGTCTGGAGAAGAGGAGACTGAGAGGAGACCTCATTGTGATCTTCATCATCCTCCTGAGGGGAAGCAAAGGGGCAAGTGTCAATCTCTTCACTCCTGTGACCAGGGACAGGACTTGAGAAAAAATCATGAAGTTGAGTCAGGGGTATTTTGGTTGGATATCAGGAAAAAGTTTTTCATCCAAAAGTGGCTGACCAATGAGACAGGCTTCTCAAGGAAGTGGTCACAGCACCAGGCCTGTCTGGGTTCAAGAAGTGTTTGAATAACACTCTAAGGCACAGGGTGTGATTCTTGGTGTCAGGGCCAGGGGTTGGACTCAATGATCCTGATGGCTCCCTTCCAATTCAGCATCTTCTGTGATTCTGTGATCTGAGAAATGCACTGAATTATGCATGTGTGACAAACAAAGCTCTAGGTATCTTATCTGCTGGTACTAAGCTAAGGAAAATTGGACCAAGAAATTCAAAATTATATCACTGGGAAGTGACTGCATGCTTGCTGGTGAGGGAGAAAAATTGCTCCTTTCCTTTTCAGAGCTGTCTCATTTGTGTGTCTGCCTTTGCTAAAAGGCTCTGCTGCATGGCTAAGCCAGATTTGCAATGGAGAGCCAATGTGTATAGCAAAAGCCTTAGGGGACCAGCTTCAAATCCCACACCAGTTAAACACTACAGGTCTCTGCTGCCTGCAGCACTGTACAACCAGATCAATGAGGTATGAGGTTCAAAACTCCTTTTGAAGTCCCTGATTTTCTTGTGTAAATTGGGATATTGCTCCATCATTAGGAGAACAGTCTGAGGGAAGACTCTTAACTGAAGTTGTAGCATATACAGCAAAAGGTTAAGAATTTTTTGTTGTCGTTTCAAGATTTCTTTCATTCATTTCTTATCTTGTCTGTACCTTCACTGTACTTTGGTTAAATAAACTAAGGGCACGAGGATCACCAGGGGCAAATGCCTGAAGCAGAAAAGGTGTCTTGCAGGCAGTGTAGGTGCAGCTATGTAAGTGAAGCAGGTGGGTATAAAGGAGATGGTTGGAGCTTGTGTTCAAAAGGCCAGGGGAGCAGCCTGCCAAACTGAGCCACAGGAATGTTCAAACAGGTGTGAGAGAGGATGTGGAGCAGCAGTGGAGTTAACTGTTAAGGAATATGATGTAGATTTTGTAGTACAACAAAAGGAGATGGGAGAAAGCCATAGAATTTCAGCAGTTTAAAAGTGCCTAAGGGAAAAAGAAATTGAATATAATGGTAATACTCTGTTAATATAATGATAATTAAAAAAAAAAAAAAAACACCTTAACAGCAGTAAGAATGTTTACTCTGCCCTGGAACCTTTGGGAAAAAGGCAATCATAGCTTTATGTGTTACTCCTGAAACAAGTTTTTCCATGTTTCAGGAAAAGGAGGAGTTAGTTTCTCTTTAGCAGTGTGTGCTGTGCTTCCCCAGTGCAAGCATCCCCATGTTAGTGTGGGGTGACCAGCAGTGCCAGGGCTGCCTGTTTTTCAGGATACTGATGAATCACCTTAGAGCCAGAGGATTCAGCAACAGGGCTGGCATGACACAGAGCAGTGGCTTGTGTGTCAGGCTCTTATTTACTTCAGTAAACTGAGGGCACGTACTGGGTCTTACCAAAAGTTGATCTGTTCAGAAAATATTAGCTGGGGTTAGGAGGACTGCCAGATCATTTCCAGATACCACACATCTTCCAAAAGCTTGGCACTGCTTTCCTCTCTACAATGAGCAGACAGGAGAATATAAAAACTAATTGTCCTCTTTTCCTGAAGGCTTCAGTAAAGATTAAAGATACTGGAATTGGAGATGAAGTTCAAACAATGCCACAGACTTTATAAAGAAATGTAAAATCAGTGCTATTCACCTGATATTCACAACGCCACATCCACGTGCATCACCAGGGGTCTTACTCACTTCTGTTTGAGGAATCCAATTCTTATGGCATTCACAAATCCCCTCCAGATGTGAACACTTACCATAGAAACATGCAGTCAGCCTTGTTTCAAACATGGAAATGCAGAAGCCACATTGTCAAAGCTTCTGTATTAAAACTCAGGGATCAGGAAAGGCGTACAGAACAGTAGGAAATAGGTGTATTTGAATTTGTTTGCTGCATTCAAAGGGAACACACTTCCATTGTTGAACACATTAACTCATGGGGTTAAATAAAGTCTTGAGCAAAGAGAACTAAAAATGGCAAAGGACATACCAGTGTGTTAGAGAGAACAACTGTAAAATCCAGAGGAAAAAGTACTGTAAGGACATCAGACTGAAAAACAAGTCCAGGACAAGGTGGTAGTTTGGGCAATTCTTCTGCAGGACAGAACTTGAACTGATGCTGACCTACTCCACATTTAGTGTGTTTACCCCATGATTGCTACAGCTCTGACTGCTGTCAGCTGTCTTGGGAGATTTTGCAGTGTACCCAGTTCACAGATGAGAATGACAAACTTGATGGAGACATTACAAACTTGATTTGTATTTGAATTAGTTATATGAGGGGAAAAAATAAATCAATATATCTAATAAGTCTTTTAACATGCCATCAATACCCTACCAGTGGCTTGGTAGTTGGCTGAGAGGTCCCTTAAGAAAACCCAGAACTGTCATTTTGGCTTTTGAGTTGTACACCAGAGTGATCTGCTGCACAATGAGTTTTGCTGAGTTCCCCCACTCTGTTCTCACTTTAAGCTAGTAGGCCTCCCCTGGCAGGAGCTGGACTTGATTGCTCAGGCCATCCTGTCCCTCTCTCATATTCCATGTTGCTGACAAAGTCCCTCCCAGCACTAGTACATAAAAAAATTCTCTATAAAGAATCAGAACTACAATTTCAGATTTGTTTTTTTACTGGGTAAAGGTAGATATAGTGAGCAGAGACTGGAGAAACTGTGTAGAGTTGCAGCAGCTTAGGGAATTTTGTCTTTCCTCCCTTCAGGGTAGGAAAGAAGCTCAAATGTTTCATACTAGCTTAGCTTGTGAGATGAACAAATTGGACATTGAACTTAAAATCAGAGTACAGACTTGTGGAAACTCCTTTTGCTTGAGCCCACAGCATCCCAAACCAAGGCGCTCATCTGAGTGCCATGCTGAGAGTCATGAACTAGATTGGCTCATCTTTTGGTACAGTATAACCCCCTGCTCTTTGCCCCCCATGGCCTCACTCTGCTGCCCAAATACTAGAGGGGCATTTTGAGGAGTCATGTGGATGTCCACATTGGCAGCTTTAATGTGAGACAGGGATGGAGGAGGCATGAGCTCACAAGGCCAGGGTTGGGAACTTCAGCCCTGGCTGTAAAAGTCAGCATCTTATCTGGGCTGATGTAATTTCATTTAGTTTCGCTTCAGGAAGCTCTTTAGTTTCAGTTCCAATATAAAAAGAAGAAAAGTGGGTTTACAGCTAAAATTTTAAACAGCTCTCTGGAAAAACCTGAAGGAACTGGTTGATACAAGCAGGTAGACTGAAGAGTCCAAAGACAGAAATATGGCAGAACAGCAGAAATTTTAATTCAAAGGTAGAAAGCAAATCTATGATTTGCATCCTAAGTAGGGAAGGATAACTGTTTAGGGAAGTAACCAGCTGATTTCAATAACAGTTTAAGAAATAATAGGGAATTCATATAGGATGGGAAAGGAATAATGCAACAGAAAAACTTCTGTTTAGGCACTTCGCAATGTAATGAAGTAAGAACCGCAGAAGTTGGGGCCACTTTACACATTTGCAAAGAGTTTTAAAACCCAGTAAGAAGCTTTCTAGTCAAATAAAGAGAGGATTAAGATAAAAGTGAGATTACTGGCAGGGATATGACTTTAGTCAACACCAAAGATACCTTCAATGCAAACCAATAAAAGACAGGATGGTGATTGCTATGAGTGCTTTAAAAAAAATACCACATCTGAAGGAAAAGCACTATCCTTAGAACTCCTGGTGCTTGTGTCAAGGGAGGTGAAAAAAAAGAGACACAACCCAAAAGTTTATTAGCAAAGAATGTAAATATATAATGGGGCAGGTACCCCGACTGGAAAATAGTAAGTGATTCCTGTATTTGAGACATGGAAATAAATCACAATTGAGGAAACTAAAGCCCTGTTATTGAGACTGAAGTCACACAAAGGGATATGAGCATTAACTGGACATGAGTGGCTTAGCTTGAAGATTAAGAAGAATATCCTAACCTGCAGAGCAGCAAGTTTTTAAATCTGCATGCCTCACTCCTCCATATGAAGGGCCAATAAGAGAAAAATAATTTCTTTATCTAGATTTAACTGCAACCGAGATTATGCGATGTCATTACCTGCTGCCTTTCCATCCAAGGCTCTTGTCTGATGAGCAGAAAGTTTTCATTTCAGGAGTATCAGAGTAAGTAGCTGGAGTATTGCCAAGCACCAGAATTTCCCCAGATTTGTAGTGTCAGAGAGGCTTCATCAGTTTTCAGTGCTGAGGTTTTGTCTTGACACACTTGCAGCTGTTCTTACCCAGATTGTCCCACTGTCTTCGTAACAAACATTGCTTCTCTTCTGCTATGGATTCATTTTCTACAACACAGCTAGCTAGAGCATGACCACAAGCCCTAAAAAAGCACAAACAGAGTTCTGAAATATCTGATTGATATATTAATGACAAAACAAGGGCTGCAGAACAAATGCAAACCCTGAAACACCACCTCATCCCTTGACTACTGAGAAACCCCAGATAAAGCAACATTACAGTATCATCTGTAATTCTGAAGGGTAGAAGGAAGTTGAAATTCATGTTCCACTTAGGAGTAGAGAAGTGAGCTGTAAAGTCAGCCACCAAGCTTTAAGAAAGAACCACAAGTAGCCAGCATGCTTTTCAAAGAGAGGAAGCAGCAAGCTGCCAAGCATGATAAAGGCACAAGAGATTTCTCCTTGGGAAGAAAGCCCATAAAACACACAGCTAAAGAGATGAGAGAGAGAGAGGCCTATAAAGAGTAAGTAAGGGCAAAGTCTGCAACAAGACTAAACTGCAGAAGGAGGAACGAAGTCCTTCTACCAGGCATCTGGTAACACTGACATACCCCACTGTAAGGAGCAAGGCAGCCTCCTAGCAGCCCTGCCCCTCTTTGTAATGGCCAGAGGGATGGATTTGCACCTGGAATAGTCACTAATAGTCTTCATCTGAAAGAGGAAGAAAACTCACCTGCTACCCACTCATACAAGTCCTTATCAAGGCAAAAAGGAGGGTAGGAACAGTGCTTTTGACTCTTGATTGCTCTAGGGCAGAAAGATGCGTGTGTTGACTTTACAATCAAAGCAATAACCCAGCCACTCAATGTGTGGGACTTACGAATCAGTGTGGAGAAAGAGTGATAAGTAGCTATCTCAATAAAAACTTCCTCCTTCACTGCATCCCTTCTCCTTTACAGTTTTTAATGTGTCAATATGATTCACTTATTTTGTATTTCACTCTTTGAATATTTGAGCTGCAAGGAAATAACCTACCTAATGTGATGCTTAATGCAGAGGAAGACAGATGCTTTATGCTGTTGTATCAGTAAATGAGATTTATTTATTTATAGAATTACTAAAAGTCTCATTGCTGTGACCAAAAACCCCAAATAGTCCTGAGATTGTGGCTCATAGGAAGCAGATTATTGTTAGTGACAAGTACTGAAATATTTTGCTTTAAATGTGGCCATGCTGGGCAGAATTTTGTGTTCTGATGCAAAGACTACTCTGTCCGAAGGAAATTTGCAGTCCTGATGAAAATATTTGTCTTTCTATTTGAGTATCTCTGGCACATACATTGAAAACTGTTTGTGGTTTGAAAAATAGGTGCAAATGTGTTGTATGTGATCTAGCATATTTGGTTTTGTGGCATTAACAGGACAGATTCTGTCTCAACAGTTGCTCCATTCCTTTTGTGATTTCCTAAGTCATGTCCATTTAGATTTTGGGCACTTAGCTCTCAGCTGTCTCAAAATAAAAACTTGCTTTCTTTGCACTTTAATTTGGTAACCTAGGTCTGCAGTTTCCTTTTCTGAATCTTCCTGTGATTAGCCCAGCAGAGTCAAAGACCTGTCCTTCCTAATTACAGGTGCTCTTCCCAAAGATGAGGAGCAGAACATGCCAGTGATCACCACCTTCCTTAAAGCCCAATGTTATTTATTTAGAACAAAATGCTATTGAATAAAGCTACTTAATAAGCCAAGACATGACTCACACACCTGCTAAGTGTTGCCTGTCTTCCTTGTGGTGCCCTGGCAAATATGATAAGCAAGATCTGCCAGCTCTTTAATTCAGAGAGAGCATCTGTGTATCAGCTTGTGCTGTCTCTGCTCCAGAAGAAAAAAATGAGTGCCAGGATAACAGGCATGAGAACTTGTGTGAAGACATGCAGGTTCCACAGAAACACTTCTCACTCAGCCTGGAGCACAAATGCATAAGTAACATGTGCTGCCCAGCAGTCAGTCCTGGAGCATCCTGTGGGCCAGCAGTCAGTTCTGGAGCGTCTCTGCAAAGCTGGGCAGACTTGTGCCATGGCTGGTCATGCTGCTCTCTGAAGTCAAGTGCCTGCCACCTTCTTGCATGTGGGAACAGCAAAAACTTGTGTGGCTGGACAGCTGAGAATACTCAAAAGTAATCAGTGGCTGTTGGGTTTTCTGTATGGCCAGTGATGGGCATTGTCCTCCTATGCTCAACCACATGCAAGATCAAAACAGGAAAAGCATCTGCCTGGACAGAGCTGTCCTGCATGTTGGTTGTGGCCAGTCATGAGTTGTCCTGGTGCATTCCATGCTTCATAACCTTTGTGGCAGTTTACTGTAGAAGCATTTGAAAGCTTGGTGTTATCATTTCCATCATGGGGATATCATGACCCTCAAATGCTTTAAAACCTTTGCAGATTATGAAGATAAAAGTATTTCAACATTAAACCTCTTTCAGTTGAGTTTTTAGCAGATATGATGCTTCCAAACCCTCTGGAATGAGAGGTCAGAAAGTGCAGCTGTAGCCCATGTGGAAACAAAAGTTTTCTAGTGAAATAAGATGAATCCTGTCTTGAAGAGAAGTCATGATTTTTGTGGTCTTGTTACCAGACAGGCAGTGGCTCTGGTCACAGCCTCGTTGAAATCTGGTTTGGCTTTACACAAACCCCGGCAATATGTCTGCCTCACTGTGCTCTTTTTGGGGAGGGAAGGTTTCCTTTCTGCCCCATATGGAGCACTGGGGTCATGTAGCAGACAGATTGTGCTGTCCTGCACTAAGATGGAAACAGAGGGCTTCTGAGAACATACCAAGTCAGAGGCTGTGGTGGTAACAGAAGGTAGGTGGGAGGAACACCGGTGTCCAGGCTTCAGGCACTTGACTGCCGGGCCAAGACTGCTGTTGTACTGGCTGCAAAGAGAGAAGCTGATCAACAGGGTGAGTCAGGCATTAGCATAAATTGAGGTGAATTCCCTGTGGCTGCACTGTGTGTAAGGGGGTGTGTCTGGGGGAAGCTGACTCCAGGCACGTATAAGACTGGGCTGATTCACCTGTGCTACCTGTGACACATGGCAGTGTCACTGCAGAGCCCTGGACTGCACGGCTCTAGCAGCCGGGCTTACAGTGACCGCGGGTGTTTCTGCCCCAGCTTTGTGTCACCTAGACATGCCTGTGCCTGCAGGCACTGGCTTCACTTCCCTCCTCCAGGCAGAAACCAGAAGTCCCTACCCAGAAGCTGTGTCTTTGCTTTTGTTCTCTGGGCATAAGTCTTGGGTGTGCTTTGTGTGCAACGGTAGCTCTGTTGCCGTGCTATGTCAGAATGCCTGAGCAAGCAGGGCTCCTGCAGCCCTGAGCAGCCTCTCCATGAGCTAATTATAACTTCCCTGCTCCCAGTGCATGTGTGAGAAGGTTTCTGCCAGCTTTTTGATGGAATGTGTGGCAAGGAAGGGTAACTCAACAGTTTTTCTAGGTGCAGAGATGTTTCTGCTGCACCTTCTCGCCGTGTAAGCAGTGTGTGGGAAGTGTTGACAGTGCAGTTCTGTGGGCCGTGCTCCTAATTGGGCGGCAACAGGAAAGTGACTCAAGAGACATTGCATCCTCTTCTGCGCAGGCAACGTGGTGACTTGAAGAACAGGCACTGGACCGCACAGAAGCTGTGCAATTGACAGCAAAATGATACAGGCTGACAGTGACCAAGCTCTTGGCTGGTTAAGATCCCGACTGAAGTCATCTGAGCTCCTCTTAGGAGTTCCTCAGCTATCAATGACCTGTGGGCACCAGCAAATAGAGTTCTGCTCTGTCCAGAGCTGTCATACTTTGCCAGGGTTTTAATAGCTATGGCCGAAAACAGCATCCAGTGTTGACAGAACAAGGTATTTACTGTTAACCTGTCTGCTTACATAACTTCTCTGTGCATGTAACTGCAGTGTCAGTCTGAACTCTTTCCTGCACTCACCATGTGCTGATGTTGCTGCTCTTTTGGCTAGCCCTGACCTATCAATGTTCCCTGTGAGATTGCTTTTCTCTGTCTAGTCTGATTCTGCTATTGATCCTGTTCTGGCATTAACCTTTTCCAGCTCTGCCATGACATGTCTCCATTGCAGATTTTAATTATTCTCATGTTCCTAAGTTGTCTGAAACCCTGCTACCTGCTGAGTTTTTTGGAACTGATGTGAGAGCAGAAGCTCAGGTGAGCCATGCTGAATTCTGTAACTTCGTCTCTTTATGTCAAGGCCAGAGATTTCCTTGTCATTCTTCCCCTTCTAATGTCATCTCTCAGCAGCTCTCCAGTAGTTTAAGGTGCTGTGGTATCTTCCCAATGCCAAATACCCTGCCTAGTTATATCTGTCTGTATGTGGAGACAGTAAGAATGTCACCAAAGCAGAATGTAAGTACAGTTTATTTGCTTTGTCTGGAGTAAAGGATAGTGTAGGGTGCAGTACTACATGCATCTGGGCCCGTTTGGCTCTTAAAAAACAATGGGACTTTTTTGAGAGGAGGTGGAAAAGAGGGAGAAATGAGACTGATTTGGTTTATGTGCTTTTTTAGATGTAATCTACTTAAATTAATCCAATCTGAATTCTACCTGCATCCCTATAACAACATTTGTAGCACTCATTCCTTCAAAGCCAATTGCAACAGCACAGAGTAAAGGGTGATGTGGTTTGGTTGAATCTGGATCCAAATTTCAGCAAGGCACCCTCCCTGTTTAATGGCCACTGTGAAATCTGGCAGTGAGTGGTACAGTGCTGACCATGGGGAATCTGTTCCTGAGACAGACTAAACCTGCAGACACTAAACCTAGCATGGACACTGGAAGCTGATGACTGGTGTGTCAGTAGAATATCAAAATCATAGCTTGAGTGGATGGTATGTTACGTAATGATTGGACTGGAATGTTGTACACAAGCAGAGGCACCGTCACCACCTGTTTACTAACTCTGATGTTACACATAGCCTAAGGTTACATCAGGCTAAAGAGCACACAGACAGATTCTCGTGAGGTGGGAACTCTAACTGGTGCCAGGACAGCAGCTGACAATGTCAGCTTTTTTGAGAGGTATTTCCCTCCCCTCATTTCAAGGAAAAGCCTCTAAATGTTCCCTTGATGGTATCCTCAGTATAAGATTTCAGGACTCTCAGCTAATACATATATTTCAAATCCTCAGAGATGTGTGAGTCCCACCTTGGTACAGACTGCACTGTTGAAAAAAGACTCTGTCCCGTTATCTGTGTGTTTTGGATAGAAACATTTCCTTT
This sequence comes from Vidua macroura, assembly GCF_024509145.1. NCBI lineage: Eukaryota > Metazoa > Chordata > Aves > Passeriformes > Viduidae > Vidua > Vidua macroura. The sequence continues at coordinate 37,871,689 of NC_071576.1, forward strand.
GAGTACATCTTCTCAGTAAAAGAATAAATAAGGTCTTACCCCAGAGCCTCCAGACCATTATAACAAAGTGGCTGTACAGCTGCTTGTGTTCCAGTTTCTGATGAATTTGGCATTGCTATCAGCAGTGCTGGGACATGTACATCCCAATCTTAATTTTGCACATACATGTCATGCTATAGAACAGTGACTGGTTTCCAGTATATTTTAATCTGTTCTAGTTGTGTTCCCATTTTAGGAATTCTGTGCCAGCTAAGATAGGAAGGCTGTTGCCTTGTAGCTTTTAAGATGTTAATGATACTTCAGGATAATAATTTTCTCTTTTTAAAACTGCCCTCTAATCTCAGCCTCTTGAGAGCACTTGGCTACAATCTGCCAAGACCCCAGCCTAGCAGCAGTAGCTTGCAGCATCAGCTGGAGCACCTAGGCACTGTCTGGAGAAGAGAGACTTCATGCAGAGGTGGATGCAGGGTGAAAGGATAGTAGTGTTCTCCTCTCTAGGATCTTGGTTGGCAGAAGCTTATTCCTAAAGTCTGTCACTGTAAGATGATGCCAGAGCCTTTAGCTCTATTCCCTGTCACACTGCCTCAAACTGTGGAATGGGCAGTGACAATGCTGCCCTGTCATAGACTGACCATCTGCATGTATAATGTCATGATCAGACCCTGCTGTGTTTTAAAGAAAAAAAGAAAAAAAGGATCAGAGATTCCTGATTGAAGATTGATAGGAATGTGTTTAAATCACTTGATGCTGAACTTAATAATGTGCTTAAGATTAAGCACTTAGTGATTCCTTTGAGTCTGAGCCTACGCATAAGAGAGGTCTTCAGAATCAGAGGTAGAAAGAATCCCTCCAAATCTGCCAGTGCCTTTTCTCTCTAATCCTGAAGATGGCTGTGGTGATCACACTATTGCCCAAGGACTGTTTCATGCTGCATCTCCAGCTGAGTCATCATCACCTATTCTTCTCCTATCCCCCACTCCATTACCTTCTGTGCTGAAATGGAGCCTCTAACAAAAACTCTAAAGTTTCCTCAAACGAAGGCTGTGGATGGCTGTTCTCTTCTCCACCCCGGTGGTGGGAAAGCCCCAGCTTTTATTGTTGCTTCTCCAGACCTGCTGGCAGAGCTGTGTCTACATGTTTTATCCTAAATGAGCAGGACAAGCAAACTGCTCTTCAGCAGTTTAAGATAACATCTGATGGCACAGTAGCTTAGAGTTGCACTTCCAAGCATCCCTCTTTTCCCTTAACTGCCTCATTAAACTGGCTTTACAAAATTTTCCCTTTTCTGTACTGCAAAGCGTCACAGTAGAGCCTTAAGATTTCTTAGCCCTTGGATTTCCACAATGAACAGACAAAGGGAAGAGGAGCAGACAATTATTTGTGTGTGAAGGGCTTGGCTGTGAAAGAGTAGTTGTGGGTGGATACACGGATAGGCAGGTTAAATGCAGCAGCAGAAGGGATTTAGATTTTGCTGCAAGGTGATGGAATGGCTCCAAGCAGTGATGCTGTAGCTGAGGGAGGCTCCATTCATCTAACAAAGCCCATGTACTGCACTTCTTTGCAGTCAAGCAATACAAATATGGAAGACCAAATCTAAGCCAAGAACCATCTCTTATCTTCCTCTCTTCAAGCCAGGGTGGCTTGGTGTATGTTGAACATAAATATAGCTCTGCCATGTGTCTTCTTTCAAACATCAGCAGGTGTGAGGTCTTCTAGTTCTGTCATAACATTGGGTTATGTACCAAAGAAAAGTCAAAGCTAGACTCCATAGCTTGTCTGTGGAGCCTTGAGCCTGAGAGGTAACCCCTCTGACAAATTTCAGCCACTTTCCTGTAACAGAGCTGGCCTATTTTCTTTGAGCTATTTTTGGCTGTTCTTTAGAGATATATGTGGTGGAGGAAGATAATGAGAACAGTTAAAGAGGAATTTCAAGGTGCTGTGCTGGAGGCGATGGAAAGAAGGTGTCATGATATGATTGTGCAATAGCCTCACGTTTTAGGTATTGCTCATGGTGGAACGTGCTGTGAGAGGACTCAGTACCTGAGTAAAAGGGTCATTGTGGCATGTTAGAGCATCCATGATATATGTGGCAAAGATTGCATCATAAGGCTGAGCATTAGCATTAAACAGCATCTGAAGAGCCTTTAAGTGGGAGAAATCCATGTGGGAAGGCCAGCTGGTTTTCACATGTGGCTTTTCCCAGAAGATATCAGATGAAAATAGTTACAAGCTGAATCCCACAGTTTTTCTATGTGTTTGTTGGGAACATAGTGCACTAGATTTGAAAACAATTGATTTCATGCTTTGTGACCAGGCTAGTCAAAAAACAGCTACAAATGGGAAACTGAGAAACAAAGGCAGGGCAGGAAACAGAGCTGAGCTCTCAATATGACCCTTAAAATTGAAAAAGCTATAAAAGGCTGGCATAGATTTCATAAACAAGGGAGTTAGGGAACAACACTATTTGAATGCATCATTGTCTTTTGTCAGATTTTTATTGACAAATCTTTTTCCTGGTATGTTGCCTCTGTATGAGAAATTAAAACAACTGCTTAGATACTGTTATTTGACAAATATTGTACCAACAGATCCTCTTAAGAAAACTGAGCGGGCAAATTCCTCTTCTCATGCAGGTTTTTTTCCTCTGCTTGTCTCTCATTCTCCTCATTTCCAAGGGCCCTAAGCAGGACCACTCAGAATCACAGAATATTCTGGTTTGGAAGGAATCCACGGGATCATCCAAGTTGAACTCCAGGCCCTGCACAGGACAGCCTCAAGATTCACATCCTGTGCCTCTAGCAAGCTCTAATCTGCATATGGAGAGGCGATGTGAAAGAAAGATGCTGATGACCATGACATCTGAAATTAGTTTATGGCTTTAGTAGACCACAAGTATCATCAGAGTTCGTGTTGACCTTGCTCTATTCAGTGCTCTAGCCTGAGCATACCTCTTGCCTGAGCAGGCTCAGATGTTACATCAGTGTCCTCTAGTAACGAGCAGAACTCTTTTTACACCAGTTAATTGAATCTAACTATCCCTCTTGGCAGATGAGTGAGTACCAGCCCCTTTACACCTAGGAAGAGTGGGAGGGGAAAGTGGCTTGACCCAAGTTTAATTGGCAACCACTGTGAGCAATGTCACATACCGTGTTTGCCTGCACCCGAGCCCTGTGCATGCAGAAATGGTGAAGTTCCTTGCAGAACATGGGAGAGGAGTTGAGTGTTGGGCTAACATTCTGTGTTAGATATTATATTGCATGTTGGGTGCCAGGTAATGTGTTGAGAAATGCACGAGGGGAGTGGGCTCGGGGGCACAAGCTGCATTGCCAAGGAGAATAACAGTGCTAGTGACATGGTAGTCAGGCAACAGGCTTGCACTGGCCTGCTGAGCACTGGCAGCAGGACAGCCTGGGTACTCTGATGGCAAAAGGGATGCTGGCCTCATTTCAACTGCTCAGTCTGGCTGCATCACTGCCCTGGTTGGTATTTCCTTCCTTCCTTCTCCTCTAAAGAAAAGACAAGATAATTTGAAGCAAAAAGCCAAGACTTTGCCCTCTGGAGGGATTCCAGGGCTGCAGATGGACCGGGCTGTTCGCAGGGCTGCTGGAAAGCAATTACATTTGCAGTTCAGGGGAAGGGAAGAGGAGGAGGGAGAGTCACTGAACTGACAGCAGGGATAAGAAGGTAGCTCATTAGCACATCATCTTTTCTGCACCCTTCTGTGTGGGAGCAGATCTCCATATGATGACATTCAGAGTCTGGCAGAAATGTCATCCTGGAACTAGTAGGAATTTTTCTGCAAAAAAGTGTGAGAAAGTAGGTTTAAAGAGATCAAAAGTGAGTTCCTCTGTGGTCCAAAGAGCATAAAGGTTCGTCCGTCAAGGTTGTTCTCAAACTTCACCACCAGCTGCTGACTTGAAATATGAATATAAAGTGTGGAAGTAATGAGGTATTCATTAAAATAAAAAATACAAAAAACCCACAAACAAACCAACACTCTCCCCCGCAACCAAAGACCCCAAAACCCCAAACCAACCAATCAAAACATCCTCTATGGTGGATGAATTTTTAACTGAACATTAGAATTAGAGAGCTGATCATATACTGAGCAAGTACTTGAGCTTGGAGAATTCCAGCAGAAGCCATGCAAAAAACCCTCTCTTCACGGCATTCAAAACAATTTGGAGAGGAAGTCCTGTGTTAGTGACAGTGGCCTGTTGGAAACCCCACAGTACAGTGGTAATAAAGATATAATACACTTAATTATTCACTAAAGGGTGAATTCCTTATGGACTTATTCAAAAGACTCAAGTGACTGCTTAACAACACTCCCATCCCCTGAGTAGTCTGCATAGTCCCACAGCAAAAGATAGAAAAAGCATACCTTAACTGGTCCCTAAAGGAAAGTTGAGACTGGGAAATGTGTGTCTCTCACATCAGGTAAGCAAAAGTCTGTGCTCTGAGACAGTCCTCAGTGGCAGAGCCGCTCTCCTTTTTATGAAGATTTCTGTTTGCATGTGAAACTATCAGTGTAGGGATCTTGAGTCCTTCTATTGAAACGTGGAGGAAGAGGCGAAAAATGAACTCGTGCCGAAGGCTTTTGAAGCCAGTGAAGCACCAGGTAAACACCCACCCTTCTTATTTTCTCTTAATTCTTCTGTCTCCTCAGTATAAAGCTTGTCCAGCTCAGTGGAGGAACAGGAGTGCCCGCAGGCCCCACAGCGCCATGCTGTGGTAACACCTCTGCTTGGAAAGCAGTCAGCTCCAGCAGTGCGGGTTTGCAGCCAAAAGGAACCTCTTCAGCCCTGCCCCTTCAGGATTCACTCCGTGTCAGTGTACGAGCTATGCCATTTGCTTGGGCACATCCCACACGGTGCTAAGTGACAGCAAGGTGGAGGGCAGGACTGCACAGAGGTGTTTGTCCTTAATACTTGCCTCCATGGACAGAGGATCTCCAAGCACTGGACAAACCTGCTGTAACCTACAGGGGATAAACAGTGCCTGATGGAGAACATGGTGGACAGAGAAACGGGGGATTCTGCAGAGGGCAGCTGCAGAGACTGTACCGTAGGAGCTGGGAGAGAAGAGAGGGAATGGATCCCTAACCCTGAATCCCTCCCATCCTGATTTACACAAATGTAACTGTTGGAGTCAGTGCAATTACATTAGTAGGAAAGCTGGCTGAGAAATAAAAAAATTAGCTCCATGTCACTTCACCAGTTGTTCTTTGTACTACTAGCAAAGCTTTCTTCACACTTCAGAACACACTCTATCCAGCTTACAGGAAATTACATGCTGCAGCTGTCTAGCAATGCTTTTTATATAAAACTAAAGCAGAGGGCAAAAGGAGAACACAAGATGTGTGCACAAAATACTGCTCACGTTAATGCAAAGGCGTTTTGAACCTTTCAAATCATTCATCTCTGCAAAATGACAGGTGTGGGAGGGGTTCCTGCTCTCCCTTAGGAGGCAGCAACAGTCTAGAAAAGGTTGCCCATCAACTGCTGCCCTCCACCCCAGTTGAGCTGTCCGTCAATGCTTGGTACTCTCCCCAGTTCCAGAAAGTTCAGTTACTCTGTTATCCCCATTGGCTCCTGTTAGAATACCACTCCTCCTCTGTACCCCGATTAGTTCTCTGTATGTCACCCCACTCTGTCTCCCCCCTTTACCCGTTGCCCGTTGGCTGTTCTGTACCCTAACCACTCCTACTCCTTTGCCCTTAATACCCAGCCCCGCCTTCCCTCGGGGCTCCCGAAGCTTGCTCCCTTCTAGAGCGCTTGTGTCCCTCGTCTCCTCCTCCCGTTCCTGCGCCTCTCCTACAATAAAGCCTCTAGGAATACAGCTACTCCGGAGTCCTCTCGTCCGTACAGTGGAGCTATCCGGGTCCCGCCACCTCCTCCCCGCGGACCGGTCAGCCGAGGGTTTCCCCCCGGACTGGCTGGGCACCCGGGTGAAGCCCGGAGGATTTCTAATTTAATACAGACAGGTGAGGCTGCTCAGTACCCTGAAGGCAGACGTGTGCCTGCATGACGAGGGTTCACTTTCATTTGCCAACTGCAGCCCTGTGGCATTAGCTGCCACAGGACACAGGGGAACAGCTGGACTGACAGTGTTAAATCAGAGGTTGTGTTTATGGAAGTGAACAACTGCACTTAGAAAGATACAGAGCTTGGCATCCACCCTCCTGGGAAATGGCTGATCTCTGCAGGTCTGGTGTGGTGTCTTCTCCTGAGGTATCTATCCTGTGTGGCTGCCTAGCAGTGCCTTGAATGCCTCTGCCTCTCCAGAACGGGACTCAAAAAGGTTGGAGAGCTGCAGTTAGTTACTCAGGAAGGAGGAACTAAAGAAGGAGGGTCTAAAGCAATGAAACAATAGTGAAAGAGAAGCAGAGGTAGACAGTGAGAAATCCTTTTCAAAGTAGATGTACACAGTGCAGCTATTTGCTATGACATTCTGATGCCTTTTCTTAGAATCTCGGAATGTTTGGGTTGGAAGGGACCCTAAAGACCATCTAGTTCCAGCTGTCGTGCTATGGACAGGGACACCTTCCACTAGACCAGGTTGCCCAAAGCCCCATCCAGCCTTGCCCTGAACACTTCCAGAGATGAGGCACCCATTTTTGGTCAGGCTCTGCAACTGCCCACTGCAGAGTTCACCCTCCTTCTCTCTCTCACATTGCCCATCAGGTATTGTTATCTAATTCTGGTGTAGGCTTGCAAATACCCCTTAAACCCCCTTAAACAAAAACCCCTTAAACTAACTTTCACCAGTATAATTCCAGCATGTGTGTGAGCCTGAGAAAAGGAAAACGAAAGCTAACCAGCCACACCCAAAACATCAGTGCTGCAGAAGTGACTAACTGTGCTGGACCCTGGTGACATCTTTAGCCACACCTAAAGAAGCACATGGTCTGCTCTTCCCACGTGCCTCCAAGCTGCATGGGGGTCAGACTTTCTGAGCCTGCAGTCCCTCTGACAGGAGTGTTGCCTCTCCTGCAAATCTTCAGAAGCTCTCTACTCCATGGCCTCTCTCCCTGTTTGCCTTAGAGGCACTGATTAAATAGCTGTATGTTAATGAGCTTCTGACAAGGAACACAGTGCTGCATGTACAGGCTGCTGTTTGGACCTCTGGAGCTGATTCCTGCCCCCTGAGGGCTCCAGTGCTACCAAGAACCCTACTGCTGCTGAAGCAGGTGTACAGGTGTCCCCTGAAGCAAAGGGACAACTGAGAAAAGCAGAAAGCTTTTCTGTGCCTTCAAAGTACCAACTGCAGGATGGCTGCGCTGCAGCCTTCTGGTTCAGCTATTTTTAGTCAGCTTTGTGATAGTGGGCTGGGGAGAGATGCAACTTGCCCTCTCCCACACACAGTCTTTTTTCACTGAGGAACTCCTCCTGCTGCTGCAGCCCACCAATCCAGCTCATGGCCAGGGAGCACTCCAGAGGAGGGTCCTGGAGTGGGAATCTGGTACTGAGGGGGAACGATGCTGTTTGTTTTCTCCCTGTGCCTGCTGCTCTGCAGTAATGCTCCCCATCTGGAGCTGCAAGCTGAGGCTGAAACATGAGCAGTGACTTTCAGAGAGATGCCCTTCCTGGCTCTGCACATTGGCACTGAATTAATGTGTGTTACCTGATGTGCTTGCATCATGAGCCATGCAGAAATTAGTCACTGAAGGCCAGGGTCTAAAACTTCCCTGATCCCTGTGGGCTTTTGAAAGGGTAGAGTTTGATTTGTCTCTTATAGCTCAGAGAGGGTGTTAACATTGAGTCTCATTGAAAATGTCTGAGTTGCCTTCCCTTGGCTGCTGGGGAACGTCCTGGTACCTTGTCTGTACTGTAATTTGTGTTTGGGTGCCACACACCCTCCTCCCCATGACTACAACCTGACCTTTGAAGGCAGTGCTTTGCAGTGCCTCAGTGCACTTTCCATGGTCCCTTGTGACCTTGCAATTGGGGTTCCAGAGCTATGCAAAACCTTTTAACTATGTTAAAACCCCCATTTTGGCCAGACATCTGCAAACTGTGACCACACAATGATGCACCTGTATTCCCAATATTAGTAAGGGATCCCCACAGCCACAAATCTTGCAATATTTACCCCCTGTTAGCCCCACTTTTCTGTTTCCCATAAACCACAGTGCACAGGGACAGAGCTTGGTGCGCCTTCAGTTCCGAGAGACCCACAGTTTTGCTCAGTTAAGGTGCCTTGTGACAGGAAGATTTAGTCTGCCACCTACCCTGAGGCGCTGCAGGCTCAGGCTGTGCCGGCTCTGCAGACCTCTACTGGCTGAACAGGGCTGCTCAGGGATGCTGTACCACGGGCTCCCAGGGACTGCAAGACTTGTGGAACTGCTGCAAACACGTACTCCCTTTTCCTGCTGCTCTCCCCACTCTCTGGTACAGATGAACATACTCAGCTTTCCCAAGAGAAAATCTGAGTGCAACAGCTTGTCCATGGTGAATAGCTCCTTCCACACCAGCACTCTGCTCTCAGAGGCTGCCAGTTTGGATTCACCTGGCAGAATCCATTCCTCTCCAGCCTGTTTTCAGCAGTGTGCCCCACAGTTACTCATTGTGGGAGAGTTTATTCTAAACATAATGTACAGCAAGTGCCCTGCTACCTTTGCCTGCTCAGATTTCTCATGAGAATCCTCAAATTGAATGGTCACAAAGCTTTATACTGCAAGGGGACCAGTTGTAGTGGTACAGTTTTATTGCCAGGTTTTAGTAAGAAAACACTTAGTACAAACATGCACATTGTGTTCATTCAGGGTCAGCTAGGGAAATCAGCTTTTGTTTTTATGTTGCAAATCAGTTATTGCCACTTCTGTGTCTTCACTCTGCAGTTTAGAATGCCCAGGGTCTTTCCTGTGTTGCATCTGTGAAACACCTGAATATTATGAAAGCTGCAGCAAAGGACAGGTCCTTCCTCAAATACTTTACAGTTTAAACAGACTGAACAGGCAAAAGGTGAAGGAACAGGAATGTTGGTTTTTGTTAGTTTTTTATTTTTTGTTGCCTACTGTAGGTGAGATGTATGGAAATAGAAGTACCAGCTTAAAAGTACCATACCTGTGGTGTATGTCTGCAAAGCTATTTATTTTTCTTCATATCTGAAAAGTGGTGACACAACACAGTAACTGGCAATATATATTATCTGGGTCAGGCCCTGAACTAAGTACTGGAGGGGTAGGAACACCTACTAAGGCCCCTTACTGGGGGAAGGGACACCTTCTAGGGGCCATGAGTTCCTTGGGTGCTTAAACAAGGGTGTAAAAAGTAGTAGGAGGAAGGTTTTCTTCCTACCTAAGCCAGGGACCACATCTCAGCTTTAGAGGCTGTGACATTCAAGGAGAGACTGAGAGGGCTCAGCTGCCTCAGGTACCAAAACAAGACTGGGAACATCACTTTATTACAAGTAATAAGAAAATACCACACACTAATAAGCCCTAAATGAAGTGTAGAAAGGCATAACCAGAAGTGTCTGGATGTTGAAAGCAAATTCAGTGATGGAAGTGGAAGCATTTCTGCCATGGGGGTGATGAGGCACTGGGGCTTGCTGCTGGAGACCACATAAATCCCTTGTTCTCTGATGCCTTCATGTGAATTCCCACAGTGTTTGCTTTAGGCAGCTCGGTGCCAGGTGTCTGAGTAAGCAGAAAGTCCAGTGACAGAGGGTGTTTGTAGAGATGGGCCCCATGAGTCCCTCATGTCACCACCTTCTCTGTCCAGCTGACTCATGGTCTGCAGGGTACCTTGCTGCCTTCTGCTGGCTTGCAATAAAACCTTGGGAATTATCAGCACTTCATTTTGTTCTCTCCCACTTTATGGAATGGGTGAGACTCACTTCTTTAGCTTGGGACTGGGCACCCAAGTGGGCAGGGAGAGGGCAGGTGACAGTGGAGAGGGCTGTACTTCACGTGGCAGCCAGGAGCACGCTCTGCCGTCAGGACAGTGTCCATGATGGTGTTTCCATATAAGTCGAAATGGGGGTGCTGGGAAGCTGGTTCAGGCCTGGGAAAAGCAGTTGGCATGGTCATAATCAGGCAGGAAACGGGAAATGGTGTTGTGAGGTAACAAACAGGAAGCGATGATGGCAGAACAGCGCGGCCCAGTGTGGGCTCAAACTCAAGGAAAACGCTGCTCTGCTGTGAGGGACGTGGCGGGAGCAGTGTCTGCTCTGCACCACTGCGTCCTGCACCACTGCGTCCTCTACCACTGTGTCCTGCACCACTGCGTCCTGCACCACTGTGTCCTGCACCACTGCGTCCTGCACCACGCTCGCTGTGCCCAGAGCTGTTTATCCTTAGCACTACTTAAACAATAAGACCAAACCGGTAAAGGCTTGTTTACACTTCCGCAGCCTTGAGGAGACTGAAGGATATGAACGAGCCCTTACAACATCCTTCTAAGCCGCATTAGCGTTAACAATTCCACCTCATATGTCAGGAGAGAGAAACGGCCAGCCATAGAAACAGAGACCTCTTCAAGGACATGAAGGGGTTAAGTGTCTGCATCCTACTCCCTTCAGAGAAGCACTGCCTGCTCCTCAAATTCATACTTTAGGATGCCTCTTGCACAGCTCAAACCATCTTAAAAGCAGTTGTCAGGTTTCATTTAATGACATTGACCCTTCCAAGCATCATCCTTCCCCCCAGTTATTTTAGATGCCTCTCCAGTAGCAAACATTGGAAGGACCTACCTTTCTCCATGAACCCTAGATAAGTCACACGGTTGGCTTAAACGAGACGCTTCACGCTTGGATGGCTGCAGTGAGGTGAGATGAATCTGCATCTGCTGGAGATGACTGAGAGCAGATTGTGCAACAACTGCCAAAAAGACAAGGAAATTCTTCCTCCTCATGTTTGAAAAATGTGTATCTGATGCAAGGGTTCCTTAACATTACTGTCTCCATGAAAAAGGAGATTTTTGGAATTATAAGCACACAGGTATTTCTACCTCCTCCTAGGATGTAAGTGAACTCTACCTCCAAAAACCTGGATAGGCACTGTGAATTGTATCTACAGTTTTGAAGAACTTCAAAAACCTCCTCCTAAGCAACTTATGACAAACATAAATACCATTAAAAGCGTGAAAATCAGTGTAATCTTCATGAAAGGAGAGGGTTGGGAGGAAGAAAAGAGCCTCTGTACTATAAGGAGACATGAGAGGACGGGAAACTATTGATGAAGAAACTAACACCAGGACCTGGTGGGCTGAATTGAAAGAGGGGATTAGAACAGGGCCATTTCTTTTTTAATTACCATGCTTTTATCTCATGTGGGTTTTACCCCCCAGATACATGTTGTTCAAATTGTCTTTTGTTTCTTTGTTGACAATCTTCCAGAGAACAAATGAGTTTATGATCAGGAACAAAATGCTTTGGCAATGCTTCGGCATTTTCTGCCAAAGCAGAAAATGTAAAGCAAATATTAAGTAGTGTTAATAGAGAAGTACTTTCAAACGCACGGTGATTCATATCTGCATCTGGAATTTCAACCCTCCTCACAAACCTCTGTGGGAGCCATGTGCCCCAGTACAGGGATCATCACAGCTCTTGCGTGATGCCAGGAATGGCCAAATCCTGTTCTGACTGGTGAAGGCCTCTCCAGCTATAAACCTAACTCTCAGCAGATCTGTTTGGATGTTAAATACAACTTAGTTCAATTTCATTTATAAAAACACACATGGTGTCTCTGTGACCTTCTAGGCAGTTAGTTAAAAATATAATTACCAAAACCACTGTGAAGCCAGCAACAAATAAGCTATAAATAATTCAACAAATAAGCTATAAAGTACAGCTAAAAGATGTCATCACCAAACAGCCTCTCCTCAAACTGCATGATTTCCTTCATTAAACATCTATTTGCAAAACATGATTATGAGCAAGGTGCTCCTTTTGAACCTTGGGACTCTCCCTGAGGATGACCTGATCTTCATGCTGAGCAGCTGGCAGGATGGGTTGCCTGCAGGGATAGATGGAGTCTGAGCACTGTCTCCAACTTGGTTAGCAAGAGGAAAGTCAGAATGCTTGCAGAGGAAATGAAGAAAGATTAAGCCCTTCCATGGTGGTTATGTACTATGCTGCTATGTCTGTGCGAGGCAAGTCCATCACTGTTCTACAGTCTGTGGAAGAGCTAAAGTAGTCATGGGATCATCTGTGTTACAACACCCAGGGCTATGTTATCCCCAGGTGTAGAGCCCTCTATGTGCCTTAGCAGTAGGTGTCCCCTCTCACATGACCTGTCAGCCAGAAGTGACCCAGTCAGAGGGGAGGATGGTGAGATGGAGACTTGGGCAGCAGGAGTTATTTTCCAGTCCATTCCATGCCCTGCACTTTTAAACTTGATCTACTCTTCCCGTCCAGGGGAGCCCTCCTGCAGTGTGGGGAGCTGTGCAGAGCCTGTCACCACCGAGTTCCTCAGGGACATGTGTGGAGTGCTGCTGGAAGGCAGTGGAGACCTCTGGGTGGCAGTAACTGCTGGGTAAGCAGATCAGTGGTGCGTCTCTGCCTTGGTGTCTCCCGAGGGGTGAAAAGCTCGTTGGAGGGGACAACTGATGTATCTGAGAATGGAGCACCTCTGGGAAGCTGATGGTCTGTCATCAAGATCTAAAAGGGAGGAAACAAGGGTACAAAGGTCCTTGGAATCAAATGCTGAGTGGAACAATTGCATTGGCATCTGAAATTATTGCTGTGTACACAATCAATTACCTGATGGACCAGAGAGTTCCATCCTAACCCTGCAGCATGATAGACCACTGTGCTACAGAAATAAGCCCAGAGCTGTACAGGGGCAGAGGAGCAAGGATGGCAGTGGTAATGCCCAGCAGAGGCAGGGGAAAGAGAAAGGGTAGCTTTATGGTGCTGGGTCACACCATTTCCCAGAGAAGGTCTGAGAGCAGAGTAGGATGGTTTAGAGCAGATGCAAGAGTGATCAAGGAGAAATCTCACTGCTTTGGGTGTCACTGGCCAACCTGCCAGCTCTGGGAGCTGAGCGGGCAAAACTAAAAAAGAGAGAGCAGGACTTAGGGAGGAAGAGGCACAATGAGGGCAGGGAAACTTGATGGAGAGGGTGTAAAATTAAAGTTGTGAAAACAGTGAAGTGTGGCAGAGGGCCACTGACTGATGTCAATGCTCCACAACTGGAGTTTGGACTGAGAGCAAAATGTGCTGGGAGTGTCATATTTGCTGCGTAAAACCAAGGTGTATTTATGGGTCAGGTATGGGAGATAAGGGAATGACAGGCAAACACAGATATGTAACTGTCGCTTGGGCTGCAGTAGTGAAGGTTTGTTAGTGACCATTTTAGCATAAATTAATGAAAGAAAAGACTGAGGAGCAATGAAAATACCGGATATGCATTTTTACAGAGATAGTTTCAGCTGTTGGCTGCAATTGCACAGTAACTAATTTACTCTTCCTCAGCAGCTCTTTCGAGGCTGAAAGCTGTTGCTGGTCAAGTCTTGTGCATGTCCTGTATTGACCCTAAGTTCTACAAGCACCTCTCACCTACACTGACTTAAGTAAACTCCGTGCCCTGTGCCGTGTCCTGCTGCATGTTGTCTCAGCACCAGTGGGTGCTATAGCTACGGGTATATCCCAGCATCTGTCTCCCTTCAGCAGCCGAGTCATCAAAGACGAAAGTGATGTAGGGCTGGAGCCGAACATGAAACAACTCAGGGGAAGCACTACCCGAGGCAGTACCTCTCTCACTCATTCCAGCTCCAAAATTATTTAGACTGGAGGGCTCTGTGTGGCTGTGGAAAAGTTTTTAACAGTTTCTAATACAAGGAAACGTGAAAGAGTTTCTCAGAAGCAGAGTCCGTTCTTAAAATTGTTGCTTTGTCACATGGCTTTCAAGTGAATTTGTGCAGTCTTTTAAAACTGAATGCCAAGTTTAGCTGCAGTCCTTGTGCCAAATCCATAATCTTACCATAGTTACTGCAAATTATACTGAAAGCAATAAATTGTACAGTTTGGTCTGAGACGTCTATAAGCTTGTCAAGAGCTTGTTAAGAGAAAAGGCACTGCTTATCATGATATTTTGGTCCTGACATGGTCTGTGGTCCTCAGGAGGAATCTCTGAAACTGAGGTTGAGGAGTCTTTAGAGCCAGAAGGATCTCAGCTCCTCCTGGTGAATTCACACTCTGTGGCTCAGAGATGTACTCACCTGGGGGGAGCCAGGCTGCTGAGCAGTCAGAGCCCTTGGTGAGGAAGGTTTTGGCCAAAGATGTGGGTTAAATCCAGGTCATATTATGTGTTCAGCTAACTTTCTTGTGGTTTCTTTGGCAAGGACTTGGGGATGTGCACACGTGCAGAGATTCACATATGCTTTCCATGTCCCCCTGTGTGGAAGCAGGCACTGGTCCTGTTTTTCCTGTGTAGGATCTGTGATCTATTCCGGTAGCTGCATCATGCAGTGCTGCCTCCCGTAAATATTCACAGATTTCCTTGTAAGATTATGCTTTTTTTTTTTTTTTTTCCTCTCTCTTGTGTGGATACACAAAGGCATGTGTTGTACCTGCTTTACCCCATGGGATCTACATAATCAGGTCCACAGGTTTTAATGGATTTCAACTCCTTTCTGTCTATGGGTACAGTTTCCTGTCATGTTTTGAGCAGGAAGAGCTGAGTCTTTTTTGGTCTTAGCATTCCTGCTTGCCTAGGCATTGGGAAGAGTTCTCTGTCTATTTTCCTGTTTGATTTTTGTGTGTGTTTTGTTTTAAGCAGGACAGAGTGCATGTGTGTATGTAATCCATGTGCTCAATTAAGAGAGGCATCTGTTGGGTTTATTTCACATTGCCGAGGAAGGACTGCAAGCAGGGAGCATCTGCTCAGCTTTTTGTCAATGGCTTGTTTTTCATAATTTGCTCTACAGGGTGAATGTTTGGGGAGGGGGAGGTGGCTTTTTATTTCTGAGTTTCATCTTAAATTTATTTCTTATGGTAGCTGGGGAAATTGGCTGGGATTTGAAAGTTAATTTTGCTGTGAAAAGGTCTAAAGTGAGAGAAACAAAACCATCCAAAGTAAACAGTATTTATGTAACCCTAATAATACACTCAGAAGGACCCTTATCAGTCGTTATTTGCAGTATTTTAATGACAAAGTAAAAAGAATTTGTTATGGTGCTTTTTTAACGTCACTGGGGTTTTTAATTTTTCATTTTTTTGAAAAAAAAAATTAGCAAATTTTGCTTAGATTTTATTTTGGGGAAAGATAGGAGAGGCATCCAATATTCAGTTGATTTTTGGCACTTTGTCAACAACAACAAAAACCCCCGATTTTAAAATAGAGCAGCAGTAGTTTCCTGTTCTTATAGTTTTGCTTTTGTGCCCTCAGATCTTGGCTGTATTGCACCTAGCTGATTTAGTGAGAGACTTAATTGCCTGTAAATGTACGTGCTTCAAAGGCTACGAAACCTGCTGGGAGTGTTTATACAAGTGTGCTTTTTACACTTTTTTTTGTGGAAATGTCCTCCAAAAGGGCTGTAGAGGATAATGACTTTGTGATGCCCTGGGAGGACACAGCTGCTGATGTAGTGTAGGGAACTTAGGAGGAGAAAGCCTGAAACTCCCCCTAATCCCACAAGTGAAAGACAAATCTTACCCCTTGTGATCAAACAAACAAGGATACAATCTTAGATGTGTAGGTGTAGATGCTGTGCCAGAGTAACCTGTGGACTAGATTTGGATCTTACTAAAAGTGTTTAAAGAAATGGGCTTAAGAGAGTTGGTAATAGTGTTTTGTTCTGTAAGCGAACCCCAAGACAATGCATTTATTAAGCCACTTTGAAATGGTATTAAATCTGCATCTTTTGTGTCATGAGTTGTCAGGGGAAGAGGAAGAGTGAAGCATTAATAAAAATAACTTTCCTGATAGTTCAGTCCCACACCATAGCAAGAGAATGTATATATACATATACACGTGTGTGTATATATGTGATTTAAATATTATCTATCACAATATAAATATGTATAACATTTCAAAATATCAGATGAATGCCACTCAGCTGAACAACTTTGTTGACATTTTTTAATAAAAAGCAGCTGACATCAGACCAACATCAGTTGGTGTGCAAAATGTAAATGTAGGACTGCAGAGACCAGGCAGGAGATGTTACTTCTGGGGGGCTTCGCTAACTTTGGCTGTCACAGAATAACGTGTAAAAGGACAAACCACAACAAACTTTGTAGTAGCAGGAAAGTATTTTCATTGCTTGAAAAAAAAATAAAATTCAAACTTTGTCATCACATTAAAAACATTACATGAGAAGTAATAAACATATTTACACTTCTGTTTTGATTATAAATATACATTATATACAAAATAATGTTATAAAACGTAGAAAGTTCAGTGCTTCTGATTTTTTTTTAAATTACTGAAATACTAGTCTTCAAAATAAACTACAAACAGACAAACTAAAACCCATATTATTGATTTCTGAAGGTCATCTTCAAAATGGTCCTACGTGGTCAGAGCAGAAGGTCAGTAGTGGACAATATGAAGGGGTTTTGTCTGCACAATTCAAGGGAGTAGATGGGCTAGTCCAACAGGCTTTACAAGGGCAGGAATATCGCTGTCAGAGAGATAGCACAGTCCGGGTTTCCTCTAAGAGATCTTGTTTCTCCCTCCTCATTCTGCCCCATGCCCTGGTCTCATTCATGAGTGTCACGGCACTTTCCACTGCGGTGTCCGGTATTATTGCTGTAAATATGTATAGAAGAAAGGAGCTTCTGCCTGCCTCTGGTTTCCAGGGACAGACAGAGCATATTTTCCATGTAGCAGTGGGTGGGTATGAAAGAAACAGGATAAGCCTAGAACCTTCTAACTTCAATCTCCACCTGTCTAGGCAGAGGGCATCTCAGCGGCTGCTTCACTACTGGGCATTTAGAACTGGGATGAAGAACAAGAGTCGGAGTTTTGCAACCAGATGGAGAAATGGGGGAGGAGTAAGTGGGTTGTGTCACACTGCTGCTGCTTCTTCAGAAAGTAACAGCTGCAATTTTGAGACTATTTGCAGTAAAAGGTGGCACCTAATTCAGAAACACTACATAAACCCCGAATTTGTATCAAAATAAGGCAGGGAGAAGAGAATGAGGAAGGAGAAGAAAAGAAGTAATGTCTATTCACAATCACTGGTAGTGCAAAGGGCATGAAAACAGCTGAGACAGCTCAGCACATAAAGGTTCTAGGAGCTGATTGATTTTAAACGCATTTGTAAGGCCTTATATAGAGCTGGGATCGCCTCCTCCCTATCAATGGGGACGAGGCAGTACACATTCCTTATCATAACTTCCACAAAAATCATGTTCCACATCGTGGCTTGAGTCAATCAGTTCTCCAAAGCATCACCAAATGAGTTGACATGTAAATTCAGTTTTCTTCTTTCCTCCTCCTCTCACCCCTTACACAGTCTCCAGTACATGCAGGAGAGAGGGGATGCAAATGGATGATTAGCAGGAAGTATCAACCACCTCTGCCCAGTACTGTTCAGGTAACTGCAAAAAGAGCAGTCAAGTTGGGCTTGTTAGATTCTCTTGACACATTATAGGCACTTTTAAACCCAGAAACAATTGAGACCTCATTTATACTGTATCCATTATCTGCATAGCAATGTGTCTTGCTTCGCACCTTCCATGGCAGCATCTGTGACAGTTATGTGCCTCCTTAACTACCAGCACCTCCCATAACCAGAGTTCTGGAAAGCCAGGGGTCTGTCCATGAGGAACTGGCCTCAGCATCTTTTAAAACACCAACATTTTTAACCTCTCTCTTCCCTCTGCCTCCCCTTTTCAATAGCAAATGAAATTTCTGGTATCAAACTTCAAACAAGGGCAGTAAGAACAAAAAGGTGTATTGCATCTTTCAGTAAATTCACAGTCTGTCCAGTTCACTCAGTTCCATCCTCCGCCTGAGAGCAGCAAGTTGCATGTAATTAAAAACAGTCCAATCCAGTTCTGAATTGTAAACAATGCAGCAGGAACGTCCATCTACTGGCATCATCAAATCTGAGGTGCAAATGGTCTGATCTTCAGTCTTATACCTGTCAGGATATGAAATAACACCAGGAATTAGAAGGAATCACAGCATACAGAGTAGTGCACCACTAACAAACTATAATTCAGCTATGTCAAACCAAAGCAACTTAAGCCAAACACTACTGCAGTTTAACTCTCAGTGCTCAATGTTTTCAGTTGGGTCCAGAGGCAAAGAATCACCAGCAAAAATAAAATAGTCATGTGTGTGATGAATGGCCTCTCTACCTGGACTGAGGGGGAGAATGCTTACAAACCTGGGTGCTTAACATTAGGGATCTGTAAAAAAGTACAAGGTATAGTTAAATAGCTTGTGTTTAGAAGCATTAAGCCTGAATGGTGTGCAGAGAGATTCTAGGGGTTGTCATTCTGAAAAGAGAAATATTTTTGGAGATGCCTGATGTAAATTTGGGAGCCTAGCTTTGGTCAGCAAAATCTTCGAAGATACAGTATTTAGGTCACTTAATGGGAATGCAGCGTCTAGCTGTCATTTGTATCTCTGAATCCTTTCACTTAGTCTTAAACTTTTAATATTCTTGGTTGACTTGTGTTCCAGCTTGCTTTCAAGGGGAAATCTGATCTCCACCTTGGAAAGGGAGACTGAATCCTGCAGATCTGACTTCACAGATCACTGCTGTATGGCACAGCAAGCTTCTCTTTCCTACAGGCTGAAATTAGTCCTAAAGATGACTACACTGAAGAAGGCAGGCATTGATTAAAGTCAAATTGCCTTTAACTTCCACTGAGGCTTTTTCCAAAAGGCTGGTAGTTCTTCAGGAACTATTTGGTTCCTCAATATCTGCTTTTCAAAGTCTTTAAAGTTCAGTGTTAGGCCTTTCCTTTTTTTGTGTATCCAACTTTTCAATATAATGTAAAAATTGAGATGTTTTTATCAGTAACAGCATTAACTTCTGCTAGAAAGTATTTAGCTGGAGCTCAAATGCTAAGAGGTTGAAATTACCTTATAACAGACTTCCTAAATGGCTGTTATGCCTATCCACTAACACATCCTGCTACCTTCCATCTTCAGCTAGAAATCTATAGCTTTGCCTGTTTCCACAGAACAAAGATTATCCATTGTACTCACAGGAAAAAACATGGCTTTACATCAATGGGCCTAAGAACGATTATTATTTCCATTTTTTTCTGACCACCTATTTAAGAGGAAATAATCCTACAATGTGCTGGATTTTTATGGGCTGATGTTCTGTGTTTTCATCTACCACTGACTTATCTATGCCCAAAACCCCTGGTTTAATAAAGTCAGAGTAGCTTATTTTTTTATTTTCCCCACTGTATGTTCTGTGTGGGTCACAGAAGAGGAGAGGAAAATGCTGGAAGCATCATGATCCCTGGAAATAAAGGAACCTTCCCAAATACAATACTAAAGGATAATTTACCCTTTTACCTTGTGAATTTATGCCTGTCCACCTCTGTACTTCCTTACCTCTGTGGCTATGATGCACTCATTCCTTTCTTCTGTTATCACAAAGACGGACTGGTACATTGAATCCCTTGGAGAGCATATCGCTGATATTCTGCATTCTGGCTTTTCACTAAAGCAGGGCAGAGAAAAAAGAACATTAGCTGATTACTGACAAGCCTGACTCTCAAAATCTACCATGAATATGGAGTGCTGGAACGAGATAGCTGTGAAGGTGTGGAAGGGAAGTGCAAGGGATCAAGTTTCACACGTTCTGTGTCTGTTGGGATATTATGCTAGAGCAGGAAATAAAGAACAGCTCTCGCTACTCCTATGCTCCTGCCATGTCCAACCTAACAGCGGGTTCCTCAGAGCCCTCGGTGTAACAACCACACGCAGATCCCAGACAAGACCTTCAGTGCATGAATCAGAAGACTGATAAGCCACTGAACACCCGGCCTTTTCTCCTTTTGAAAAAGAGTAGTTGTTTTCACTCCATCATTCTTCTCAGTAAGCAGATCATCTTGCCTTCTTACAAAGAGAAATACTTATTTTTAATCACTGTATGCCTTTACTGTTGTTCCTTCAAGATCTGCTGATAAAGAAAAGATCCCTCCTACTTTCACCACTGGCCTAGCCACTTCGGGTTCCTTCACAGTATCCATACTAACAGCACCCTGCACAAGCACTCAAATTAATTGACTTAGCTAAGGATAGCAGTTGGTTGTGACACATGTACTCCAGTATGAAGATTCCTTGCTTTGATCTGGTTTGTTTTGTATATTATCTGCTTGAGGTTTCTTTTTCCCTCATATGCTCACCAGCTTCTAGACTGATATGAAGATGAGTGGCTTTAAGAAAGACTGTAATAAAAACTGCATTCTCACCTGTGTAGTCGGAGGGGAGACTTCTCTCCTAAACACTTTTCACTTTTGTAATATTTATCTTCCGGTGTCCCTCTACTTGTCAGGTCTTTTACCAGATTGTAGTCCAGTTTATGGTTCTTGGGTTTGTAGTTTGATTTCTCCAGCCCACAGTCCACTTCAAGGTCTTTATTTTTATTGGTGTTTTTCAGCTGGGAAGCTGGAATGAGATTGTCCTTCTGGAAGTCAGACAGGTTGTTCATTGTCTCCAACTCCTGCTCTGGGTGCATCCTCATCTGCCTGATGACCATTGCTATCATGCAGAACAGTATGAGCAAAGCCACCAGCCCCACCCCCATGGATATAGCAATCCAGGGGACTGGTTTAGGAGGAAGTGTAACGGGCACTGAATAAACTGGCAATTCACAGCGGTTGCCCATGAAGCCAGAAGGACAGTAGCAAACAAAGTTGGCACTATAAAGTCCACTGTAGCATGTGCCTCCATTCTCACATGGCCCAGAAGCACATTCATCTCTGGTTTTGATGTCACAGTTCCTGCCACTGTAGCCTGGCATGCATGTGCAGGTGTAATCGTTGATTAGATCGTGACAAGTTCCCCCATTGGAACATGGGTTTCTGGCACAATCATTGATGTTTATCTCACATTTCTGACCAGAGAAACCAGCCCGACAGCGGCACACACGAATCTGCCCAAGGTAAAAGCAACTACCATCTGAGGGGGAAAAAAGTAAAATAAAAATTAGTTTGCAATGCACTTCACTCAGAAATCTAAACCCTTCTCCAGTCAGCATGTTATACTACCTCAAGGAGAGAGAGGTTATTTTACAAAACAACCACACATCTAGAAATTCATTCTAATTTACCTAATTGTATCACCGTGCCTTAAAATTATGCCCCTTCTAAATATGTAATAGAGTTAATTTAATTTAATTCTGCCATCTTCCCCACCATATGGTAAACCTCATGCATTGTTGTGTTGCATAGAAAATGCCAGTGGAAGTCCCGCCCCAGCAAGAGACTAAAATTAGGGTGGATGTGGAATACAGCAGGGGAGAGAGACTACTGTTCTAGAGGAAGAGTAGAGGTCAGATTGGATTTCTATCACTTCTGCACTGAAAAGCACAAATGAGTCAGGGTCATGAGAGTTTTTGATAAAAAGACTCACCATTTGCACACGGGTTGCTTGTGCACCTGTCTACTTTTTTTTCACAGTTTGACCCTGTGAAGCCGAAAGGACAAACACAAGTGTAGCTGGCCCCTTGCTCCTTTTCCAAGCACGTGCCACCGTTGAAGCATGGAGAATCTATACATGTCAGAGCGCTGTGCTCACAGTGAGTGCCATAGTAGCCAGGGGGGCACAGGCAGTGATAACTGTTCTCCATATCCTGCAAAACACAACATTAGGCCACTGTTATTTCATGGAAACAAATTATAGCTCCCTGCACGCTTAGTTCTGGTCAGCAGCAAGCGCTGTTCAGTCCCCTCTTATCCACAGCCTGATGTGGCAAAAGCAACATCAGGAGAGTAAACAACTGCAGGTTGGACTGTGAGGGACAGAGCTGTGGATCAGCCGTACTCAGCACACAGGAGTAATCGTGCAGCTACACACGCAGAGCAGATGCAGTTGTAGGCAGCACACAGGCAGCTACACAAAAACATTGCTAACACCACTACTGTCTAATGGCATCCAGAGGTCTTCCCAGATGTCTTCCCAGAGAAGAGTGGTATGTGTTGACCTCACAGCTGTGATCAGGCCATTTATCCTCAGTGTGAGAGCCCTTTTTTATTTCACAAGGGTTTAAGTTGCTTTGGCTTGCCTAAGTCCCACCACTTATATCATAACAAACTGTTTCTTCTTTCCAAGTACTGTATGTCCAAGGCCTTGGGAGAAGGGAGGTAGGGTCTTGTGCTTTAATCTAAAAATTGCATTGGCTTTAATCTAAATATGTATCAGATTACATTTGATATCTATAATCAATCAGCCTTTACCAATCCATCATTGGTAAGAATCCATCATTAACTGGATCCAAAAACAGGCTGAAACACTAAACTGTGAGAATCCAAAAGTGTGGAATTCTGTTTTACAGGAAGTTTCAGCTGATTGCCCCCATATTGTTTGACACTATCTTCTCACTTTCTATAGCAGAAAGCAAAATTTTCTTTTATTTGCTATTAAAATGCAAACTTAGTGCATTTCTGTATGAACAGTGGTTTGAGAAGCTTATTTTTAACAGATCTGCTCCCTCATCAACCCTGGATCTTGCCAAGTTCTCCTAATGGCTGCCACAGAAACCCAAGGATCAGTTGACTAGTTCTAATCTAGTTGATACATCTCCTCCTGTAACAGACTTCCTCCCCTGACACCTCTCGGAGAGGGTTCAGTATGATAGTTGTGAGCATCAGCAATGAACCTGCGTCCTATCGAATTCCCATTACGTTGTTACAGAACCATTTCTGAAAAGGTACACCGGGGCTTGCTTCACACAAAGGCTTTACATTTAAAATGCCCCTACCGTGCAACTGCCGCCATTCCTACAGGGATTGCTGTCGCACTCGCTGATCTCGTGTTCGCAGTCGACGCCGGTGAAGCCGGGTTTGCACGCACACGTGTAGCTGCCCTGGCCAGTGTTCATGCAAGTTGCTCCATTTTTGCATGGCCTGTGGTGAGTGCAGTAGTTCAGATCTGCAAAGACACCAGGAATTAGGAGAACACGTCTTTGACAGCTGAGAAAAGATATACATACAAAAAGATATACATACATAATCAAAAAAAAAGACAGAATTTCCAATGAAGCATTTAATTTTGGTATCGATGGGAATACTGGAGATGGTTATCTGTGTTATTATCAGCCATAATCAGACTATCATCTATCACTTGAGCTCTGAATTTTGAGAGATCTGGCAAAAATATAACTCTCAGTGTTTTCGTATATTCTCCCCTTTTTGTGGACATAAAACTGTTAGCTGCAATGGGATTTAGGTACCAAACTGGAAAATGCACTTCATAAGCGTGTGTTCTCTGAAACACACACCACAGCACTATGGACACTTCATGTGCAGCATGTTACACACTAAAAGAGTGAGTCCCATCTTTAAAAGGCGTGCTCTGAGGCACATTCTGGAAAGGCAGTGAGGAAAAACAAAGGATGTTTTGGCTTTGAGATTTAAACAAACACTAGAAATCTTTTATTGTTTATTTGCTCGCTTGTTATGGATGTTAGTAGATTAAACTGTCAAATGCCCTGCTGAGCTTGACAGTTTTATTTTTTTTTCCTTTAAATTTGAGACAGAGGTTAAGCGTAAGTTCATAGGACATAAGTAAGAAAAGCTTTATTATCTCTATAAATACTATAGAGTAATTTGAATGCAACTGGTTAATAGATAACTATAAGCAGAAAAAAAAAAATCTCCAACTTTACTTTTCCTGCTTAATTCAGCCTTCACCATCTTAATCCTATAACTGTCCTGGAAATACTTAGCCTGCTTTGAGCACTTAATGATCTCAGTGCCAGCAGTGTATATATGGCCTTGAGGACATGACTGCTCAGCTGGCTACAGTTCAGTGATTCAGTGGGTTGAATAGGTGGAAGTGGTCTGGTGTACCTTAAAATGGAACCTGTACTTTTCATTCTTGCTTACATGATTTTTCTCTCATGCTCCAGACTTATCACATGAGTTAACTTCCTTCTATGCAAAATAAGGAAGGCCCAAATGATGGTGTTTACTGCTGCTGAAAACTATTTAGTAAACTCTTATACTTGTACAAGGAATAAGTTAAACTTTGCTTGAGCAGGCAGAAAACTCATCCAGATTGTTAGGTCTTTCTCCAAGAGAAACTTCTTTTGCAAGAGAAAAACTGCAGCTACCAAAAAGGTTTCCTTGTTTTTGGACAAAATTACTACAAGAACTGGTATGTAAGGCTGCAGTGCTACAAACTGATGCCTGTGAAGATGTACCTTGGGGAAATTTAATTCCAGATCCAGTGGGTCAGATTCCTTAGTGTAGTACTAAAGAGTACCCAACCTAGAGCTGTAAGTGCAAGCTTCAGAACTAACCTTGATCGCAGAAGAGGCCACCCCATCCTTCATCACATATGCACTGCCATTGTGTTTTACAAGTCCCATGGCGGCAGCCTATATGGGGAATGCATTCATCACAGTAGCGGCCTTGCCAACCAGGACGGCAGCTAAAAGGAAAGTCCAATTAAAACATTAATGACATGGAGAAGAGTTTAAGTTTCTATTACAAGGTGACATTTTAACTGATGTTCAGAATGCAATTGCCATCTACTCACATGCACTCGCCAGGCTTGTTGCAATATCCATTCTGTTCGGTACATCCAGCCAGACAGATGGCTGTGAAGAGAACATAAAAAAGCATAAATGTTTAGGTAAATACACATGGTGCTACAGAATACACTTTTATAGGATAAAAAGCTTTTTAAAAACACTTTTAAAAGAGTTTTACACTTTCAAAGCTTTGTTTTAAAACTTCTTGGTACGGGAAGTTCTGGAACAGGAGGAAGTGAACAGGGAGAGCCAACACTTGACAAGTTGTGCTTTAGTTTTTCTGTTTATGCAACAAACACGAACTCTTGCAACTCTTGCTAGAAGAGCAGCAAGAGAAAGCGGCTTTGGCTTGTGCTAATGAAAGGCTGAAAAAACCCAATGATACCCTGAGCTCAGAGTAAATGTCCACACTACTACACTGCAACACCCATCTCATGTCCTTTGGCTGCAGGAATGGTTGGTGGCAGACTTTGTGCGAGCAAGCTGCTACCCTTTTACCTTGCAACAGCTACTGCTATTCAGGGCTATCAGCCAAGGTCCCTTTCCTGCCAGCTCGCTCTTTGCTGCTGAGGCTCGCAGAGGTGCAGCACAGCGTAGGGTGGCTGCAGCCAAAGGGGGCAAAGTCCTCGGCGCGCAACTTTGCCTCTCCAGAGAGGGAGTGGAGAGGTCGCCATGAAAACACGGCCAGGGCCACGGGAGGCCTCCGTGAGCTTTAGAGCCGTGGCCGACGCCCGCCGCGCTGCCCCCCCGCCCGGCCGCCCGCGGCACTCACGGTCGGTGCAGTACTCGCCGGCCCAGCCGGGCAGGCAGGCCAGGCTCCCGTCCGCCGCGCACACGTAGTGCCCGAAGCGGTCGTCGCGGCGCTTGCAGAGGCGGGAGCAGCTCTCGCCGTAGTAGTTCTCGCTGCAGACCACGCGGTAGGAGTAGCGCAGCTTGGTCAGCGGGCCCTGATGCACGTCCTGCGACCAGTCCTCGCCCACGGACAGCGACCGCTGGATCGACATCTGGCTGATGAGCCACTCCTGCGGGGGCGGCCGGGAGCCTGCGGGAGAGCGGGCGCGGGTCAGCGGCTCTGAGCCCGCCGCGCCCGCCCCGCCGGGCCAGCGGAGCGGGATACCCCGCTCGCACATATATACACGGACATACACACACACACACATATATACACGTATATACATATACACAGGCACGCGTGTGGATGTTGATGTATGCAAGGGTACAAAAAGGCGGCCATCAGGGTGTGTGAACCCGGGCCAAAGGGACTCAGCCGAGGGGCCTGTGAAAGGAGGGCTGCTGTGAAATATCCTTTTCCTCTCCTCTCAGAAAAACATCCCAAAGCCATTATTCCTTTCCAAAGGGCGGAATTCGAGCAAGGTGTAAAATACAGGAAAAGGCGGACGGGGCTTGCTGGCAGGCTCCCGGCTTTCTCACCGCAGCCCGACTCGCTTTCCCACGCCAAAAATAAACCGGAGGAAACGCAATTGTGTTGGAGATTAGGCCGGGGCAGAATCAAAGCGGCCCCTGATGGATATCGTTGGGGGACCGGCTCCTGATGGTGGGATAAAGCCGGCCCTGGAGTTATCGTATAAACAGCTGAGCCGGGGGGGCCGCTCGGGACGGGGGGGACACACGGGACGGGCCCGAGGGCGCTCCCGCCGCGCGGGCGCCCCCTGCCGGCGGCGCGCGCAGTATTCACCTTCCGGCAGGTAGTTGTCGGGCGCGTGCCAGGCCTGGATGATCAGGGAGAAGGTTCCCTGCGGGAGAGAAACCAGCGTCAGCCCCGCACCCACCGCGCACAGCCGGACCGAGCCGAGCCGAGCCGAGCCGAGCTGAGCCGCGCCCCACCGCGCCACCGCACACCGGCCCTGCCCTGCCCTGCCCCGCGGGGCCCCTCATTTGCGCTCTCTCCCCACAGACTGGGAGGGCTGCCCACTTCCCTCCTTCCCTCCCTCCCCACAGACCATGGATACACATCTCCATCTCCAAGCTCTCCAGCCCCTTGCTTTATTTCTCTTAATAGCATTAGTTATCCCAAGTGCCTCTGATCTGGATGAGCTTTTTCATCGCGCTTTTTCTTTTTCTTTTCTTTTTTTTTTTTTTTTTTTTTTAAGGAAGTTCTGGAAATAAATCTAAAAGCTAAAGTAGTTTGTTTACATTACAGGTTATCAGCCCGCCGCGGTTAGCCTGCTCTTGCCCCCCTCCTGCCCCACCATCAAAATCGGGTTTAAAGTAGAATCTCACCGGCCACGTGAAGTTAAAGGGCAGCTTAATGGGGCTGTCAAATCTCTCTGTATCCTGGATGCTGAAGGAGTTTATTCCCAGAACCGGGGTGATGATGCTACCGAAAGTGCAGGAGCCCGGGGAAACCACTGTCTGAAAATGCTTCAAACAAACGCGAAAGAAGGTCCTGCAGTGGGGGAAGCAGGGCTTCCCGCTGGCCAGAGACGCGTGGCTATTCACGAATTCGTGTAGCTCCAGCTGGAAGACGCCGGAGCCGGACACCCTCTGCACAAAGGGGAGACACACAAAATAGCCAAATCAGACCTTACCCGGCTTTGCCATGCAAACTTCCTTCCATCACCCACTTTACATTTCGCGAACCCTTTTTTTTTTTTTTTTTTTTTTTTTTTTTTTTTTTTTTTTTGCGTGTGCGATTACCTGCTGCAAAATCGTTAACAGAAACGTCAAGCCAAAGATGCGCAAGGCTGTCATCCTTGTGTTATTCGAGCTTCCAGTTCTTAGTGGGTTTAGTTTTCCTTCTGTATTCCTCAAATGGACCAAGCAAGCGCTTCTCGGTCGAGGGAGAAAAGAGAGGCGTCACGGCGATTCTCCGGGAACAACCTGCTCTTCCAAATACTCCCCGAGCACCAGCAGAAATCGGAAGGTAAAATCCAAGTGTCGATCCGTCCCCTTCTGGGAATTAATCCTGCAGCCAGCCGCCGACCTCTGATCGCTGTCGTCGCCTTTATAAACTCCAAAGCCGGGTGGGTTTGGTGAGAGACGCGGAGGGGAGTGCTTAGTGTGGAACCGCTCCTCCTTTAACCGGTGCTAACAGCGCTCAGTAAATGGAAAACTTGCTTCGCTTCGAGCTGTTTATATAGTTGCCTCGCATCCTCACAAGCTCATTATGTAAACTGTCAGTCAGACTCACGGGCGATCCCTCCCCTTTTCCATCTTTCCTTTCTGGAAAAAAGAACCAAATGTTGCGGAGAGCCCTCATATCCCGAATTAATACCCTGCTGCCGCCGCCGCCGCCGCTGCTGCCGCGCTGCCCGCCGAGGAGCCGAGCTGATTACGAACGAGCCGAGCATCTGTTGAGATATTTACGGCGCTCACACTGGGAGAGAGAGTTCCCTCGAAAATCAGACGCCTCTCCACAGGGCAGCTTTCTACGGCGGCCGAACAATAGAGGATGAAATGTTTCAAAAATACGCTTCTTAGTTAGTTTCGTTTGTTCGTTGCCCGTTGCCCTCCACCCCACAACTCCACGCGTGTCCCCCCTCCCCGGCGTGTCCCGGGCGTTGGGACGGGGCGGCGCGGTGCCCTGCAGCCGCGGCCGGCCGGCGGGCAGGAGCTGCCCTACCCCGCGGGGGCTGGCCCCGGCTAGAAACCAAAAGTAAAACGGTGTTTGCCCGGCAGGCGGGCACCCGGGGCGGCTCCCGGGGCGCAGCGCCCAGCTCTGGGGCGCCCGTGCCACAGGCCCGGCCCCATTCCTGAGCCCGGCTAACGGAGCCCACCGAGGAAGGGGTGGATGATGGCAGGGGAGGCGGGCACGGCGGGGATCGACGGGCGCTCGGTCGCCCTTCCGAATTCTGTGGCGAACGAGCGCTCCTGCGAGGTGGCCGGGATCGACAGCAGGGATGGAGCTGGGTTTTCCCCAGGCTGCTCCGAGGAAACATGGGCAAGGGGAAAACTCAGGCGCCTGCAAGGAAGCGGGGCGGGAGTGGGGCCGCGGGCCGTGTCTGGCCGCCTGGCCGCGGCCGGGTTGCGGTCTGGCATGTGCCATAAAGCCCTTGGCCTGATTGCAGCGTGCGCTTATTGTTGGGTCGCGTGTCCCTCATTAAAGCCAAGCACAGAGAAGGCCTTTCATGTGGCTTTTTATTTCAGCTTGTTAAATGGATGGGAGGCTGGAGTGGGGGAGGGAAGGAAGGAGGGAGAGATAAACCTTCAGCTGTATGGTAATGAGGTCTTGCCACCTTTCTGCCAGCGCCCGGCGCGCCGGGCTGCGGGCCTCCGCGGCGTGGGTCACCTGGGGAGCAACGCGAGGCGCAGAGCGCTGCCGGTCCCTTTCCGCCCCTCTGCTCTCCCAAAGGGTCTGTTCTCGCGGCGTTACTTCCCCACTCCGAGTTCTTTGCGGGGGGATAAGGAAAATCGGGGGTCTGGATCGTTTGGAGGCGAGACAGCATGGGGAGGATACACTCCAGTCAAACTTCCCAGGCCGTCGCCCTCCCTGGTACGTTTAAAGCGGCTGCTCTCCCTGGAGACCGGCTTTGGCCCAGGATGTGGTCAGGGTCCAAACGCCCGAGGTGTCACCGGGAGGGCCGGGGGAGGGGGGTGGGGAACACGACACGGCTTCGCAGAGAAAGCGTGGGGGAAAGCCACGGGCACCGCCGCCGTGGATTGGTTTGGGCAGAGGAGCGGGCTAGAAATCGGGGTCGCCACCAAAAGAGGATTAAAACTTCTCCGTCCCCACTGCGCCTGTGAAAGCCGAAGCCGGGAGGCACAGACTCTGGCAATGTCGGGGGACTGCATCCGAGGCCGGGCACCCTTGGCTTGGCTCCGTCCCGGGTAGCCTGGCTATCGCCCGGGGTACGTGTTTGTGCGGACGGGAGCCGTGTCCGTGGTGGAGATAAACCGCGAGGCAGAGAGGCACAGGCGAGGAGCTCTTTTGTCTCGGCCTCGTAAACAAGTGGGAAGGAGGAATGTGTCGCCGCTGATGAACTCGGAATTTTGCAGCGATCCACCCGGCCAGATCCCGGCTTTACCAGCAGCAGCGTCAACTGTCAAAATCAAATCTGATGCTAATAGCTTCGGTACTAAATAAAATGAGAGGCCAGATAACATCAGTGCTTGATAAATGGTAATGAGTGTCTAACCTAGGGGAACAGAAGGGCTGTGGGGCTCTTTAATTCAGTATTGAAAGGCTAGCTGGGTACTGCAGGCTCTAGCAGATGTTAGTATGTGTGTGTTTTGATTTTTGACTTGTATTGGACGTTTATTAGGCTAACCAGAGCCACCCCACGCATGGCCACTTGGTCCAGGCACCATCTGGCACAAGCAGGGCGGCGTGCAAGAATAGGGCCTTGCTTTGGTGCTGAGGATCCACAGGCAGCATCTACCATATGGACCCGGAGCTAATGTAGGTTAAAGCAAGACAAGCTCATCTCTGCTTTTCACAGCTCTGCCAAACCTCTCTGCCATCCTGGCGGAGTGCACCTTGGCGGCTGGAGAAGAACTGCCACCTCTGCCTTCCCCCAGATCTGATGAAAGGGGTGCAAGCGCCCCAGCACTCCTCAACCTGCTCCACCGCTCCTGGGTGGCCACTGTTTTTCGAGTCAAGCCTTGCAACTAGCTTTGCTTGTTCCCAGCTCCAGCTCCCCACGTGTCATCCCCCTCAAAACCAAATATTTTCAGGAGATCGAGTGAGTGGTGCAAAACAGACGCTAAATCCTCCTCGAAACTCCAGACCATTATTTTGATTGCAGCTATAAAAAGAGTTCGTAATAAAATAATAACAGGGGAATATAATAAACCACCTGCTGCATGTTGACACACACGCACAGGGAGTTCAGATTAAAAAAAAAAAAAAAAAAAAAAAAAAAAGTTTCATTAATAGCATCAAACAGCTGAGCCTGAAAGTCGGCCGAGAGCAGATTAGAAGCACAACTCCTGCAAACTCTTTCCTGTGCCCAACACGCCATCCTGGGTCACTTGGAGAGCAATAGCCCAGCCACCTCCCTTAAGATCCCTGGCTCAATTCGAGGGGTACATGTCCTCGGGACGGGGAGAAAGCCCGCAGAGCCCTCGGCTTTGCCAAGGAGGGGTGCCCGCGGCCCCTGTCGGGATGCTAGGCACTGACCGGACCGAACATACCCGGTGGTCGCTGCCTCCCCGTCCTTTCCAGCCTGCTCCCTCTCTCTCCAGCTCACTTACTCGAGGTCACGCCGCTTTCTTCCCCTCTTTCGCGCCCCATTTGCTGCCGGTTTATCTCCAGGCTGGCCCGGCTCAGCATACGCGTGGCCGGGCCAAACGCATCTCGCTAACGAGACAACGTTAATTAATTCCGGGCGGGTGAAAGTTGCCAGCCTGCCCAAGCCATCCCTCCCCCCGAGCCCTCGTGCCAGGCTGCCCTCCTCCGTTCCCGGGGGAACGTCCAGCGCTACCCCACCCGCGGGATGTGCCCGAGCCCCCCCGGTCGCCCGTGTCCTTGCTGCTCTCAGCCTGCCAAACCCCGGGAAAGGGGCTGCGAAGGACTCACTATCGCCCGCACAGACGCAGCCAGCAGCACCTGCATGGAGACCATCAGCTCCGCTTTCCTCTTTTTCTGAGGGTTCCATGATTTCTAATCTGCGCACCTCACCCACGGGGGAAAACTCCCGCGAGGACTGGGTCTGGCCGTGAGCGGCTCCCGGTAATGTTGTTACCGCCGTGCGCTTTCTGCTTGGCTTCTGCTGGGCTGCTTTTGAGGTCCTGAAATACAGAGCACCCGTACCCAAGGCCAGGACAGGACCTGCCTGATGCTCCGGTCGCGCCGTAGTGCCACCCGGGGTTTTTGGAATGGGACACGCCCGAGGCCGTCCCTGCCTCCCCTGTGTCCCAGGTGTCCCAGGTTGTCCCCTAAAGCATCATGAAGCCACAGCCAGGCTGGCCTGGCTTCCTGTCGGGGTCGAGTTTACATGAGGGCGTCCTGCGTCTTCCCCTTTCCCCTAACTCTGACCCTTCCCTGTGCCCGGGAGCGGTGCGGATGCCCGAGGGGCACGGCTGCTCACGCCTCTCCCCTGCCCTCAGCGCCAGCCGCTGCTTCTCCACACTCATTTGGGAGCGGATCGCGGCGCGCGGGGCGCGGAGCAGCGCACTCGCGCCTTGGAGCCCTTTAGTCACCTTTCCCCGGGAGCCGACCCCCTCACCCCCAGGGTCGTGGGCTGCGGGGTGCCCAGAAACCCTTCGCAACTCCAGAGCCCCGCGGGCTGCCCTGCACTCATTCAAATTTATCATAACAAATTTGTCGGTCAGTGCAGCATCCCTAGCGCCTGTACGAGCGCGGTGCGGTGTTTTACTGTGCACCGTGCGCGCCTTTCTCGGCAGCGTTCCTGCTTCCAGGCTCTGCGATTTGTTTTGGGGCTGGCCTCGCCTTTTTGATCACGAAGTGAGTTTGATCTCTTAGTCAGAGACTCGCCCATTTATTCAGGGCTCGGCAGCCCTTCCATGTGCACAACCCCGCTTTTTGAGACAGATTCCCCGATGGCTTTAAAACCCCTTAGCTAGAAAGTTGCGCATCGATTCAGCGCTGACACACCCCGAGAGCTTCTAAGAAAAAAAAAAAAAAAAAAAAAAGGAGAGAGAAAAGAAGAGGGGAAAAAAAAATCCCCCTTGCTTGTTTTGTTTCTGCCTAAAAGCCCGTAGCGTGGAGCATCCCTCCAGGGAGCGCCGCTCGGAGGGGTGTTAATGTGGTCGATTTGGGGTACAAATGTTTGGAAATGTTTCCCGATTCGCACAGAAGGAGGGGGGATTTGCAAACTGTTGCTGCCACATGGCCCCTCCAGCCTGCCCATTCTCATTGTAATGAGGCCGGCGCGTGCCTCATCTGCCGCGGGGCGCTGCCACGGGCGGCCCGGACACGCCGCGCCGCAACTGGGGCGGGCGGCACCGCCACGCAGCGCCCGCCCGCGCGGGGCCGGCCCGGGCGCCGGGGGAGCCCGCGGCAGCCGCCGCCGGCGGGCCCGGGCCCGGCCGGGCTGCGCTCCCCGCTGCCCGCTCACCCCGAGCCGCCCCGCGCCCAGCCCGTGAAAAAAAGCGCATTTCTGTTAAAGGCTGTAACGATCACCATTGAGTCTCTCGCTACAAATCGATGGCTTCTTTTCCATACAAATGCCTGCTTATGCCTTTATGTTCTCCATCTGTTTGTAGCTAACACCTGCCATTCAATAAATCGATTTGGCCATTTAATGTAACAGCTTCCCGGGACATTTTTTCATGCCAGATGCCACAGCAGCTCCAAACCTCTACCCCAGCCCAGCGCCCCATCAGCACAGCCGCCCAGCAAGGGGCTGTGCCTTGGCAGAAACCTGCTGCCGGGGTGTGGAGCAGAGTTAAAAAGTAAAGGAAATATGAAAAAATGGCTTTATTAAAAAAAAAAAACAACCCAAACAAAACAAAACAATCCACTAACCCCATCGATTTCACATTTTTCTTTAATTCTCTGGTTTCTGTGTGCCTGTGGAAGTGGCATCTGGTCCTTGCTACCAGTGGCAGGTGTACGGGTGGTGCTGGGATTCCTGTGGGTCACAGGCATCAGGACAGTCGGTGACATTTTTGGTTTCCTTTTATTTTACTCCCCAATAGATACTTTGCATGTTTTAGGGAATTTTATGTTTTAAGGACACAAAGATACTGCCTGCGGTCTATCATTCCATGACACGGGGCAAGGTTTCTTACAGGGACTTGCAGGATGAGAGACCCAGCGTTCTACGTGTTTCAGGGGGTTGTCCCTCTTTGAGAGGCCACTTTGATGGGCATCAAGGTTGAGCTCTCCCAGCCTGCAGTCCCCAACAGGAAGAGCAAGGAGAGATGAGTGCTCGCCCCATACCTTGACAAACCTTTTGCTGCCCCAAAACACTTTTGGGGCAGCAAACTGACAGAGAGAGAAAAGTGGATCTCTCTAGGTGACACCCTGTAGGTCTCAGGGGAGGGAAAACATCTGGGGATATGAGAAAGTGATATAGCATGGGGAAGTCACAGCACTGTCTTCTCATTGAAGAAGTGGGCAGCTCTGGGCCAGCTGAGTTCCTCCAGAGGAAGTGATTTCAGTACTGCTGGGATTTTGTTTGACTGTATTTGTTGTATAATTTATTGTGCCTAGAGCCTTTGAAAGGTGCCTTTGCTTTAAATTTGAATAAATACATAAAATGAAACATAATACAAAAATAGTTAGGGATATGCACATATTTCAGCTATGTGGGTCTATTTCTGTCTCAACTAATTTAGTGCAGACCATGGATACTATTTAGAAAAGCACCTGCAAAAGCCTAATTTGCTTTGAAAGACACAAAGTCATGCTGTTGTTTGGCACTTTTACCAAGGATAGCTGGATAAAATTGGGATTTCTCATAAAAAGCACCCCTGGAAGCTATGGCAGGAACTGAGAGTAGTTACCTGGGAGATGACCAAATCTTTCTCTTTATTTTGAGTCTGAGAGTTGTGGCTGAGTTTGGCGAGGGAGAGTTGGAGGGAAGATTTTTCACTTGGTGCAAAAGTTCCCACATTTTGTTTCATATACAAGTCATGTATGGATCAACATTCATGGATGGGACAGCGGCCTGAAGCAGCATTACAAAACAAGTACAAGCTGCCCTCTTAAAGGGGAAGAATTCCCTTTGCAGACCCATAGTAAATGTCCCATGGGCCAGGCTTTGGGAACTCCTGCATCAGAAGGTCTGTGTCTTCAAACAGATGGCCAGGCAGCCCTTGGCTACTTAGAATATGTTTGGGGCTATATTATATAGCACTGAGTAAAGAGATCTGTCACAGAAAAACAGTAAAAGGCAGTTCTTAACCCTTCCCCTGGGGAGTGGCATGGATCCACACTCTGCCTGTGTTAAGAGTCCCTCCTCTCCCGTCCCCTTTCCAAGCCCACGGGATGTTTGGTAGGGGCCCAGCATTGTGGAGCTCGCTTCAGACAGTCAGAGGAGGAAGCCTCAGACCTCTGGCATGTGAGAGTTGGCAGAGCAAATCCCAGAGTATGGCCTCAGTGCAGCCACTGTGCAGCCTGTCCCAGAGGACAGAGAGGAGAGCAGAGCAGAGTTGGGAATAACTTCTGGAGTGGAGAGAGGTGCATGGCGCACAACCCCGTATGCGTAAGGGGCTGATGAGATGCCATCATCCCAGTGGGGCTTGGGGCTGATCCCTTGTAGCAGGAGGTGTCCTGCCATCAAGGCATTGTGGCTGCACCGGGTGTTTGCTGAGCTCTTCTGCTTCCCTCACTCTTCTGCTAGTCTGGTGTTGGGCAGAAGCTGTTAAACATCCAGGGCTGGATTTCTGGAGAGATGCATAGGCTAGTACTGGCAGGAAAAAGTCTGTGGGACTCAGTGGAGTTGCACCTGCTTGTGCACCAGGATAAGCTGCAGCAGGGCAGCAGCAGCAGCAAACATCTCAGAGATGCACATTGGTAAAAGTTAAAGGTATTTAAAATACAGCTGGCCACTTAAGTAAGAAAATCCACTTTGAAATCCCTTCACCAGAGGTAAAACTTGCTAATGACTGGAGAGAAAGACCTTCCTGACTTATATTCCTAGCAGTTATATTTACTTCTAGTAAAAAATGGTTTTAACCAGGACCAGCTGCTTCCACAGCCAATCAAAACCAGTCCTAGATTGTCCAGATGGAGTCACTCAAGACAGAGACTCGAACGAGAGCTGCCACTGGCTCCAGGATTTCTGGGTTTGTCCTATTTTAAGAAGATCTCACATCCTACAAACACTGCTTATGGGAAATGATTGGGTGCAGAAATCCTAGTGGGGGCCCATGAGGCAGCCTCATGTGAAGATGTAGTGATGTGGCATGCTGACATTTTGGCATAACATGGTGATGATTTTATGTTACCATCAGCCCTCCAAGAGGAAAGTAAATATGTGACATATTGTTCAGGGAAACAAAACAAACCAGACAATGAGGTCCTGTGCCGAGTGACTGATGTAGCCTCTGCAGGCCCATGCAAAACCTCTATTTCTTTGTGATCTGGGGATGCTGGGAAAATGAGTGCATCAGGGTATCCAGTACCATCCCTGGACCATCCTGCCCTCCTTGCTTTTTGTCTTTGTGTGCGGCCATGCAGGGAGCAAACACAGAGCCCCCGCTGAGTTTCTATTGTTTCTCCTGTCTAATGGCTCTACTTAGCCATGGAGGAGCGGGATGGATTTGCGCCTTGTGCACATTGTTCTTGTGGTTCAAAAGAATACTTAAACTAGAGCAGTAGTTAGTATGACAGTCGAATAGAAATGAACATTCACTCCAGTGGCTGTGGATGGCACAGGGGCTTAGATAATGGGGCCAGAGAGAAGAAAATTAATGTTTGTCTGTTGACCTATCAGCATAAATGTCTTGTCACTCATATATGACAGCAAATCTAGTTGGCCGGTAAGAGCCCGGCTTGCCTGAGCTCCCAGCTCTATTCTTTAAATCAAAAGTTTCATCAGGTAATTTAGCAGACTGAAAAAAACTGGTACTTGACCACATAGTGAGCCCTAAATGGATGAGCAATAAACACTTCATTTGTGAATGTTAAATGATGTAAAACAGTGGTTCACTAATGGCACGGGTAACAACTCTTTCCTCCTGCTCTGTGCCCATGGATGGTCACAGAGGTCATCTTTTGCAGCCTACGAAGGAGCCTTTCTTGAACTGAGCAACTGTGAAGGGTTCTCATGAGGCTCTTAAGTGCCCTTATATAGGACTATGCTGCCACCCTCAGCCAGCAGACAGGGATCAAGAAATCTTCTGTCACATGGTGCCCTTTGTCAGAGGCTGCTTAAGGGTGGCAACAACTGAAGTCTCTCCAGGTGACCATATCATCTGGGGGAGGGCAGACAGCAGCATCCATCACATCCTGGAGGGAATTAAGCTGTCCTGAATGTGTCCTGAAGCTGTCCTAAAGGAGCAATTAAACGCTTGGGTAAGGCTGATATACTGTCCTCTTTAAAAGCCTGGGATGAGGCAAGGGCCCATCCTGTGTGGTTCTTCTCACACATACTCACACAAATGCTGTGTGGAAACCCTGCTTCTCAGAGCCTCTTTACCAACCTTTTAATAGGTACATAGGCTACATTAATTATCTACTTTTCCTCTTGAGTCAAGTCCCACTGAGAGGTGGGACTGTATAGCTCATTCTGGGGAGAGGACTCTGAGCTAGACAGGAGGAATCACCATCTGCAGAAACCCTTCCCTCTCCATGGACTCCAGAGCTCCCTACATGACTTGATCAGGTGAGACCCCTTACTTTTAGAAAGCTAAGGTGAGGCAAGGTTGATCCCTTCCTTAGTGGCTCAGTAGAGCAGGGATGATGTGGTTTACCCTGATGCACAACAGCTCAGGTGGAATCTGAGCGTCAGTCACTGGCCAGTGCTTGCAATGTCTACCTGAGATTAGGATCAGGAGTGTCTTATTTCTGTCAGGAGCACAATCCTTATGACAAAACATGCAGAACTAGGTATAAGGTGTAAATAAATACAGTCTCATAGGTTGCTTGCATTTTGGTACTATTTCCATTGAAACCTGCCTTATGCCACAGCAGGATGCCTGAGTAAAAGGCATCACTACCACCCAGAAAGGGTACAAGCTGGAATATCTGGATTAAGCCAGGGATCTCTACCACAATCATGGTGCTGAATGGATTAATTGGTAAAATCAGGTTGTGCGATGTGGATTAGATTTTGAGCACCCTTTCAACTTTGAGGGCAGGGGAGTCTTATACAGGATTCTGTTTTAGGCCCAGTCCTAATAAAATCTGAAGCATTGCAGTAAAGGTAGAGCAAAGAATGTTTCACATAACGTGTACCAGAATTAATTAACTCTTTGTAGGTTACACAGCATTTCCATTCTATTGTTTATACATTGAGAATGCTCCAAAACAGATAGTGTGATGAAGCAATACCTTTTAAAATATGTCTGGGTTTTATTACTTCATTAGGGGATCTCATAGTTAACCCTTGAATAATCAGCTTAAAAGCAGAAGGCAGATTTACTGGCATACGGTTTTACATGGATGCTTTGCTGGTCAAGTGCCAAGATATATAACAGTTTAGATGTCCAGTGTGTTTATTATTGAGTATCTAGCAGAGGCTTTAGCCTTCAGTCTCGAATCATACACGGTGGCAGCTCAAGTTGTTGGATATTATCACCAAACTGGTGACTCTTGTACTGGGAAACATCTTATTCTGTTCATGATGAAAAGACACTTTACATGCTTATTTTGGTGCCTTCTTGTTTCCCCATTTAAGAGTTTTGGCCGCATTTTCATGTTGTGTTTTATTTCATTCTTGCTTCAGGCCCCCTGTGGATGAGTGCTGCTTTTTGTCTCATTTTAGAAACAATTCACAGCTGATTAATTTCTGCTAACTCTTCCAGTTGATGACAACAGTAAGCATTCATTTGTAAGGACTAATTGTAGCCTCAAAGTATTCCTAGATGTAGCTTTTTTATTTGAGTTTTTGCAAGGCCATTACGAGCCTTTTTCCTCATAATTTCCCATTTCTTCTTCCATCAGAAAGGGTAGGAAGAGTTGCAACAGGAGGGTAGTCTATGTCCTATTGCCTTGAATTTTCACCACCATGATATCTGTTTTTTCTCAGACCAGGTCTATATGACAGGGTACAACTTGCTTTATGTTAGCTCTCCAGCAGTGACTGCCACCAGTGGAGGTCTAACAGGGAAGCAATGACAGAAGATGCTGAGGGTAAAAGTCTGTCAGGAATACAACTGGTAGTCCAAATTCTGCTTGCTCTCTCCTACCTGCTCTTCTTGCCTCAGAGGAACCCACTTAACTGGTACACTAAGGGTAGGTGGCACAGGAGCCATATAATCCCACAAAATATCCTCTGTGATGAACCTGTTTCAAAGTATCTCTTCTTTCTACAGATGGTGAGAAAATGGT
The DNA here is from genome assembly GCF_024509145.1 of Vidua macroura. Classification (NCBI taxonomy): domain Eukaryota; kingdom Metazoa; phylum Chordata; class Aves; order Passeriformes; family Viduidae; genus Vidua; species Vidua macroura. The sequence goes on from NC_071576.1 coordinate 37,910,182, forward strand.
TAAAAATAGGAAATATAGTCACCTGCCAATGTAATTCTGTGGTTCTCATAAGGCTCTTACTGAAGGTGGCATCACTATTCTTACCTGAGGCAAGGCAGCCCTGCCAGGAAGCTCTTCCTAAACCCAGAGGCAGGTGTTCCGTGTGATGTGCATTGACCTGAACTCTGTTGCTAGCCAGCTCTATAGCAGGGTAGGAGTGATGAAATGGAGAGGGAAAAGCTGTGTGACATGAAAGACACTTATCTTTGGTCTGTTGCTGGTACAGCTTTGCTTGGAGATTGCAGCTGAGGCCAGAGATTGTGGGATATTTTGGATGGGGAATAAGCACTTGAGAGGTGAAGGTGGTGTTGCTTGCTAAGATCTCAGCATAAAGAATAAAGGAAAGATGAAAAAGGACATAAGAAAACAGTAACAGGAGAAGAAGTATGGAGGTAATTTCTTTATGTGGGATGGAGAAGGAGGTGGGACAGAGGGCAGGGGGCTGGATTTAAAGAGGTGCCCAAGAAGTCTTCTTTAGCCTATAAACCCATGATATCCCAGATATGGATGTATCTGCTCTTCTGAAGGCAACCATTTGGGAAAAAAAATCAATCAACAACTGAGTGCCTTTGCTGTGCATTGGTTGGCATCAGTTCTCAGAACAGGTTCTTAGCTCTGACTCTTTCTCTTCTTATTTGCAGATTGGTAAATTGGTGAATTCAAGCTCAATTCTAAAATTGCTGTGCACATTACTTTCATTCACATTACTTTTATCTGCACAGTCATTCAGAGGCAGCCAGCAAGGGTGATTAGAAAATTCACAAAAAATCCCCATACTTGGAGTGGCTGCAGCTTGGATGAGGAAGTGTCAATAAAAGCTGCTGTACAGGTACAATATTTAAAGAAACAAGTACAATACTTTAAAAACCTGTCTTAGCAAAACATAGCAATGTTCACAGTATGGCTGAGTTTTGTGGTGTATCAACACCAAAGTGTTTTCAGTTCACTCCTAAAATAGCAGAGTTTGGCAAGTTTTGTTGCTTCAAAATTTGCTGGAGAGTCAAAGCCTTGTATTGCTGTGGACACCGAAGCACCTCTAACAACAGACTCAGCACTGCCATATTTATTGAAGTGCTTTGTGTAGAGCCTAGCTAGCCTGGAAATGTGCTGCCCATAATCCTATCAGACACTGTTAAACCAATGAAAGCAGCCACCAAATTCTGTGTCAGTGGGTCATGGTTCAGACCAGGTTCCTGTGATGCCCCAAACTAATTTTTCTTGAATTCAGTGCAGCTGAAAGACTTTTGACACACAACTTTATAGGCTGATACTCTCCCATACTGATGGATCCACTACAGCACAAGCAGACGAAGTGCAAGATATTCTGTGCCACTCATCTGGTGTGGTTTAACTCCAGCCTCTCGCTCACTCCCTCATGGTGGGATGGGGAAGACAATCAGAGGGGCAAATGTGAGAAAACTGGTGGGATGACATAAAGACATTTTACCAGGCAAAGCAAAAACTGCAGATGTAGGCAAAGCAAAACAAGGAACTAATTCATTACATTCCATGGGCAGGGAGGTATTCAGCTATTTATGGGAAAGCAGGGCTCAATCACACATAACACTGACTTGGGAAGACAAATGCCATAATTTCAAATATCCTCTTCCCTTCTTTTTCCCCTCTTCCCCCTCTACTTTATATACTGACCATGAAGCCATAAGGTATGGAATATCCCTTTGGTGAGCTGGGGTCATCTGTCCCGGCCATGTCTCCTCCAAAATCTTGTGCACACCTAGCCCACTAGCTGGTGGGGTGGGGCAAGAGACAGGGAAGGTCTTAGCAACTGTGTAAGCACTTCTGTGCAATACCAACAACTTTCCCATGGTATCAATGCTGTTTTCAGCACAAATCCAAAACATAGTCCCCTACTAGTTACTACAATGAAAACAAAGTCTATCCCAGCCAAAACCATCACATCATCTAGTGTTCCTTCATGACAATGTGGAGGGGTAGACAGTATCATTAGGAAGTTTGTACTAGACCCATCAGAAAAGTTGCTTGTATGCTTTGCTTGTGAATTGGTACCCATGGGCAGTAAGGCAGAAGCCATCCAATTCATTGTATATAAGACAGGTCTTACGTAGGGGTGGCAGTGTCTTTTGGCCACTGACGTGTTGGGTGATGACTTGAAGAGAAGCCACAAGTCCCTGAGCCAGCAGGTCCTGCTGGTGATTTTGTCAAGACTGCTGAGCTGCTGTTTTCCAGCAGTGGTTAACTTTGGTCATTGTAGTCTAAAATGGATGAAATGTGGAGCTCTCAGTTGCTAACAGATGGAGATTGATTTACATTGCTTTGACCTGTGAAGGTTATTAAGTCACAGAAGTAATTTCTGTCTATGAGTCCTTTGTAATTTCAAGTCCTTGAAATGTGGAGTGCAAAGTTTGTGGCTATACTTGGTAAGTTGTGTAGGGATGGTCTGAAAGTACCTGACTCTCCAGAGTGGTTGTCTCTATCCTGTCCTAATACAGTGCCACAGGAATGGGAAGACTCCCTTAGCTGGGCTCAGAGCTGGGCTCAGAGCTGTCCATCAGGATTTAGATACTATTACTTTCCTCTCCCCTGTCTAGGTGAAATCTAACTCTGTTTGGGGTGTTGGACTGCCATTGCCTGCTGGGATATTTGCAGAGGGAGAGCATTTGGGCAATAGGGAGCAGAGCAGCACCAAGCAGGCTGTAAGCCTAATTCAAACATGCAAATCAGAATCAATGTTTTGCATTGATCAGAGAGGATTTTTTTTGAGAGACCCAGGTCTCCACTGGCTGTGAGTAAGTGCTGAAAGCTAGTCTAGCAAAGGAAGCTATTTCTGTGGAGATAGCAGCTGATAATCTGCGCCAGCTCTTTATCAGTAAAGCAGCTCACAAATCAGGGTAAACCAAAGTATGAAAACTCTGGGAGCAATGACTGTTTTGCCCCGGCCATTTCCCTGGAAATTGAGTGTGTGGACATGTGGGAGCATGCATGCTAGCGTTCAAGTGAGATTTCTTACTAGACCTATTGTTAATATATTTTTTCTCTCTACCCAATCCAGCGAGTTACTTAAATAAATTGCCAGAGGTTTATAGATATGTGAGGATTTCTGTGGAGTTTGGTAGTGAGCTTGCTGGTAACAACTAACCCTGGGTAGCTGTCTGTTTTGATGGACTCTCATTCCAAAAGGATCGGAGAACCTCACCACTAATATCCAGGCTGAAAACTCACTGCTATTCCAGGACATTACTGGATACTGCATGGTAATAAAAGTCCTTCCCTTGCTCTGTGCACAGGCAGGGCCTGAGTCCCAGGTGACATTTGATTGCCCTATGTTATGTGGCAGCTGATCGCTCCTGCCCACTGTATCTGTGAAGCTCTCAATAGACCAAATTGTCTCATGCTTGCTGTTATTTTCACACCTTCCTTTGGGAACACACAGGTAGAATCTCAGAAGGTTTTAGGACGGGACTTGGGGACAAAACTCAGCTGCCTGTACTTCAGATCTGCAATATTGTCATCTTTGAAGCTCTGCACAGGGCTCTGGTTTTTCCATCCACAGGAAAGGGACAGGAAAGGACTATAAAATATTTGAGGAGATGGAGTGGCAACTCCATCCACATCTGCCAGCAGTGGAGTGAGGGATCTGTGAGAACACACTCTGTGAAATCTGAAGACAAAAGCTTGAACAGTGCAGTTACTGGCAATATATGTGACCTTGGACTGATACAATGAAAATGGTTAGCTCAGTGGTGTATTTTCCATGTAGAGAGCAAATGAATGCTTAACAGAAATGATATCTTTATTGCTTCTGTCCATCCAGAAATCAAAACTATGGGAAACCACTAGAATAAGCAAGAGCTGCCCATTTCTTTGGTGCTACCCACACACAGTCATGGGCTATTAATGTTTACAGCAAGTTAGCTTTCACCTACAAGCCCTGTCACTTAGCCCATTAACGTGGTTTCTTTGAATCTTGGTTTTGTTTTGATACAGCTATTTTAGTAATAGCTGAAGCTGCAGAGAGCTGCTATCACCTTGAGATTATGGTCCTGATGTTATACTCTGGTGAACACAAAGCAGAGTTTAACTGCAGTGTAACTTAGAGAAACTGAAAGTGGGCTATATGTGCTCATTTATGGTAAATAAGAAGCTTGCTGAAAAAAGGTGGATTGTCTGTGAGTCAACACCTGTACCTGCTTTTGTGGTGTGTCATACCCTAGTACTTGCTGGGCTGTGTAGGAAGGGCTGCATCCTTGTTCCTGTTATGATGAAGTGCTACCCCACCTGCCAGCAGGTACCTCTCTCAGCTGTACAGAGGGTTGTGCTGATGTTGTTTGCTGAGAGTACAGAAATGGTGACTCTATGCCGTGGATCAGTGGATGTGTGGTAACCTTTTCTGCTTTTTAGCTCTCCCTCCAAGGAGAAAATTCACACTTTGCTTCCCCCCCCTCCTTTTCTTTTCCTTTTTTTTCCCCTACAGTCACAGAATTGCAGCTGGCTCAATCAGGGCCCTTCAGAACATGGTTTTGTTGACTCAGGATTATTAATTTAGCAGATTTCCATTGGAGATGCTCACAAACGTGGGACTTTCTGGGTTAATCTTCATAAAAGATAGAAAAATTGGCAGCAGAAGGAATTTTTGAAAAAACAAATTAAAGTAAAGGAAAGAAGCGGGTGTGAAGTAAATTATTTGCCATGGAGTGTTTTCCTTTCTGAACTTGCAGAGAATGTAAGGGTATTTCCTGGGGACAAGAATGTCACCTTTAGAGGTGTCCTTCCTTTGCTAATACAGAGGCAAAAATCCCTTAACAGTTAAATATTTCCTGCTCAAACATGCTCATTACAGGCAGAAGAGGTTCTGTGATTAGTGTTTACTGGACCTTTGGGTCTTTGGTTTAGTTCCCACATACATTTAATTTGCTGTGAAGAATAAAGTTGCAGTACAAATAATGAAGGAAGTTTTTCCAAATCATGTTATTGTTTCATTTGCCTGAGCAATTCCTGCAAAGAAGGAAACATGAACTAATATAACATATTTATCTCATATCTCAGAGAAGCTGAGGCCATTGCCAGAGGAGATTTCTGTTCATAAACCTGCCTATTGGGTTTTTCCACCAGGGAGAAAAAACTTTTAAGGTGGTAACTCATTTCAGTGCCCTGTCTTTTTGGTGTCTTTTTGAGAGCAGCTGAGCTTCTGTGAACCCTGAAGAACAGACTGTGCCACATTGTTCTTGAAACATCCTGGGGATTTTCATGCTACAGCAGGAGCTTTGGGTCCAAAAACTGGTGCAAAACTTCTGGAGGCAAAGAGCCAGCAATGTAAGAAATGAAAACCAGTCAGTGGATTTCTGTTATCTCCCAGGTCTAAGCAACTAGGTTAGAGCATAGCCTTTTCTGGTAGACTCTTTGAGTCTGATAGACCCTGACTATTTGCTATCTCTTTATCCCTTATAACCTGATCTTGTTGAAGATGTCCTTGCTCATTGCAGGGGCATTGGGTTACATGAACTTTAAAGGTCCCTTGCAACTAAAACTATTCCATGATTCTATATTGCAAGCAGAAACAGTGTTTTCTGTCTTTATATCAACATTCAGCTTAGGACTGGCTTCAGGATCTGGAGGAAAAGATGCAAGGCAGTTCTGATGTAGCTGATATGCTTATTTGAAGATGGCAGACATATCTAAAGAGTGAGTTTAGACCTTTTGACTTTCACTGCTGCAGCCAGCTGCTCTTTCAGATGGGCTTGGACAAGTCTACTCTCAGCTTAGTGCCATGGCTGACTTGCAAAAAAAGGGTAAAATACTTACTTTTTTCCTTAACAAGTAGGTTCTGCATGTTCCTCATGTCTTGCAGTGGGTCTGGCTTTGTTGATGTCATGAGTTTTTCACCTAAAGCAACCTGGAATGACACTGCTTGAGAAATGCTTCTAACACAATGTCTCCAGTACTCTTGACTCCCTTCTGAGTGAAGAGCATCTTGAGAGCAGTTTTTCTGTCAGACCTGGAAAGTGTAAACCCAGGTGTGATCCTGCCTTGCACTGTGCATGTGACTACATGTGTATGTGAGTGTACAGGGGAGCAGCACACTCAAAACTTCTGAAGCTGGTGTTGAGCCTGTGGAGGTCCCATTGAAAATCACCTTTGCAATTGAATGTGTTCAGGAGAGTGCTGTGCAAACTGCAGAGCTTCCATCCTGTTCTGACTGAGGTACTCTGGGAGTTGAGCCCATGGTTGTGCCCGCTGCAGAAACACCATCACCCGAGCAGCAACAGGTTTGAGGGATGTGGGTATTTGGAGGGAGGAACAATTCAGATTCCAGGTTTCAAACACTGACTATGAAATATGAAAGACAGTTTTTAATCGCCTTTCAGCCCATTGTATTTCTATCATTAATCCTTCAGTGCAACTAACCTTCACAGTAGGTGAACTTTTTCCTTTTTCCACTTGTCATACATCTAGGTCCTACTTAGTGCCCATTCTAATTATTAGTGAAATACAGCATCTTTATGATGCCCTGGTAGTCCAGAGACTCCAGCCCAGGGCAGGAAATTCCCATCATTAAGGGTTTGCTGAACTCTCTCTCTCCAGAAAATGACATTTACTAATTACATCATTTTGATGTATATGATACCCAATCCAAACATGTTATAAATTAGCAAAAGCTCATTTGTTTCATGAAAAGTATTGTTCTTCTTTTATTCAATGACCTTTTTGTTCCTCTACATCCTGGACCAATCAAGTGCCGGTGCAGTCGCTGACTTCTGAGCACAGACAATAGCTTATTCCGTCTATTCTGTTCAGATGACTGTAGGAATAGGCAGTCACTTTGTCATGTGGAGACTGGAGGTTGTATAAAACCCTTTTTCCCACCATTTACAGAGAGTCTGAATCCTGAGAGGAAAACCCTGTCATAATAATAATAATAATAATAATCCAGAAGGTAGAGCCCATTGAAGTTTTCTCAGCTTTATGATTTGGGTGGGGCTGGAATGCAGCCCTCCCCAGCCAAGGGCTCCCTCGAATTTTTAGAGCTATAGTGTGGATTGCCTTTTATTACACTTCTAGCAGCAGGCTGTGTATTTTTCAATGAGCTTCATATGCAGTTTTCACAGAGAAGCTTCATTCACTCACAAATGTAGTAGGTCCAGGGGGTGACTGATGCAAATGCATTGCTTTCTTCTCCAAACATTCTGGGACAGGGAGTGTCTTTCTCCTGTGCACTTGTCAAGAGGCCCAGCACAACAGTCCTGGGCTGGACTGGTTGTGGCTGTTATTCAAACACACAACAATCCTCAGCCACCTTCTCAATGCTGCAGAGCCTGTGGCCTGTTACCAAGGCATGGTGGTAGGCTCTGCTCCAGATGGGGAATTTCTCTGGAAGGCTCTTGGACAGAGAACAGAAGGAGCAAGGTAATGGGTGAACTGGCACCATAGCAAAATCCTTAAGGTCCTTTTGTGCATGGCCTCACAAACACCACCCTGGACTGGGGCAAGGGGTGTTGAAGTGCTGGGAAGATGCAGGTGGATGATGACAGGGGTTTCTTCTGTGCCAGGAGGCTCTGCCCGGCAGTGCTTTGTACCATCCATGCACCAAGACAGCCGCAAGATTCGTGTGGCCAGCCGGAAGGGAGCAGGGTCCAGTGGAACCTCTTGGGCAAGATCAGAGCTCATGGCTGCCCCACACCCTCAGCCCGTGCAGCCCCAGCCTGCATCAGACTCTCACCGTGCCACAGGGTCCCAGGGAGCAGGCAGGGACCGAGTGAGCAGAGAGCAGAGGCAGGAGGAGGACTGGGACTGCTGTAAATCCCAGTAACGCAGCAGCGCTCCAGTGCCGCTGCTATCCACAGGGGAAACCCTGAGACACAAACTGAGAGGCATCACACGTGTTTGGTAGGGCTAGGAGAGGGCTGAGAGACCTCATTAGCATCATTCATATATTTCTGAGCAGTCATTTAGTACTGCTCTTCTTCCTACCAGCCCTTTTGGAAGGCAGCGTGTACCATTCACAACAAGTGTTTATCTTCCAGCTTTAAAGACGGACGTCAGAATATTTCCCTCCTTATTCATGCTCCGTTTTTTCTCACAGCCCAATTATTCATGACATCACCACCTTTTCCTCCTCAGCCCCAGACACAGTGTTTCTGTGGCTACAATTTCCTGGACAAGAGTTTCCAGTTTGCATTGTTGGGGGGGGTGGGGGTGGGGGGGGGGGGAACAGGAGGGGGAAAAAAAAGGTTGTTTAGTGTGGAAATATTAAATGAGAAACACAGCCATGGAAAACTCAGATGCACTCACTCAAACACACACACATGCACACATGCAGAACAACAACAACAACAACCACCAAGGTTATTATAATTAATTTAAAATCTGTTTAGAAAAGGGTTCCTTTTATGTTGGACAGGCTCTTTAAGCAGCTCAAGAAGTATGAAAAACAGGAAATCAAACTGCCTCATTAGGAATTGACTCTGCTCAGTAATTAGAGGCTAGAAAACAAAACAAGGAAAAGCAGGTGGCGAGTGAGCTCCAAGCAAGCAGCCATTGTATCATTTAAATGTTTTGCAGGCTAACAACATTATTTTTTTTTCAGAAAAGTGTTACTTCCATGAAAAAATGACTCTGAGAATCATCCAAAGTTTAATGGGAAAATGCTGCTAGCTCAGAATCAATCCAGAGGCTGCTAACTTGGCTCAGCCTGGGGTTTAATTCATAATTAGGCAGTATTTTGCTGCATTTAAAAAGACAACTCTGTTCTCCAGCGTCGACTGCTCTCCCGCGAAAATCATGTTAAAAGTAATTACCAAGTGATCCCATATTTTGCTGATACAATCAGATGAGATAACCCTAGACATTAATATCAATTATATCTTCTCACAATAACCTTTGCTGAGAAAATGCTGCCAGTGATTTCCAGCAAATAGCTGTTTATGTTTTAGTCATGCCAGAATAAGGCTTTGCTTGCTGTACTCACTTACTCCTTCATTTTTGAAGGAGTGTGCTTTTTGCAGAGAGCTCATTTCCACCCACATTATTTGCCAAAATCAATTTTGAATGGTGTGAGAATAGTCATGCTTGGGGAGTGCCTGCTCTGTACCTCAGGGATGGTTGCAGGACATTCACTGATCCAAGATCCAAGAAGGTCCACACTGCAAAGTGTAAGCAATTGCAGGGACTGGGTAGCTCTTTATTGATCCATAATATAAGTTTGTTAATAAATCAAATAATTTCCCAACAAATAAGTAGATAGATGCAAAACATCTAAAAATCCAATACAAACATCATCAAACTTTTTTTGTGTGGGGAATAAGGATGACGGAAATGGCTCTCTTCACATGGCTCTTCTGTGGGCAGAAAATAGAAGCTACTTTTGTCGTACACATTTTTTTTTCAGTGGGAATTTTAGTCCAGTTCTCTAAAAACAACAAATACTAACCAATGATAAAGCATGAGTATTTACCTACTGTTTACTGCTGACATCCTGTCAGGATATGGTGCAGCTGAGTGAGTGCACTTTGGCTCAAGATGGGCCTGGTGACTTTGCAGGAAGAAGCCCTTGATCAGGAATGCTGAGCAAATGGAGGCAACAGAGCTGTGCAGTTTATCCCCTTGCTGGATGGGTATTTCATGGCTCTGTGGTGGCCTGTCCCTTTGGGCAGCCAGAGGCTGTAGCTTGTGGAGAGGGTAATGCTTCCCACAGTGTCTGCAAGGGTCAGGCATGGTGCAAGGCAAGTCTGGCAAAGGGAAGCTGGAAGCCAGCTGCAATCAAAGCAGGTTCTCTGGTGTAAACAGGGTGTCAGTAAGATTAAAAATCAGCCTTCCTGTCGCTGAGCCGAGCCACAGAGCCAAGGAAGAGCCGCAATCGGCACCGGGCTGATTTATGCCAAGAGGGGTACTGTAGGAGGGACTGTGGCTGCTGCAGGGGTTTGTGATCTCTGGCATATTTTTTCTCCTGTAACAAAACTGAGATGGACAAAGAAGGAAGTGTCTGCTGGGTGTTCAAGTTTACTTAGGAGCAGCCTCCAGCCCGCTGCCCACAGGGACAGTGGGAGTATGGCTGCTTTGTGCTTCTGGAGCAGTGCTCAAGGGGAGGATGTGTCACAGGTCTAGAAAACCCATCCAAAAAAAAAATTCAAAAAGAGAAAAGGAGTTATATTGTTTGTTATTAATGATGAGTCCTTAAATCACTTATTTCCTCATGGGAAGGCTTCTAGCACCTAGGAGCGGACATGGCTGAACCTCTGCAGTTATGAAAGGAGCTCCCTGTAGCTTGCTGCTCTGCTGTCAGCAGTGAGCGTGGGGACCTTTTTCACATGAGCTCTCTCTTTCAGGCTGCTGCCTGCCCTGGACAGGCTGCACAGGCAGGGCAAGGTCAGCAAGGGATGCAGCGGTGCACAGCCAGCCCAGAGATGCCCTCAGCTGCACATCACTGCCTATGCTCTGCCTTGGGAGGGAGCTTTGTGCTGAATAGCTTTTGATACTGAAACCCAGGATGCTTTTCTGTCCTGAAGACAGTTTCCTTGTAAAAGGTGGTGAGGCTGATTTCTCCTGTTTGCATGTGTGGAAGCACTGTATGCAGCAGAACATGCCTTATATTGCTGGATTTATCCATTAAATCAAGCAATATCACATCTCCTGGCCAGCAGACTGATGTGATGAATCAGTCCCTTTGTGGAATACTGGCAAGTGCCATGTCTGGTGGAGGAGGAGGAGTGGGAGTGTCACCTTGCCAAAGAGTGCAGGTGAGCATTAGGAACATTGCCAGATGCTTACAGGCTGCACACCCATATGGGAAATGTGTCCCTTTCACCCTGTGGCTGGTGGCTCCCTTGGAGGACAGTTGTGGGCTGCTGGAAACCACCGTGCTGAACAAAGGGACTTTGTGCTGGCAAGGAAGATCAGATATGCTGAAAGCACCACAGATTGCTAACCTTGCCTTGGTGGAATAGCCCAGAAAATGTGGGCGCACATTTGATGGAGCTTTTCCTTCTATCACCCACCTCAGTGGGTTTCCTTCTGTCAGCCTTGTGTTGCTTTCGTGTTGTGGTACATGTGTTTGCTGCAGGGTGAAGGGTTTCCTTACAGGCAAGTTGAACCTTATTGCCAGATCTAGTGACATTTACCATAACTGCTTAAGCTGGGCAAATAATCCATGAATATATGTTGACATTTCTAAACCAATTTGCTTTGGCTACTGCTACACCTGTCTAGGGATTACTCTTTGCAAACATTCAATGGACTGACTTCTGCTGTAAAGATTCACAGGAAAAGTCTTTCAGCATTTCAGAGGCCACATTTGAAACCAGCTCATAAATGTGTGAGGGTTGGACCTGCTGCTCTGTATATTTATTAGGGAGCAGATACACATTCATGGCTTAATTACCTGATTGCAAAGCAACGTTGCTACTTAAAACCACAGTAACTGCAACACGGGAGGCCTTTGAACCCTGTATTGCTACGCCTAAAATACACAGCCAAACATTAGAAACTGCATAAACCAGCATCACAAACAAACCTGTGAAAATCATAAATATCTATAAACAAAGAAAAGAATCTCTCAATACATCAAATGTGAATAATTTGTTCAATCCAGAAGTTCTTAGCAGGCACAGCTAATGGCTTCCTGTGGTTTCACAGCGCAGTCGCCGAGAGGGATGTGGGAAGGAATGCCACACTGTCTCCTATATTGTTTAAATCAGGCTCTTGTAGGTGAAATTTGTGAACTCATGAGAATGAAAGTTTCCCAGCCCTGGCAGGGATCCAGGCAGAGTTTGGGCAGACATTATACAAACTTCCCTGAGCATCTCCAGGGGCTGATTTACTGCAGGATGAATGGGGTCCCCAGCATCCCTGCTAGCCCAGCCCAGCATTGCCCATGTCTCCCAGTCTCACGGTGGATGAGTGTCTGGGCTGCCCATCATCGTGGCTCTGCCTCCTTCCATCCCTCTCTTCCTCAAGAGGAGGAGGTATTGCTCCCTCTTCCAAAGCAGCTTCTATCCTGATTTGCATCAGGCTTGCTATTTCAGTCCTGGGAACCCCAAAGCTGCCGGATTAAGTTCTTTCGTTGTTTTTACACATGTCCCTTTGGGGCCAAGCTGAGCTGTTAAAAATAAGGCACTAGAAAGACAAATGGTTTCCGGGGGGGGGGGTGGGGTGGGGAGGGGAAGGGAAGGGAAGGGGAGAAGGGAAGAGGCTTAGGACAGCTGTAAAATGCTGCAAGGTTAAATAAAACTTTTGAGTGCTTGTGTAGCTCTTCCTCATGTTCCTGAAACCACTGACAACCTGAAGAAGCTGGAGGAATCATTCTGCTTGCTGCATGTGGTTGTTTTGTTTTTGTTTTGTTTTGGTTTTTTTTTTTTTTTTTCCTTGTTACACAAAACATTGTTTTTTCAATTTCAGGAAGTCTCTTGATGCCCTTTGGTTGATTTTGTTTTGCTTGTTATCTGGACAACTAATATTTTTTCCTGTTAGGGGGAAAAAAGATTTTCCCAAGCAGATTAAAGATGTTTTTTGAGCATATGAATGGTGACATGGTTCACTTTCATTGCTTTGTTTATTTTTAATAATGAAAAACACCTTAATTTATCGTAGCAAGACGTCCATCCTGGAGTAAACCTTGAATTGAGTTTTCGCTTGTTGTTTCTGATTTGTTTGTGGCTTCTTATCTCAGGGAAGGCTGCAAGTGTTTTCTCATGCTTTTCTGAAGTCAAGGCACGTGACAGAGTTTTCTTCACAGCACATCGATGTCCGCCAACAATGACAACCACATATGCACGAAGGGCTGACTTTACTTCATAGTTTTGAAGCTTATTCTAAATGAATTACTTTAAAGAAGGTAGGTCCATCCAGCCCCAATATGAGTTTGATGTGGTCTCAGGCCTTTTTTAAAAAGAATAAAGTAAATGGCTTGTGAATGAGGTGCAGGTCTGCAAAAGGGCAGCCAAGGTAAAGCCAACCAAGCTCATTTTTGGGAATGAGGACCCCGGGTACCTTAACCCCTTCTCCTTTGTGCCTTAGGTTCCTATTCTGTCATTTGAAAAAGCAGGAACATTTCAGTGCCTTCAGGCTGGTGGTCTATTTTGCATCAATGCAGATGTAAGAAAGGCAAGAGGAAATCAGGCTGTTAAGCTTTAAAGGAGAAAGGCCAAAACTAAGAAGGGAATAGGAAAAGGCAAAAATAATCTTAATTGTATATTGTGAGTAAAACCCTAGATGTTGTGTGCACCACTGGTGAACGGATGCCAGAGGAGCCCCATAAAGATATCCTTCCCAGGATACCACAACAACCCCCAGCCTCATGCCAGGCTGGCTGCAAGGGCTGTGAGCAGCTGGGACCTGCAGGGGGGTCTGCCAGCCCCAGGGAAGCTGAAGTGCAATGGCCACTGCTCGGCAAAGGGACACAGATCTCTGAACCAGCAGGTGGGTGTGGGTGGGCAGGCAGCCGGCTCCAAGCACAGCACATGTCCCTGTTTGTCCCCTTGCTCACCGGTCTGGAGGAAACCACTGGGGCTGTCCTGCCCACCAAAGGCTTGGAGGAAGTTTGGCCAAGATATTTTTCTTGGCACAGGGACCTCCAGCATTGCAAGCCTGTACATGCTCCTGACCCCAGCGAGCTGCCTCCTCCAGGGGCTGCAAATCGTTTCCTCCTGCTCCAAAGGGGAGCCCTGCTGCCCCTGCATGCCAGTGATGGCATTGGCATCATGTGGGTCTTTTTCAGCTGAATAACAGCATTATCCTCCCCAAACCACACCGGTCCTGTCCCTGTAGGAGTCACTGAGTTTTAACTGCTTCATACATTTTCAACTACCAGTGCAAGTGATATCTTAAACTCATACTATGAATTAAAATCACAGAGAAATTGAGAAAATTTCATCTTCTGAAGTGGACATCCTCTCCCTCTCTAGTTATATGAGTTATTTGCTAAAGCTGCAATAGGTATTTGCATTATCCTCACTTCTGCAGTAACCTGTATTTTATTAAGCCAGCCTACATGCAAGAGGCAGGCTAATTCTTACTGACCATTTCAATTGTCCTGTAAGTAGAGGGCAAGTTTGGGGAGCAGACACAGGTGGATTTATTAGTAGAGCTTGCAAGAGAGGTACAATCCCTTCCAAAATGAGAGCTTACCTTACTCCATAAAATACCTGAAAGCAGGATTCAACTTTTGCCTTTTCTGACTATCTAATAACAAAACTGGCCGTGCATCTCAAGCAGGTGCTTTCAAGGAAGAAAAACAAAATCCATCAGCATGTTTATGGCACAATTTCAACAGTAACTGAAAGGATCTGGGTCTGGTGGTGAGAACAGCTGCACCTAGAGACCTCCTGGACAAACAGCTGGACCAGACCCAAAAGAGAGCTGTAATTGCCACATTATTACATTAGCCACTGAAACATGTAAGTTGTTGCACATAATCTCTTTTCCAAATGATGGTGGTATAGCTACCACTATTTCTACAAGCTCTTACTGTGGCAATAAAAGCCCAAGTCAAGCCTGGAACCCTTGGGTAATAATTTGTGCACAAATGTGGGAAAAAACATTAACAGAAGAGAATGATGGAAAATCAAGGTGGGCAAATATTAAAATCATGCTGTGCCTGTGCGTGCAGACACATGCTGTCCTTGCACAAGGAGGACACACCACCTCTGTCTGAAGGAAAGGCCATTCTGGGAACAGAGACCAACAGGAGGATCCAGCCAGTGGCTGTGCCAGGCCTCGAAGGCAGTGAAAAACTGCAGAGGCCCTGACCAATCTCATCTGGGAATTGCCTACATCCATGGGCCCAGGGCTCTATTTAAACTCAGCCCAGGGCTCCCAGCCTTTTAACCTCCTTGTCTTAACCTCTTTGTCAAATGCATTCAGAAGCTCATTGCCCTGTTTTCTACTGCTGACTTATCCAGCCTTTTGTCTGTGTGACCTCATGGCAAGTGTGGGAAAAAGCTGAGAGGGGAGCGATGGAGGGTGGATGGGGGAAAGGGATAGGGAGGTTGTGAAGGACATGTCCCAAGTGGCAAACACCTCGCTGAGGTCTTGCTTCTAATGCAAGAGGTTCAGACTGCTTGAAGAGGTTCATAGGTTTGTTCTACAGCACTACTAATTTTCTGGAAAATGGAACACTTTCTAATAACAGGAGAACAAAAGCTGGAGGGGGTATAGCCAGCACTCCAAGCACGTAAAAATCAGAAAGGAAACCAAAATGTTTCTGATGAAGTTTAAATGTGGGCCTTGTAACAGTGCTGGGAAATGATGAAACATCCTAGGCATCCATCATTACCCTGATTTCGAGACAATAAGTCTGAGGGCCTACTTGGTGCAGGGTTAGGTCAGCCTTTCCTGCCAACCTTGCAGGCACAGTGAGCTGTGAGCCTGAGGACACCCTTGCCAGGGGCACAAGGGGAAGCACAGGGGTGATGCAGGGAGTCGTGTGGACAACAGTTGAGCTGGTAATGCACAGCCAAGAGCCTTGAAGTGCAGATCCTCTTCCTGTCTCCTTCTTTACTCCGTGACTGCTGCTGCCTGGCTCAGATGGGTGGCCTTTCCCATTCTTGGCCCCATTTAATGTGAACCCCAGAGATCTGCTATGCTGCTCCCACCACTGGTGTAGCAGCACTTGACCTGTCTCAGGTCCTGTGTTTGTTAGGCAGAGGTACTCTTGCCCTTGTCACAGGGCTGATGAGCTGTTGATGACTATAATCTCATTTGCTCAGTGCTTCAGTGTCACTCTGTGTGGACAGAGAGCACTTGCTTGCTTTTGCCAGTCTTCCCTCATCTCCTTGTTAAAAAGCTCCCTTCTGGTTTTCCCCAACTCCCTCAACACAGACATACATGATATTTCACAGCAAGCCTTGGCTTTGAATTGGCACCTTCCCAAAGAGCTGCAGAGGGATGTTCAGCCCAGAGCAAGGCTTGGCTTTCTCTGTTGGATTTCACATGTTATTTGTGCTTGCCATACTCTGCTGCTCATGTTAAATGAGTGACTGTGTAGGATGCTGTGATGCTTCCAGCCTGACCTGGCACTCCAAACATGTACCCTGCAGCCAGCTGGCTTGCTCAGTGACTAGGTCAACCTCTTCCCCTCCCTCTCCTTCCCTGTGATTCCTATTCCCTGTGCACAGTGCTTTGAGTGCTCTGGAAGGAAACTTGCACATGGAGTTGAGCCCTGTTGCCCTGAAGAGTTGCTGCTGCCCTTCTGCTCTGTAACCTGCAGCTCAACAACCCCCAAGTGTGCATTCAGTCCTGACCACGGCACCATGGCCAGCTCAGGGAGCATGAGGGACCCATCTGAGACCAGGACTGCGTTTGTTCTGTACTAGGCAGGCAGAGCAAGAGGAACATTAGCCAACATTTTCTCTTTCATGAAAACCACCCACAGGGCTTCACAGAGCTGTGTGTGTGAGCGTGTGTGTCCAGGGACACAGGACGTGTGCTCCCACTTCAGCCCTTCAAGAACAGCAATGTAAATGGGCTCCCCAGGGATTCCTGGCTGCCTTGCTGCTGGAAGAGACACAGCTGCAAAGCATCACTCAGAGAAGAAAGAGAATATGGGAGAATTGGATGTTGTTTCATATGCCTTTAAATAGCTGATAATATTGAAGTTAGAGCTACTGCTTACAGCCTAATCTCTTACTTGATTTTGGGGCAAGATCACATGGTGAGGTCATTGCTCACAGCCGTACAGCAGTCATTTTTAGGGATGCAGAACTATGAGTTATGATTCTGTGAGATAAAGTAGAAAGAAAATCTTGATCTGGAACAGGGGGAAAGCCTCTAAACAATTAGGCTTACTGCAAAAATAACCAAGAGAGCTAGAAACTTAGCCAAATATATTCCAGTGAGTATAAATAAGCTCTCTTTTCTCCAATGTTCTGCACTACAAAAGGAAATGTCACATTGAGTCAACTTGTGACCCAGATGAAATTACATGTATTTGTTTATTTTTCTTATTCTCCTGTTTACAATGTGTTGCACTTGGTGGACATATTTTTGTGCATGCTGTTGTGTTCCAGTATCAATATTATCAAAATGCATTTTCATGTTTGCCACCCAGACACTGGCTGAGGAATTGTGATTCTGGGTACCAGTAATATAAATGAGCAAGGTCTGTGTGTGTTTGTGTGCATGTGCACTTGCTAACTCAGAACTCATAGCTCTGCAAACTAAACCTAATTATGCATCCAAAATAGTGATAAAAGACCTTCTGCTTTTTATCAGCTACATGATTTTAAGGAGGAGGAGGAGATAGGTTTACTGCTCAGGCCATTTCCAGGAAAGTGTTTCAGTGGACACTACAATTAATTTTAACCCTTTGTTTTAGGGTGTATTATGTATAAGGTACTGTAAGATACTGCACCAAGAAATATATGGGATGATCCTTTCTGCTGTCTAGGTGTGTTTTTGTGGCTTTGCAATGACTTGCAAACAGTGAATATGTATGCTTTGGTTGATGGTGGATTTGGTGGAGGGGATGGCTGTTCCTGCTGTGTGTTTGCTGTGTGGCATTGTTTCGTACTCCTCTTGGGGTGACATGTGCCTCACAGGTGGGGATGTCTTCCAACTGCTTGGGAATTATCCAGAGCTGTAATGCATTATTTTGCTTGATAAGAAGCTATTTTCTCACTAGCCACCTGGATGCTTCCCATAAAAACTGCACACCAAGGGTCTATTCATGTTGGCCTACACAATGGATTTCCTTTCCATGAGCATTCTTGGAAATAAAGCTCTGCTCCCTGAATGTTTGTGAATAACAAGGTTTATGGATCCCATCTAAACAAAGCAACCGTTTTAGTAGAAAGAACATATTGTTTTGCTGCGCTTTCCCAGCTCCAGGTTATTTCAGCAGCCCACCAGTGGCTCCAGCTTGTGTCTGAGTGTTACCAACTCAAGGGTTGGCTTGGAGAAGGATTGGCTCAGGAGAATGTTGCAGGATGGAGACCAAGAGCCCTGGATTGTTTTATTGCAGGAATTGGATTAACTCATATGAGCTCATTCTCTGGTCTTCATTGCATTGTGTTTGGCAGTTCCTGCAGCATGATTGCATCTAGGTTAAGCAGCATTGTTCTGGAGTCAGTGAGGGAACAATCCTGTATTGACTAGGTGTGAAAGAAGGACAAGATGATCTCATAAGTTTTCACCATTTTTGGTACCGGTGTTTCAACCTGTATGTCCATTCTTACAACCTTTTCTCTCTGCCTGAAGGTGATAATTCTCCACATGCAATGGAGGGGCTTGCTTCACAAAACAGTGGGGTCTGGCTCAACCAGGCTAGTGCATTTGGCAGAACAACGTGCTCTCCATGAACATTGGCCAGGAGACACGCTTACCTAGTCAGGCACTGGGCTATGGGCCTGCCTTAAGTAAGTGACTTGCCAGCCATCCATGTTTGTACTTGTCAGCACTAGCTGTCCTTCTTTCCTCCACCTCCACTGAGTGCTGCTCTCCTGAGGGGAGGTAGTGGAAAAGCCACAGTGCACTGGGGCAGAGAAGACTCGGACTGTCCTGGGTGTCATCAAGAACTTGAAGGATCAGGCTCACTGAGGTGCAGTGCACTGTGGTGTTCTGAGCAGACCTCATGCTGTATGAGCTGCCCTAGGAGCATATGTGGAGCTCTATCACTATGGACTTGGACTTCCCTGGGAAAAAAAAAGGATTGCATAAGACCAACAAAAGTATTTGGACAGCTAATGTCAAAAAATAAATTTCTGGTGCTGTGGAACTCTGGGTCTTACTTTCTTTGTTACTGACATCCAAGCACTCTGCTTTTAAGGCCTTCATTGGTTAACGGTGAAGTGCAACTTGCACTGAACACATCGACTGTGCGTCATAGATCTGAGTACACATCAGGCAAGAAGTCTTGGTTAAAGGCCAGAAAAAAAAATCTGCCTTGAACAACAAAAGTAGGGAAGTTTAGTTTTGACTTGAAGGTGAAAGAAACTGAAAGATCTCATTTTTTTCACATCTTCTCCCTGGAATCCTAACCTTAATGGTGAGAGTGTTTTAGGAGCAAGAATGTGAGTATGGAAGAAAGACTTTCCTACATCACTCTTCCAAAAGCAGTGTTGGGTTTCTCTCAAAGATTTGGAGGAGCTTCTCCACATGATTTGTTTCTGGTTTTGTGTCTTTTTGGTGACCCTTTTTGCATTGAATGGGAGCATCTGTAGCTCTTGGAGGGCAGATGTTACAGAGGGGCTGACGGGAAGCAATGGTCCTGGGGGAAATGGGATGCCTGTTGGTGGAACAAAGAGTGTGGAGTCACTGTGTAAGTTCCTGAGCTCTTTGTATATACCCAAAGACTGATCAAGCTGCAGGACAGGAGAACTACCCCCAGGTTTTGTCAGAAGTATGAGAAGCTCTGATCATCTGCCTATTATGGTGATGAGAGACTGGGATCTGCACCCACCACCCTGGTGGGACCTGCAGCACTTGGACCTCTGCAACTTTGAAGCACATAAACTTACTCCTGAACCTTGACAGAAACCCTGAAATAAAGAATTTTTGACGTAGTTGGAGGCAGCTGTTGAAGGTGGATAGGCCTTCCAGTCCTAATACTGTTTCATAGGAAGAACTTTGTCACCAGGACTTCCTTCCTCCATCTCAATTTCTATCTGTCAGCATCAGTTTCTGTGAAAATTCCAGTAGTTTCTGTGCAAATCCCAAATTTCAGTTCAGAGACAACTAGAGTGGTTTAATCCCTGTAACAATATTTATTTTATTATAATCATGTTTTATGTGGTGCTTCCTATGGACATGTGACACTCAGTATCTAGGGACATGTTGTATGTACCAGGCAGTAGGAGGAGTCCTCCTCCTGCTGGCTGCTGGACAGGAATTTGCCCGGGTCTCCCTCATGCTGTGTTTTATGAACCTGCACTGCACTTCTGTGACCTATGTGCAGGTCAGACACACCTGCCCGTGGGTCAGAAGCAGCACAGGCATCTCTAGGATCTGGCTGGATGCTGCAAGGCAGGGTGAGCTGGAAGCATGGTAAGTCATGCTGGCAGTACTGGTTTGGGCTATTCTAAGGAAGCTGGGTGACAAAACTCTGTCCCAGGAGAGCTTAAGAGGTTTTTCCTTTCTGCTATCACATTGACAAGCTCCAAAGATATACTGCCTTTCCTGTTACAGGAAGATACAAATGCAACTTCTCATCCATTCACAGAGACTTATCCAGCTTCTGTTTTGCTAAAGACATGAAGGAATATCTTCTGAAAGGAAATCAGTGATATTTTCCCGTTCCAGTGAGAGAAACTGAGGCACCAATCAGTGAAGTGATGAATAGACCAAGTGCAACTTGAACATTAGGTGCACATACTCTTGCCAGTATGCCCCCCACCATAGCCTCATGTAGAAAACTCCAGCTGGGAGAGAGCGACAGGGAGCTGAGCTTGTCAGAGGTGCTCCTGCAGAAAGGGAGAGGCAGCTTGCCTTGGGGATCAGTACAGAAAATATCCTTGCAGTGCTGTAGGTGCTGTTGCACAGGCATGTCAGGGAAAAGTCTATTCCTGTCAGATACATTGGAGAAATTGTTTTGGAATGGTTCATTGGCATGAACATACGCCCTCAAAATAGTGTCAGGAGCAGAAGAACTGTAGTGATACGAAGGTGACGTACCAATTTTCTGCATTGGAGAGTACGGTGATAGATTAAGCAGGAACATGGGTGCATTTACTTCTCCATTCTTCCCCAAATCTCTTTTAAAAAACCCTGGAAATGAGGATGGTTTTCCAGCCAAGGGTGGCCTCATGAACATACTAAGGCAAGGTAGACTTTTACTGACATCGTGGGATCATGAAAAAAAATGTTATTCTCTATGGGGCTCCCTCATCTCTGGCAGACATCAAAAAGTGGATGGAAGATGCTGGATAGGAGGTGGAATTTTTGGACTATATGGAGCTTGAGGAAGTAGATGAATCCTGGAGACCTGGGGAAATTTCAGACTCCTTTCCCAGCTGCTCAGGAGGAATCAAGGCATGCTGTGGATGTGAGTGAGGGAAAGGGCTGTACAGCTACTCGATAGTCCAGGCTTGGGCACACCAGTGCCCTTCCTGTGATAGGACAGTGTGGCTGGAGGAAGGAGCAAGGTTTAGAGGTTGCAGCCCCCAGCCTCCCTCCTACAAACTCTCCCTCATGTACAAACACACAGCCCTTGTTGATGGAGTAATGCTGCAGCTGCCATGAGAGGTCCAGGCAAATCCCATAATCAGGGTGTGGAAAGAAAAAGCAACCCAGGAATGAAAAGAGCCCTCCACAATGCACAGGTTATTTTCAAAGGATGGCATTGCTGTTTTCCCAGGCAACAGCAGGCCAGGAGGCAACTTGGGTGGGCAGGTGCTCAGTGCGATGCAGAGAGCTACTATCTCCAGCCAAGATGGGGATGCTGTTTACAATAAACAGAAAGCTGTAAGAGAAGGGAGGGACTGCGAGAGGGAGCTGGGGAGATCTCCATGGAGACACTTAACCTGCTCCAATGGGTGCCTTCAGAGACTGGCACTGACCAAGTCCCTAGGAACAAAGGCACCTGGCATGGGCACAGCAGGATCCCTGCCACACGTGCTGTCTGCAGTGAGGTGGAGATTTCCAGACCTGTTATTCAGCACAAAAGAAAAATGGCATTGAAATGACATTAAGGCTGGGATCCATGCCATAGAAAGCCAAGAAATTAAAAAAGTAACAGCCAGCTATTTACTTTCAGCAAGGGGCCCAAAGCCCTGGGAGGTGGGGGGGAGTGGGCAGAGGAGAGGGAGGGCAGGGAAAGGATGCTGCCTCTGTTGGGCTGATAGAGTGGTGACTTGCTTTGT
Source organism: Vidua macroura (assembly GCF_024509145.1). NCBI lineage: Eukaryota > Metazoa > Chordata > Aves > Passeriformes > Viduidae > Vidua > Vidua macroura. The sequence goes on from NC_071576.1 coordinate 37,931,985, forward strand.
CCTTCAGGGTGGCAACAAGGATCCTCTATTACTATTTTGGAGCAATTATGATTAAATCCTCTGAATTTGTTATTATTCTCTTAATATTTTGGAGCAATACTTGACAGTGTGAGACAGGTAGGAATTGAGGAAGAGACTTTCCTGGAGGATAAGCTCTAGATGGTAATTTTGTGATTCACCTGCAGGAACGCACAACACCTGTACCCCTCCCTGGGGGTATGGCCGATTCCACTGCCTCCTCCCTGCCTGTTCCAGCCCGTTAGGAAGGTCTGGACTAATATTTGCAGCTGAGCTCTGACTACTTTATGACACTGAAGTCAAAATTCCTCCCTCTCCCTTTCCAGCCCTGGGGAAAGTGAGGATGTATGCCCTGGTGCACATTTCAGCTGTTAACAGTCTGGGTACACCCTCTGTCACTGTGGTGCCTGACCACCCTGTAGCCATGGTGCTTTGAGAGGGAGAAAGGGGTCTGAGGCTGTGTCTGCTTACTTTGTGGTCTCAGAGGGTGTCTGCATAGTGACAAGGCCAGACTCGTGACCCTAAACTTACTCAAAGCCAGCACACTGCGGGTGAAACCTTCAACCTCAGATTCAAATATTCCCCTCACTTTTCCTGAGGAAATTGGGGAATGCCACCAGCTACTCCTATGCAAGTGTTCTTCCAAATGGAAAGCAAGATTCATGGCATTAGAAGCAGGTAAGATATGGAGCAGCTTTAAGCTCGGTAAGCCATGGTACTTCCGTGGCGGGCACACACCCGAGCTCTGCTGCACGAGCATTTGCAGGCCTCCTCCCTGCTTGAAGGAGGAAGGCTGAGGATGCAAGGCTGCAGTTCCCATTTGCACTGGTGTGGGAGGGTGAAGGGAAATGACAGTGCAGAACCAGCCCTTTCACCTTTTTTCCAGGAGAGCCCACAATGCGGAATGCGCTGAAGCATTGGTATGGTCTGTGCTCAGGTGCCAAGAGCTGTGTCACACAGAGGTGGAAACCACCGAGTCCACCTAGCATAAACAAAGGAAACGGGGAAGTGATTTACTGTAAAATTAACAAAAAAGGGATCCATCTCAAAGGCCAAATGCACAGACCACAATTGGGGGTTTGGGAAGCATCAACAAGGTAGGAGGGGGAGTAGGCCAGAGAGAAAGGTTTCATGTGCAGCCTTAAGTTCAGCTTTTGCAGTGCTGCCATGTTCTGGGGTCTCTTGGGAACAGTATAGCATGTCCAGGAGGATAGCCCTGAAGGAAGATGGCACTGGTTCACACACTGAAGGTGTCAGTGGGCTTTGTCTCTGTATGGGGGGGAGGGGGAAGGGAAAGGACAAACCAAGCTATCCATCGCACAGCACCAAAGTTCATGAAGTACTTTTGGGGGACTTTTCCCGTGAGTCTCAGGTCTGTCAGAGATGGGACACCACTGTCAACAGATCTATGGCCTGAACAGAAGAAACAGTGGGAGATGCCCTCAGGACTAGAATGTCTTTTGGAGGACATTACTCCTGACACTCATGTTATGTAGCCCAGATGTCCTCTGACTTTCAAATGTTAACTTTGAGATCTCCAACATATCTTCATTCTTACCCCCATGACAATCCTCTTCCCCTTTGGGCTGTTAGGAAGAAAAGCTCCACAGGGGGGACAGAGAGGAATGAAAGAATGGCCAGATTTAAATGGATAGACTGTTTCGATCCAAAACAAGAGCAGTAGGCCACTACTGGGGGTGTCGGGATGCACTGCTGCAACTCACGACATGCAATTACCTGAATTAGTAATTTGCATTTCCACATGAAGAGTCACTTCTCTGAGCTCTGGCATTGCATATAACCTCTAAAAGCTACAAATTTATGTAAACTAAATGATTAATAGACCAAAGATTTTAAACATCATTTTCAACACAATGTTTCTTTAGTGAAGCAATGCCAGCTACTAACACAGCTACTAATTTCTGAAAATGCTGGATAAATGCCTGCTCTTACTGGTTTTCCACACAGCTGGAGAAAATTCCTTGAGTGGAAAAGTCCCCGGGCAGACAGCATACATCAAAAAAGATCCTCTGTGGACGCCGTATGATCACTCACATCTTCGGAGCCCTTCCCAGAAGCAGGATCGACCTGGGGAAGGTGCATTTATGAGGGAGCTGGCTCTGCAGTGGTTGTCCAGAGGTCCCCATTGGATGGTGGGGCAGAGCTGGGCTGGTGTTTGCTGCTTACAAGTGACCAGGGATTTTGTTCACAGACAATCTTCCAAGGAAGGCACACCTTCTCTTGAAGGACTTCTTTGGTGCTTTAGAGGCAACCTGTCAGAAAGCCTTCCAGCAGCTGTGTGGGATTATCCATGCTGGGACTTCGCCCTCCAGCAGGCTTGGCCCTGCTCGCTTTCCCACATCCGTGTGGGCAGGTGGCATCACAGGTGTGTGCTTGTTGTCTCCCTCACAGCAGGGTCAGCAGGTCTGGGGGTCATCGTGCCCACTCCAAGCTGTGGCACAGCTGGGCACTGGGACAGATGAAGGACTGGGAGACAGTGGGATCTGCCATGCCTCTGCCTTGGGTAACAAAGGAGATGCAATGAATCATGAGTCTGGATCTCAGTCGTGTCCTGCCTTGGGAGACATTGGCTGTGGGCTGCCCGTTCAAACAGTAAAGAACTGCTCCCACCAGGTAGAATGATTCACACAAACCCTTTTTTTCCCTTTAATTTTCACCCTCTTCTCTATTTCCACAGTACTGGAAATAGTTTTGTTGAAGCATTTGGGTAGGTCTCTGATCCAGAAGCTGGAAACAAAATCTGTTTTACTAGTTCAAAATAAAACCATTGCTACTGAGGCACAGGGGAATAGATGGGAGAGGCTATATTTAGTATTCTTAATGTTTTGTAGTCTTGCAGTGGTTTTGTTCATTTAAATATAATTTGACATTAAATATGTCTTCACATAGTGTGAAAAAATGGACGCTAGGATTCTTTTTCAGAACAGAGAACCTTAGATTAATTGACCAAAAATTATTGCTTGCATATAATCTTGCATTCCCAGACCATAATATTTTCTATAAATATATGTAGGGCCCTGGGACAAATTGTAAGGGCTCCAGACTAGCTCTTGTAATGAAGCTGAGGCAGTCTGTTGAGCAAATCAACTATTTCATCAGCCTGTATTTATATTACAAGAAACTACACTATAGTATGACAAATTCACCATCTGGTCACTTACTGCTCTACACATCTGTATTGTATTATTGGCTTAGACAGTGATGGCAGGACTCATTCTTTTTTTTATTTAGAATATAGGTGTTTATTGGAAGTTGTGAGGAGGCATCCTGAAATACCAACTTCTCCTCCCCTGCTAACACAATTTATCTTGGGGTGGAATGAATTATCCTTTGGAAATACCTCTCTTTCTCCCTCCATTTACTTTGGACCACTGCAAAGATGACTGGCCTAGACCAAATGACAAAGTGGTACATGGGCTTGGGCTGCATTGACATCTCCTCTGGCTATGCATGCAGCGAATATGAACATGTGAATAGAAAATATGTCTGTCAATATCTGCAGAGAAGGATGCTTTAAATGCACCCAGCTGGGCTCAGACTGTCAAGACTGAAGGCCCATACCTAACAACCTAATGGTTTTACTTAGATATTAAATCAGTTACTAATTGAGGAGTTTGTCTGAATAAGTGTTCTGGACCCAGGAGTCTGGATTTAGCCCCAGTGTAGAGTCATTTCCTGGAAGTTTTTATTTTGTTGTGTCTCTTATAACTCTGAATATCTCCTCAATTTGCTATATTTACTTTCTTTCCCTCCTTTTGTGGAGTGCATTGTACAAATCTCTGGCTATGACAATGTCCTTTTTTTTTTCAGGAAATGCTCTGAACATCATACCAGAGCAGTTGTTGTTTAGTGGTGAGGTCATTTCAAGAGAAAGGTTTTGCAACACATGCAAGGTTTGTTTTGCCTGGAGACAGACGACCAGGTCTGGGAACGCCAATCAAACAGGGCACACAGAAAAATGCTGATGAAACCTGTGCTGTACTGAAGTCTCCTCAGTAGGAAGAGTGAGCAGAGTCCTTCAAGAAGAATATGGATCGCATGCATTTCCCAGGTGCATGTAATAAAGAAAAAAAAACAGATTACCTGGAAAGCGCAGAGCACATGCAGCTTGTGGTCTGTGCGTCACTGTGGGTCATCATGGCTGTGTCCACTAAGAAACAATTGTCTCACTAAAATACAGTGATCGAGTTAAGTTTTCTTAAGATATCTGAATTTGATTCTTACCTTCTGTCATTGGTGGCCATTAAAAAAATCAAAGTCACTTGGTAATATCCTTGTTCTTTAAAACCAGTAAAAACAGGGGTGTACACACTGAGTCCATGAATATGGCTGCCAGGGATCGTGTCTTCTGCATTCAGAAAGGTCATCTTAAGCCATGCTAATAGGGGCAATATGAGGCATGCAAGCCTGGCCACAACATGGAGGCTGTTGAGTACTTGTGGCCTTTCCTGAGGGGTTCCTGTCGTCCACAGGCCATTAGTGGGAAAGCTGCACCTGTTATCTCTGCTCCCCTCTGTGCATTCTCACAGCCCATGCTGGCTGCTCAGCTCTAGCTCTGTCAGGAGCAGGCTTTTGGAGCTGTTCAAACAAGCCACTAAATTACACAGGCCATTCAAAATGGAGAATTTGCTGAGGTGGTAACTCTTACGCAACCTGCAGTTTCCATGAAAGGAAAGTTCTGGTTTTCTTAAACTGGTGCTTGTCCTGCAAAGGCACCATGCAAGAGTTACCAGCCTGCCAGGCTGAGTGGAGAACCAGAATCAAAATATGGTTTTTCCAGCCGTTAACAAGACAGACACATGGATGGATCAAACTGGAGGTATGTTTGAATGGTGCAAACTAGATTGAATGAGCCTTGTTAGTGAGTAAGACATTACTAACTGAGGCATGCAGAACATTTTCTTCCTTGTTTTAGCAGTCTAAAACATTCCCTCTTCATCTGGATCAGAGAACTGAGATGAAATGTCACCTCTCTATGAGAAACTGTGCCTTCCTCTACACTTCCAGCAACAGCAAAGCAAAGAGTGCTTCACATTTGTTGCCAAATCCTATTGTAGTGTCATTTACTCTTTTCTCTGGGAATACACTGGCCTTCTCTGGCCTTCTTGGCCCTTCCACAGCACAAGCTCACTCTGATACCAAAGGCACCAGTGCTGCTGCAGGCTCTCCATCACCAGTTTTGCACCCTGACACCTCACTTCTAATGAGAAAGGCTCAATGTGATGATGCCATAGAAATGCACCAGTCTCATGCTGGGAGCTCAGGGCATCTTGAATGCAGGTTTTCATGCAGTGGTGTACAGTACTCCGCAAAAGCCAAGCACAGGCACTGTCTTGGTGCATCACCATGAGAACTCTTGATGTGGATGTGGGTGAATGGCAATACCACATACAAGAAAAGGTTTTTTTTTTCAGTTAATTTTTCCCGTATCTCACTTAGCAAATCCAGTTAAAACTTGAAACACTTCCATCAACAGCCATCTCAGAAAGTTTATGCCTCCCCACACAGGCCAAGGAAGTTTATAGCTTGCTCTGAAAAAAGTTCATGAGAATAGACAAAAATAGACAGTTTGCAAACAAAAAAAAAAGATTTTTATGCATCTGTGGGGTGAAGTGAGATTCCTGCTCAGCCCGAGCAGTACCATAGCCAGCCCCCGGAGTGTTCCTTTAAACAGCTCTCTGAAATTCCCAGAGTCACTGTCTGAAACCAGCACTTCAGTGTGTGACCTTTGCGGGTTACAGTAGAGTTAGGCACTGGGCCACTCTCATGCAAGTTCCGTGAAACCTCAGCCCATTGCTAAACTTCCATATTGATATATTTTCTGGTTCCAGTGGTGCATAAAAGAAACAAACTCCAGAAAGCCCCACTCTGGATTTTCCCTTGCTCTCTTGTGAATCTTAAATCCATGGTGTTATTTGTTAGTATTGCCCATTCTCTCACACAGGTTCTGTTGGGTGTCCAGGAAGAGCTGCCCACCTTCCAAATGCTGATGTACTCAAAGCCCAGAATGGAGTAGCTGAAGATAAACTTCAGCATGTTTCCTTTGCCTGGTTTCCATCTCAGTGACATATTTCTTCTTTTTTTTTTCCTCATTGTCTGTACATGGCAGGAAGTGATCACATTATTGGGACATTTTGTCCCAATTCACCTGGGACAGCACCTGCGATGCTTCTTCATCAGTTTTACATTGAAGAAGGACAGCTCTTATGCTTCTCCCCACTCTGTGCCTTTGCAGGTCCATTGCATATTTCTGCCTGCAAAAACACCCCTGATGTCAATGAGCTCACTCAGAAGAAGACTCCTCTTTGCAAGGGATCCTTTGGGAATGTAATCTCTGTGTAAGCATCCTCTCCTTTGGCAAGAAACTGATAGCCACATGTTTGTGTCCTGATGACTCTGAGTACCCGGGTTAGCCCTTGGAAACATGAGTAGCCAGCACAAATTGTGACCAGCTGGGTACCTAAAGCCCAAAGTGTGAAAGAGAACAAATCCTGCAGTTCTGCTGCACGCCCACTCATATGGGCGTTCATCTAATTCAGCCCCTGATGTCTTTCATGCATTAGTGCCACACTTTTGCCCTATCTCATTCTTCCTTTGCATCTCCACATCCTTCTCCATAACTTTAAATCTCAGCTCTCTTGTGATGCATCTTCTTCTGTGGTGCCTCTAGCAGAAGGGATTCAAAGAAGGTCCTCCATGGCAGATGTGAAGTTAGATGTGATGAATGAGGACCCTGATAACTATGTTCTTACCTTCTTGGCACTAATGACTCCTGAGCCAAAATAGGTGGATAAAGAAGCTGGAAAAGCCCATCCTGAAGCCCAGGAAGGGTTAATGCAGCTGCATCTGGCTGGCAAATGAACACAGTAGCAGGAAGACTCAGATGGGGATATATTTGTGCACAGGGGACAGATAGGGATGGAAGTGCTGGGAGAGGCCATGCTGGGGCTGAGGCCAGTATACCTTTGTTGCCACCTCACCCTCCCTGCAATGTCAGATCTTGCCACAGCTTTCGGTACTGCTAGTGTTTAATGACTTGAGTTCTCTGCAAATGAGAAAATGGGGAACGGGAAAGCAAACAAGTCCTTTCTTCACCCTTTACACCTTTCTTTGATCTCTTTCCTCACCTTTCTGTTGAGCCTCACCCTTTTCTGTGGGAATATCTCATCATGGGTAGTGACAGTCTTTGCCCCACTTGGGCTGCAGTGGTATGTGCGATGTGCAACTGACCTGGCTCATTGCAGCTCAGTGACACATGGGAGAGAATATTCCTGGGAAGCCACACGGGATGGCAGAGCAGAGGGCTTAAACAGTACAAAAGAAAGATGTTATTTGTAGATGGTGGAGCCTCTGTGAGCACCAAGGGTGGTTTGTCCTTTCCAATCTGCCAAGCTCCCTGTGGGACACAGCAGAGCTGAAGAGCTGTTCACTTTGGCTGTTTAGGGAGTAAATAGCAAAAGAGCGAATAGCAAAAAAATTCTATTTAAGGTTTGCAGAAGTTTCTATGTTTTCTAACTCTCCTCTTCAGAAAAAAGAACCTATGAAAACCTTCTCAATGCCTATGTCTTTGTGGAAAAATTGCCTTTGACTAGTGTCCAAACAGCAACCCACAAAGAGAACAGTTCAGTGTTACTGAGTGTAGAGGGCTGAATGCATAACTTGTGGTTATTACTCAAGCCTACTTATATTGTCTCACAGTTTACCAGATGTCTTTGTTTCTTAATTTTCCACTTACAAAACTGGATAACAAAGATTAAAAATCCTGGATCCCTCTTTCCAGCCCTTTTCTTTTCAGTGGAAACCTTCCTTCTTGAGCTCACGTTTCATCCAGGGAGAGAACTCATATCCCTCCCTGTCCAGGGCAGTGGCAGAGCACCATCTTATTGCTGGCCTGGAGATGTGCAGATCCTCCTGCCTTGGAGAGTTAGCCATATGCTGGAGCGGGCCTGTTCAGTGCATGGGTATTGCAGCAGGGCAGGCTTTCTCCATATGAACCTAAACTGTGGTAGGAATGGAGCTGGAATTTCTCCTGGAGTTTTCTCAGCCTTCTGATGAGCCCTAATTGCTCCCAAAAGGCATCGATGCTTTGGAGACCCAGTCGTGGGCAACTACTTGTGCATTTCTTTGTAAGTATTTTCCATCAAAATGTCTGATGTTTGCTGCTTAAGTTATCTGTGGTGCTTGGCTGTTTTCATCACATGGTGTTGTTTCTGTTTCCTAACTGGAGAAACGGGCCAGCCTTTTGAGCAGGTTTTCAAACCTAGAAATTGGTTTATATGAAGTGTTACATCCACAGTTTCTGTGCTGGGAAGATGCTCACTAGCAGAACACTATCACAGCACTCTTTCCAAACTTTGCAGGGTCTCAGTGCCAAATCAAACCAAAAATCACTTTTATATTTTGCATCCTTTTCCAGTTAGAAAAGGTGAGGTTTGTTATGCTCTATGGATTTTGCAATGTGATTCCCCTAGAGCAGACAGGGAGTCTCTCCCCACCCCAGTTTTCCCAACTGCCGGTTCTTCACCCCTGGCTTTGCCATTCCCTTCTCCTCCCAAAAATGCCTGTGATACGAGTCTCCCCTGTTTCCTCTCACTTCACCAGCCAGACTTCCCACACGGAGAGGTCAGGCACTCTGAAGGCAGGTGCTCGGAGGGAGCGCAGCAGCTCAGGGCCATGACGGACAGGAAGCCTTTTACTCTAATTAGTTTTTGCAGAAGTTTGGCATTTCTCCGTGGAGCTGTTTCCCCACTGATGAGGAGCACGTATCCAGCTCTTCCTTCTCACCTCGCACGTCCGAGCCTCCCGCCGTCTCCTGCTGGGCTGCAGGGGTTCAGTCGTGGAACACGTTGCTTGGAGGAAGCAGGCAGGGGATATGTGAGGAGATAAACACTATTTTCTGATGCTGGGAGGGATTTCTTTCAACTCAGCCACGTTCACGACCTGAACCTGGATCTTTTTTGCTACTCGCTCCCACTCGACTCCTCCCTACTGGCCCAGACTCGCCAGGCTTTTGTCTGGTTAATCAGTACAACCCCTTCCAGGGCTTCCTGGGGGCTCTTTGGCCACTGGGTTATGAAGACCCATGAGTTCATTGTTTAAATTAAGTTCTTCTATATGGAAACACCACTGGTTTCCCATATGGTCTTGGCAAAGCCACCATCCGCTCCCCACCTAAATTAAATTTCACTAATTGAATTAGTTACCATTTTATCAGCTGCCGCTTTGCAGTAGTTTGTGAACCCCCAGGGGCTCAGGCCACGCTCAGTCAAGAGCTTCCCCACCTCTCTCTCTCATTTATCATCGTGACAATGCACAGCACTGGGAGAAGCAGGGGGGTGGAGTGTACTGTGCCCTTCCCAAGCATCCCAGCCATCTCTGAGCATCCTAATGATTGACCTCTGTAAGTGAAGCAGCCCTGCACTGACCCCAGACTGCTGAAAGGAAGCATTCTCCCCTTTGTAAAAATCCCCCTGTGATGGTGGCGCGGGCCAGGCTGAATGCAGAAGTGTCAGAAGGGAAGCCCCGCACGCAGGCAGTGGCGCCCTGGGACACTGCAGCTTCCATATGCCAGGGGACTAATAGCGACAGGCCTGGGCTCAGGGGACAATGCCATCACGCTGTCCCGCTGGCGAGAAAGGGAGAGGAGACACGTGGAAAGGGACAGCCTGAAGTGGGTCTGCCAGCGTCTGGCAGTGGAGCGTGGAGTGTGAAGCGTGTCACCTGCTCCAGCCCCGCCTTCCCTCAGCAGGCACCAGGAGCTCGGCTGTTGTTGTATCCCAGCAGGATGATGGGGATGCAGTGCCAGAGTGGGGCCGTGCGTGCCCCGCACTGCCACAGGTGCTTCTGGCTGCTGGACTGCACCCACTGCTCGGGGCTGTGGCTGTATTCAGGTGCCGATGGCCATTTGGAAAAGTATCGGCTCTCATGTTACAGCTTGGGGGGAGCTAGGGAAGTGTAAGAGGCACAGAAGCATCATCACCCCATGCTTCCTGACCCCCTGTCACTGCACTATCATCTCCTCTCTGTGGGGGAGGAGAGGGATGCACAAAAGCATCAGACAGGCTGGGGATGTAACCCTCTGGACTCAAACCTCCAGGAAATGCTTTCTAGGAACACGTCAGCACTGCATAATCTTAGTGGTGTGGGAATGCCTCTGTGATGGAAACCAGGGATGGTAAGCCCAGCAGGGATACGCAGGCTTAGCAAAATGAGCTTAGCAACCCCACCAGTTTGTATTTAGACCCCTTGCTGAAGGTAGACCCCTTCACTTCACTCAGGTGCTGCCAGACCTGAATTTGCTTTGCAGGTAAGGCAAAGACCCATCGGTAGTGATGATCAAGTTCAGTATTTGCAGGATGCACCCGAATAAGACCCATCAACGTCTACAGCCAAGCTCCACCACTTTCAAGAAAATGTGTCAAAGAGTGCCTTGGTTTTCCTCTGTGGACCTGTGATGCAGAAGAAACTTAGATGTCCCTAGAGAGAGGGAAACCAAACCTGAGAATGAAGGTGCTACTGCAGTTTGGAGCAGGGACAGCACGGTTCTGTCCACAGCCACCCACACACTTTGCCTTTCTGAGGCACGTACTTGAAAACAAAACAAACAAACAAAACCTGGTAAAAAAGGATCGAAGCTGAATGTGCATTTCAGTGAAGTCTGGCTAACACCCAACATATCACACGTCCTTGATAAAATGCCGACTTGTTTCAGAAACTCCAAAATGGTGTTTGAGTATCTGCAGAAAAACAGTCCCAGGAGTACTTGCTAGTCTTTCATGATCAGCAATGTGTTGATGCTTAAATTTGTAACTAGTCACTGATTTATAGCCCCAAACCAATTTTACCTTTTCCTCATAAATCATCAACAAATAGAGAGAGAGGTCACAGCAACAAATGAGTCAGAAAGTGTTAAGAACAGATTTCTTGGATAGTAAGTGGGATTTATTCAATCTGATTACCGGTTTCACCTTTTTGATTCATATTGCAGGTTTTCATCTGGTTTTCTGTTAAGTCATATCTATTGGCTTCTATTTTTACCTCTGCCAATAGACTGTAACAAAGATCAGTATCAATTTTCAAATCAGACAGTGACTGCATTAGTGAGGTTATGAAATAATGAACATAAGCTGTGAAAATGTGTGCAAAGTCTGACACCCATCAAAGTACTACAAAAGCAGCAGGTCTGAAACCTCAGCATGGTTCAGAGATTTGGATCTACATCAGTAGTAGTGATAGCAATATGGAAGTGTTCAAGCTGGTGAGTGATTTAAAGCAGCAGCTGCAGCACCAGCATGAAGAAGAGAGTGTTGGGCCAGTGGTGGGAGCAGGAAGATGGGGTGGAGGAAACAGGCACCTGGGGAGGGACACCTGGCTGTGAGGTGTTGAGCAGGGATGGTTGGGACAAGAAACAATAAGGGGAGAAGATGTGGGATGTGTACTCTGGGGTGTTTAACCAGCCTGCCTCACCTGACAGTGTTGTGAGGCATGGATGGAGATGACCTGTGAGTCCATCACCTCGGCACCTTCTGATGCAACAAGTTTAAATGTGGCTGAACCTGGGTGCCATCTCTGTTAAAGGCCTGTACCACACCTCCGCTCTCTCCCTGTCCATGCAGAGCTCTTGTTGAGCAATCCCCAAAATATTTACTTTGCTTTTGGAAGACAATGGAAATTTACTCCAGAGCTTTACCTCATCACTACTGGGACATTTGTGGGTAGCAGAGTTTCCAGCACCGTTTTGGTTCTTCCTCTGTCTGGCTCCTCCTCTACCAGAGGCATCTGGCTTTGCAGCATTACTATTTCACCCCCAATTTCATTTAAACCCATTGCCTCCAGTACTTCTGTGAACATTTCATTCATATATTCTTCGGAATTTGCATCAGCCAAAACATTAGTCATTGAAACCTCCTCTCCTCCACACTGAACAAAAACTGTCCTTTCCACAGATGAGCCCTGAGGAGCCAGGGGCTCTGCATGGGATCACATTCCCTCTCCATGTGGTTCTGGCTGAGTGGCACCTCCAGGAGAGAAGACAGATTTGCCAGCACCCATCCGCTAGCTCCATCTAGTGAAAAGCCTACCGTAGCAGCCATCAGCTTGGGGACGTGGGGTCAGCTCCCCAGGCTTCCCCAGGCCTCTGGCAGGATCACCTGGCTTCTTCAAATCCCCAGGTTGGTTGCACTGGGGAATGTGAAAGTGGCTTGAAACCTGTGGGCAGAGAGCCACTGTAGCTGTGACCCCAGCAGGATGTGGAGGGGTGTGGGAGCAGGACAAGGCATGGTGTGTTGGCTCCATGGGTCCGTGGTTTCCTTGCTGAGTGAGGAGTGAGCTGGAGCATCTCCTACTGGTCTGGGAGCCAGAGTGCTCCTTCTGCCAGGACGGTGAATTTACAGTGTGGCTGCAGAGTGAATTTGGTCTTTACACACATCTGCTTTCAACTGTCAATGTTTTCATGTGTCTTGGCACTACATTTCTGTGACCACCAGTCCAGTATCATCCACTGCCTGTCAGACATAGATGCTAGCACTAAGCAGTTCATTCTTCCCCTAGACTGTCTGTTGGGGACAGAAAGATGAATGCAGTGAACGTAAGTTTGCATCATCTGCAAGAGAAAAATTGTGCTTTAGCGTGTCTGTCTCTTTATGTCTGCACAGGTTGAACAGTGTCCTGGTTCTTTTCACAGCAGGCACAACACAGACCACCACTGTGCAGAGCTGCAACATTCCCTGGGGAAAGAGGTGCTTTTGTGCTGTCCAGAGCTGACACAGTCTTTCCTTTTCCGTTACCAGCACTCATGGTTCACCTTTTGGCAAGCCATGCCCCACCCAATTACCTGTTTCTCTAAGCCTGTTAGGATGATGGCTTAGCTTTGTCTGTTCCCTTGTCTGCCAAACCCTTTGGCTTCAGCCAGATTGTTTTTCCAAACTTTAGCTGAAGTGCATGGGTTTCAAGGTGATCTAATAGATCACAGTAATTTTAAATTCTGCAATAGCATGACAATTTTGAGCTTAAGATTTGAGACTGAGACTCCTGGCATGTTCTTGGCTGCTGCTGTTGGACAAGATTAGTAGAAGTAGGGATTCACCTGGTATTTCCTTTGTTCACTCTGTAACTCTTTGCTTTAGTCAGTGGATTCCTTCAGTGACCAAGATGAAAGTTATTATTCTGGTCTTCTTTTCTGCCACCTCACTGCCTATTGAATTCATCACTTTCATGGGAACAACACCCTGAAACATCGTAATCTGGGAAAGAAATGGGAATAATTATAGATAAACTTCTGGGTATGATGACTTAATATGGCAATTTGGCAAAAAAAATAAAAAGGCCTGTACTGTTCTCTGCTGTGCAAAAGGGGAAATCAGGGTGTGTCAGGAGGTCACTGAGAGGATGCACTTCTCTGGTGGGAACCATAATGGCTTATTGGGTCTGGTCTGCTAGCCATGCTTGGAGACATTGAAGGAGGTTGAGAAATTACTGATGTGCCAGATAAGATCTAGAAGAACAAAAAACCTACAATATTAAAACCCCTTCCTTTAGTTTAACAACTATTGTCCTTCTTGAAGATGGTTGAAAGTGATTTTGGTTTTGCCTATAAAAATCTAGATCAAAAGGAAATATCTGATATAATTGAATTCATTTAGTCAATGAGACTAATACTCTCAGCTGGCTGAGGTTTAGGAATCTAAATCTGGAATAAAGGCTACATTTTTAAGAATAAACATAACAATTCACTTCATTTGAGCAATCTGGGGAACTGCAGTGTTATTCATAGATTACATTCCTCTCTGCAATAGAAAAAGGATCATTAATCATTCTTGGTTTTTTTAAGAGCAACATTGTAGTAATTCCAATCTCCCTTCCAGGCAAAAGCAAATAATTTATGTAAGTTTTGAAAATCATTTTGTGCTTGGTGCTCTACTGTGTGACTCACAAAGTTTCTTGTGTTTCTTTATCTTTTGTTTCATTCCCTCTCAAACAAAATATTGGGTTGAACCTTTCAGCAGTCTGCAGGTTAAACAGTGAAGATATTTTTCACCCTCAGGCCATTTTGTGGTTAGCAAAGATGAACCCTTGTGCAAAACTGGCCAGTGGCAGCTTCTCTCTCCCATTCTCTCAGCTTGGAGCACATACTCAGCAACCATATCATGAGGTAAAAGAAAATAATGGCAAAAAGTCAATTTTGTCTATCCAAATTAGGTCTTCCACTAGAAGGAGAAAAACTATAGTCTTATGTCCTATTTCTGTGTTGGTCAGGTTCTTCAACCTTGAAACTTCATTTTTTCACTATAACCCTGCAGTATCTCTCCTGTCTGGGAGCTTGATAGAGATTTAAAGAAATGTGGCACATACCCTCGCCGTAATAAAAGCGTTGCAAGAATGGGAAGATTCCAGGAATAGCAAATGTGGTATTACTCAATAAACATTAAGTAACAAACACCCCCTCAAGCCATGAAAGAAAAAAAAAAGTTAATTGACCTTTTTGGTACAAAATGATTAAGAAAAGTGTGTGTGATTTGAAGACGTTTGATGTTCCTCTCCACTGTGAATGCTGGATATATTACCGGAATGTCTAAGGCTCAAACTGGAATGAGGGGAAGCAAGAGAGGGGTTTTCCTCTGTGCATACTATAAAGGAGAGAAGTCAAGTGTCTTTGCATTGTGCAACACATGATTTCTGTAACTTAATCAAAATGTGTGTGCAGGCTAGGGGTGGGGGGGGGGGGGGGGAGAGTTAGATTGCGTTGATAGCGCATTGCTTAGAGAAATTCCAGTTCCTGAAGCTCTTAACGAAAGAATTCACCATGAGGAGGGGGAAGGGTTGGCAAGGAAGGCCTTTTTTTCTCAAGAACTCCCATTTGGAACATATTATGCTCTTGCAACATGGGATGGATAAACACTGTATTAATGATTAGATGGAGACCAAGAGCTGAATTTGTTTGCGTTTGATAAAGCAGTTGTTCTATTGACCATATGTCTTTACTCTGGGGAAGAAATAGCTGTTAAGGGAAAGCACGTCTCTTTGTGAGAATTAACTGGGCTCTGTGTAAAGGATGAACAGTCACTTGAACTTGCCTAAAGCCGCTGACATTTTTACCTCTGTGCAAGTTTCACTTTCAGAAACCAGCTGTCAAGTTATCAGGGTGAGAGATGATCATTTCAATCTGCTAGGTTTCTGGTGATGTGCATGACAAGCATCACAGGACTGTCATGAACTGGAATCCAATGCATTGCAAGAGAAAGGAAAAATAAACCATACACATTTATAAACAGCTAAATATAGAAGTGAAGCATCACCTGGGCTGATGTGAAGGTGCACAGAAGCATCCAGATTTGCATTATATAGAAATTCCAGCATGTTCTTCTGGATCTTTTTCCTAAACCTACCTTTTAATTTTTAAGCCACAGTCCTCAAGTTTTCAGGTACTTTTTCCAGGTGCAAAATGTTTGGAAGAACCACACCAAAATCTGAGCAGATCTTCCAGCTGGTTGCCTAGACAGGCAGTCCTGCTCCCATTTGTCCTGGCTGGCCAAGATGGAGAATGGATCCGTCAAGAAAAATTGCTTTCCATGTAACCCAGATGGGCCCTGGAAAGGGAATAAACAAAAGTGTTTTGCAAGATTTTGCACCTGCTGCTCTCCTACCAAAGTTTTTAGGATTTTTTTCTCTACAACTTAAAAACAATGTTAGACCTTTTAGATGGGAAATAATAAATCGGCAGCTTTTGACCTGGAATTTCTCTTGGACTTGTCTGTCCAGGAGAAAGACCAGCACTGGGATGACAGCATTAGATTTAAAAAAAAAATCTTACCCTCAGTTAAATTTTTAATTTATTTTATTTTCCAAAATGAACCGTATATTCTTTGCTGGTTTTCCCATTTTACTGAAACTGTGTGGCTTTGGAAAATCTGAATTTTATCTACACGCTGAAGTTCACCCCAAGTATCACAAATAGTGACAAACTAATTCTCAGTAAAGAACCCAAAGTTCTTGAGTATTAAAAAATACTGCTTTTTTTAAAATAAAATTAAATACTTTGTGAGAAGTTGTAACATCCCTAGATAATGATCTACCAGTGCAGAGAAAGGTTTCATCTGTTGCCTCTTGGAGTGATTTTCTCCCTCCCTGAATCAAAAAGGAAAAAGGTTTCAATAAGCCTGAAGGACTGAAGAGGGCTCCATTTTGAGTAATATCAGTTTTCCACCCTTCAGTATAAGGGAAAGTCATGTTCCTCTGCTATTTGGGAATGACTCAATGCCAGACCATAGGATGAATTCCATGAGTGTGGGTGAGACTGTTGGATTGAGAACAAATAAGACAGTGCAAAAAGAAATAGGCTGGAACATCTACAGACACCTGTTATTGCTCAGGAATCACAGATGTGCAGCTGGAAGAGGAGATTATATATATGGCGTGGTTGGGAAGGATGCAAAGTGGAGAGCAGAGATACTCTTCCAGTTGGAAGAAGGAGAGTTGCTGAGGGAACTGCCAGGGTCCCTATGACCAAGAGCTGCCTGAGCAACAAGGCATTCCCAAGACATGATGCTTGCTAAAGGAGGGACTGCTTCAAGCGAGAGCAGAAATTGGGCATATCTCAAACAGCCACATGGGAAGGACAATGGCCAGTAATTTATCTAGATTAGACATGTTTCCAGGGGAAACACAGGAGACGGAGGCAGATCACTTGGATAGGCACCTCAGTGAATGTGTGAAAAGAGTGGAAAACAGAAGTGGGAGAAATTTGGGTGCCTCATAAGGACAATGTACAATGCAGATTTGCTGGGGCATCAAAACAGTATCCAGGCAGGAACAGTTTTTGAAGGATTCAGACCTGAGAAGGGTGTAGTGATGAAGACCATATTTTAGACATGATGTCTGGATGCTCCAGAGGTTTGGGGTTTTGGACCACTGGGCTCAGCAGAGCATAAGGGCTGCTCCTCTGTGCTGCCCTGGGGGGATAACCTGGGAAGGGGATTATCTTATCTGGATGTGAGTTACTGTTGTGCCACCATCTAGGGTCCATGGTATCAAAAGCAAAAGGAAGAACTTCTGATAGAAGTTGTTCCTCTCTAATGGATGCTTTGCCTACTGCTTTCTACAGGAGGTTGCAATTGTTCCACTGCGGTGACTGCTAAAAAAGGAAATAACCCTAAAGGTTGGGAGCTGCTGCAAGATACTTGCAAGCATGTCACATGCAATGACAAGGGCTAAGTGATGTCTTCTGGTGTTTTTACACTTTGTATTGAAACAAAAAAGAGGCAGGGTGTTTTTACACTTCATTTTGAAAGGGAACTCGTAGTTAGGTCAGTGTGCCATACGGAAAAGCTCTTGCAAATGTCAGTTGCCAGGTAGCACATGTTGGAAAAGTTTTCTATGGCTTGATTCTGGCTGAAGTTTACAAGTGCAGGGGAGTAACATTATGTGAAGGTTTGTGCACAGTCAGTAGCTTTCGCTTGACCTAATACTGTGCTGCTTAAATTCAGCTTGAAAGAACAGTTGGAGCTTTATAAGCAATGCAGGGGCAGGCAAGGGAATGTAATCAGAACCCAGAAGCCTTTCTGTTTCCCTGCTCTGGACATTTATTTGTAGTTCATTTACATCAGCATTTTATGTCTGTAGACAAACTCATTACAGAGGCATCTTAGAAATCCTCATTACTGACCACTGGTAGGAGATGACATATATGTAAGAGCTGGGGTGTAGAAGGAAAAGGTTGGAATCAGCCAAATTTGAAGGCCTTTGTGGCAACAGGAAGGATAACCTCTTCCAGTACATACCTGAGATGCAATGAATGGTGAATGCACATCTATGGAATCACAGCTAGAATATCCCCACAGTCCATTGCCAGGGAACCTTCTACATCCAAAGCAGGTCCCTCTTGATACTTCTCTAGGTTTTTGGCAAGTGTCAGCCTCCTCCTCATCTATTGGTGTCCTGCACATATCTTGGCTCCTGCCTGTGCCACTGCTCTCCAGAGCTGCTTATGAGAAGTAGAAGCTGGTGTAACTACTGGGTTAATAGAGAAGAGAACTTCCCTGGGGCTTTCAGAGTCCTACTGGAAAGTCATAAACTAAGCACCTGGTGAGAAAACAATTGTTTGAACCCAAAAAGGATGCCCCCCGTCTCCTCACCAACAGTTTCCCAGGTTGTTTTCTGCATGTAATTTGCATTTTTGGAGACATTTAAAGACTACCAGATACAAATGACAGCTGCTGAGTGCTCTGGTTGGCAGCCTGGGAAAGCACTCTCCTAAAAGCCCCAGGAGGCAGCCTTCTGAGCAGAGTGCTGCCAGCTCTGGGCACACAAGAGCAAGGTCTCTGTGGGGCACCGCGCTTTCAGGCAGCCGCGCTGCACCGCGGGCCGAGGGCAGGCACAGCGACGACTCCTCTTATAGAGGCAGACCACGAGAGAGCACACAGTAGGTAAAGGCTGTCCCTGGCAATGCTGGTGTATATCAGAGGAGTCTGAAATGTTTTTCCCTACTGTTCCTTTAATGTGGAGCCTGGCAGCCTCAGGATCCAGGATCCAGTGAAGCATGGCCACACTCCATAAACTGTAGACTTTCAAACTTTTTTGGACCTCAGCAGATGATCCATCTACCCTTCATAATTTTTATTAAAACCCTCATGGGTTTTAATGCCATTGTTTGATGTTATTAGCAACAGAGCTGCTATTTCTAAGTGTAGAGGGAAATTTTCAGCTGGTCTGATACTGGTTTTCTCCTACTAAACAAGTGGACAAGCCAATGGTCACAATGAACCAGGAGATAGGCTCTAATGTGCAAGTGGGACAGGCAGTGCCTGAATTACAATGGGGAATGGCTGGTGTCCCTCACAGCAGCTTCCTCACACAACCGTCTGCACGAGGAAAGCTGCTTCACAGCATCATTTTCAGCCTCCTTAGCACTAAACCTTACAGCTGAAGGGTATTTACAGCACTACACATCCTCTTTACATTTGGTTTGGTACATGGATATAACAAGCTCAGCAGAATCATTTACTATTATTTAGCTCCAGGTAAAATAGATCAGTATTAAACACATGCATGTCACTCAGAAATACCATTAGAATGTTAAGGTAGTATTATCTCCTCTCCTATTGTATGTCTCCTCTCATGTGTAAAGGTATCACTTTGGCTGCAGATAAGAGTGTTACTGTGCAATAGTCTCAGCCACATTTGTTTCTGGCTGACAAGCAGCATCCCTTTTCTCTCCTTAGTTGCTCTGATCAAATAAATGTCTGATTTTCTTTCTTTAGTGCTGTTACAAGCCGCCCATGAGCCCACAAACTAAAAAGTTTAAATCTGGGTGGAGGGGTGGAGCATCTCCTGCAGCTGCAGCATGGTGGAGTGGAGCTGGCAGCTCAGCTGAGAAGCTTGTCCAGGAGTGTCACAGCTGTGACAACTTGTATTAACCATATTCATGACCACAGATTAGGATCCAGGAAAGGAGTGGTATATTTGTGTTCAAAAAATGACTGGACATGGCACTTAGTGCCCCAGTCTAGTTGACAAGGTGGTGATCAGTTGAAAGCTGGACTTGATGATCTTAGAGGTCTTTTCCAACCTAAATGATTCTGTGATGTAATTCTGTGATAACAGCTATGGTGCACTGGCTTCCCAGGGTTAGCCCTTCAGGGAAAATTTTGCAAGAGTGCCATTAGGGAGACATTCCTAGTTACTTCAGTCCTAATCTGACTGCCCAGGAGCTCATGACTCCCCACAGCACAGACAGAAGCATATCAGGTTCCTAGGATGGCAGTGACATCTTCATTGTGGAGTGCTGAGGATAGAGGTGTGCGAATCATTAACATCAGGGGACAGCTCTAGTCCTAATCTCTGTTGGGGACCTCAGCCATCCCTGAAAGATGAAGTTTACCTGGGGTGAAGAGCAGTATTTCTTATTTTTCTTAGTGAAATCCACAGAAAAGTGTAACATATGTGGATGTGTGAAAGGCTGGTAAGAGCTCTTATCTGCAGGGCAGCACATAGTGGTTCTGCTGAGGTGGATTTATTGCTGTCAGTTCTCCTTAGCTGATACCAGCACCCCAGACATGGGAACTCTCTTTTGTGGTGCCACTATCTTTGAGTCCCTGAAATCATTTGTGTGACTGAGATGCTGCAGAGACCTTTTGTTGTCCTGTCCAATTCCCAACAACAATAACAATGTGTAAACAAATACCATTCCTGTAAATTAGCATTTAATTAGATTAGTGGAAGGAGTTCAGTGAGATGTAGCCTAGAAACAAGATTTCACAGAGAGGCTTCTGTGGCTTCATGTCCTGAGCTCATCTGGCTCTGCAAGCAGGATGCTGAGCCTGTTGGGAAGACTGTGCCAGACATTTGCTGGGTGCCGGCATCACCCAGAGGGTCCCAGCAAAGGGTCCAGTCCCAGCTGTGCTGTGTGGGGACTGCCTATCTGCAGGCTGCTTGTTGGGAACCTCCCCAGACATGCACAGTGCTTTTCAAGTACACTTGAGAACCACACCAAGGGGTGCCAGGGGTCTCCTTGCCTTGTAGCTACAGGACCTGCAGTGGCTGATGCATCTACACTGACATCCATGCAGCAATGGCTGCCTGTGGCACCTTGGACTTCAGGGTGACATAGATACAGATTACTGCAGATTACTACAATTTCAGCATCCCACGAGGCTTTGTTTGGCTGAGTCCTGCACTCACTCTGGTCCTTATCTCCAGACCATTCTGGTCTGTTCTGGGTTTGCATTTGCCTTGCCTCCATCCTGAGGCTGCGCAGGATTATGCCATGACACCAACGGTCTTTCCCTCACTTGTGATGAAGGTGGAGGGAACTGACTCCCACACAGGAGATGATTTTTAAAATCAATGTGTTTATGTCCTGCGATGGATATGGAAATGCATACACCGAGTTTCATTGAAGAGGACTCTCTTGTTCATGCCTCTTCTGATCCCAAGAAAAAGGGCAAGAAAGAAAGTAGCTTGAACATGCAAAAGACTCAAATACTTCTGTGAAGGACACATTACAGTTCCTCCATTCATCACCAGTTATTTCCAGATAGTCCAGATTCTGTGTGCCAATATGACTTGCCTTTCCCCGAGTTCCTCCCCGCTTCTCTAACACAAAGAAACAAGATGGAGTGCTCATTTCAAGAGTTATTTCCAAACTGTTGTATTTTCTTTTCAGAGGCTCTCAGCAGAAGCAGGGAACAGCCTTCTGTACGTGTCAGCATGAACTAGAACACTTCCTAGCTTGACCTGCTTCAAGAAGAGTAAACACAGATGCCTGAAATGTGAGTTAAAAATTGTACTGCACACACATAAATAGTCTTCTAGCTAAGGTAGTAAAATAACACAGCTGTGCTTCTCTAGAACTAAAAGAGTCAGACTCTCATGAGGAGATACACTGATTTAAGTGGCTGCTTCTCTGGTCTTCTGTTTCCCTGAAAGCTATTTTTTTTACCATGGAAGATCACACAGTCACCACTTCTTGGTTTTGGGAGCTATGATGGTGCTGGTCTGTAGTGATCTCCCTATGCTGTTGGCTGCTGCCCTGTGCTGTGCCTGGGGGTGGTGTTCCTCCTGGGCTTTGAGTCTGTCCAGTGCTCCTATAGCAGCAGGTGTGGTGGACTCTCTTGGACTCACGTTTTACCTGTGCTCTGACTGGTCCTGAGCTGGATGCAGCCACATACACTGGCCTGTACCCAGCCTCTGCCAGTTCTGAGTAGGGCTGCTGCATCTCAAAGCCCTCTTGCTTCAGTTAGCAAAAGCTGCAGTGGAACAAAACCCCCATACTTTGGTTTGCAGAACAGAAATGCTGTTGCAGCAATGCCAAAATGCTGCCTTCCCTGCGATAGTAAAGGCAGGGAAGACATGGAAAAGGCTTCCACCCTTCCTGTCACGTGCCCAGGCCAGGTTTAGTTCATCTGCCTTCAACTGGGTTGCTTCAAGTATTCACGGTGCTGTTCAAGAGTGAAACAAGGTTCATAAAACAGCTGGATTTCAGAGAACAGTTTTTTTTTTTTGGTTATGTCTCAGGGATTGGTGAACTACAGAGCCCAGGGCAACACACTTACAGCACTGCCTTCCATTGCTGCCCTAAAGATCCTCTGTCTTGGAGAAGGAAGGGGAAGGATTAGAGCTCACAGTTATTCAGTGCCAGCTGAGTCAGGGCACTCAGCTCAGTCGGGGCACTGCTTTACTTGCCTCTTATCTTTATGTTAATCACATTTTATAATTTTTATGGTTAGGAAAAGGAAATAAAACCTTAGAGATACAGAAAACCCTGAACACAATATCCAGGCAAAGACACTCTTCTGGCTGACGTAAATGCAGCTTCTGGTGTTAGTTACATCCAGGCTTTGATCTTCCTCCATGTCAGCTACTTATGCTATCAGAAATAAATATACATTTTGATTTACACCACTGCAAATAAGAGATACTGTCCAACAATGCTGCATTTGTAGGAATAATTTGGCCTGACTCACATTTCAGTTTCTTCCAGAGCCTTCTGGCTGTGGTGGAATTGCAGTGAGTTGATGTTCATTTGCAAAGAGGAGCTTTTTTCTTACAGTCACATTTGCCAAATCATAACACACTAAATGGTCCATAAGTTTCAGCATGACAGGGGAAATTCCCCCAGGTTTCCTTTACTACTCTAACAGAAGTCAGTCCCATAGATTTTACAGTTTTGGAGAAGCTTAGAAGCAAAGAATTTATGAGAGAGGAGACAACTCACAAGATGTCAGATTTCCTTCTTGCTCTTTGCACAACTCCTGGGATTTCCCTGCTGGTGAAAGACTCTGATGCTTTCCCCACTTCTCATTTCTGTGACTTCCTTAGGGCTGGGCTTGTCAAATCTGCAAGCTGCAGGTAATGCAGACCCAGTGAATCCAGGAGGGACGAGCTCTGTGGGAACAAGCACGACTGGGAGCTGGTGGAAATGTCCCAACACAGTGGCTACAAGCTTCTGTGAACAAGCTCAGTTAAGGCAGGAAGGCAGGTGGGACTGCGGCAGCTGCAGCATAATGCTTCCCACATTAGCTGCAGCTGCCGCAGTCCCACCTGCCTTCCTGCCTTAACTGAGCTCTGCAGTAGCTCTGCTTAAGCTCCTGCTACTGATATCTTCCTGTCCCTGGGTTGCAAGGAGTCTGGGCTGTTTCCCTTCCCTCCGTTTCCTTCCTCTGCCCCTCTGCAGCCTCATCAGGTAGCTGAAAGGCAAGAGAGGAGCCAGTGCTTTTTCTCTCTTCTTGATGAAACACACATCCTGTGGGGACCACACAAAGGTGACACTGTCACAGGTAAGTATCCTCTCCAGCATGGATCTGGCAGATGGAGCATGCTCACAGCACATGCATGGAAATTGTACACAGGACAATTGTAATTTCATACTCTGAGTGAAGGTGAAACACTTGGTGTGGAAGAAGCCGATTTCTGTTCTCTTGGATTTAGGTCCCTCATTCTAGGCAAGAAGATTTCAATACCAGAGCACCTGGCAGTACTTTGCCACAGATAATGACCTATTTATAGAGGAAAGGAACTATACTCCCTTCTCGTGCACTTTCAAACCAGAGAAGAAATTTCTGTATCATCATAGCAATCTTGCCAAGCTGGGATGATCCTTTTTATAGTCAAAATTAATTGATAGTGGCTGTCCAACTGTTAGAGTTGCCTTTTCTGTGCTCTCCACTTGTTTATCTGACTCCTGGACTGCAGTTAGTCTCTCTTCAGCACCATTAGCTTGAAGAGCAGTTAACTTAACTTACATTTTTCAGAGTCTTATCTCAGAAGTGGATGTCATCATTTTAGCTCAGCCATAAACCTCTCATTTTGCTTTGATGAGAAGTGATGTTTTTCAGAGTGGGGGGTTGGCATATGCACTTGGCAGAAGGGAAGTTCCTTTCCTTCCTTTTCTTTCCCCCTTTCTTCCTTAGGTTGAATTTTTTTGTCTCTCTTAAAAATGGCTTTTTGTTTACTCACAGTCTTTACTCACATCCCTTCTTCTTACAGCTGTAATTCAGTTTTCTTCTTTATGCATCTTCAATGCTGTGGTTTCCTAAAAAATCTGAGCAGAATCTCTGAGTTACAAAGGAAGAAGGAGGCCTTCCTTAGCCCCCTTAACATACAATAAATAAAGTGCTGAGAAAATGTTTTATTATCATGAATGAACAGCCACAGCTACTTCAAAATAAAAACTCTAAAGAAATGTTTTCACTTAAGGGTAGAACCTTTAAGGCCAAGACAATGTTTTTTTGTCCTGGGTTTCCCCAGAAGTTTCTCCCTAAAGCCAGCTGAGTTGCTGTTCACTTCCCAGCCCTCCTTGGGTGGGAACAGATACTGTGGTGGCAGCAGCAGGCAAAAAGCTGAATGAGCTCAGCCAGTTCTCTGCCCAACCTAAGGGGAGACACAGACCTCCATCACCAGGGCTTCAGGTCACAGCCTCTCCTTAATCTGGCAGATTAAGCGCTACAGTAACACCAACAGGGGTGAAAAGGGGGTTTCCTGATGGTGAGCTGTATCTGAACTTTACTGCTGTTGGTAGTGGAGCTCACAGTGTTAAACAGGAGAGCTGTACTTGACGCTCGCGTGTTGGTTTTAGTTCAGCTCATTAATCTAACTGAAGCATTGCTGGCTTCAGCCACAGCGAGGATTGAGAGGGGCAGCAAAACAAACGGAAGCCTGAATATCTGCCCAGGTTATCAGCACCTCC
Source organism: Vidua macroura (assembly GCF_024509145.1). Classification (NCBI taxonomy): domain Eukaryota; kingdom Metazoa; phylum Chordata; class Aves; order Passeriformes; family Viduidae; genus Vidua; species Vidua macroura. The sequence goes on from NC_071576.1 coordinate 37,956,703, forward strand.
CTTCCATCAGCTAACACCCTGGGATTGATCAGTTCAGGGGGTTCTAACCCCTACTCTCTTGTCTGACTTTTTTATTACTATAATTCTATTCAGGATATATTGTGAGGAATATTGACCAGGCGGGCGTGAAATACACAGAAATAAGAATAAATCATTACCTGTGCTGCCAGCCAGAACTGAGGACAGACAGGGTGGTTTTTCATCATCATACTGATGATTCCCTTTTTTGCTCTTATGTACAGGATTGACAGTTCATTGTGACCTGAATAAGACCATCTGCAGATAAAGCACAGGTGCTGCAATTTGCTGAAGGATATTTCTGAATATTTTATCCTCAGAGCTCTTGTTTCCTTATCAATGCTCAAAAGCTTTCCTTCTTTCAATTTTATCCTTTTATTTATTGGGAGGTGAGATGATTTTTAGAAAGCTTTCTTCTTGGATGGCTTAATTCAGATAGATCATGTTGACCATGTTTGTGGCTGATCCTCTGTACAATTCAGGACTAAGGCTCGGATCTTGGGAGGATGTGCTTTTAAATCTGTGAACCTCAGCTTCTCTCCAAGACCTGTGCAGATGTTGCACAAGAAACTGTACTCATACCAGGAGGGTTACACCCATGCAAAATAGACATGAACAATGGGGACAACAGGGCTGCACAATGACCAGGAATAATATCTGTTGACCCTCAGGGTGCAGTTTCCCATTTAGGCTTAATCTGATTGACTGTGGGCTGCTGGTGAAAGGGTGGTCCTGCTCTTCCTGCCTGCTCCTACCCATGCGTTCCTGGCAGTCCTTTGCACTGGAAGCTGTGATCCTAGAGGCTACAGAAAGAACCAACAGAATTTTTTTAAAAATTATTTTTCTGTAGAATTAACAAGCAAATCCAAATCACTTCCAGTGCAATACCCCTAGGTACAATGCAGGAGATCAACAGGTCATCTGGAGACCTAGAGCTGGACTGGATTAAAGATAATCAGAAAACAGATTATTCAATACCCACCTTTTACACTACAGCCTCTGGGGAACCACTCCTCTCTCCACCTATCAATGTAACAACACAAAGCAAGTCCTGCTGAGCAACCAGCATGAGAGCAAGGGACCAATATCAGCCCCAGCTCTCTGTGATCACCTGTGCTGCCCACAGCAGTCACTTTGTCTGTATTTCCCATGCTCTATCTCCCACTGCAGTTCCACCTGCACAAAGCACCAACCAGAAAATGTTTTTGAGGGAACCTGGGATGCTTCCACAAGCTGTTTCTCCTTCAGATGTGGTGGAAAAAAGAAATGTGTAATAGTTTGATCTCATTCTCCACAGGTTCCTGGGAGGTGGGATGGCTGTGGGGATGACAGTGACATCCTGATTCCTCAGACTGGAATACTCCTGCCTGTGATGTGGCATGGTGTGGAAATAGATTTCTTCCTCATGGATGGCTGCCATCCTCCTCCTCTTGAGGCAGTGTAAAGGGACAATAGCTGCAAGAAAGCCTCTGCAGGCGCAGAGAGGTTTGTGAAAAGGTGATGGCCAAGCATGTGTAAGTGCACAGGAGAGCCAAAGCCATGGAAGGGGCTCTGAGTAGAAATATATTTTCCAAGGAGCCCTGTGTGGGAAGCCAATTTGCAAAGACTTGCTGACCAATGCAGCCTTGGAGGTGTGTGTATGTCCTGCAAAGAAGAGACATGTATGCTCAGTAACACAGATTGCAAGTGGCAAAACCCAATGCAGCATCTCCTGGATGTTTCCCTGTGTTGTTTTTATGCACTCAGTTGTCCATTTATATTATTCTTGTTTCATCTCTGACATGGGTTTCTTCTCAGGTTAATTCCCTCTGGCTTCTAGGAGAGTGGGATGTGACCCCTCCTGACATTTGTTTAGTGAGTTATGCTTGCCTTCCGGAGAACACAAACAAGCTGCTGGACTTCCTCCCTTTAACTTTAGCTCTGGTCCAGCTCCTTGCTGCACTTACTCTGGCTTCATGCCGATACAGCAGAGATTGGCATCAGGCTTCTCAACTTCTGCTTGCAAAAGTGCCTATTTCAAGAGGAACTTATGCCCAACCATGTTAAAAGACACGTAAGTATGTAATCCCCTTGATTTCACTCAAAATGAGACTGTCTTTAAGGATCTGGTCATAATCATTTGAGAAAGCCACTTGGATTTAGGTCTGTAAGTAGTGATGTCCTTTCTAAAAATACGCCCTATACTCCAAAAGCACCCTGTCAATGCCAGCATTGTCCCTCCTGTCCCACCCTGCCCAGCAGGCAATTCAAGGACTATTATGAGAAAAATAGAAATAATTTCCATCTCACAACAGCCAGACCTGAATATAACCACTGATGAAAATGTAAGACCACCATCACAATAATTTGGTTTGGAAACCAAAATGAAGCATCCTCTTTGCTCATGGGAACATAAATTGTATTCACATAACAAAGAAATTAGGTAAAAGGAAGTATATTGAGGAACTCAGGAAGTGAAAAGTCTTTCATTGCTATATTCTTGCAAGAGCTAATACAAAGCAACATGATTAGTCGGTTCTTCAGCAGCTTCCTATTTCCATCACCAGACTACTTTAATCTTTATGGTAGTGAACATGTTTTTCTGAAGGTAATCTGGATGAACTTGATGCCTGGCAGAGTCCAACTGTGTTTCTGTGCACAGGTGTAGTATGGATGATCTTGTGGTGATCAGATTTCAGAGATATCTTTCACACCACTCATCAGCCCCCACTTGCTCTCAACTTTTCATCTACCTCAGCCACAGCATCTCTTTGTAGAGGTGCTATTTCTTACATTTTCGTTATTGTTTTTCAGTGCTACTTGACCATGGAATGAGGAGCCTACTGATGTGTTACATCTGAGCATCCCAGCTTTCGGCCAGGCTGACAACATTAAGGCCAAAATACTGGACTGTTATTAATGAGCAAATTCCACTTCTAGGACAATTTTGGTGCGTGCATCAGCGGTTGGCCCAATTCACTTTCTTTTCTCTCAAATGGAGAGAAAAGAAAGTCCTTTCTCATGCCCACAGGTTCTAGAGCTACAGGCTTCTGTTCCTTGCCTCCCCTTGTGCCCCTGTGGAGGACACTGCCTAGGCACTTGTGATTTGAGAGTTTGCCTGAGATGGGTGGCTACAGCCAAAAAGTCCCTAGAGCAGAGCTGAAGAGCAACCACCAGGGTTCCCATATTTGCCTATTTCTTCCCTGGAGAGCAGGGATTCAATGCCAACAGTACAATACATTACAATAAGGGTTTTCTTTTTTGTCAAAACAACTGTCTATTTCTAAGGTGACTTTTAATGAAAAGTGTTTATCAACATTGCAGAGAGAAGGGTGGAGGATGTTCTGCTTTCTGCCATGTTACTCCTCTTTCCCTTCACTTTAAAAAATAAGGATGGAATGAAGGAGAGGAGAACTGGAGCTGAAGAAGACCATAAACTGAAATGTTTGCAAAGGGAAGTTTTCTGTTTAGCTTTCTTCATCATATTTTGCAAAACATTTACATATTTCAAATGGAATCACAAATTGAAAAGGCCAGGCAATGTCCTCAGTGGAGACATGCTGGCTCTGTGCCGGGCTGCCCCCATGGTAAGGGGGACCCAGCCTGGCAGTGGCAGCACATCTGCTCCTACACCCACTTCTGTTCTGGGGGACAGAACATCCCAGTCTAGTTTAATCTGCAGAGGAAAGGTAGCATAGGGACCTTTACACTGGTCACCATTTTCCATAAAGCACCTCCCTATCTGGGCCATTAATTTCAGCCAAGCCACTTTCACATTTATGATGATCTGAGAGAAGGAGGATGTCCTAAATATACAGGACCAGACTCCCATGGGCGTAGGCTTATTTCAGTTGCGTTCAAGGCAAGCAGGGGCAAGGTCTGAGGCGTGTGTGAAGAAGAGAATGAGGAAAATTGGTCTAAAAGCCAAAAGGACATAATAAAAATTACAGTGATTAAAACTAGCCAGGTACAACAGCTGTCTCTGCTTGCAGATTTGCAAACAAGGCACCCTCCATTCTTCAGCACTGCAGACAGGGAGACAATTAAACAACACACAAAACCCCCTTCAAAAATTTAATAAGGACCTTGCTGTAAGAAGAGCCATGCTGATGTGAGGGTTCCCTGCTAGCCAGTCACCTGTCCATGCAGCCAGCAGGTCGGGTGGGTGCTAATTGGGGCTATTGTGCAGATACCTGGTACAGCAAGGGAGGAACCATGGTGGCTGCTACCACATGATTTCCCTTCACCTGTTTTACTGGGACCCGCTTGACTCTTCAACACTTTCTCTGTGTCCAGTTTGAGATAGGATTACAGATCATTTCAGGTGGCAGAAGGAATTTGAAATTACGCGTTTCCTCACATTCATCGTGTTTGGACTATTTCTAGTTGGGAACATCTCCTGGATGAATCTGATAATAAAATTGATCAAGCTTAACCCAGGATAACAGTGGCTGGCATGGCTCAGCCAGCAGCATTGATCTGAGTCCTGGGGCTCCTGTCCCAGGTGCCATCTGGCTGTGCAGCACCTTCCATCTGCAGAGGGAAGATTCTTCAGAAGCAAAATATATGTAACGTTGGATCAGATCACTCATCCCAAAAATCCAACGCATCCTTTCCAGCAATGGCCAGTGGTGCTTCAGAAAAGCATCTCCATTTAATATCCCCCCTTCCCACAAACCAAATAACTGGCTGTATGTGAAGGCTGTCTGAGCTGTTCTCCTTTGTTCCTCAGCTTGACGAGCCTCTGTGGGGTGGTGGCATTGCTGGGACAGGTGGGAGTTGATCCAGCATACCCAGCCAGTGCCACAATGCTGTGCCCTCTTGGGCACAGCAGGAGTCCTGTATCCCAAAGTTAATCAGAACTGTTCCTGAAGTGAGGCATTTCATCATCATTTTCTTCCTGGCTCAGCTACTGCACAAATGTTACAACTTTCTTACAGTATTTTGGTACTTTTACTTTGGATGTCAGCTGAAATTGGGAAGTGTGGTGGTGGGTAGAAATATATAAAACCTTGCTATCTTTAAAGCGAGAGCCTGAAAATGGGAGAGGTGTCAAGGCAGGTTAATTTAACAGCCTATTGGTGTTGGCAGCATCACTCTTGTTATTCCCAGAGCCATGCACCTTCCTTCTGACCTCACCGACGATGCTCGGCTACTTGCAAGGAAGTAAACAAAAAGGACTCATGGGGACTTTGGTTCCATAGAAACAGCAGGGAAAATGTCCATGCGTGCCAAGTGGAAAAGGACTAAATCAGTGGGGAAGGAAATTTTATTGTCACGAGTTCAAAGGGGATGTTACAAACAAGACAGTGGGGGGAAAAAAAAGAAAAGAAAAACAACTTCAGAAAGCCGTCCCTGAAGTCAGATCACAAAATACTACTAATGAAATCTTGCCTTAGAGCAGTTGTCAAATATGATGTGTTATTTACATCAACAGTGACTCAGGCAGCATTTACTATTTCCCCTTTAAACACAGCAGGACACTGCCTGCCCTCAGAGATTTGTGGATCCTAACCCTGCAGATGGATGGATGGACCCAGGGCTGGTGAATGGAAGGGAAAACAATGCACCGGGCAAGGGGACGGGAGAGCACGCAGACCAGCGACCACAGGTCCCCGTCAGTGTTTGGTGCGAGCGAAAGAAGCAAATGGTGTGATGGCTGTGGTGGGCAGAAAGCCTCGAGACATTTCTGCACTGAGGGGCTCTGCAGCCAGGTAAAACATGCTCCTGGTTCCCAGCCTGGCAGCTCTTGCAGAGCAGGGGACTTGCTGTGGTGTGATCCGGGCTGTTGTGGTGCCAGCAGTGCCTTGGGGCTGGGGTGGGATCGCTTTAAGCTATGCCATCTGGCCACAGTCCCCAGGGCCACCACTACCGGGGCATGCTGGAGGGGAGCAGGCACTGCCAATGCCCCTTCCCACTCTGCCAGTGGTGGGAGGAATGGATCAAGGCTGTCTGGCACGGTCCATAGGAGAGTCCAGGGTGGGGTCCCCTGAGACACAGCAGGCCTGAGAGTCCAGTCATTATATCACATCCTAGCAGTGGCAGCATCTGGGTAGCACAGATTTGTAAACAGGACAGAATATCCAAAAGTTCAAAAGTGGAAATATCTGAAGACTGTGATGAATTTCACTGTGAGCCAAGTACAAACATGACTTCACGTCTCTGAGAAGGAGATTTAGGGTTACAAATGCAGAGGGATGGTATAGCTGGGCCACTGATAATTCTTTTATTTTCCATTGCCTCCTCCAGTTGTGGAAGACCTCCATAAACATGGGAGCAGCAGGAACCTGTGTTTCACAGGACAAAGGGCTCACTATATTTAAGTGCCACTGATGGCAATGGTTGCATGCCATTGTTACTGTTGCATACTTGTTACTGTACACTTCATGAAGGCTGAATAAAGGTAGTCTTCGTACCTCCCATTTTCCTGAGATCTTGAAAGGTGAAAGAGCAAAGTGCTGTGAACAAGAGGGATGCCCTTGGGTGGGCTGTACCCTCCAGTTTGTGGAATAGCACCTGACTGGGTGCCACCTTCCTCCAAGGAGCCCTGAGCTCCTCACTACCCCATGGAGCAGTGACATGGTTCAAGGCATCAGGAGGGAAATAAAATACAAGGTACCTGCCTCTCCTGTTGCCATGTAACTGCCGCTGCTCATACAAGACAGCCTAGAGAAGGCTTTAGAAGTAGTAATTAATTTTGGTAAATCTTCCAGGCTGTATTGCTCCTGCTTGCATCAGTCTGGTGGTAGTCTAAAGAATCTGCAAGCACCTTAATCTAGACTCTGAAATAAAACCTGCAGCTGTGCATGTTTGAGTTGGTTTAAGGGTCGTGGTGGCGAGGTTTGCAACACGCTGCAGCAGGTCTGAGTCACAGCAGCAGACTCCGTCTTTGCTGAGTGAAACTTCACCAAATGCGTCTTCATTCCTGTAAAGCTGTGGGTTGGTCTCATACGTCTCTTGGAGGTTGCTCCTGCTTCCATATTGGCAAGTGTGGACACTCACAGAGAGGGAGTAACTTTAGAGGCTCCTTTTGACCATCAGGCTTAAAGATCTTTGATTTGGGGCTATGTGCTCTGGAAGTGGGAGTATATTTTCTAAATTATTCATGCCAAATTCACTCTTCTTTCACCCTCACTGCAGCATACGTGACTGAGCTTGTTATCTTTTCCTCTCAGGTGATTATTTGTTCACATTACTCATTTAAACTTTGTGGCATCCTAACACCCTCCATAAGGATCTCTAAGAATCTCTACCACAGTGTCAAAAGCATAGGCATGTGCTTTGCAGTGCCAGACTCTTGGAAAGTTGTTTTAACAGGCTTCTGCTTCCAATTAGCAAGTAAACTCCTTGGGGCACGAGTCTGGCTTCCCGTCACTCCTGGCAGGCACTCTGGTACTTTCTAAGCAAATCATCCTCATTCTCATCTTCCTACTCAGGTTGGCAAAAATCCAAAGATAGCACAGATTTCAACCACCCCAAATTCCCCATGTGAAAGGCATGTAAGCTGTTGGTGTCTGGGGCTTGTCTTACAGAAAGGAACATCCTTGCACCCTACCTTCAGGACCACTCCCCACATAACGTAGTACTTGAAAGAAGGTTTTTTGGAATCATGTCTCTCAGCAGTGCAAACAAGATATGGGAAAGATGTAAATCACACCTCTGTGAGCATCACCTGGCTAGGCTTCTCCCCAGCTTCTCCAATTTACTGATCTGCTGATGCAGTCAAGTCTCCCAGTGCTTTCTAGAGCTTTACCCAATTCAGAACTTGCCTGCTGGGATTTTGACCTCTCCCATCCCCCGTGCATTTGTTTGAAGAGATAACTCTTTATATATATATATACTTGCTCTTTGGACAGTGGGGAAACCTTTATTGTTGTCTCTGAGCTTCTGCAGCATAAAGTTCCAGGATTCCTCCATTCCCAGCTGCTGGATTCAGAAAGCTTTTCCTTTTCAAGCTTCCTGTTCACACAGGGTGGGGGTGGGAAGTGGGGGATGAGGGGGGAGGTTAGGCATTGAATAAAAGGAATTAACCATTTCCCTTCTCTGACCTTTGGGAATTTCCGTATGTGAAAGTGGCAGCTTGTGTGTCTAAGAATTATAAATGATGGGACCTTGCAAGTTACTGAATGGATGTGTGACCAAAGACCACAGGCTGCTCCCTGAGCAGGACTGGGAGTGAGGAGGGCAAAGGGGATACAGAAGAAACAGGAAAGTCTGTAGATACTGGAAGATTGCATGTTTTATAGGAATGAAAACTGCTTATAGTGCTTCAGAGAGCTTGTGAAATTGCAGCTTCCCTCCACTATGCCTTAGTTCATCTCCTGTTCACAGTACACAGCAAAAAGGAGGCCAGGAAGTAAGTTTCCATGAGAAGCTCTCATGACTCAGATCTCCCTCCTGTAGGGTTTCATCAGTTTCCCTAGAACAGGGTCACCATCCTGAAAGGAAAAGAGCCATCCTGACTTGTGTTTAACTGTATGTGTATTTAATAAACATAGCGTGTGTGTGCACAATTCTTTCTAGGCCCTTAAAATGGACTTGACAGTGCTTGAAAGTGGAACTTGCATTGCTGTTTTTGAGAAACTAGTGTTTGTGCTCTAAGCCACCCTTGCTGCTGGTTCCTGGGCACTAGGCAGACATTCAGTGCACACACCAACAGGCTCACAGCCACTCCTGTGGCACACCAGTGCACACGCGTGCAGCAGGGCTGTGGTATTTGCATTTACCAGCACCCATTACCACTGTTATTTGTGAAGAGCAGCAAATATCCCTGCGGGGGCACCCTGGCAAACTGGTGTGGGAGTAGCAAGTTTATCCAGGTAGGTTTCTCTTCTCACTTTTTGTTCTCTTGCCCCCCTAATCCATAGGAAAATTTGCTCTTGAGCTTAAATTCCTGTCTTTTTCCTAAAGCCACCAAGGGCAAGTGAGAGGGGCTATATAAGCCTGGAGGGTATGCCAAGAAGAAAGGAGATGGCAAATACTGGCAGCTGATGAGGGTCAGCAAGACTGGTGTGAGTAGCACATATGGGGCTTCAAGCATGGCCTCATAAAAGCTGATCTTGGCCTCCCAGATATCACCCATTACTCAGTGCTCTCACAAACACACACACACGAATGGTGGGACCTATTGCAGGGCTTCAGGCAGAGTGAGCCCACAATCCCCTTTTACTTTCAAGAAGCTGTTTGGGATCACTGAACATGAGGCACTGGCTGTCTGAGTTTGTGTCACTGTATTTCATGTGCCCGAGAAGCAGCTCCAAGCTAAGCATGCACCTTCATCCTCACACCCAAAGCACACCCAGCTCTTCCTTCTCCACCAGCAACGGCAGAGAGATTTCCTAAACACAGGAGGGAAAAAAACCTGCTCATACTCACTGCTGGCTGCAATTTGCAAGATGCAGAGGAAAAAATATGTTGCTCAGCAGGGCCCCTGCTGTATCCTGTATGGCATTTCTGTGGAACTAGCCAGGCCCATCTGTCTAAGCATTTACAAATTGTAAACCTAACAGGGGCGACCTGGGGAGTCCCAGGCCCTGCTGCTTTGCCAGGATGACAGAACCAGACCAAAGATGCCTTATTCCCTGCCAGGCTGCCAGAGGATGGGGATGGTGGGAAGTAGGTGGCCTCTTACCCAAACTGAAGTACGCAAACAGAAGCACCCGAACTGCATTTAGGGGGAGCCTCAAGGGTGGTTTAGGAAGGAGCTCCTCCTCACCCTTCCTTTTCTTCCTCTGCTGTGGAGATGATGGGGACAGCTAAGATGGAAGCTTGTTTTCACTCTGTAGCTGAGCATCCCTTGTCCACTGCCGTCCTCAGCACTTTCATCAGTCTGTAGATGCGACACGGACCAGCCTGTGCATCAAAGGCTTGTTAAGTTACTGCTGTGCTGTGAAAGAGAGGCAAAAAAATCCTGTTGACTGTGACAAATTAGTGAAGTTCAGGGGTGGCACTCACCCTTTTATTGGAGAGCTGCTTGTGTCTGTGCACTGCTAAAGGGATTAAAGCAGCGTGTGGCATGTTTCTGGTTCTGACAGAAACTTGAACATGCTCTAGCAGAGCTATAAAGAGAAAGGCCATGTCAATGGCAGGAGGGCTGAGGAGGGCTGGGAGTGATTAGCCACACTTGGAAGGTACAGGGGGTTGTGAGCTGTACATGCAGTGTTAACTGTCGAGGTGCTGAATCCTCCAAAGCATTGTGTTTGCAGCCAGAGGAGCCAGCTTTCTTTTCCTACCTGTGTTTTTGGGCACAGTGTGCTCTCCCAAGGCCTCTGGTGGTGTTGGCTCGTGCGTGCGGCTCAGCCCCTACTGCAACACTCTCCTCTAGAGATGGAGAGGGCTTTGGGAGGTGAGGGGTGGGTGTCTCCATTCCCATTCAAACCTTGCTCATTCAGCAAAGTAAAAGCATCAGACCTTGATATCACACAAGTAAATTAATGTTAATGAGATTTAAAAAATGAAAAAAAAGTCATAATATATTGGGAGGTAAGACAGTCACCATGCTAAGGCTAGCATTCATGCGAGCTTCCAAGGCAACTAGCTGATCATTAATGGGAGTTAACTTGTACCTGGTTACTCTGAGCTAGATTTCCTAAAGGTTTCAAGAAAATGGCCCTTTTGAATATGGCACAGTGGGAGCCTGCTCTGAGAATAAGCTCAGAAACTAACCCTACAGACAGCATAACCTGAATGCTATATTCCTAAGGACACCTGCCCAGTAATAGCAACACAAGTTACAAAGATGAAGATGTTAAGAGCAACCTGGCACAACAGACTTGCAGAGATGGGACAGATATGTCTGAAAGGACATCACATCAAGCACTGCTTTCCCCAAATGTACCCCTAGAGCAGGATTAGTCAGAAGCTCTCCGGATGGAGGGGACAGGATCCAGACTGGTCATTCATATACTGAAATAGATTTATATCAGCTGTCCAGGTGATCAGAGCTCACAGCCAGCTGGGTCCAGAAGGCTCTGCAAATGATGAACTGTAAAACTTGAGATGAATTTTACGTGGAACAAAACACTTCAAACCTCCAAGAAAACTCCTAAAAATGAATAGACAGGCCATTAGGACAATGAATTAGAATCAGAATGAATAACAATTTTTAGATGCTGCAAGACAAAGCCATTTCAAGAAGTCAGCAAGAACTCATCATTGTGTATCACACTTCCTCCTGCATGATGGCATCAGTGACAGCTTGGTATCTGGTTTTCTAAGAAGTAAAGGTAAAGCAGACATGACTAAAACACAGGGGACTTGATGAAAGTAAGGAAAGAAATCAAACAACAATCCCTAGGAAGAATGCTCAAGAAAAAGAGACAGAAAAATGCCTGTTCAAAAAAGAGTAAAGTAATACCAGTGTGAGAGGTGACAAGAGACCCTCAGATAGTGCCTCTAGAAATGCAATGCTGTGCTGAGGAAGTTGAGAATAATAAATTTTCCTAGTAGCAAGGTGCAAACTGGAGACAAGGTTTTTCACATTTCTTGTGGAAAATATTTGAGATTTCAAAAATGCTATTATTCCTATTTATGTCAGGGGAAAAAACCGACACCTTGGGAAAAAGATCATGAGAAATAATCCAATTTGTTCCTTCCTTTCTGTTGCCTCAACACAAAAATGAGAAAAAGTACACATGTGGGACTGAGATTTGGGTTCATGTCCTAGAATGAGGTGAAAGCACTGACTCCCAGCCATAACCCATTTACTAATCTGAGAAAAGTCTACATGCAACTGGAGACACTGATGGGTTAAAGTATGTCAAAATGTGCTCTGGGCTCCTCATCTCTCAGCTTCATGGAGCAAGAAGGAGCAGAGCTGGACACCACCCAGCTTGTCAGTTCTGAAAAAAGCAGACCATAGCAGAGGGGAGCAGGTCAGAACAGCTCAGAGCAGCTGAGCTACAGGGACTCAGGAATTTCAAAAGCACTTTTCAGTTAGCTAAAACTCATGTGTATTGTTTAGTTAATTTTCACCAGAGACTTGGGAAATCTACCCCACAGAGTATCTTGGAACTCAAATTGCTCTGCAAATTTTTGTTTTTAATTAATCATCATTTGCATTCACAAAATTCGAAATATTTTCAGAATTTTTCCATCCAGTTTTGTTTCTGCCAGAAATATTTACAGTGAATCACTAATAATGAACAAGGAGAGACACTAATAATACCATAAATCCAGGAAAAAAAATACATATAAGCATATAAACATAAAAGGACTAGAGCTTGGGAAATGCCTTGCACTGTAAGAAAAAACATGGGAGACACAAGACAAAAAATTAAATGCACTAATTGAAAGCCTGTTTGAAAGGTTTGTGATAGTGGATTCACCAGCCAATCCATTGTACCTTTCAGTGCCATTGGAGAAAAGCTCATGAACACTGGAAGAATGCTGCTGTAGTCAGCCTTACTGAGAAAGGCTGAATGAACACACGTCCAGCTGCTGTTTGGAGTTTTGTGCAGTTTGTTTTTGTGGGCACCAAAGGAGTGATTTGGGCAAAATTAAGGGAAAAGATGTCTGAACATTGACCTGAAAGATCAGATGCTGACTACACTTTTAAAAACATTCCTCAAAGAAAGCACAGGATGGAGGAAATCACTCATTGTTGTTCATAAGAAATCATTTTCTAGCCTTCCTCACAAATTTGAAAAGCTAAAATGCTAATCATCCAAGACACTGGTAGCCAGAAAGACCAGCTGAGGGAATTCCTGCCCTAAGTTGTACTGGAGAAGGAAAAGCACTGAATGGCCCAGGGCTTGACGGTACAGACCCCTTGTGAAGAACCTTCAGAGCAAATACCTAGAGCCAGGTTCAGACATCAGGCAGCCTTTGAAGACATCAGTGTTCAGCGCATGCTTTTGGCAATGTTCCCAGAAGATATTTGAAAGTCTACAAACTACCCTCCATTGTTATATAAATTAATTGCTCCATAGAGCACTTATTCCTACACTTCCAGAGTTATGAGTTACACGTTCAACCGGTATAAAACTGCACAACAAGTAGATGACTTCTTTTCCTTCCTGTCTAATTCCCCTCTTTCAAGTAACCATTATTGTAAGCACTCAAATGAGCCCATACTAACTGGTTTACACTAGCAGTCAGTAAGCAAATAAGTGGGCTTTGAGATCCTGGATTCCATTGAGCAAGATGTTCAGGTGGATTAATACACCATTTCACTGGCTTGCCAGTAGCCTCAAGCTTTTGATAAGCAAGTGATCTGACCAACAGTGAGCTATCAAACCACAGGCAAAAAAATTCTTGCAGCATTTTGAAGTCTCCCTCGGGTGCTAGTTTCACATTCCTAACCAAAATGATACAACATATTATTTTCTGCTATTTGCTGAGTTTGCTTGCTTTGGCACATGACATTAAACCCCTCAATTCCCAAACTCATATTTACAATATTAGTTAGGAAGTTCTGGGAAATGCACAGGGGATTGTCAGCTGCTGCAGAATTGGGGCATGTCTTGGTTTCTCCCTGAGAGTGGGAAGTGTCAGTGAACATCCCTTGCCCGCTTACGGTCTTCCTTAGATGCCTTCTTCTGTTGCGTTCCCCTGTTCCAGTGCCATCCTGCTGGCTTTCACCCAGTTGGGCTTCTCAGCTGTCCCACACGCCAGACACCACCCATGACAGCAGAAACTCTGGCTGCCCGGACTTCTCTGGTGCCAGTGCCAGTGTCAATGCAGGCTGCAGCAATCCTTCCCCCAGTGATGCCTCATCAGACCTCACTGGGTGCCCACAAATGTGGCATTCCCCTAAAGCCCACTGCATCCAAGCTGGTGCAGACCCCAGCCACATCAGTTTCCCTGCAGCAGTGTCATGTCAGCCCCACCAGGGCCAGCTGGGTGAGCCAAACTGAATTTAGACTCACTTCCCATCCCCATCTCTAAACCATGAGTCAGTGAGCTCACTCATGCCATCTGCCTGCTGCCAACTGATCCCAGGGGAGGGGTGAAGCATGCCGTGTTCTGCCCATGGGATGGGCAGCTGCTTCCTACAGCTAAAACTGAGCCAGAGCTACATCGTGCTATGGAAGAGGGTAAATCAAAACAAAACCTCCCCCTGACATATTGCGTGTGGTCAGTCTGACAGTGCTGCACTCTGTGTACATGACACACAGCTTCCAGGGGAAAGTACAGGAAGAGGTTAGGTATGAGAATCCCTGTGGCCTGCAATAAAACAAGAGGCTCTGGTTTAACAAGCAGTAAATGTTTCTCAGCTACACAGCACATACCAGTCTATGAGACGTCTCGCCCCCCAGAGTCTGTAGCTGACACAGTGTGGATTAGTGAAACTAAGGACAGGATGGGTCAGCAAACTGGGTGCATTTTGCAAAGGATGGTAGGGATACTGCAAGTGGGAGCTGAGTCTAGCCAAATGTGTCCACCATGAGCATTTTGGGATCCTTCTCCTGCAAGCTGGGCTGAACAAGGATGCTTTAGGTGGGAATGTGCTCTTCTTCCCCTGCCACATGGATTTTTCTCACCAAGGCGCCTTTGAGGCATGTAGTCAAGTAGTAGTTAACCTAAGGATGTCAGAGAAGGATAGCAAGGACACTTGGATGATAGGTGTGCACTCCCAGAGCACGGCACTGCCCTCAGTCACATACAAGCTATTAGCAGCCCCCTGGTGCCAGAGGAAGGACACCTTCTTAGAGCAATCTTTGGAGCAGGTGGTACAGAAACTGTCTGCCACTTGGCCCTTGGCAGGTGTCCCTTCTGTCCAGGCCAGAGGGCTTTCAAAGGAGCAGCTGCTTTGAGCCAGCCTGGTTAACTCTTGCCTGCTGATTGAATGGTGGCATTGATTTTGGTATCCCTCATGAATCTGACATCTGCAGCTGAAAGTCCTGTGACCCTGTGAGTGCACTGGCCCTCCCTCTGCCAGGGGCAGCTCCAGACACTACCATGGGCTGTGCTGACCGGCAACACTGCCTGGAGGGTCTGGCTGGACAATGAGCCAAGGCAGTGTCTCTGCCAGCATGTCCTGCACAATTTAGGCAGGACTTAAAGTTCACCTCCCCAGAGACACTCAGTAGGGAAAACAGACATAGAAATACCTCCAGCAGTGGAAAGGCGGGTGAGCGGAAGATCTGGGAGGTGCAGTAGGAGGTCAGCCCAGCCCACGCCACTCTGTGCACAGCACACAGATGGGACCGTGGTCTGTTTATCTGTAAACAGGAGCACTGTTCAGCATAAACATGAAATCAGCCTCAGCTTGGGAAGCTTCACATTCTTCTTGGTAACAGCGTGATAGAAAATAAGGCCTTGGCTTGTTGCCCTGAGTACACTGCTGAAATGGCTGGGTGAGGAGCAAGAAAGAGCTGGAACAGAAAAGTTGAGCTTTGATTTTCAACTCTGGTTACCTCAACAATGCAATTTGGGCAGTCCCAGCAAGGGAGACCCTTGGAGCTGGGTGTCTGGGGAGGATGCAGACTCCTAGGACAGCTATGAAGAACTGCTTAGCACCCTGCTTGCTTTCTGGCAAAAGCTGTCCGTGACATCTCAGGTTGCACACTTGAAGGTGCATTCTGTTGACCATAGGTATCTACAAGGCATCTATTACCCTCGTGTACAAGCATCCTCACAAGTCCCTCTCCTCTTTAGAAGGCAGGCAGAAGTGTCATCCCCATCTGATAAGTAGGGACATGAGGCACAGCAGGATCAAGTAATCATGCAAAAGCCAAAGGCTAAACCTCCACTGGCACAGCTGCTTAGCACAGATCAGAGCCATCTGTGTGAGTCCTAGGATGTATCTGCCCTGGAAAAAGAGCATCATCCATTCGAGTTCTCATATTAGGGAGATTAAATCCCAGTCTATTAGTTAGGTGATATTAATTCATGTAACCCTGTGTGACCCCCTGCTCCTTTTCATCAAATGTGAGCATATCTGCATTAAAGAACTGTCTGCTTCACAGGCAACTGGCAGGAGTAGAACAGCACCAAGTCCCTTCTGCTGATGGAGAAGGGACATTTCAGTTTCTAGCTGATGAGAAACTTTCTACTTACCATCACAGACACAGACAAAACCACTGGACATCCAGCTATATGAATACAGTTAAACCTAGGCATGAGTGCAACAAAAAAAACCCTGATATGATAAAGTTTGCAATCCTGTCCCATGGGTTGAGTTAGTGCTTTCCCTGCAGCAATTTGTTTTAGTTAGCAAGCTTTAAGTTATAACTTGACTCCATTAGATTTGCCAAATGCTGATAATTGTCTCTCTTAACACTCATGCACAGACAAGACCATGGTGTTAAGGTTTCATCTGAGGCATCACCGCACAGCAAACAGCAAGGGACATAACACTGACTCCTCAAGCCTGTGAAAGGCTGAGGAGGCTTCACAGTCCCAGATTTGAGTGTTGATACAGCAATCCTCTTGCTGTGACCTTCCAATTCCCCACCCAACCTTTACCTAGGGAACCATTCTGGGAGACAGACTGACCAAGGTGCATCCAAACCTAGGTTCTTGGTGTCAAAAGAGAATCATGCTGGTCACTTATTTTACAGGAAAATCCCCATTATACCTCCATTTCCCCTCCTTGCTAGGAACATCCATGGGTGACTGGCTCACATTTGCCACAGTATTTCTAAGAGCAGCCTGTGAGCTCTGCAGTTCCTCCCCAGCAGGAAGCCAGAACAGCACTGTGGTCTCCCTGCCAGGCCTTGAGGACAGAGTATGGGAAGGGAGTTTTGGGTGAAAGCAGCCATATTTTTCCACTGCACATGGGTTAGTTTATTCCCCACTCTTATTCCACTGGAGAACTCTTTAGAAGAAGAGACGTGCATGCTATTTGCCTCCTTACATTTACCTTGGGGAATCTTTCCAGACATTGTCCCCAACAGCATCTCATTTCTGAGACATTAAAAAGCCACCCTATTCAAATGCAAATCAAGTCCTTCCTGACAATAACTGTTGAGTAATTTTGACGTCAATACAAGCACTCTAGCCGGACGTTCCAAGAATAGACCTGGTGTTTGGGAACGGAGCAAAAAGGAAGCGACCACAGATAATACACAGGAGCAACTCTTTAAAGGAGAGACTGTGAGGGGAAGATAGCACAGCTGGGGGTATCAGGTACCAATGTATGAGAGGTTTAGAGCAAGGGACACACATGGAAAGGTAGACTGGAGAGGGCTGAGGCTTCCTCAGAACCTAGGGGGATAATGCTGGGGCTTTCATCTTAGTTGAGTCCACTTGCCCACAGCCAACCCCAAGCTCTTTCCCTTAGGCTGAATTTTGACAAAGATTTATACATTTGGATCTTGCTTAGGTGCCTCTGCTCTGTGCTGTTTTATACAATGTGCCCTCTGGAAGTTTTCTTCTGCCAAGTGCGTGCTTTTATGTTCCTAAGGCTGGTTGCAGACAGGACACAGAACTTGCTGCCTTCAGAGGGAAAGTCCTTCAACCAGAACTTGATACCAAAAAGTACATTCAGCCACAGCACTATCCCACCCCAAGCAAGAGATGCACACAGCAGATAGGGCTGATGGGTTGATAGAACAAACTGCTGGCCCCCTCAAGGCTCTCCAAGGCAAATAGCATGCTCTAGAGCTGAAGTAGACCCCTTAGGAAATATGATCCAGCAGAGATGCCATTGATGTGCCTGCGTGATCAGAGGAATACATGCAGGGCTTCCCGAGTGCTGTGGCATTTGAGCACTATATGGAATACAATGGCCTTTCTGCCTGTTTTGGAAATTTCTGACATTCTAAGTACAATTGTATTTGTAATGGTTACATCTGCTTTCTGATCTCCTTTCTGACTGCTCATCATCCACTAGCGAGCCCTCAGGTACAAATCTCTTCTTAGCTCTGCCCTGTCCTACTACTTCATCTTGTGCTAATTAATCACTGAGGGCTCCAAGCTTTAGAGCATTAACCCATTCACATCTGAAAAACCTCCCTTTCCCATTCACAATGAGTCACATATTTATCTGCTAAGGATTAAGTAATCGGTGAAGCCTGAAATCATCTCATTATGGTAGGCAATTATTCCATCACCATTCTTTTGCAAAGCTGACATCCAAATTCACAAGGCAAAGCAGTGAGAGAGATGGGGAATACACATGGTTGTTCAAACCTTGAGTTCTTCTGTAGCCATCAGCAAAAACTTTTCATGAAAATGCTTTCTCATTATTTCATGCAAACCCAAGCATAGCCTCAGCAGTTGGGAGTCCACCTTTAGTCATGGGTAGGACCAGATTTACATCCTGATGGCCCTTCTGCCCTTTTCTAGGAGACTACAGATATTCTCTTTCTACTAGAAAGTGCCATGGTAAAATGCTAATGTGCTGAACAAGAAGGTGTCATCAGTCAGTTTATGCCTCGCTAAGAACAGCTCATCAAGAGATGCCATCTGCTCTTCTCTGTGGCCTGCTTCTCTTCCATATCTTGGAGGACAACAGCACATATCTATATCATGAGAGGGCTGCACTGCATGTGCTCCCAAACCTGTTCCCCTCCTCCCATACATTTTCTATCAGCTGTGGATTTCTTAGCGGGGACAGTGAAGACATGGTTGCTGGGGCATGCAGCCCCTGTTCTGCCATTGGCTTGTGTGATGTGCTACAGACCATGGCACAGGGTGACCACATAGCTGCACAACATCCCAACCAGACTTGGCCCTAGCTTCTCACCTGAATGCTGGTGTTCCCATCTTGGCTGTGCACAGGAAAGAGAAAAACACCTTATGGGTTTCCTATTTCATCCCTCCTTTTATCTTCATACAGGTTTGGAAATATTTCAGTACATTTAAAGGGAGGGAGATGTTCTCCAGTAAATGTAGCTTTATCAAGAGGGAAAAAAGAGAGATGGCAGTAAATAAAGTGCACAATTGCTGAAGCACAGTGGACATATGGACCTCAAAAGAAGTGCTGACCTCACCCCTTCTAATGAATATGATCTATATTGCTCATACAGAGAAGGCTACTGTCAGGAAATGGAGCACCACCTAACCCTGCTGCGGATCCTTCTGCTGGCTGCGGGGCCCCTGGCAGTGAGACCCCTGCCTTGCCTTTGGGCAAGGAAGGGCATGGGTTGTCCCAGGCTGGGGGGCTGGCTCTGGGTGCCCAAGGCATGCCCTCATGCACCTGGGCCACTCTGGGGCACGTCCAGGCAAAGCCCTACCCTGCACCGGGCTCCAGACTTTCTTCAGCTGTATCAAGAAGAGGGAAACAAGCTCCTGAAACCCTTGGCTGATTTCATCTGGACCCTGCAGGTACAAAAACTATATCCAGGCTCCCCCAGCCCAGGCTTACCATATTACAAAGTTCATTTCATGTTTAAAGTGGAGAGACACCTCACATATTCTTCAGACACCCAGTTTCCTTCTCTGGGATGCCTCCAGAAACCTCTCATCATCTTCATCCTCGGGTGAGGCCAGGCAGACTGGCATCCCCAGCCAGCCATTCCCACCGCTTCCTGCCGCATCCACACTCCTTCACTCGCTCCCCATGACCACTGGTGTCCGTAGCGTGTGGCCATCCCCTCTCTGCATGACCCCTTGCTCCCATCTGCGGGATCCCTGGCTCCCAGGGGGGATGCAGGGCCGAGCCCAGCAAACACGGGCGCCTGCCTGCGGCAGGCAGGGGTAGCGGGCAGGAGGCGGGCAGCGGGCCGGGCCGGGCGTACAGCGCAGGAAGCACCTGCTCCTGAAGTGACGGCTCTCTTATCTGACCCCAGTCACATCAGGTGGTTTCCTTGTTTGCCTTGGCAGCAGGCCCCCGCGGCCCCCTCCGGCTGCCACTGGCGAACTGCTCCTCTGCTCCATTTTTTTTTTTTTCCAGGAAAAAGCGCCCATTGATCTGAAGAGAAAAATGCCCAGCGATATTCCCATTGCACTCCTCTGGCTGCCGCTTTCTCTGCTTGGGGCAATGGTGGGGAACAGGGATGAGTGGCATGGGATGACCCCCCCCAATAATACACTAAAGCTGTCAATGTGCTTGTCCACCATCATGCAATGCAGATTCCTCTCTCCCGTGAAAAAGCAGAGGATGAGGACCCCTGTGCAGGGGTCGTGAATGGTGGGCGGCTGTTGCACCCACTGTGGGCAATGGGAGAGGGATACAATTTACCGCAGACCAAGGGTCGCCACGTGGGGCCTCGTGACTCCCTCTGACTCCCTGACTCCCTCGAGCCAGAGTGTCAGGGCTTGAGAAAATTAAATCAATGCTTGCGGTTCCTCTTCCTTCCCCCCTCCGTGCCTGCCTCGGTCTGGATTATTTACGGAATGACGGCTGGTCCCGGCTGCAGGGCGGCCATGCCGGAGGCCTCCCCCAGGCAGCACCAGGGGAGAGCCCACCTGGCCGCCGAGGTGCCGCATGGCATCCCGCCACCATCCCGGGAGCCAGGAGCTTTCAGAAGCAATTCCCCGCATCTCCTTCCAGCTCTGCCCCAGGGGCAAATCACAAGGCTGAGAGGGGCGTGGGCGTTTGTGCTGATCTGCATTTCAGCCACAGAAGTTGGCCAGACTCCAAGACGGTGCCTTTTTCAGTTTGACATGCACCTCTTAAATAATCTTCAAAATAAATTTAACCAGTGGTATAGATATTGGCACATTGAAATGTAGGACTTCTGCTATGTAAAGATAAGAACAGACTCAGAGCACACACATATTTTAAAACTGTATCCTGGTCAACAGTCCCCTGTAAGTTTTAGATGTATGACAGAAATTGTTTGGCTTTGGATTTTATGAGACATGCAAAGAACAGTGAACGGTCTTGCAACATATTTTCCTTTTTCCTTTTTCCTTTTTTTTTTTTTTTTTTTTAAACCTAATCCTTAGACTCTTCTGAAAATAATTTCTCCAGGGGCAAAGTTTGCAATGAAAAAACCCACAGAAGAAACTTTTCATACTTAATGTACTATGCAAAGAGGACCAATAAGATAATAATAGGGCTGAATATTCATTATGTTAATCAAATGTTAATAAACCATGAGATAGTGTGCAGCTCAGTCTGGCTCTCATCTCCATCTTCCTTTCTTGTTTGCTTGCTTCTCTCCTCCTTTCTTCTTTTTTGCTTCTCCTCCTGTTCTAGGAGCAGAGACTGGGGAAGCTATCTTGATCAAGATGACAAACATTCAGATTGAAGGCATTATTTATTTAAAAGAGTTCTGCAAATAGTAAACACTGTCAAACAGATGCGCAACATCTGTGTAGTTCAGGCAGTTGGTGAGTATTTCTACTCCAACCTTGGGGAAGCCTCAGGTCCAGAAACAGACAATAGCTGATAATCAGAGAAGCCCCAAGCAGATGTGTTCAGCTATGCCATGTTCAAGACATGAATAATTAAAAATGAAGACTACCTCACACAACTGTCACCTTAAAATGGAATAATAGTTATGTTTGGGCATCAGTCAGCCTCACAGTTATGTGGACAGTATTTTCATTTCACTGCATTAATTATGTAAGAAACAAACAAACAAACAAAAAACCCACCAAAACAAAACAAAACAAAAACACACACAAAAAAAAAAAAAAAAAAAAAACAAAAAACCAAACCAAAACAAAACAAAACAAAAAAAACAAAACAAAAAAAACAACCAAACAAACAAACAAAAACCCCACAAGGCAACAGACTCATCATCAGTAAGAGCAAAGGCTTGGGTATAATATCTGTAACCAGAGATGCACCAACATCGTGTGTCTCTAGTTTCAGGTAATCACCTGGTGTCAAATCCTTTGTGCTGGGGGTGTGCTGCAGAGCAAGGGATAAGAGACTAAAGCAGTGTGCAGTACTGAAATACAACCCGACAGGTGACCCTCTTCCTCTCTCTCTCCAGCAGGATCCTGCCTTAGATATACCATGTCTGCTACAGCAGCAGGCTTCCTCTTTGCCTCCTGCACAAGTAGCCAGCTGAGCAGTCAGCCAAGCAGTGTTACTCTGAACACGGTGTGCTTTGCCCAAGCAGTCCTGGGATGCCTCTTTCAGCAGCAGCCTGATGGCTGGGGGTGCTGTGTGCCCTTGGTCCCTGAGCTGGGCAATCCTCACCCTGGGGACAAGCAGCTCTAGTCCCCTTTGCTCTGATGATATTTAGGCGAGCATGGCATTGGTCTTGTTCTCTTTGGGCAGAGAAGAGACTGCTCAAGGAACAGCACAGCCACAGCCTTACAGTTCTTGGAGGTGCCCATACAGTGCAGTAGCTCCTCAGTCCTCAGCGCTGGAGGCTCAGGGTCTGTCAGCAGCACAGTCACGGGAGGCTTGGTCTTTCTCTGCTGGCTGAGCTCTGGGTGGCCAGGTCAGAGCTGCCCTGACCTGGGCTTTTATCACACGTGATGTGGGAGTCACTCAGCAACTGCCCCATGGGAGATGAACATTAACCTCACTGAGTATGGCTGGAAAGGCTGCAGGGTCACTGTAGCAGCCCCGCAGGGTTGCTCAGGACAAGCCACAGCGAAGGTCGAGTTAGGAAGAGGTGGGTTGTGTTGGTGGCTCCAGTGAAGGCACAAGCCTTCTGCCAGCCCAAAGGAAGGAGCATGCAGTGCCACTGCTCACTCTGGGTGTTCGTATGACTGCTGGCACCAGGGGACCACCTTCAGCCCTCTTGCTTCTGTCATGGCACTCCAGAAGAGCAGTAAGATATAAAAGGCAGTAGCGGTATGTGAGCCCTGCTTGCTTGATCTGCAGCTATGCTCAAAGAAGCTGTGCTCCCTCTGAGCCCCAAACCCTGAGTATCCCTCTCTGTGGAGAGACAGAAACACCAGCTCCTGCAGGCATGCTGCCTCCAAAGCCCTTATATCTTCTCTGTGACAGTGCTTGTGCCCACTCCCCACCCTGCCTCTTGACAAAGGTCAACAAAGCATGGACACCCAGACTCCTCGCGCTGCTGCTGCACGCTGCTGCAGGACCTGCTCGCTGAGCTGCACGTGCACTGGGACTTCCCAAGCAGCAGCAGGGAGTTTTCACCAGGCCAGCTGAAACTAGCAGAGTTTTGCTTTCTGGATCCTGGGTGTTTGTGCCACTCTGTGAGACCAGGAACTCTGCTGGGAAAAGTCCCTTTGTAGTGGGGAAGCTGCCTGCTGGGTGGGCAGCCAGCAGACTGAAATAGCTACAGTTTTTTCAAGATTGTAGCTTGGGAGGATGCAGTGGTCAAAGGACGGGAGGGAGCCGCAGTCTCTTTTGTACTGAGGGACTTGCACGTGGCCTGGCCTTTGCCAAACTGACCCCAAATGAATATTTCCCATTACTCTCAGCCTAGAACACATAGCAAAGCTGATCCATGTGGACTTGCCTTAATTTGTCACTGGCGTTAACCTTCTTGGCCCTATTTGCTTTTCTCTCCAATCTATAAAATCCACTTCACTGCCCATACTCCCCATTCCCATCAGTTTCTGTCTCAGATCCACTGTCTTTTTCATGTGGTTCATGTTGTGTCCTCATCACCATGAAGGTAAAAAACAAAAAGAAAAAAAAAAGGAAAGAAAGAGAAAATAAGACCTCCCAGGAAGATATTTTCAAAATACAAACATCTTTTTTCATGCAGCTACACTGCTCATAGTTATTTTGGGAAGAAATCAGCCCTATTAGCTCTACATATCTTCCAAATGTGTAGGAATTCAAGTGATGGATGCCAGACAGAGCATTCTTAGGCATGAAAAGCTGCATGAAAAGTATGAAAGCTGCTGCCCAGGATGCCCCCCAAGCCCCTGCTCAGAAATGCTCCTGCCTTCCTTGATGCAGCTTCTAACCAGGATGAATATTTCAAATGTCCAAGTGTTTGCTTGGAAACCAATGCCAATCTAGCTTAATGCCCATGTGCATTACCTTCACTTTTGCCTGTTTCTAATGGGCTGCCTGTCAAGGGCAGAGGTGGGACTACAGTGTTCCCTATGTGATGATGTTAACTGGTGGCTCTGCAGTGGAACAGCTTAGCCAAATTGCTTGTCTCAACAGAGCAGATACCTGGATATCAGGGGCTGAAGGAGGGTGCTGGTGTGAAGCTGGGTGCAAGCCTGTGGCTGCTGCTGGGTAGGGCTTTGGGGTTTTTTTCTTAGGCCAGGTTTCTGTGTTTGTTTTGCCAGAGCTGGGGTGCTGGTGACACTGTGGGCAGAGCTCAGGACATCACCAGAAACTGAATTTCTGAATTAATTTGTGTTGAAATAACATAGGCAATTCCCTCTCAGCATACCACATTCTACCCACTCAGCTGCACTTGCTGAGGCTGGGGGACTCTGCTTCCTCCAACTCATCCCCAGAGTCCTATCTCTCCCCAGAAGGAGTAGGGGAGCAGCACATATCAAGTTTCTTTGCTCACTGGGGCTGGAGATTCCTGCCTTCCTCAATCCTTTGCAGAACACAGGAGAAGAGGAGAAACTCAGCCTGTCCTGATGCTCTTACAACACCAGTCAGGTGCTCCCCCAGGGAGTATTTCCACAGCAAGAGGAAGGGAATGCAGCCATAACAGTTCCCTACCCCAGCTAATGTCACGTCCCCAGGGACAGAGACAGCTGTGCTCAGGCCAGGTCCACCTTGCCCATTGTAGAGGAGTTTAAAAGCAGGCTGGAAGGGAGGAAGCCCGACTCTGCACACATTGACTGAGTCACAGTGCACGGCTGCTATAGGAGGACTCTCTTTTATAAGCAAGACAAGGCTCCATCCCTTCACAAAAGCCAAAAGCAAGCAAACTTCTTTGGAGGAGATAGATCAATCCCATCTGCTTCAAGTACAACAGGGTATTTCCCTACACTACTTCTCCATCAAAAATGCACATACTCATCAAAAATACACATACTCCTCTTCTGTCAAGCAGCTCCTGCCCTGCATGTAACACACCCAGCATAAAGTGACTTAGGAAAGCTCACAGGGTCCCCAAGTCCATGTGGCATTGAGCATGTTGTGACAGCCAAGATGCAGGTTCCTTGGCCATCATGTGGAGTGTCATATTCCCTCTTGAGGCATGTGGTCCTGATTCTCCATTTCTCATCCAATCATTCTTCCTCAGAGGCTTGTTTTGTCCCTCACCAGAATATGCTGCTGCATGTTTAAGCTGAGAAAGCAAAACAGC
This sequence comes from Vidua macroura, assembly GCF_024509145.1. Classification (NCBI taxonomy): domain Eukaryota; kingdom Metazoa; phylum Chordata; class Aves; order Passeriformes; family Viduidae; genus Vidua; species Vidua macroura. The sequence continues at coordinate 37,981,701 of NC_071576.1, forward strand.
TGACTCAACAGCTGCTGGATTTGGGGAAGGGGAAGGGAGGGATATGCTTTCAGTTTTGACTTTTAATCACAAAATGCACATTGGATTCTTCCTGCCAAAAGTGACAAGAAACAGAGCCATAGGTCTTTGCTGGAAACAGAGGGAGAAAGTCACGGAGTATATATTCCCTGATGCTTGTGTTTCTCTGGCATTTTCTGTAATAGCAGTGAGAGGAGGCAACGGATCAGGCAGGAGAAGGTACTGCTGTCCTCCACACAGCTGAGCAGAAGAGGGCTACATCTAAGTACATACAGTGAGCTGAGCAGTAGGCTTGAAAGTGGACTGAAGTCTACAGCACACTTAGGCCTCCTGCTTTCATCCATCTTCTTGGCTGTTGTTCCAAGTGTCCCTACCACGACTTGGAAGATCTGAGCTTTCTGCTCGGGTCTGATCAGGTTGGTGGAAAGCCAGCAGGAGAGAGCTCAGCATCAAGTCTGATGTTTCTAAACCCTGCTACTGCTCAGGAAAGGCACTACCTTAACTCCAGTGCTATCCAGCATACCCAGTATTACACCCAAATATCCTGGCAGGAGAGGTGCCTGTCTAGCACATAGCCTTGTGCTGTGGTTTTTGCCAGAAGGACACCCCCCACCAGATTATTTATTCAGGACCCACTAACACCCACATTACTGAGTCTGGCACACTTTTTACTTGTTCCTCACTCAGGGAATTGTGCGCCATTTGAAGGCAGTGGGACCACATGATATATGAGTAGGAGTGGAGCTCTGCAGAGCTGCTGACTTGGCATAGGGCTTTTAGAGCAGTTTATGTCTATAGATGAAGCTTTGCATCCAAACTCCCCAGAGATGCCTTCCTGTCTCCATGGCAGTCAAGACCTATGGAAAATACTAAGTCATTCCCCCAGTGAGGATGCTAATGAGCTCTGACATACTCTGTGTCCGTAAGGATATGAACATGCTCATGGACTTTCTTTCAAAAGAGGAGCAATACTTTGTTAGCAGGAGAAAAGGCTACTTGTGGGCAGCATGTCCTTGACTGCCTCAGACAAGGTAGCACTACTCAATAGGAAATGCTCTTTTGGATCCATTTACTCTATAAACAGAAACAAGGAAGGAAGGAAAGAGAGGAGAGAAGGACATGGTTGATGTGTCAAAAACAAAGAAACCCCTCAGAGCATGTATTTATTTTCCAATTTTTTGTGAGAGCTGTCTTGCAGGTATAGGGCAATTCTTATGTTTGATAGAGTTTCACCAAGTCAGTGCAATTTGAGAGTGGACAAGGCAGGCTCCCCAAGGCTCACTCCTGTGGGGAATGTGGAAGTTCTTCAGACTGAGTCAGGGCTTTCTACTACAGTCCCCAGCAGCAGCACAGGGTGGCTTGTTGCCCCCACAGCTAATGAGGGACCATGCCGAGGGTACACACTGCAAAGATGGAGGAGGTGTTTGATGTGCATCTGTTTGCCCAGTGAGGAGGAAAGGGAGCCTGCTCAGGTCTCAGAGGGGCTCAGTGATTGCCCAGCAATAGGAGGGGTTATTCTAGGATGGGAGGAGGCAGGGGGACCAGAGCTTTGTTATAGCTCAAGAGTGTGAAATTATGTGGATCCTTGTGCCCTCTGTTCCCCTCATGCAGCAGTACAGCAATCAGGTGTAGCCAAGCCACACGTAGCCCCATCCCACAGAGGAACATTTCCCATTGTCCCACTATTTTTTTTCCTCCATTACAAATTTTATTACCTCAAAGGTATGGAATTAGGAAATGAAAGATGTGGAAAAATTCCTCGGACCAAAGAACTCATTTCCACCATTTCCACCTTGCCCTGGATTTCCTTCTCGATTAGTTCCAGCGGTGTCCTTGATTTGAGCCTTAGAATCATTAAAGTCTTTTTGAAGCTCCAGTGCCTCACACCAGTTCTCATTGCTCAGCAGAATGATGCATCAGGAATAACAAAGTCCACTTTGATCAACTACTTCCATCCTTTACAGCTGCTTCTGTGGGGGTGATTAATCCCAGCCCTTCCTCCGCTAATAATAAGTGCAGAGCATCAGCTACATCCTTTGTTGTTGTTATTTTCTCTTTTCATTTCCCTTTTTGGGGAGAGCTGAGGAAGGGACTCGATGACTTTGGTCCAGTCTTTGCCAGAGGAGTGGCCACAGCCATAATGGTGGTGGAGAGCATGGTTACCTGGTGGACTCAGGTGGACTGACCTCTCCCCCAGTTGAGGCCATGAACTAAGCTCCCTGTGCACCTGTTCAGGAAAGCTTTGCAGCACCACTTGTGCCTGAAATCCTACCTACGTGCAGGAGATTACTGTTTCCTATTGGCAGGGAGCCTTTGGGAGGTGCAGGGCCATGCAATAGGAAACACAAGGCACAGGGACTTTGCTGGGAATTAGTCCATTTTTTAGTAAATCCTGCAGTCTCTTGGGCTGCTGATTTGGCACCTTGTTCCTCCATGAACTTCTCCTTACAAATAAAAATTATTCCTGGCCTTTGGTTTCTGTTTTAAGCCAACACTGAACCGGAATTGCTCTTGATTTCCACAATTTAATTGAGAGAAAGAGGAAGCACACTGTTTATTTAAGGACAAATGCCAGCTAAAGAAGAGGAGGTTGAATTATCAGTGACCATCAACTTTTACAGATAAGATTCCAATGTCTAGACCCACAGTGCCCTATGTTTTGAGGACTGCAGAGAAAAAAAGTCATGGATGTGGAAAGCAGCCCCTAGAAGAAAAGCATTTCGGGGCAGAAGCAAAGCTGCAAATGCTTGGTAACACCTCCTGGTAGTGGCTGACACAGTCTGGGCTATGCATTATGCACCCTGCCTTCAAGGAGAGGGCATTGTATCTTTTAAACCTAATCTTTCTCTACTGAAACAGCTGGTAGCTGAAGTATATCCTGGTATGCATATACACCTCCAGTTATGTCTTCCTAGTCCCACTGTGCAATATTGGGATACCAAGCTCCATCCAGATTGGCTCGGGTATGATGAGGGAAGGATTGGGCATGGCTAGCAATAGGAAAGTTAAAGATGAGAGAGATGGTTGGTACCACTAGTTTCTGCCCCAGGCAAGGGTGAAACAGAGAGAGGAAAGTCCAAGTTCTGAAGGGAACAGATTTGTATTTTCTGTGAGATCTAGTTTGGGGAAAGACCAGCTTGTTTGGGGCAGACTGTAGTGTCAGGCTGTTCTTCCACAAGCTTTTGGACCTTCCTATGGCTTGGAAGTGGACTGACAAACTAGACAGGATTTAATCAGGAGACCTAAACTGAAGAAAATAATTTGCTTTTTCAGTCTGAATGTAGCAGATACGCTTTGATTTCTAATGACATTAGGTCTCCGGAAAATGGCTTCAAATTCTGAGAAATCAGGAGAACTATGTAAGAAATTTGTTGTGCTTCCCACCAAAGTTTTCTAGTCATAAACTGGTCTAGACATAAACAGATAAAATAGTCTGACAAAACAGGCTGAAATTTCCAACTGCTTTGGAAGAGAAAACTAGACATCCTTGGCAAGGTTCGTGGCCTGGAAACCACATGTTCCTTTTGTAGGGCTGGAGGTGGCTAGGAAGAGTGAGTAAGGAAGAGGACACCAGTAGCCCTGAGAAATGGCTCGAGGAAGATACCACCATCACAGCACAGGTTAGAGCTGTTCCACACTCCAATAACATCTGGATTTCACTTGTCATTTCACTGGAAAGATATGTTTCAGCAGTGAAATGACCAACCTTTCTCAGGGATCTCTATTTAGAAAAGATATTGAGGGTGCACTTCTGACATTTCCAGGCAGTAAAGCTGTGTATATATGATTCCTGTGTAAATGCAGAGAAATGTGTACCAACAAACTTTGTGTTCCATGCCTGCACATTCCTACATATCATACAGATCAGGTTTGTTAGGCTGAAAGATGGGGACAGAGTGACAAAGTATAATCCAGATTCACCCCTGGCCATCTTTGAGGCCAAAAGGAAAAGGAATATTTAGACCTGCTCATCTGATTTGGTCCACTTTACAGAAAATGAGTGAATTTAAACCTGGGCCCAAGCTGAGCTTCCTTCACGGTAGAGATTATTTGGATCGAGTTCCTGCTGCACTGCTGGCAGCACCCAGAAAAGTTAGTTTAAAGCAATACCAGATGGGTGCACATATCCTGACACTAATCCATGCCCAGTGGCCACCTATTTACAGCTGTAGTGTCTTCTGCATTTTTCACCTGAACAAACTGTCCCTGGGATTGATAATTCACTCTTTTATACCTGTTCTGTGTAGTGGGAGGATGGATGAGGGCAGGTACATTGCAAAATTGCTACAGGACTCCTTGCAAGGCCTGTTTGCAATACACAGTGTTGATTCAACTCAAGTGCCTCTGCTTGCATGCAGTGTCATCAAAGGTTAGGAGATATGACAGCTAATGGGGTGCCATTTGCATCAGCTCCTGTCGTCTGCTGGGCTACAGGTGTGCTGAGGAGGGTGTGATTGCAACTATCCCCCCTTTTTGTGCACCTCAAAGCTTGGAAACAGTGATGAAGTCAGTCAATCCCTTCTGATTTTTTATTACCAAATGTAGCTCAAGTCAATTCACTAAACTTGGTGGAATAATTCCCCCCTCAAAATCAGTATTGAGAATAGAACCAGGCTGATGTGTGTTTTTCTATCATGTGCTAACTTGTTCTGCCATCCTGTGAATGAACTTCTTGTTTTCTTCTCCTTGATAAGACAATTCCACTTAAACCAGGACTGGACACTGAAGTAAATCTGGTAGGAGAATACACTTCCCGTTTATAAAAATATCCTTCCTGTGTGGAAGAGCCCTCTTCCTGCAAACATTCATCTGTGTATAGCATCCCGGACCTGTTTCTGTGTAGACACAGGCAGAGCTGCTGTGGGCGGGGAGTACAGCTATTATGGATATTTCATCAGCCTGAAGCACCAAAAACATGAACATATTGGTTGTACCACCTCTGGAAATCAAACACAACCCCAAGCAACCCCAGTATGGGCTCAAGATGCCATTCTTCTGGAATGAAGGGCTTTATCTCTGGCATACAGAGTAAATCTATCTGTGACGACTTCTGGAACTGGTGTCTTGCTGCCGTGAACTTATTTAGCCAACTTATACACAGTGTATCCACCTCTTGTGGTTTGGCTGTGGCTCATGTTCACAGCAGCTGAGGATTTGAGCTGTGTGCATGAATTGATAAATTAAAAATAAAATCAGATCTGAAAAGGTAGTGAGCTGTATGTTTCTATTAATATCCCTCACTATCAGTTTTCCTGTAACTTCTGAAAGGACCTTGTTGAGATCTTCATCAGGCTGGATGTGTTAATCCACTCCTCCCCCAGGTGGCCTCTCCTCTCACACACATCAAGAGATTAATGGTGAAAGGACTGCATCCCTCCATCTGCCATGACTCCAAACAGCAGCACGAGACCCAGCCAAACTTCAGGGGTCAACAGACAGACTTCTTCAATAACAAGTTTACGAAAGGCCCCAGCCACCATTTCACCTTTCCCCCTGGTTTCATCATCTTCCTCTGTTTTGTATCTTTCCAAGTCCTTTGGTGCCTTTGCGGCATGGTGTCTGAAATAGCTTCTCATAGGCTCAGCTGTGCTGTTTTTCTTTCCCTCTTGGATGGGTCCTCCTTGCACTGTTCTATGTTGGAAGTCAATGTTTGCTATCAACGCCTAGCCAACATGTTCTGGCACCTTGTCCCAGGTCTGAGGAGCACTTAGATGGTTAATCTGTTATCTTTTCCCACATCACAACAATGTTCATTTCTGCAAACTCTTGTTGCCAGCCAGGGAGCTGGTGACCTCACTGCACCAGCATTTATCACTTTATGGCCACACAGTGTTGAGAAGTGCTGGTTGGAAGGCAAGGTACTGGGTCGAGGAAAGTTCACCTGGCTGGGGCAGTGCCTGCTCTTTGGTCTTTTCCTGCCCATGTCACTTCCCACAGTCCTCACCAGTGTCCCCAGGCTCCCCAAACACTGCTTCCCTGGGGATGAAGCTGTCTAGGGTGTGTGTTTCATGCCTGGGGCTCCTGCTCCGAGGTGTCCCAGGGCCATGGGCAGCACACAGTGCCCCAGGCCGCACCTGCCTTGTGGGGCAGGTGTGCAGCAGCAAACCCCCTCTGCTGCCCGAGTCCTGCCGCGGCTGCCAGGACCCCCCAGTGCTCTTCCGCCCTGCTTGCCCAGATTTCCTTCACGGGGAAAACAGGATACAAGCAGAGGGGGAGGGGAGCGGAGCGTGCCTCCGGCTCATCCTGACACGGAGGTGACAAACACAAACATGCCCATCTGCACCGGGAGCGCCCCTGGGTCCCATGCTGTATGTACACGCCCCTCTGCTAAGCCCAGGGACAGGCGCAGGAGACCTTGCTCCTAAATTTGGCACCTGTGTTTTGGCTTGGGGCCAGCAGTGCAAACATCCCCTTTCATCTTCTTTTCCTGCTCCCCGGTTTTGAATAATTGTCTTCCCAGTCCAAGTAGCTGATGATTTGAAGGGTGCTCGCCCTCAGTTTGCCAAGCAACATGACTGTGTTCACTGGGCTCAGCAGTAGAGCCAGAGTCCAATGAAAGGAGTCCAACAAAAGAAGTCCAACTCCTTACCATACCACACCTAAAGAAATTTAATAAGTTGGCTTGAGGGAATCAGGGACTGGCCTGTTCTCATGCTAGATGCCATCTGTTCAAAGTTCATGCCATGCCTAAGTCTGTTGACAATGTCCAGGGGAAAAAAAAAGAGAACCCAAGCTTCACTTGGTTATTTGTGGTAAGTCTAGAGGAGTAAAAAAGCAGTTTATCTGTTTTTGGCTACTGAAATCAGCAGATCTGACTCTGCATGCACACAAGGATCAGACTGGGCAAGTCCTATTTATGCAAAAAGCACTTTGCAGAGGACAACTGCACTTTAACACCTTTCCTGTAAAAAAGGAAGGAAAAAATGGCCTAAGCATTTGAAGGAAAAACACATTTCCTGTAAGGAGGTTTAGCCAGCGGAGATTATACCTCTGGTCCTGTATACTGATGTATTTTAGCCTCAGGTATGACTGCCCATGTGAAAGGGCAGGAACTGTGGTGTCCTCCAGAAGGTGGCACATTTCCTCATGACTTTTGTACTCATCATCATGAAATCAGCTGATATTATGCTGGGGTTTCAAAGATGCACTCCCATCCCAACCTTTGCTCTGGATTTGTGACCTTTATTCTGTTTGTGACACCTGAACCTTTCTAATCCTGCCTAGACTCCCGCTCAGTCCTTCCTGGACACCTGACAAACTGCAGCTAGGCAAAGGAAAGGCACCAAGTTTACCTGCTGTTTGTTCAAAATGTCCAGGGTAACTTCTGCCCCCAAATCCACCTTCTCTTCTGTTCATAATTGTGGAATAGCTGGTGAATCCCTCTCCACTTGCAGAGACCTGGGCTGTAATTTGCTCCTGGGAAGAGTGTGGGGGGCTAAGCTGGCCCTGAGCACAAGAACCTGCAAAACTGTCCACAACTGGGGCCTGGGCAGGGGGAAAGAAACAAGAAATTTGCTTTAGCAAACACATTTTAAAGCTTACCTCAAACTGTTAATTGGGGTCTCACATTGCTGAAGCACAGCCCTGCCAGGAGAACAACCCAATATACGTCACTTTTAACTCCAAGGAGAATTCTGTGAGAAACAGAAAAAAGGCTTTTTTTTCTTGGATTACCCTGAGAAGTATAGGCAGCTATTTGGCAGAATGGAGACAGGAGATGTTGTAGGGTAGGCAGCCAGCCTCTCCTTCCACAGCCACAAAAAATAATATAAGCACCTTGATCCTATAAGCAAAGAGTTGATCCTTGCTTGTATGAGAGTTATGAGCAATTAGGATAGATATTGCACAGAGTCTGGGTTTTAATTGATAAAGAATGCTAGAGGGGCACCTCCTGCCTTTTACATATACAAGGGATTACATCAAAATTCCTAGCCACATTGCCACATTGAGACCATCCCCCAGTTACTTTTGGGAAGTGGGACAATCTAAAAAAACATGGAGAGAAACATCTGGGAAGTAAACTGTCCTATCCAAAGTTTACATTTCAGCTCAGCCCAAACCATTCAGATAAAATGAGAGCTGCCTCATGTTGTTAACCTCAGAGGCTCTTGGAACCAGACATTTGTGTCAGATCCAAATAAAAGAAAAGTCAATCTCTAAATGCAGCCTAAAATGCAAATGAAACCAGAATGGGAACCAGTTGTTTAAAAGAATAATCACATATAGAAAGGACAAAAAAAAAAAAAAAAAAAGGCAGAAAAATCATGTTATTTCTTGACAATCCTTAAGAGGTTCCCCTTCATTTCCTACATCTAAAAAATTGAGGCTTTTACTCCCTGCAAAGAGAGGGAGAGAGGGATTCTGTGTAGGCTCAGCTCATGCTACCCTCAGCTCAGCTGTTGCTGGGCTTTAATGACTGATGCCTTTCCCAAGAGGCTGAATGAGCAAGACAGAAGTCCCAAAATGTGAAGCCCAAGTCGCAGAGCGCAAGAACTAATGTAAGAGTCAGAGTAGCTTTACCTAACTGAAACCCTGCCAGGCTCATGTCAGTGTAGTGCAGTGTGGGCTGGGGGCTGTTGCAGCTTGCATGAGGCTCTGCACAGGTGTGGCTGCAACACCACTGCAGCCATGAGGCCAACGGCTCCACTTGGCTGACTTGGAGGAGTGTGGTAACCAGAGCAAGCGAGCTGCAACAACTGGAGCTTGATATGGGCTTAAAAAGCTGACTCAAAAGCTGGAAAAGCCCATGAGAGCTTAGCTCATGCTGAGCTCCACGTTGCTCCAGCTCGCCTGCTACTGCTGGCCAAGCCAGCCCACCACTGTTGCTAGCAGGTCTGCATCGTGTGGTGGTGCTGCTGGGGTTGCTCCAGTGTGCAACTACTCTGAGGTGCTCATCTTGCCATGGGGCTTTAGTACCTGGGAGGTTCATCCATAGCCCTCCCTCTCCCAGATCTTTATTGCTCCCGCTGCTGATTTCATGAGTGCTATTCTAGAGCCAGGGTTATCTGAGGACATATTCTGAAGGATCAATACTTTGAAAAGTGCACATCTACACATGTGAAAATCCAGGACTAGTTCCCCACTGCTAACTCCACCCAGATGAATCTTGTTGGTGTCATTCCTGACTGATGTTAGAATAAGTAAAAGCAGACTTGAGCCTTCAATTTCTGCATGCATAGAATAATTTCTGTTTTTCTTCATGGAAGAAATGAATTAATTGTTACACTTGCATAACATTATGCTGAAGTGCATTTTTTTCCACTGTATAATTTCTAGATGAAATAGCAACGTTAGAGTGAAGTTATACAATAAAGGACCAAAGAGAAAATGTATGAAAGATCTGCAGAAAACACCCTCGTAACACATTAGAACACAGAAATTTTACTTTTGAAATTAAAAAAACAATAAAAGAACTCCAAATGCAAAATAACAAATATTAGGAAAAGTATACACCCTTAATCCTGGTCCAAAATAAAGCCTGAACAGGGAAGAGTGTGAAAGAAGTGAACAAACAAAAACTTACTCTAGGACTTTTCCTGAAAAACGAGCATCAGTTAAGTATGAATTGCAAACACTCCAGTGTCATTCTCTCACTACAACTATTCCTGGAGCAGGTGGAGAGCTGTGGGCTGAGCAAGGTGTTGGTAAACACAATTTCCTGAGTGTTTATCCATCCACTGCCCATGCAGCAGGTGCTGTGTCTCTGTCCTCCACGGGGCAAAGTGCAGAGCTGGAGGAGGACAGGGTGATACGGTGCCTTGCAGCTGTGCTTCATGCCTTGGCTGACACTCCCTGCTCCTCCTTCTCCCCCAGGAGCCAGAAGATGCTACTGCACTTCCTCACAGCCAGGGTTGGGTACAAGGGACAGAGAGAGGAAACACAGCCCTTCTGAGGCCATGCACTCACTCTGGCTTACATCAACTGTCCTTATTTACCTACGGTCCCACAGGCAGGCTTATGAAAAGGACTTGTCTGCTTTGGCTGCACACTTGGGACACATCCTGCACACTGCTTTCCCAGCTGGGCCCATCCCATCCCGGCCAGTGACTCAACTGTGAGAGAGATGGAAGTGTCGCATACCCCATCATCCTGAGTCACCAGCTATTATTATTGCACGCAGGTGGACAATGCTGGTGAGAGGAATTTCTCCAGCGTTGCCAGAAAAAGCAGGATCACCATCTCTACATCACCACTGTAAAAATAGACACTCCTCTTTGGGAATCGCCACTTCAGCTTGTGGCCTCCTGACAGAGATGGTATTAATTAATCCCAATGTAAAAGAAGCTCAGGGATCATGTCCTGGCAGTAAACCTTGGGGAAAGGTATGTTTGGAAGTTCTGTCTGGGTTCAGGCTCACTTACCCTAAGCCAGCCCCCACGAAGTGAGTACATCTGATGCTGTGTGGGACGAGTGCTGTCTACAGAGCACATCTGCATTATCATGGTGTACGTGGCTTCAGCAAAGCTGCCTTTGCCAAACTGAACACTTCCTCATTTATCAGTTTTGATCTCTTTGGCAGACGAGCATTTCAGCACTTAATGTTTTGCAAGAAAGCCCTGGCTACACTGGTTTCTGGTGACGTCCCCTGCATTTTCATTTTGGGACGATTCTTTTCTGTGCTCTCCAAGAGTCAGTCAGGAGTGCCCCGAGAGTTCAGGAGGGAACAAACAGGGCCATTTCCCCTCCAGATGCTGGGGACTTCCAGGCAAACCGAGCTTATGCAGAGAGCACAGGGGGTCGCAGAGCCCAGCCCGGGGCCGTGGCCTCTCCGCCAGCGGCTGCCTACGTGAGTTCCCAGCTCCCTACGGAGGTGCCAGGGAATCCCGGGCTCCGTTTCCTAGGGCAAGGTTTAAATCTGAAGCAGGTTTTGGCTGCGGGCTGCTCACGGGTCCCAGCCGTTTCCTGAGGAAACGGAGGCTGATGGCACCGCTCCGCCGTGCTCGGTCCCGTCCTTCCGCAGGCCCGGGACACCTGGTGCGGCCCAGCCGCGGCCCCAGCCGCGGGGCCCGGCCCGGCGCAGCTGCGGCAGGCGCCGCGCACCTGAGCCCGCACACAGCGCTGGGGGCCGTGCCCGCCGCCCCCGAGCCCCGGCCCGGCCCTCGGTACCCCCCTAGTGGCCGCGGCTTCCCCCGGCCCACCCGGCCCTTGCCGTGTGCCGGCCGCTGGAAACACGATAACCCCCCGGGAGAAGCACAGGCAGCGTCCTCTCCTGTGCCCGCAGGGGCCCAGGGCAACAACCCCGTGGGTGCACAGCGGAGCATTAGCCCGGCACGGTGCCCCGCGCCTGCCTAGGCGGTCACCCCGAGTGTCCTTCAATCCCCTGCCGGCACTGCCCCGCCCCGACTGCAACCTCGGTGTGGCTGAGGAGATGGAAGGTTCCCCCAGGAGCCACGGGCTGGGGAAAAGGCTGTGTTAACTCACAGAGGCCCTCCGGATTGCACCGGGACTATGGCAGAATCCTGACTTTCCCTGCAATGTGTGGTAACAGCCACATACCCACTACCAACCACAACTCTGAAACTACACACACATTTCCTGCCTCAACCCCAATGACCTCCTCAGATGTTACAGTATCCTACCTGCTTCCCAAGCAGAAACAAACAACTGCATCTCAGATGTCTCCGGTCAAGGGGGGACCAGTGACTGTTACAGCCTGGTTGATGTCCCTGGTTTATGCTCTCCCAAATGGGCCAGACCCTGACATCTCCACACAGCGAAGTTTCACCCATCCCCTTCTCGTTGGTTGTTCAGTGGGCTGCAAAAACCATGCTACTGGAGCTACTGCTCTGTTTTCTGCAAGGGAGAATGCATCTTCCTGTGCAAGACTGGTTTCCAGGTCAGACTGCACTCTAACATTCATTTACCACCCCTTGACTCTCATCAGTGTTTGCTTTTTCAGCAAACCTTCAACTGATGAGTGAGAAAAACAGATCTTCCCTGCTTCTTTTACTATAGTTGAAAACAGCTCAGAAATGCAGTCAGAGAGCCCCTCTGAATGACAAAGAGAAAGTAGGTTTGTGCAGCTATGGTGGAACAGGACTAGTCTGAAACTGGGATTGGGGCAGGGTTTACTTTGCAGTTTGTTTAGAGCAAAGAGCAGAGCTCAGTCTTATTTTAATTCCTGACCTCTTAGGCATCTCAGCTTCAACATCCCTCATGCTTAGGCAAAATAAATCATCTATAAGCTCCTCAGATCTGAAGGGGACTTTTTTAGTTGGAGAAGTCCAGGGTGCATTCTTCTGTACCTAGCTTTTGAATTTCATGAACCCAGTCTATATTTAGCCTTAATTTGAAGGATGTGTAGACTGGATGTCCTGTTGGAAACACATGGAAAACTGCCTGCTGACCTGACCTGTGCTTGCATTTCACCCAGAAGCTGCAGCCTGATTGGCACATTAAACACTTTCAAGTCATATTCTCCTGTATAAAGAAATATCCTGAGCTGCCTTGGCTGTGAGCAGGAGGGGAAGTGACCTCTTGGGTCAGTGTTTATTGCAGTAGTTATAAGAAACCAAGGAGTGACTCCATAAGGAGGGGCATGATCCCAGGACAATGCCTCTGGTAGGATGAGAACCTCTCTCAAATCTCACAGTTTGGAGAACCCCACCCGAAATGGCAAAAGTAGGGCTTGAGGGATTGCTGTTTCCTTCTGCCATTGGTATGCTCCACAGTCTTACACTTCCCACTTTCCTCTCTGTAAAGCAGGGACAACAGCACCATGTTTTGCAAGACCCCACTGTGACTTAACTAGATAGAGCTTGCAGTACACTGTGGGATTCCTCAGCAGCTCAGCTGTGCATGGCTCAGAAGAGGAGACAAGTCAGTCACCTCTTAGCTTGCAGTGACAGCAGTGCCAGGATGCGGATATTGTCTTGTGAGTCCTCCTGAGGCCTTGGCCTGCACAAACTGGCACTTGGAAATAGTCTCCAGCTTGTTCAGTTTCCGTATTCACATGTCCACCTCCAGTCTCTGACCTAGAATGCTGTTGTCCTTCCACACACAATAATATCATTTACGTATTAGGCCATGGGCTTTTCAAGGTCAGTGCCATCAATATATGGAAAGCACTAGAGGACAATAACAGGTTGATAAATCACATGGCAAATTAGGAAAAGGCCCTCAAGGGCTGTAAAATGTATCAGATCCACTTATCACAACCCTTTCTGATAGTTTCTCAGAATCCCTGGTAGTAAACATCCTGCTTATAGTGCTAAGGTTGCTTCCTCATTGTGTGGTATCAGGCAGCTGTCAATCCCAACCACTTCCGATATAAACCTGACATTCTCCTTTCTTTCTCTTGACAGGAACAACTTGAGTCACTCACCCTGCAGAGATGAGCAATCTCTTCTGCTTTCAAACCTCATGAGACAAAAGCGAGGGCTCTGTGAAGAAACACTGCTGAATCCCTTTGGATTGTGCCAAGATGTTTCCACTTGTTGAGGAATACATTTGGCATTGTGAGCTCAGTGTGCAGCTGAAGGGTGAATGACTGGACACTCAAATACAGCAGGAGCCAATGATGCCAGGCTTTGGCACGCTTAGACTGTGAGGGTATAAAAGCCAAGGGTTTCCTTTTTTTGGGGTCCCTTCTTGGAAGCACACAGCTCAAGTTGTTATTTTGTTGTTGCACCATGATTAAATTATTTTAAGGATCCTGACGTCTGAAGGCCTGCTATGAGGAAACCTGGGGCTGAGCTGGTAAAGAAACCTGGTCTGACTGGGATGGAGGGGTGGTGTGTAGCCATGAAGGGGCCTTGGTCCCAGCTCAGGTGGTGCAAGTGTGACTGCCAGTCACACTTCTTGTGGCTCCTGGGTGGTCACACAAGGGTGACCCTCCTTGCTTTGCTCTGTCAGTGGCTGAGAGGGGAGGGTTAACACCTTCCTTGCTTTGCTGCAGAGTTAGTAGCTGGGACTACTGACAGGAGGTGCAGCCAGAGGTGCTTTGGGAATGGTAGGGCAGGGCAATATTATGAGATGTAAAACAGTAAAACAGTGATGTGGTTGGGGTAATCTAGGATCTCGGTTCCTCTATCCTAGTAAAATTAATGTTGCCAGGCACTGCTATATTGCCTACTCTGTCAAATAGAAGTGTCTATTGCACAGTTTTTCCCTGTGAAGCAGCTCCAGGCATGGCACAGGAATTACCACAATATGGACATGAGTGGTTCAATGCTACCTGGCCTCAGTGCCGAAAAAAATCCCGAGTTCATTTAACTTAATAGTACAGATGTACCATATGGCTCCAGAGCTGTACTTTGCTGCCTCTTGGAAGAAAGAACACAGACCTCTTACCTGTCCTAAGCATCTGATTCCTGGGAGGAAAGTGGCTCAGCATTCAGTTTAGCAGAGCAGGGACTGACACACCACTGAGCAGCACAGGCACATCCAGCAAACACACTCCTTTCTATCCATCCTTGGGGTGGGATTCACCTCCCCTGAGAACAGCTCTGTCTCCTTGCAGAAGGGTGAAGGAGGACAGACACCTCCAGAAGGTGGTTCCTCCCACCTTGGCCGATGCTAAGTGCCAAATCTGAGTCTGGCTGAAAGATGTTTTCTCACAGCTCATGGGCTGGGATTTGCCGAAAGGGTGATTTGTGTTCTCTAGCCAGAGAACAATTCTCCCCATAGGATATGGACACAGCAGACAAGTGAAACATTCACTGAGGAAGAAATGACCCAGTTATCTTCATCCTGTTAGCTCTGTTCCTGCCAAACTGGGTCCAGTGTCCCTTGGAGATAAAGAGCAAGCACCTTATTATCACCACCATGTCTGCCCTTGAGGGTTTATTCTTTCACCCCCTCCTGTCTTTGTTTCTTTCCCCCTTCCCTGATTTTTTTCTGTGTTGTCTCCCTACTTCCTACCATGCAACTCCCACTTCCCATATGGGTTTCATTCCTACCCTGTCCCCATCCTGTCTGCTAAAATAATCAGCAATGAAACCCTGAATATGGCTGTTCACATTGTTTCCATGGGACTCGGTGGCAAGTCTCCTAGTGCGATGAATGAAGGCAGGACGCACTTCTCAGAGCCATTGTTTCAAGCTGTCTGCTGTCTCAGGAAAGCACTGCCAGCTCCATTTACACTGAGTCCTTGACTGCTGTGTTTTCTCCTCCATCTGCTGTGAGTAAGAAAAGAATCAGGTCCTTGCAATTTAAACAGTGGCTCCTTATTTTGTGGAATGCATGCTTCATCACCATGCTTCCCATGGGCCAGAGTTGATCCATGGGGAGGATGTCAGATGAGAGCATCATGAGGTGGTCCTTTGTAAGCAGCCACAGACTATATTCACTCCCTGATGTGGTTGTTAAGAGCAGGAATCTGGCTCATGACTGTGGAATAGAATTGACAAACCTGAATTGAGGTTATCCTCCTCCTTGGAAGCCCTAATGTCATGTTCATCACATTTACTGTTTTCAGTCCACTGAAAGCACGAAAGGAGACAGCCCACATGTGTTTGGAGTGAGCTGCACAGACATCTCCTAACTCAGAATAACAATAATGAAAATATGCTGCAGCACCTTTTAGCTATGACACATGGTACCTCCAGTCTGTGCTGGTTATTTGAAACATTTTAGTACATGATCTAAAACAGCCCACAAGGAAGCAGGAATTATGGTAGATGAACCTGGAAGACATCAGTAGGATTTGCAGGTTATAAAATAGTTTCTTTTTGGACATTTTGGATTGTTTTAATAGTTTCCAGGCTTCCAGCATACAGAAACAGGCAGGACCTTGTCCAATGTCTGAATAGCTGAACCGTACAGTTTACAAACATGATTCACAAAAAACAAGACTAAGTGGGATCTGAATACAGACGTAACAAATGTGAATATGAAGTGAGACATCCCATCTGCTGAAGAAACCAGTTTCCTGGTAATTTACCAGTTCAAGTACCAGTTTTCTGGTAATTTACCAGTTCAAATACCAGTTTTCTGGTAATTGAAAATTCAAGGCAGTCTTATCTATTTCAGTAAAAACGTCTTCCCATACCAGGAGAACAGCTTCCCATCCATGTCCTGCCCAGTGTTGCAAGAAATTTGTTCTGTCTGCTACTGCTCTTCCCCTTTTGACCCAAGCGATGGATCAACGTTCTTCTGTGCAATTTGTGTACGCTTGAAGTGTGTAGATAGAGGCTCTGGTATAACAGAGCCTGGAGGGTCCCAACCCCCTATCCTAAACAAGAGATTCCCTGAACACAGGGGAGGGTGACCATTTCTTGTAAAATGCCTTTCCTTTCACAACCATAGATAGCCCCCCAAAGCTCTCCTACTTCCCCCCATGTAGCACCAGGCTGTGATGATTCCTCTGTGGGCACAATGAGAAAGTTTCACTCCTTCAGCCTGAGCAGGAGGCAGCTGTATCCAAAGGTCTCTGTGAGGATCTCCCAGCTCCTGTGATCACAGTGTGAAGTCCTTAGGCCTGGTTCTGGGTTTATGTCTGGTTTATTTCTTTTTCTGGGTTGTTTCTTGCTTTATCACATATAATTCCAGGCTAAGATTGAAGATTCCTCGAAGAAGGGGGATTCAGCAGCCAAACTCTTCCAAGCCCAATTCCTCTGAAGAAGGAGGACCTAAATTACTTGCGATGCTGCTATTCATCAGAGTCACTGGCCAGTCCCACGAGGGAAACAGCTTCAGCCTAACAGTTTAAGAGTGCCCTTCCTCTCCAAATGCTCCAAGAGTTGAAGCATTTGCCTGAGACATCCAGGTCCAGGAGAGAGAGAAACTCCTCCAGCTGCTCCTGTGGAAGGAACCACTAAGGACTAGAGAACAGGCAACATGGACAGCAATCAAGTGGTTAGTGTTCCTGGATAGAAAGAGGGGTGGATGGGTTCAGACTGTGATAACTGAGACGTTTGTGCTCTTTGTATGACAACTGCATATTTTACAAATACATCAGAATGCACAGTGCCCTCAGAACATCAGTGGCACGGCTACAACATTAGGTGAGTGGGATTTCTGCAACACATGATTCACCCTTGAGGGCTCAAGTCCTTTCCCAGACCCAAGCCCTTTTCTATATCTAAGCCTAGGTGACTCATCAGTTTGCTAAAATCAGGTTGCCTAGGGTAAATAGGTCTTTAACCACTGTGTTATCCTGGGTCTTTCTGCCATTTGCTATTTCATAATCTTCCCTAGGCTGCTGGCAGTTTCAAAAAATCAGTTCTTTTAGAGGTAATTACAGTTTCAGTTTGCTTTCCCCAACAGCTGGAGAAGGCAGTACAAGCACAAGGCACATATTTGGCATTGTGGGTAGGGAGGGAGAAATTCTTCTGCAGTATTTGTAGATTAGAAATATGGCTGCCAAAAAGCAAGCTCCCAAGTGCCTGGGGTTCACATGTTGCATAAAAGCAGAGTACCATCTTGGCATGGAAAAGGCACATTGCATGAAGGAACTCAAAATCTCCCCACGTCACATTGTCCTTACTGGAGATGAAAGCCCATGAGCTGCAAAGTGGTACCCCATCAGCTGCCTTTGCCACCAGGCAATGTATTTTGCTTTGACTGCTTTGAAAGAAAACTCCTTACAGGAAACATGTGCTGGGTATACAAATGCAGTGTTTTGTTTATTTATGACACAAATACAAAACCAAACAGGCTTTCACAGTTCTAGGTCACAGATGTCTTTAACGAAAACCAGCTATTGGAATGTTAATAACACTTCTTGTATCGTAAGCGATGAGTCCACTCAGTCATGCTTTTAGGAAGTTAACAATTTCAACAGATCAACCTATTAATCACTTGGCCTCCTGATAGTTCACGTAAGGGCAGCTCTTACGAATTTGTTAGTGTGCCATGCTGACAGTTTGCCAAGCAGTACATACAAATGCCCCAGATTCTGCTCCTCTGAGGTCCAAAAAAGACAGGGTCTCCTCTGGGATAGCAATGAACAATCCATTTGACCCAAACTGCTTCCATTCATTCAGTCTTTAGTCACTTAGTTAACTCAGAAATGCTGCTGTGGCTACAACATATTCATCAGTACTAAGAAGATGACAATTCATGACCCCACACCAGCCACTCTGGAAACCCAAGTGACAAGCTGGTGTAAAATATTGTCCCTTAGTGCAGTCAGGGAAAGGTGATGATTTATACTGACCATGAGAAAAACTGTAAGGTGAAATTGTTGTTTTCTTTCATTGGTAAGAGGCAGGCAGTCTGGGTAAATATTTCTAAAAAGTGTTAGCTTGGAAAAATCATGGAGTTCCCGTAGATTGAATCTCTGTGTTTTCCTATGCAAGGTCTGGTGCCTCTGCTCTGCAGCTTCATTCATCAGAGCCTTCATATCAAGCTGCTTAAATTGATATGGGATGAAACAATGACACCTGTAGGTCTTGTCCAATTTTCAGCCAGAAGCATGCACAGTGCTAAACTGCATCATATAAGCTCATTACTCTTCTGTATTTTTAGACATTCTTTCAAGGTTAATCACTACTGTTGCCATTAGAAAGCCAGGAAAGATTAGCTACAGCTCAACTTTCCTCTCTTAAAGCTTCAGCTTCAGAAGTAAGCAAAGGTTTTGTGATCAGTCCTGGTGCATAGCATGGAGGTACAGCCCAGAGAGGCTTTAGCTGTTCTCACTCTCCGGTTCTTCTGCTGCAGCCCTGTGCTTAATACAGTCCCACAACTGCTGTCCGGGTCCTGAGGCTACTGGTGGGTGGGTTGAGCTAAGACATTATGTTTCCCAGTGCAGATGCAGGTACATGACATGGTGGGGATGGTAACTTCTAGCACAGGAGCAAGGTGGGGGCCTGGAGTCATAAGTCTGATTGTCAAACCTTTGAATCAGCAGTTGGTGGCTATGCAGAATGGTGTCATTTATCCTCTCTGCTAAAGGCATGAGAAATGCCTTTAGCAATTCTTCATGGAAGAATACAAGGCAAATAAAGCTGCCCATTCTTTGTTCTATATTTGTATCTTACCCACTGTTTGCTGTATTTCCCTCCCCTTCTCAGAACACAAGTAACTAGCTGTGTAATCAAGGTGACAGCCTGAAAGACATTTTCCCTTTATTCCTAGCAAAAGACAGACTCATGTTTTGGACCATTTTGGACTTGTGTCCTCCAGCTGAAAATCCAAGTCATGTCAGTGAGATGCCACTACAGCAACTTACCCAGTGCTGGGCAACTGGCTCACAAGGAGGGACATGCTTTGCAATTGAAACAACACTGTCTACAGAGAGCAGTGCAGACCTATAGTCCAAGTGTGCAACCCTAGTCCTTTGCTACACCTCATACCAACAGAAGCTCCCATATTTAATCAAGGCATTCCATTATTAAATGAGAAACCTCTAGCTAACAAAAGCTGATTACATGTTGATTACATGGTGGAATCTAATACAATACTGTCTACATGGTGTACCCAGGTTTTCTCCCCATCTCTCTACTCATCCATACAATTTACTACCCTCACCAGGTAAGCTGGTATATTTTCTTCATCGCAACCAATCATATTCCATTTATAGAGACAATATCACAACTTACGTCATAATGCTGGACTGCACATTTAATACATGTGTCTTGGGATCTCTGCCCTAATAGGACATAAGCACTTGTGCCTGCCAGTGTCACCAGGAAAGGTCTGTGCTTACCCCAAAGAAAACACAGTCCCATAACCTGCAAACGTGTGTGTGCACATCTAGTAGGAAAACCATCATCTCTTTCCCAGTAAGATCAATTCACAGATAATAACTGGTTCATGGAAGAGAAAGAGGACATGTAAGGAGAGAACTGCTGTAAAATGCAATGGTTTGCTATGTAACACTGATGCTTAGCCTGCTGTTTCAAAGGTGAAAGTTTAAGAATGAAGCATCCTTGCCTCCCCATGCTGCATGAGAAAAACCAGCATCACAGCCCACAGAAGGCAGTTGTTTTTGTGCAGGGTTCCTGTTTGTTACTCATTTCCCCTCCTGTGTCCCAACACTGCCTCTTTAAAGCTCTTCCAAAATTCCTTATAGAAGAAGGTCTGCTGCCAGCTCAGAGCTTCCTGTTGTACTCTGAGAGAGCCTTATCTCTGCAATCTTCATGCAGACTGCAAGGAGATTTTGTGTTTGTTTGTGTTTTTACAAACCAGGTTATTTCTATGGACTAAGCAGTCTCTCAGTGCTGACTGTGGTGGGGCACTTTGTCAGAAAAGTCATTAAGTAGATTTGTTTAGTTTGCAGGTTCCAAATAATTCTCGGCCTCTATAATTTCTGACAAATTAACACTGCCAGGTTGCCTTATTTAAAAGTCCTTTAAAAAGTTCTTTAAATGCCCCAGAGAGATGCCTAGGGATCTGGCAAGTGGGTCTCTCTGCCTTTATTTGGTCTGTTTTGTCTTTCGGTTTTCTAGCACAGCTCTCATCTCTGGGCCTCTACATCATAATTGTGCTCAGGAAATAAGGGCTTCATTTTTTGTAGTTCTTCTCAACAGCAAGGGCATCACTGCATTTCTCAGGTCCACTGAAAGTCTGTTAGCATTCAAAATTAATGTAAAAAAGGCTTCATTTCTGAGATCCCCCTTAATTTTAAATGTCTCCTTACCTCTGCATTTGTGCATCTCTGCATAGAAGCTCTATGAAAGTGAAGCTTTAAAAATATTATTGTATCAATAATCCTTTCTTACCAAGTTCTACTCTGGCTCTGGACAAAGATGGCTGTTTATGTCTGCTCAGAGGTACAAGAATGCTTCTGTTGCAAGGCAATGATGTTACTTCTCCAGTGGCGTCCCAGCCAGCTGCCAGCAATGGGATGAGAGCACTGGCTGTAGCTGCCAAAACAGCTTTTACCCAGGAGAAGGCAACTTGAGCTTGCTTACAACAAGTCAACAACACAGGCTCCCTGGATCAAACTCCAGATGCTAAATTTATTGAGAAGGAGGTAGCATCCTAAGGATACCAAGGATTAGAGCCCCCAGAATGTTCCACTTATTGCAATAACTATTGAGCATTGATATCCTGGAGCATCTGGTTTGTTAATAGCACCAAAGTGACCAACAGCAGGGTTAGTTCTCAGAAGGTCCCTGCCAGAGCAGAATTCAGAGCAGGGAGTCCTGAATCTCAGCTCTGCCCTGTGCCCATTTCTCTGAGGCCATTGGATATAGTTCACATGTTTGGAGGAGGGGTTGTACTGGCTACTTAGACACCTTTCATGCTAATGAATAATTACAGACCTTCCCAGACACTCAGTCTATATTAGGAAAGGATTTCTCTGCTATTAGTTAAAATAAGAACAGCAGGAAGGCCTAATATCCTGGATCAGTTCTTCATGCAAGAGGAGCCAGGCTGAGCTGGCTTTGCTCTCCACATGAATCACACACTTGCTGTTGTGATTCTGTCTAGGAATGAGGTATGGATGCCCTGAGGCTGCGCTCTGGGGAAGAGCTATAGTGTCCCAATGCTGCCATGGAGAGGGTGCTTTCTAATTTCTCTTCTTCTGATGAAACTGGCAGTGAAAATGTTCTGTTGGTGCCCAAGCAGATGACAGTATATCACCTGAGATGCTGCAGTGAACAGCTTGGGCATGCTCATGGCTTTGGGATCCACAGAGGTAGTGTCATCTACACACACCAATACAGTGACTCCAGAGATGGACAGTTCAAGAGAGCTTGGAAGCAAAGAAGTGGCAGTTTGCTCTGAGTTGGCATGAAAGAATGTCAATTCCAGCTTGTCCATGTGTTTGTATTCAATAAAAATTGGTGTGCTGAATGGTAGCTTTCCTTTCCCTTTGTGAGGGAAATAAGGGGGTCAGAGCAGCTCGTGACTCACAGTATGGATGAGAAGGTGAGCATTATTTCCAGGACTCAGAACAGAACAGTGACAAATGCTGCACTGTGTGACAATATGGGAGCTCCAGGTAATGCACAGGGTGGCAAATGCTTCGTGTGTGCAAATGGAGAATGAAGAACTGCTAAAATCAGTGAAAGGAGAAGGAAATAATCTGCTGAAGGAAACTTGTGAGATCCTAACTGGGGGCTTGAGAGAAAAAAAGGGAATATGGAAGAGGTCAGAAAAGTCCTTCTGGTGCTTGGAATTAAACCACCACAATGTAGTATGGTATCTTCTTGAGTGAATTCTCAAAACAAGAGAGCAATACATAGCTGACAAGCATGGTCTGGCCTCCCACTTAACAAGCCAAGGGATGATCATCATTACCAGGAATTCACTCATGAGGGCATGAGAGGAAAACATCAGCTTTGAACAGACCTGTCCAACTGAGAATGTTAACTATTCTGCCTCTTAGAAAAAACACTTGTGGACTTTGCTACAGCACTGACCTTTCAACATGATTTCATGCACTGCAAGGATCCTTTTTCCAAATAGCCCCATGAAACTAGCAGACACAAATTTTACCTTTTATTTCTCAATAAAAATACTCTTCTTTTCTAATGAGGTTGTTCCAACTGTCCTCACCAGAGACCTGTCAAGCCAAATCTGGGCAGACTGTGACTATGGCAGTGTCAGATGAAGAAGGAGCAGGTGGCCATGCCCCTAAGCTCTTTTCTTTCCCCACTGCCACCCTTGGAGAATGGTTATCAATGCAGCAGCCTTGCTTTTGGCATCAGAAATTAATTTCCTAGTAAACTATTGAAAATTCAAAGTTATTCTCATTTCTCACACAGCAGCAAGTAATAAACTATTAATATTGACGTGAGTTGAAGATCTGTGTGGTTTACCAAAGCGAGATAATTATTTGGCTACTTTGAGCAGACACCATCAGGTAGCCTTTTGTGACATCCATTTACTGCTGGGTCCCCAAACCCTCATTATATGGTGCCCTAGAGAAGAGATAGAAAACTCCTTTCTCTCCACTGTCAGCACAAGACGATATTATGTGGTGCTGAGCCATTACATGCACAGCTCTTCAGAGCATGAACATGGTCCATACTCTGGCCCCAGACAGTTTTGGAGATGCTGATAATCCTTGGGGTGTTATTGGCCCTGGCTGAAGGAGATATCAGTTTGGCTGCTGTACCCATTTAGAGCACAGATGTCCATATTTGATCTCATTGACTGGACTCCCTTCTAACACCTGAAAAGATCAGGCACTTCTAATGTATGGTTCACCTCAGTCTAAAGCAGAGAGCTGGAACAGCTCAGATGATTTGCTCTCTCTCCACTGACTGAAAAGATACTGTCTCTTAAGTTTGGGGGGATAGGTTTGCTCTATTTACCAAAAGCTGACTCTGACAAAGCACTCATCTGGGGGTCAGAATAATATTACAGTGTGACTTTATATTAAAGTGTGACATTTAATAGAAACTCCTGGGGGGAGGCAGATCCGCCTGAGTTGGGCAGTCTGACTCTCAGCACAAAATGTGATGGGAGCAACATGCTCCCCAAAGGAGAGCTGCAGCCACAGCCCCAGCAGAACCACTGAAGCACCAAAGCACCTCAGTTGCCTCCACCTGCCACCACCCTTATTGGGTGGGAAAAGGAAGAAGTCCTGGGTGAAAGAGCAAGGTAGCCCAATAGCCAAACCACTTCTGTATACGTGGGTTTGATCCCTGTGTGGGCCATTCAATTAAGGATTGGACTTGATCCTTCTGGGTCCCTTCGGACTGAGATTCTGTGATTCTGAAATGCTTTTCTGTGATTTCTGAATGCTTTTGGAGAGCTACCACTATCACGCTGATGGTTTTGCTTGGTCATCTGTAACGAATTCTCCCTCAATCTCCAGACATTGTTTGTCTGTTACCTTTTCAGGTTCCCCTTCCAAACATGAGCAATTAATCTGCTCTGGGCTAAATGTGGCCCAGCCCTGCCGGCCCATGGAGGACTGAAAACTACCAAGGAATATACAAAGAAAGGATCAAAGAGTAGTTCAAATGTAGGGTAAGTAAGGGCATCTCCTAGATGGTCACATGAGCACTCACATCACACTCCCAGCTCCCATTTTCTCTCTGCCCAGGTTGGTCATCCTCTCATTTGAGACAGTTTTCAAAGTTGCCAACTGTCCTCAGCTCTCGGCTTCACAACTCCAGGCTCCTTTCACAAACAATAACCTGCTGACAAAAGGAGGAGAGTAACAAAGATCTCCTCTTCCACTTCTGACAAACAACAATAATTTAATAACAATCATTCATTTAATATTTTCTTTTTTCCTTTTTTTTTTTCTTTCATTTCCAGACCAGTTCAGGGAAGGGAGGAAGAAGTGGCAGACACTGTTTTGAATCTATCGGTCATGGTGTGAGATGAAACTGAAAAGTTTCTAAGTCACTGCAAGGTCTAAGTCCCCTTGAATGTTCTTTAGATACTCAACCCCTAACCCCCAGAGGAAGTCAGAGGTAATGATAGTCTTAAAAGTCTAAATTACTCGATCAGAAGATAGCAGCTGATAAGTACACTCTGATACCTTGCAAAATTTTGCCTATTTATAAATGAGTTTTCCCCTGGCTTTCCTCAGTGCCAATTGAGTGCAAATGTTGGCAAGATCCGCCTAGTTTGTCTGGACTCTGAACCACTTTGCTGAATACTTAATCAAGCTGCTCGCCTCCCTTTCCCAACAGAGGCCATTTATACAGCAAGAGAATCAGCTGGTTGATGAAGCAGACAAGTGGAGCAGGGGAGAGGGAGCAAGCTCTTTGAATGGGATGAGAACAGAGCCACCGGCACCTCAAGAAAGTTTATCTGTCTCCAGTGCCAAGCATACACAGTGCTAATCTTTTGTTGCCATGAATATTCAAGCCCAGCTGCCAGCAACAGAGGGAGCAGCTGCAGTGGCAGAGCTGGCAGGTCCCCTCGTGGTGCCCTCGCTTGCCGACCCTGGCATCTGGGTCTGTCTGGGTGTGGGGAGGGGGAGATGCTGCTTGCATTGCAGACAACAGACAACAAGCCATTGAGCAGCCCAGCCCCACGCTTCCTAAGCAGCAAGAAGTCAGGAACTCACTCGCCCTGAAGAGCCCAGGACCGTCCTGTCTTGCTAACATGGTATGCCAGATGCTCCAGATGTTTGGGATCATGTGAAGCCCTGGAGGGAAGAGGTTTGTCTGGGATAAGAAAGAGCAACAGCTGGGGCAATATAGGATTGAAGGATGTCTGCTGCTGCTTGGAGAAAATAGTGAGACAAAATCCTGCAGGCTCTCTGGAAAGCTAGACATACATAGCCCTAGGCAGATCACAAGTCTCATGGCTGATTTGGCAAAGATGCCTATTTGTTATGACAGGGTGGGCTGGTGAAATGCCATTACAAGAATGCAGCACTGGTCACAGACAAGTTGGCAGGTGAATGCTGCTGCAGTGTCATGGAAGTGTTGAAGGATTTTTGTCATGTGTGGTGGGAAGCAGCAGTAGGAGGAAGCCATGAACTCTCCTCAGATGACCAACTTGTGCTTCTCCACAATTTAGGGCAGCATTTCAGAGACAGGGCAATATAAGAGCAAGTCTTTGCCTCAGCATACTCCATAGGGGCAGATAAATGCTCTGGTACAAGTGTCAGGAGACAACAGGTCAGAGCAGACATCCACGCTGCCAAGGAATCACTCTGCCCAGCACAAAAGTTATCAGAGGCTTGTAATGACCCTGCCTTGGCATGGAAGATCACTGAGACCCACTTTGCTTAGATTTCCCCGGTAATGCAATGAAATCCTCTAGGGGAAAAAAAAAAAGAAATACAAACAAACAAACAAAACAAAAACAAAACCCCCCCCAAAAAAAAAAAAAACCAAAAAAAAAAAAAACCAAAAACAAGCAATCAAAAAGATGGGGAAGGCAAGACCAAGCTTCAAGAAACACCTGAGGCTCGGATTACTTCCCACCAAACCCAGAGTGGTCACTGTCACAGAGCCTTGGGAGGCTGGAGACTGCTGCTGAACTTTTTGCTTCTGTATGTTGAAGAAGGTGGCTCCTGGAACCCTTGCTATGGTCAGCTGTCAACTGCTGGCATTCAAAAATGTTCATTCCCATTCTTCTGAGGCTCTAATTCCCTTCAGGAAAGCAGAGCCTCAGAGCAGCAATACATTCACATTACAATGCCACAAGTACAACATCGCCTAACCAGAACTGCAAATTTCCTGCTCTCTGGCACATAACTTTCCCTCAAGCTCATGCATACAGCCACAAAACAGACCAGTTATCCAGGCCTCCTTGGTACAGGGCTGAGAACTGTGGAGTAGTTGATATTGCTAGAAAAGCTACCAGAAACAGAGATAGACAGGTATCATAAGAGAGGGAACAGCCTTTGAAGGCTGGAGGTGGACATTGTGCAGTTAGCTATTGATCTCCAAGAAATGGGGGACTGGAATTTCCCAGTAGAGAATCAGACCTGATTACCTGGGGGTTTGTGTCTGCAGAACAATTTCTGTAGGCAGCCCATAAGGAAAAATGAGCCACAGACCTGCCTTGGGATTTACATTTTAGAACACCGCACGAACCAGGGTAAGTGCTCTTAAGCAAGCAGTAATGCAGCACAGCAAAGAAAAAAAAAAGCGATTTCTTGATGACGCTGAACTTTCCAGTCCTCGGTCCTGTCTCTATCCTTCCAAATCAAAAAGGAAATTCTATCCTAACTGTATCTGCAAATAGGCCATCTCAGACAAAGAGGGGAAAGTAGGAAAAAAGACAGGAGAAATCACTTCTATCAAAATGTTTCATGTTTTCTTTGCCTTTTTTAAATCAATTTTTAAAAGATAACCTAAATTGAAAAAGCTAATGACATATTTTACATTTAAGTAGGAGCCTTAATGATAAACACAAATGTTATAGTACCTACTTGAATAATCTGATTTTTTGCCTAAATGTAATTTTTCCAATTTTCTGGCAAAACCCTTCACAGAATAAGAGCCCAGCCACCCCACAGTCCACTTGCCTGGCACACATCCCATTCAGTATTAGAATGGACACAGTGTGTAGATGCTTCACATAGATTTATGGCTATCTTTGTCTCTAGATTGATATTAAAAGATAAACAGTTTGTGGAAAAGAGCTTTATCCATAGCAAATCCACCTCTGCCTGCTGCTGCTTTTTCACACTAAGAGGTCAAGGGTTTAGAAACTGATTTCAGACTCCCAAGCTGTTACCAACAAAGTGCTGGTATAGCAGAAGGAAGGGCCATGGTCACAAAAGGTATCTTTGTTTGCAAGAATTTAAAATCCCTTCTCATATTCTACTACTACTGTATTTCCTTCCTCCAGGTTTCACCTTGGATTGAGCTACATCCTTCTGGCCTTAGTATCATTAGATATATTTTTCTCATGCTTTTTACTGGATTTGAACACAGTGGATCACATAAAATTCAGTAGCACCACTCTGTGCTCTGGGAGTCCGCATGACTTTAGCCAAAGTGTTCCTGATGATCCCTCATTGCTTTGAAATGCTGCTCTGCACTCTCAAACCCATCAGGTGTGCACACAGCGCTGCTGCTGTGCCACACAAGCGCACTATAGACCACATGAGCATAGAACAAGGATCTGATAAAAGGCAAAGGTGGACAGAGCTGTACCTGGGCTCCCCTTGTAGCACAGTGCTCTGGACGGATTCAGTCGGCTCCACACCTGGCCAGTGTCTGAGCTTGGCTCCATGACATTCCTCATGACATTCCACAAATTCACCTGATGAAGCTGGATGCCTGATTTAAGGCTACTTTGGGATAGGAGAAGGGCCTATCCAGCAAGATCAATTCCAACATGAGAAAGTCCCTTCAAACTCTCGTCACAAACCACTGCAAAGGGGAGAAGGGTTTTAATAGAGAGAGAAAGCAGGAGAAGTTGACAATGCCAAGAAACAGGTGAAGGTTTCTACATATCAAATTTAGGAAAAGATGGTCAAGGGAATATTTAGACTTTATTTTTACCTCTATACTACTAAAAACACAGCTGAAATGCCACCAGGGTATACTCAGCACCAGCTGCAAAGAGTTTTAACCCCATCTGAAGGAAGCTAAGGGACTTGGTGTAGCCACATCTAGTTCCCTGATGCCCAGCATCCAGAAAGGAGTCCAGATCCACAGGCTGGGGAGAGGCACTGAGTCGCCTCACAAGACTGCTCCACCTTGCAGATGTAAATGAGATCCCCCAGACTAACTAAAGGGGAAGTGTGCACTTCCCACAGAGGAAGGCAGCTCAGCAGAGAAGGGGCTTTGGGCTCCCAAGGGGATGTGGAGTGAGGATCCCTCTTGCACTCATCTTCTGACTCGATGGGTATTGGGTTCTTTCCCACACAGTGAAACATTTTAATAGGAGCCATCAAAACTGTTCCCCAGCATCCTGTGTTTTTTTCCTCAGCAAATACACACCTGGGAATGGTTTAGGTGAGCTCTGAGGAAGACAGGTACTAAGTTGTTCAGAACAACAAAAACAAAGCTTTTTCTGGGCATGGTGATTTCTTTTGAGGGTGGGGGAAAAAAAAAAAGAGGTAGATTTTAGCTAAGTGAGAGACAGGAGAGTAGGAATTTCTGGGGTTTCAACCTGAACTCAACGTCTCGAATTCTGCCAAACAATCTGTTCAAACACCAACTCTTTGCTTAGGCCAAACAAATAATGAGTACAGTTAATCAACTATATTTGCAATCTGGGAATAGTTTGTGCATGTATTGTGGTGGGAGGGAGAGTGTCATGCAGAGACTTGCAGACTTACCTGTGCTTGGTGTACACATTTCCCTTCATCCCTCCAGTCTGACATAAGATTAGTTACACAGAACGGAAGGGTCTCATTTTTTGGTGATGTGGAACTTCTGAGCGCTGCATCCCATCCTCTGCTGGGGGCCAGTTCCAGCAAGGACTGCCGGGGGGAGCATATGTGCTCAAACACATCAGCTGCTCTTGGTGTTCTGGCTGATCCCAGTATGTGGATGCAGCTGGCAGGAGCCTAGCAAAAGAGGAGGAAGAACTGATAAGAAATACGTGACACATCTCTTGGGTGGCAAAATATCTTGTTGCAGCCCCCACTTGAGGGCAATCAGTGAGAAAGGGACTGATTCAGAGGGCTTTCTTCTGATGCTCAAAGGCAGGAACAAACCATACAGGTTTGTTCTGTCCATTCTGTCCACTCCATTCTATCCCCTCTCCTGAAATCCAGCCCATGGTGCCCTTCACAGGGAAGCATGTGCTGCTCTCTGGAAGCCCCTTTTCCCAGGTGGGCTGGAGTCTTGCCCTCAGCCCAGCATTGTCTCCAGCCCACTGGCCATTAAAGTTTGCCAAGCCTCCCACTGCTTCCTGCATGTCTGATATCTTCCTCTGCCAGGCTAGTGTCTGGGCTCTTCTCCCTGTTTAAATACAGGCAAGATGTTTTTCTGGTAGTTATTTTGTAACAGTTTCTTAAGATATTTCCTGTTTGGTTGGGGTTTTTTAATTTTTTCCTTTTTACAACAAATTGGGTTTTAATGCCGTGTATTCAAAGCAAGAACCTGCCCAACCCACAGGTCAAAGGGCATCTGTCTTGTTTTGCCAGGTGCCAGAAACAGCAACTGGACTCTACTCACTGCCTGGTGGGTGGCAATATTCTTCACAGTTTCTACAACACTTCCAATTTCCAATTTTGTAGAATTTACTCCAAGTCTGCTGTATAACATAGATGCTGCAAATCACTCTGACACTGGTTTAACATCTTTAGTTTTTAATGCTAGAGTGATCCAGAGAGCAGAGGGTCATGCTGGCAAATTTAACTGAGGCTTGGCACAGAAAACACAAAGACCTTAATTCAAGATTTTCAAATGGACCTCATATAGTAAAAGGAAACATACAGTAACATCTGTAATTCTTTCTGTTGTGCCCCCTCATTTGGAGTCCTCCAGAAAATCTGTGCCCACAACAACAAATATGGCCAAATCCATAATACAGCTTGACCTATAACAAACCAAAACCAGCAGCATAAATTTCTAAGCAAGACTCATACAAAAAATCCAGTTCTACCCAAAAAAAAAAAAAAAAAAAAAAAAAAAAAAAAAAAAAAAAAAAAAAAAAAAACAAAAAGACAAACAGAATTCCTTGAGTCTTTTGAGTCTTTCTACTGTCACATGAACAGGCTGGTGTTCTGAGGCTTTTGTCCTCAGTGGAATAGGGAGTCACTGCCTTCTTAGGTGTTGGGGAGGACACAGGCTTTACAATTTGCATAAATTAGAGGAAAAGCTAGAGGATGCACCTTCTGCACTCCATGTGTCAGGCAGTACTGAATCCTACATTCATGAGGGGACAACTCTTTCACAATCATCCTTCGGCTGTTGGGCCATGGAATATCACAAGTTAGCAACCACCCAACACATGTGTCAGACAGCTCAGGGCTGCCCGTGTCTCCCCGCGTCCCTTCAGACCCAGGAAGCTGCTGCTGCTGCACTTTCCACGTGGACAAGCAAGCAAAGTTTGCAGTCTACAGTTTTGCTGCAATCCTGAAAGCAGTTTGAAACTCTGGTGGAAGTGGTTCAATGTAAGTGTCTGCAGCACACAAGGATGCTTTGGATTCTTGACAAGTGACAAAGCTTCCATTTCAGCACGAGAAAAAGATGAGGCTGCATCGCAGGGCTGGAAAGGGATATTTGAGATACTCTTATGCCATCCCTGCCTATTTTTATCTGCCTTACAGGTGCTTAACTGCTGATGCAGTTCTTTTAAGCTCTGTGTTGCTCAGGTCTGTGGTTTTTAACTTGTGCTATGTGTTTGGCTCCAAGGTGTCCCCTTTCTCATGGCAAATCCATCAATAAGAAAAGTTTGAAGACATCTGTAGGATGAGGACTTGAAACTGAACTCAGCCCCATTTCATCAAAGTACTTCAATGTGGGACCATAAATCATAGCATAGTAAATTTCTTCTAGACTGATGCCTGTCCAGTGTAACACTGCAATGCCATTTTGATATGCACATTGATACATGGCACTAAGAGCTTCAAAGATTAAAAAAAAAAAAAGAGGGGCACCTAAACCAGTGATTATTTCTGAGTCCAAATAACTAAAACAAAAATCCAGATCTCTGTTTTGTTGCTCTCTTAATAGTATAATTGTGGCCAGATGTACAGTGCCTATTTTTTCAAAGTAAACTGAATTTTAGAGGGGAAAAAACCTCATTTCGCAATTTGCTGATGCAATATCTCAAGCTGATGCCAGACAAGATTTGGCTGGCATGCAAATTTTCCAGTTCATGCATCTTATGGGTAAATTATCATATTTATGCTTCTATGCTTAGTTCAATACTAGAAACTTTTCTACCAGGTCACTGGAAAACTTCATAGCATGTCTGAGCAGTGATTATGTGATGCACAGTGCTTCCTGCCATTCGAGCGCTGCACTGCACGTGAGCGCAGATACAGCTTGGTACCATGGCGCTGGACACAAAGCTGTGTCCCACCCAGGCCCTCCGCCTGGGAACCTCAAAGGTCCCAGCAGGGGCAGATAGTAGGGACCTGGCTCTGGAGGGGGGAATGAACTACAAAAGGGTAAAAGCATTCCCTGACATTATACAGCTGCAAAAGTGTGCACCTGAGCAGGCCCAGCCAGAGAGGAGATGGAAGCCCGACTAGCCTTGAGCTGCAGTGGAGCTCTAATCCCAGCTGCCCCTGTGGCAGGTGACAACTGAGGCAGAGACTGGGGTATTTTGTGCGCCTGTCAGTCATGTGCCATCGCCACAAGAGCAGATGGGGCAGGCACGACACGCAGGGACCTGCCTGTGCGACAAGTAAATACACAGAGCTCATTCAAGGCTCTTGCCTTGAATACGCTCACTGGCTCACCCTCAGCCCAGTCCCGCGTGTGGGCAGTCGGCAAATTTGGCCTCAGGCCCAGCCTTGAGGCTGCTCTTAAAATTCAGCGCGGACGCAGCGACAGCGTGAGCTGCGGCACCGCACGGCCCAGGAGCGCGGCTCCTGCAGGCGCGCCGGGCCCGCGCCCGGACACAGCGCGGCCGGCGTCGGCCCGGGGAGCTGCTGCTCGCTCCTCACAGGGCTGCAATTGCAGGGCACAAGGAACGAGACTCTTCCCGACAAAGCAAGCTGCATGGAAGCAACGTGTTCGCTTACCCCAAACTGTGAATCACTTCTGAAAAGGCAGACCTCTTCCTGGTGTGTTTATACATACAGGGAATCTGCAGAAACATGCCACATGTCTAAGCACATGGACCCAGCCATATGCACCCATGAATACACACATGCTTCCTTCCGTGTGTGTGCATGTGTGTATGTATCCCTCTGCCAGCACCAGATTTCTGGCAGGAGCTCCTTCTGCCCTTGCCCCACAAACAGCAGGCACTAATTCTCCCATCTGCAGACTTCACCCTTTTCCTTGCCTTGCTTCCTTGCCTGCCAGCAGATATGCCCTCTCTTTACCTAGTCAGTCTTGCAGTCTCTCCACCACTTCCTAAACTGGTGCTTTTTATCAAGCAAATTCTCTTTTGAAGCATGGTGTTGTCAGGGGAAGTGCTGCAGGGGCCAAATGCTGCAGAGATTAAGACAGCACGATGTGCCAAAGCATGCCCACACCCCACCTCTGACTGGCACTCCAGAGGCACAGCTGGGCACACCTGAAAACCCCAGAACCAGAGCAATGACATACCATTTATCTCTGCCTTGGCTTATGGTGAATGGTATTGCATACTGAGGATAAAAACACACTAGCAAGAGATCACAAGCAGAGTTTCAAATATGCTGATTTCTTGTTTTCTTTTGTTTTCTGAATTTGTCTATAGGTTATTGTAATTCTGTGTATCACAGTGATGCTTTGACTCGAAGCCAAAGGCAGTAGAATTTTGAGGCATCTGACTGAAAGGTTAGAAATTGGGTTAATACATTTTTAAAACCAGCTTTTATATTAGGTGGTCATCTGCTTTCCCTATTAGATCAGTCTTTTTAATCTTTAGCTATGCTATTTAGCTGCATGCTGTTCATGACATTTCACAGTTATTTGAAAACCAGACTTTGTCCCAGCACTTCTCTCATACATGTTTTGAGAGACAGCTTCAAATCTAGCCTCATCCACTGAAAAGATTAAACCTTCACAGAGAACTGCCTTAGGTTTGATTCATGTAGAAATGCAATTATACTTTCTTTTCCTGACTCTTTACGGAAGTTTTTTAAACCCATACAAGTGTAAAATTCACTCTGAGGTGAAGCTGATGAGGATGTTTGCTCTGAATGATTGTTCACTTTTTACCACTTCCAAGTACGAACAACAAATTTGAGAACAAGTCCTGTAATATTTGTTTTGACAGCACTGCTGAATTAAAAAAGTTTGAAGGACCATCCTGATATCTCTTCAAACCACCTTTGTATAATTTTATCAGACATTATTACCATGTGTCTTTCTAGCACCATCTCCTTAAAATAAACAATCAGAGGCAAAGGAGGGTAAAAAGAAAACAGTGTGTAGATGTGGAAAACTTCATTTTTTTTTCCTTACAACAGAAACAACTCCAAAGCTGGCCAGTATGTGCCTCTCACATGTTTTATCCTTTCCCCAAATCCTTCCTAGGTTGTGTCATTTTAAAAATCTGCAAGCTGGGACATCAAAGAGAGTCCAGGCATAAGAGGAAAGCAAGCATGGAGGCACTGTAAAGAATTAATGCACAAAGACCTGTGGGATTAGTGCCTGGAGATTTAGGCCTGTTCACAGCCACAGTGGAGACTGTGCAGGCAGGGCATGAGAAAAGATCTGCCTTGAATATCAGAGTTTCCTAGTCAAGGGGTTTTTCAGCTCTGCTTTGCAGGATGGGAAGGCAAAGTCAGCACAAGCAGATCTACACTGAAACAACAGCTGAGTTACTGCCTGAACTCAAGATCCCTTCCTCCCAGTCAGGCCTGTCACAAAGGCAGGTTTGGTTTTGTTGGGGCAGTTTGTTTTGGTTTTGGAAGGATATGCTTTGTCCTTGAGATTTTTTCCTTGTTGGACAACCAACATTTGGGGCAATGCCATAGATTCCATCAATGCGGGAGCCTGCTGCGCCTTTTCTTTCTAGACTGAGCCCCCAGCCTGTGAGACCAGCATGGTGTCTCTTGATCCCTCCAAATGAAATTAGGAAAATGGGCTGGCTGACTTGCATCTGCCCTACACTGCACGAAGCGGCATTGCAGAGAGGGCGCATTTGCTAGGAGAAGTAATAAATGTAATTTCCTCCATGAATTAGCTGAGCCACACTGGCTCCAAAAGGGTTGAAGGGAGAACAAGAAAAGAGCCACTTTCTGTTAAAATAGCAGCCCCTGACTTATCAAAGGAAATGGGATATCAGGTCATACTTCAAAACCTAATGACAGCAGTTCAGGGGATTTGATCAGACCCATTTCCTTCACCCAATTTTTACGGGGCACTGGGTACCTTAGAGTGAGCACGGAGCCCCCTGTGCCTTTGAGGAGAAGGTGACTGAAGGATAGGCCAAAGGGATGGAGGGGAGGGCAAAGCAGGGCACTGGGTTGTCACCAGCTGGCTCTGTTGGTGCCTAAAGTGACCTTGTGTAGAAGCAGGAAGAATTTCAGGTCGGCAGAATGTAATTACTCTGGTTGGAAAGTTGCCAAGATTCTGGCATTAACATCCCCATGCCTCTAAAAAATGCCACAGGGCCAGAACTATAGATTTCTCCATGGCTAAAAAAACAGCACTGGAGAGGTAGAGGACCCTGTAAGCTTTGTGAGCAGCTTGAGTTATTATATAGTGGGGGTTGCAAGAGCAGTTAGGTTTTCCAAATCTCTCTTTTAGCTTAAAAAAACATGGCTAAACA
This sequence comes from Vidua macroura, assembly GCF_024509145.1. NCBI lineage: Eukaryota > Metazoa > Chordata > Aves > Passeriformes > Viduidae > Vidua > Vidua macroura. The sequence continues at coordinate 38,016,324 of NC_071576.1, forward strand.
AAAATAAAATGGTGGATATTCCCTTCCCCTCTCCATCCCCCACCCTTTCCTCTCTCAAGCAAGAAGAAATTCCCATAGAACTGTAGCAAATACAACCTGGTAAAATAGCACACATGGATTATTTATCTTCCCCTCTTCCCCCACCGTCATTGCTTTTTGCAAATCAATCTAATTCAGGACAAAGTCTATAACAGACAGAACAACACTCAATTCTGGCACTATCCTATCACCAGATAAAGACTGAGGGGCTACAGTGCCCCCAACAAGACAAAGGTGAGGTTTTTTTTACTAAGCACCTCCTTCTACTTTGTGACAGTTCAGAGAAGCCAAACTGAGTGCCCTACACTTGGCCAAAGTTTAACAGGACTTTCTGTAGCACAAAAGGCAGTAACACTATTAGAGAGTATTGAGTCCTGCTGAATTTGTTGGCCAACAGGAACACTTTGTACAACCAGGTGTGGAGGTTTCCTATACAGGTCTTCAAAATCCAGGGGCCCACATCTGGTGCCAGAGGAGAGGAAGTGACACACTAGGACAACAGCTGTATTGGATTATATTCATAATTCTCAGAAATGTACAGAAACACTTTCCAGCATGCAAGCACTTGTGTTTCAGGATTAGTCTTGAAAAGGCAGAATCTAATTCTTCCCTTTCCTGGCACTCTCCCCTTGACCCACAGGGGATCAATCAGCTTGTGAGCTACAGACGAATATTTGCACACAATAAAGATTCTTTTCAGATATAGCATTTGGCAGGGGCTCATTAGAGGAAAAAATGGCACTGATTTAGACAAGGAGTGGCATTAACTTTTCTCCTTGCAAAAGGCAAAGGATATCAGTTACACAGAAAACAGACATGAAGTTCTGAGAATGGGGGCCCAATAGACAAGCCTGAGTGACTTTGAGAGCCCTATGGCATCACTGCACACTGCATGTGCAGCCATGCCATGTGACAAAGTTGTGACTATGCACTATGACTTCACTTAGTCATAGGTCAGAGCTGTGTCCTTTACATGACAGTTGTACACAAGACCTTGAAAAAGCAAGATGGAATAGTCACTGTGACAACTCTCACATCTTTCTTTTCAAATGTTGTTTTGAAGCCCAGTTTCTGAAAGAAGACAATGATTAAATACTTGTATTTTCAAAATTTGCATCTGTCCTTCTCTGCTATAGAAGAATGTATTAAAAATGCTGGAGGCCCAAAACAGAAGCAGCAGATCTTCATTTTGTAAGTGTCAAAATTTCTTGGTCTCATGCTCTCTAGCTGGCAAGATTGTTTGAAAGCCCTGGGGGCTTCTTCTTCAGGAGCTTGCCTGACCTGCAACATCTAAACAAACATGCAGGAACACATCCTTTCATTGCTTTCCTACAATTTTTGCTCATATAATTATGCATATTTTATGAAAGCTAGCAAGAGAAATGAATAGTCTAACTTTCCACAAGGGCTGTCTTTTTCCCAGGGGAAAAATCTGTAAGTTTCCACAGTATTGTTGCTCTTGTTTGTACCTAAGGGTCTAATAAAAGTTAACCACTCCTGCACAGATTTTTGGTGGAAGTGCATTTGCTACTTTTTATAACAAGGAAAAACAGAAGCAGACTGCCAAAGAAACTCACATGACTGACTGCAAGTGAATCACTCGGTGCTATTTCTTGTGTACGCAACAAGTTTTTCAGTCCCAGCATGCCCGGTCCTCAGAGAAGGGTCTCCCCCTTACTCTATTTTGACTCACTACTCACTACAATTGCATTGCTTCTGTAGCATCAGCCCAAATTGAAGCCCAATTGTTCTGCATGCCAGAGAGAGCAGTTCCGCTGGATAGATTAAAAAAGGCAGTCATGAGATGTCTCAGATTATGCAAGGTGATGCCTTTTTGTAATACAGAAAATAGCCCAAGAGGAGGGTAAGTGAAAAAAAAAAAAAAAAAAAAAAAGCTGGAAAATTGACCACAAGCTTGTATTTTAGTCAGGGGAAGGGAGTTCAGCTGGTGGCATTCCAGTACAGACCAACTTTGTTTCACAATTTAAAATGTGTTGTTATTGAAATAAAGCTGTCCATACAAGCATTGCCTGCCTCAGAGGTACTCTGTAATTCTGGCCCTGCTGAGATTTTGTGCTCACAATTGTTTGATAATGCTCAAGCAATGTATCTGCACCCTGAACCACTGCAGGTACTGCTTTTATAAACAACAAATTTCAAAGACTTAAGTATGTATTCATCAAGGTGCAATACTGAATAGGTATATTGCCCCCAGATGGCAGCCTTCAAAGTATTCCTCAGTTCCTGGGGAATAAAAACATGAAGCAAGAGTAGCAAGAAATCACCAAGGACTTCCTAGATGCTCCCTGTAAGGTCACTGGATTGCAATATGATAGTGCCAGCAGAACATTAGTAAAGAGTATTTTCTTTTTTAGAATGACAACAGTGTAATTTTCTGGCCTCCCCATGAATGATTGGAGGTCTCACATTTCTGGATGATCTGGATTAGTGTAACTTTAATCTGTTGCAGCATTCATTCCATCACCAGCTCTGGCAGCAATCCAGGCAGAGGACAGAAAACCTCCAACAGACTTTCTCTGTGAGCCTTCTTTTCCCTATCCACTTCATGGACATGGTGACAGAGCTTTTTCTGACTCAGAAATAAGCCTGTCTTATACTCCTGTTGGCTTTGAGAGCCTGAGATAGCCACACAGCCATCTGCTACAGGTATCATTCTTCTCATTTTATCATAACACTATGTGACTCAAAAACCACAGAGTAGGTAAGTAGCAGAACCAGGAAGATGTACTACAGTTTTTTACACCTTCAAAGAATAACAGCATTAAGCAGATGGTAACTTATCATGAACTATTTTGTTTGGTTCTGGTTTGCATCAGTTTTAAGAAAAAGGTGTTGACTGCTTGATGACTCCATCATGATATAATAAGAGGGGAAGAGAAAAAAAATCAATTCTCAGTTAAAAATAGACTCCCCCAAAAAACAGACTTTCTTTTGGTCAACCCAGTAAAGTGAGACCAGAAAATGGAGTCCTGCTGAACAAAACCTATAATTGTGGCACTTCTCAAGCATGGTGGCAGAGTAAACTGTGGTAGTTATGGAACAATCCCCCAGTCTCTTCCTGCAGCCATCTACCATGTCTCCCTCAAGCGGGAAGCTGCACCCTCACTGCAGGATCAGCTGCAATCAGGTGAAGTAGCATAGCAGCTCCTGTACCACCGTCATGTATCAAAGTCAAGTTCACAATGTGGGTTTTTTTTTCCTATCTGCTGATAATTATCAGGAGGTAAGATACTCCTCACCACCAGATCCTCTTTCCCACTTAGCAGAGCTGTTTAGGCTGGTTCAAGAAGAGAAGTTGTTCTCTAAGAGTGTGAGCACTGATTTTTCTCTTCTATTCAGATGTTCCCCAGCTAACACCACTGCAAAGCAACCATTTTGGGAAGGGACAGAACAGCTGAGGATCCTAATCAGTTCAGACATCTCAGCTTAATCTGTTGCCTATACACTACCTGCATCATCCCTACTCTGCAGCTCTTAGCACTTCTCTAGAGCTTTGGAGCACTGACAGTCTTATGAAGTGTCCTGCCTTATGATGGCCTGACCAAGACTCAGGATGTATAGCAGAGTGGAATGCTTTGTGGAGGACCTAAAAACTTACACCAATCTGTGGCTGCAAATCTTCCTAGCTCTTATTAAAGATTAGCCTTTACAAGTATCCAGTCCTCTCTCAGAATCACCCACCACATGACACAAAAAACACAATCAGTTTCACTCTAGAGTTGGGGCTGCTATAAATGGGCCCCTTTAAAGATGAATTAAAAGTGTGCCATCTGTAAATAAAGCAACCTGCACTTGTGAAGCCAGACATCTTCACTAGGAAGAAAGGCTCTCAAGTCAAAGGCAATAAAATATCTCAGTAGGAGCGTTGCAGAGCTTAAATTCCCTCTTTGAAGTAGCACACAGCACTGTTGTTATGTGTGCTAATGAATAGCACAGCATTCTCAGACTAGTTAGTTAAGCACTACAAGGAATTAGAAATGCCTTGTGCCAGCCACTCTTTTCTATGAAGCCACTGGCAATATTTTTGTAGTATTTTGTCTCTGAAGCCTTAGAAGTGGCATTGATGAGGCTTCCCAGAGAAGGAGGGAAGGAAGGAAGTGAAAGCAGGTGTATTGGATAAATAATAAAAACCCTGCAATTTATTTCCAAAAAGTCCCAAGATGCAATTTCAGCAGCAGCAAACACAGGTGTTCGGCAGCACTCTGAACAAGCACATGCAAATAAGGATGAGACAGACACATATAGAAATGTGAGTTCCCTATTCCCTCTTAGTCCTTTTGGTTATGTTCATCTGAAAAAAAGACTGAGGTCAGAGAAAGCAGTTAAGTACCTGTAATCAAGAACAAATCAACTGCTTTTGAATAGGAAACTTTGCACCTCTCTGCTGTCTGAAAAAATAGTGTGTGGGACATCTTTCACAGGAGATGCACAGTATTATTACATGGACCAAAGCCAGGAGTCGAAGCCAGGATACCAGCAGAGAGAAAATAACTGTGATGAGCTATTAACAGCAGTTCAGTGGCTTCTAAGCTTAGCCTCACTTTTGCCAGCAGGAAAGGTCCTGGATACTACTTCATTGAACATAACTGCCTTGAGCAATATAGCCTCATTTATTTGAGCATCTGTTTCACCTGCTAAAGATAAGTAGTTTTGGTCTTGTATAGGCTTGAAGTGACAGCAGCCTTGAGAACGCTTTCAAGGAAACTTATGGAGAGGGAGGCTCCTAAAAACATTAAAGCCCCTCTGCTTTTATTTCTGCATACCAGATGCACTTCTATTTGTCCCCTGAATAAACCCTCACTCTCTCCATTCCTTGACTTAAAAGGTTAGTGTAGAAGTCCCATTACCTCTGTGGATCATAACTAGTGTGACAGCCTCAGTCTACACACGGTCCCTGGGAATTCAGTGGCAGAAACAGATCTGCTCAACCTCCCTCAGAAGGGAGCAGGCTCAGCAGCATTACCCTCTGCCAGCAGTCACATAACTCTGCTCTACCAGCTAACAAATGCAGCTGCCTTTTGCAGAGATTAACAAATCTGGGATGGGGGGAGATGGACACAGTCCAGACCCCATCTCTTCTCCTGGAAAACCCTCCTTCCCCACATGCAGATACCCATAACTCAGCTAAAGTCCTCTTTAAGAACAAGGGACACCTCCCCAGCCTCTGCTGCCTGACAGAGCTCTGCCCATTACCAGCAGCCTGTGCTGTCACTGTCTCCCAAGTGGCCTGTGCAGACCCAAGTCCTGCCCCAGTGTGCCTCTGTTTCCCATGGCAGAGAATACCTAACTCTGCAACAGTAGTGCACCTTAAAGTCAGCCACTACCCTGCAACCAGCTACGCCAGGCAGGTCCCTGGGTAAAGAAAGATGCATTAACACACAGTGCTCCTTGGGAGATACATAAAACCCAAAACCAACTCCCCTCCACCCCCACACACTTGTTTTTACTTACACTCTGATCAGTTCCAAGAAGTCTGTTTTTCACCCAGCATGCTGCTGTCAGGATACACACAGTCTCGCAGTTGACTCCCATTTGTCATTTGTTTCCACTAAGAGAGCTCCTGCCTTAGGAATACACATTATCTTTACATATCCAAACTCTCAGCAGCCTGAGACACAGTAAATTAAATAGCTGACTATTACCAAGAGATGAAAGTCCTTTCCCCTTTTCTCACCTCTTCCCTCCCTACACATACCTTATCAGATCTTATTGCCCACTGGTGTCATCCACAAGCCAGAGGAATCACATGCCAGCTCAGATGCATGTGAAGTTTCAGCCTCAGGCTTTCCTCTCTCCCTGCAGGGCTTCTGGGCAAGACCCAACTTAATCAGGGGTCACCTGTTCAACAGAATGGCTAAAAGCTCCATCTTTTTTCACAAATGTCACTCTCTAACACAGAACATGGTTCAGCCATTCTCTTTCCAGAAAATAAACAGAACATGTTAATAAGTGTCCTACAGGATAGCCTGTAGTGTTGCAGTGGTGCTAAATTAGGACAGTCATGCTAAATTAGGACAGTCGTAGACAGTCTCTGAAAAATACAAGGAACTTGGATTTTTTCCCTCACAGTGAGTAATTTTCACTAACAATTGCAGAAGTCAAATTAAAGAAGATGCCTGTTATATGAATTAGCATTTGAACTCTCATGTGTCTAATAAGTTCCAGAATCAGAAGAAGCTTTTCCTCTGGCCACAGCCTCCTCTCTTTTTCTTTCATGCAGATTCTCTAGTATCTCAAATTTTGAGCATACATCATGGGTCATTCCCCATCATCTGTTTTAGGAAAATTACAGTAAGTCAGTAACTGTAAATGTATGTGTCAAATAAAATTGCACTTGGCAAATAAATTCAGAAAGCATAGAGAAAAAAGCCACAGGACAGAAAAGAAGAATATAACAAATGTGCACAAGCTCAGATGCCCAAGCATTGTTTCCTTAGAAACCAGGAAAATCCTGTAACGAACAGCAAGGCCTATGTCTGTAGCAAGGCCTCTAGACTTAACAGTAAATCCTTGTCCTTTAGAGTATGAGATTAAAAAAAAAAAAAAAAAAAAAAATCCTCTCTCTCCTGGAGAGGGAGGATACAGCTGCAACACATGGACAGGAGTAGATAGTGATTGCCTTGTAAGGTTCAGATACTAAAATTAATAGTGACAAGTGATACAGCTGAGAATATGATAAATACCATCCTTGCAAAGAATTGGCAGGAGGCTGCTGCATTATCAGCACCCAGAGTAAACAGAAAGGTTTATCAGGGAAAACATTTGCATTTACTATTCTATGGAATCAAGTCTGAATTTCAAAAATCTCCATCTAGATCTTAAACCAAGGGAAGGATTTCGCAAAGTAAAGGGGTTTGATGAAAACTTGTCTATCACATCTTCCAGTCCACCTGGGGAATAAATGGAGAACAGCCCAGCATTATCACCCACATGTGTAAGGCTGGTTTTTGAGAAAAGTTCTTCAATCTAAATCCTTTGCCAAAAGTCATAGTAAAGGGCTTTTTTGGTAAGAAAATCCCAAATTATTTTTGAGTGAGTGTTATATGGCTTGTTTCAGATAGGGACAGTTAACAAATAGTCTAAGCAAACTGTTAAAATCTGAACTACAGATCTTGTGCAGCATAGGAAACTGGTGTTATAAGATACATAACTCCAGAAACACTGCTCTAGAGTATTGCAGAGAAGACATCTTCCTGCAAAGACTCTGGAGTAGCTTAGGTGTAGACTTGCATGTGGCTGTGTCAGTGTGCAAAGCAGCAAAATTTGTTTGAAGAACTTCAAAACACATGGAAGTCGGAAATAGTTCTTTTCAGACTAGGTATTAGACAGTGCAAAGGTGATGCTGGTCCGAGGGAGATGGGGATCTTGCCTTGTGGTACAAGTGGGGGAAATTGTCTCACAAAACAGAAAAAAAAAAAAAAAAAGTATTTCTGACCAGATTGGTCAGTTAGAGGTCTTGATCACAAGTGGAATGAATGTTCATTCCTAACGCTCTGGGTGCAGTCTCTGACTCTGGCTGACATCTTAATCTGTGTGGTGGAGAGTGTGTGTTCCTCCAGAAATCTTAACAGTAGCTGGAAGAAATTGGTTCCTGCCTTAGTATTTCTTTAACTCAAGAGAAGTTGCCTGGTTGTCTGACAGTGCAATCTTTGAGCCAGTGGAAAAGGAAAAAAAACATGAAACCTGTTCACAAGCTGATTATTATGCAGATCAGCAATCATTATCCTTTCTCTCATTACCTCAAATGCTTTCTGCCATCTGTTGGTAACAAACCTGCATCTGGCAGATTACCAGAGGAGCCCTAATCAATGGGTAATTGGGGTAGAGGATTGTGTGGACAATCCTGGCAATGAAAGCACAGAAAAACTTAGAGTGGGAGAAGAAAGTTTGCCTGTTGCAAAGGTGAGATCCTACACCCAGCGTTTCTCTACCATTCTGACATAATTCCTTCTAGGTGGGAAGTGTCTGGAGGGGTTAGACAGAGATTTGTCACAGGCAATGGGATGAATTATACCAGCCTGTGTAAAAATACCTCAAGCAAAAGGTTAATTTCTGACAGATTATGCCAGCAAATGCCGCCAGGAGAGGCACAAGCCGAGCAAGCACAAACATGCATGAGTTTGCATTTCCACTGTTGCCTTTTAGAACCATCTGTTAATGAGACACAGAGGATGCTATGGACTCATTCAAGTAATGGCTCCTAATCTAGTCTCTTAGTGCCTTCTGATAGGAAATGCTCAAAATATGTCCACTGCAGGTTTTCCTTGTCCAGCGATGCATTCAGGGTTCTGCTCCATTTCACATAGTCCCAAGTCTTGATTACAGCAGCTCAGATCTAATATTCACATTATTCCTCTGGCTTCCAAAGGAAACAAAGCTTCTAAAATTATATTTCTGTTGCTGAACTCCCAACAGAGACATACTGACAGATTTTAACTGAAATTTCAGAATGAGGCAGAGTTACCAGATTCCTACAATTTTTTGAGGAACAGAGAAACCCAGACAGAATCACCAGCAAGGGAAAGAAAAAGGGAATTTGCTGCTCTGCATTCCCATTGTCAGCTGGCTGGTCTGTCAGCAAATGCTTTGAGCTACTCTGCACATGAGGACCTGTCAAGCAACTACCTGTGCTGATGTCCTTCTCTACCATGAGCACCTAGGAAGTAAGATGAAACTTCAAGTGGCAATTGTAAAGATTTCTGTAATAATCAGATTTTAATGATTCACCTTTCAAATAATGGATCAAAACAAAACCAGTATGCTACTGTTTGAAAGTTCCACACTTCTGCTACTCTATAGATCCAGAGGAAATGATCAGCCAGAAACATGTTCAGGGCATTTGACTCTCTCTCCCTCTCTAACTACATTGTAATGGTGCTTGAGATTTCAAGATAGCTGAGTTTAATAATGACACAATAAATCAACAAGGCTAAGTAATCTCCAACACTATATCTAAGGGTGTGAAAAAGGTAGTGTTTTTCTCCCCCTTAGTGCCTCACAGGCCACTGCTGTGCTATGCCTGTTTGCACTGGCCCTGGCAGCTGGGAAGGTACATACATAACATCCCCTGCCCAGACCCCACCCTAGAAGGGTTGCATTCATTAGTGCAATGGAAGAAATGAGGAATTCTTGTAGTAAGAAAATGGCCCAAAGAAAAGAAGGAAGTAGAAATCCCTATAAATATCCAAGTGCTGCCAATGCCCACGCATGCTGGGCTGGGATCCAAGCTCACTGTTTTGGGGTGATAAGAATCCGTATTAGGCACCTGAACATGGGAGAGGAACACCAATACCCAAATTAAGATGTTAGTAGGACTGTGATTAAAAACCAACACCCTCGAGTGATCTAATATCCAGGCTGGGGTGACTAAAATGTGACAATGTGAATTTTTACTATTCAGAGGGACCAAAAGGAGCCATAGGAATGCAAGTGAAAGTTGGTTTTAGAAGCATGTTCCCAAGAGATACAGATCTTATTTCCTTCCTGCTATTAAAGGAAGGGGGCCTTTGATATGTACTGGACTACATAAGGGCAGAGAGCAACACCCCCATTTATTCAAATAATCCAACAACTTTGCTTTTTTTTTTTTTTAATTCAGTGTTTCAGGGACATTACTGCAATCTCCATCTAACAGCTGCAGCCTGCAACATGTTGCATTTACGTCCCCACTCAGAAAGCATCTGAACACAATAACTTCTCATAGACTACCAACTTGGTCTGCTACCAAAACCCAAGGGTTTTGTATAGCTTGTAACCCAAATTAGCTAACTTAAAGCTTTCAGAGAGGGAACAGAAATAAAGCTGGTTGAGAGAGATTTGCCACACTGCTTTTTTGGGGGGTTGTTTTTGTTTTGAAATACTGTGTGGCCCATCTTGAAACGGGGAAGAACAACTCAGTCACTTCTCTGCAAGATCAGTTTGTCAGTGGGAGGAATAGTTTCTCCAGCCATCTTGAGTCTCCCATATTCACTAATAGTGTAAGTCAGAAAGATGGAAGCACAGTGGAAAGCCAAATCCTCTTCACATGGCATTTGTGGCACTGAAAAAGCAGTGAAAAAAATACAAAAAAATCCAGACTCAGTTCTTCAATATGACTATGCTATTGTGGGCAATCTCTGTAGACTTAAATCACAACCCTTGCTAAAACTTTAGCTTTGCTACTGAGACATCTCAGCACAGCTACGCTGGACATGCAAGAGGTGGCATTAGTTCAGACACAACACTGAATTGTTGTGCTGACACCTCAGGAGTGACTCTGCTGTGCAAGCATCTAAGAACATTTTAAAGATCCTGAATATTTCCATATATACACAGTGTTGTTTAGGAAATAAAATCACCTAAAAGCCAGGTATGATAGTCAGCAGCCTCTAGGAGAGCTGTTTATACACCAGTGACCCTCTTGAATCCCAAGTATGCTCTGTCGTACTCTCTAACTCCTGATTTCACTAATATAGGACGCTTATAGAGCATCCTCTGTGTGTCTCCTGCAAATTATAAAATCTGAAACTCTTTTTCCTTCACAAACCTGTGATGCTCCTGTCTATGACTCAGAGAAAAGTAGTACACTCTCAAAAGAGAGATTTGCCAGAAGCAAGAATTTTCACAGCTTGTACTAATTCTGCTGTATTGAAATAAGGATTGCAATACATTCATCACACTACCCTGGCACAGCTTTGGTCTGTATCCCATGTTTCATCCTTCTGAAATCTGAAATCCAGTGGGCCTCTTGTTACCTTCTTCATATAATTCTCTTCCTTCCTTAGTTTTCAAGCTTAGTGGCAGGGAGCTTCACCACTCCCCATGTATTAACCCTTCCTCTATTTAAGTCAGAATCAAACAGTTCTTTGCTAAATCAGTGAGCAAAGGAGGTGAAAGAATTAAGTGAGAGACAAAGGTGGCTGCTAAGATGGTGCCTGTCCCAGTGATAGAAGAATCAATCAAAATGATTTTTTAGGCATCACTCTTGACTCAGGGTCTCAAATGAAGGTAGTCAGCTCCACAAGTGTCCTACAGGATAAGAAGAGAGCATTTTGAACTTCTGCCCAAGGCCCTACCTACAGATTTTTGTTGACCTACAGAGAGCATTTAACCTTGCTCTGACCTAAAACAATGCAGATGTGCTGAAGGATTCACAGCAATATCTACGTTCTGTGCAGAAATTCTTCCTCTTTCATCATTTTAACATGAACTTCTCAAATTGTTGATTTTATTCAGAGCATAACAAGATGCCTGGCAGGCAAATAATCCACACCTTTACTTTTGGTTCAGCTGACACACCATCAAGCAAGCAACTCACAGCTGCTAAAACACCATACTGAACCACACAATTTCATTAAGTTACCACTTTCCAGGTAACCTCTCCATAAGGGTACAAGGGCTGTTCAAGGTTCTTCTGAAAACTCCCTTCTGTTTCTGTAACCGTGCTGCAGAGAAAAACAGCTTTCAGGGAGAAAACTCTGATCCTACACCAGCAAAGAAACTACTGCCAGAGTCTTGTCTTGCTGCCTTCTGAACACTGCTACACATTGTTCCACTACACTGTCTCCTAGCTCTGGCTGTAGGTACCAATACTAGGTGCATCCAGGAACACAAGACATTTCCCAATCAACAGCCAACAACAAATTTAAGAAGATGCTACTTATAAACAGAAAAGTCCACATTAATTGATTTGCATCCCCTCAAGTTCACAGAAGATGACATTTCTGTTTGCCCTCCATTAGATGTTTCCTGTACTAAAATACTTTTTGCTTTGGAAATTCTGTCACTGCTAGTCTTTGAAGCACATATTGAGGATTACCATAAGCAACTTATCAGAAGAACATAGAAAGATGACATGGTCCTAGTTGTTCCAATCTCATTAACTGGGCAAGCAGGCAAGTGTTTGAAACAGACTGCAAAACATAAGGAAATGTGTTTCTCCCAAAAAGGGTGCTCTGAGACAGTCACGTTATGACACACAGGCAAGTGTTCAACAAAGAATTGGGGCATCTAGGAGAGTAAGCATCGAGTTTCTTTCCTCCTCAGCCAACCACTGTTCAATTCTCTCAAACAACATGAGCTCATCTAAGTCTACAATCCTGTTATCAAGGATGGCAACATATTGTTCAACTTCATATGGAATTTTTTATTTAGATCAATGATACTGATATCTTGATAGCTACTGTGAGAAAAATTGGACAACAGATATTTTGCTAAAAATGTGGTAATTAGTCAAAGACCAGTTTTTTCTTACTCATGCCTTCCTAGGCTCTTAGCAGAGAATAAGTATCTTGTTCACATGATGAAAAACATGCAGCAGCCATCAAACACAGCCACGGCAGCTGCTAATAATTGTCATGCAGAGTCTGTAGAAAAGAGTCCTCAAAAACTAATCCATCAGCCTTTGTGCTCCTCTTTGCCTGTGACATTCCTCAAAACCACACTGTGTACCTCACTTTTAATAAACGTGTGAAAATAAAAGAGAATCTGTAGATAGGAACAACTTTCTTATGAACCCAGTTTCACAGTAATAATTTGTTTACTAGAAAATCTATTCAGCATGTACACACAAAGAGATGAAAAAAGACTGTTGAATAACTGACTAATTGGAAAACACAGAAGTCTGCTTAAGCAGAGTCCAGCAGCCTCCAAGTTCAGGCTGTGTTCTGAAGATCATGCCCCATGTCAGGTGACCAGCACATGGATCTAAATTGCATGAAGTAGGGAATATCTGGGTTTGGACACCAAACCAGTTGTTCAATCCTTTTCCTCTTAGCCATTACCTACAATGAACCATTCAGGATGGATCATGAAATGAGGGGTAGGCTATAGTTCAGCTCCTCTGGAACACTTACACTGTAATAAAACTCTACCAAAAACTAGTATTCTCAGTTCAGATGAAGCAAACAAACCATGTGTTAAACAAAAGGCTGTATCTAATCCTCTTCTGAAAACAACACAGCCCACAGCCAACACAGCAGGAATACATGAACTCCTGCAAAGTAGGGAAATGCCAGAATTACTACCTGTCACATATCAGGTGCAGCCTGTATGGCCCTTTATAAAGCAAGGGTATTTATGTGGTGCTAGGAAGCATATGATGAAAACCTCTGTGCAGTGAGGCAGCCTGATATCATAGAGACTCATCAGTTGTGCTTATTTCCACACCTACCAAGCTCTGCAGCTCAAGTTTTGAATTCAAACACCTCTCCCATCACCACAGGGGCCTAGAAGCACTGTAGCAAGTCTGAACCCAACACAGACATGCTGCAAGTTGGAAACTCCTCTACTGAGCTGCCCCTTCATGGCAAAGTGTATAGGATTAGTTATAGATGTACTTGTAACCTTAGAGTGCTCCTGTAGCTTCCCTGTTTCTAAGCAACCAGTCCTACTCAAACAAGCTGCCTCCAATACCTCGGGCCATGACAGAGAGGAAATGCCTGAGCCCCTTTTTCTCTCCATCCCAACAAGTTTCAACGAGCAGATCTAACAAGTTTGTCTAATCCTTTTCCCCCTCCTTTCACCTCAAAACAGCTGCAGGCCAGGTTGCTTTGAAATTCATACCCTAAATAAGTAGCCTGATGCCTTTCCATGAGATCTGGGAATGAAAAACCCAAACAGTGAGTGGAGGGGGAAGTATCACAAGTCTCCAAAATCACAGTATTGCCATAAAATGCAAACCCCAAAGGGTTCAGAAGGTGTAAAGTCAGGACTGGGCATAATTAGAGATAGCAGACAGTTTAGGAGCTGAATCCATGCATAATTACAATGAATTTAAGGAATGCCTGTAATGTCCCTCTTTCAAGCTCTAAGCTCTTCAATTTTAACAAAGTCCTTATTTCAAAGGAATTTTTTTTTCTTTATCACCTCAGCATGAGAAGTACAGATCCATCAATATCACAGTTTCACTGGAGAAGCTTCCCTGAAATCAGCTACATGAAGTTTGGGCAAATTACTTTACAGAAACCACCATTCCCTTTCCCTTCTAGTGCATCACTTCTTTCATGTACAAAACCAACAGAAGACCTGGACAGCCCCTCTATGCTTTGTAGATGCCATAAGGTTCCCTCATAAACACTACACATACCACAGTGAATCATGCCTTACTCCATCTGTTCTGGAGAAAGTACTTAATCCATCTCAATAGTAACAACTTAAAATTCAAAATACCGTAAGTCTTGTACATTTCAAATCTCAAACTTCAGCTCAGCATCGTTACTGTAAGTAAGGAGTCTAGTTTTAGTCTGTCTTCCCTCAGCTCAGTACAGGGCTGTTAGATGAAGTGAGGCAAGGAACAACAGGCTTCCCATGAAATCCCCACTAGAAACTAAGAATTTGCACTTGCAAACATAGACAATCTATATGTTGGCATTGACAGGGCAGGGGTGAATGGGAACTACCTATTCCAAGAAATACATGCTAATACACGACTACAGTCTGAGTCAAACTACACCTTATTTTGATAGAGTACAAGATGTACCTACTCCCACTTGCTGTTTTATGGGGATTATGATGCCACAACTCAAAAGGAAAAAGCAAACATACTAGCTTATCTGTTTATGCAAGTCAGTGTCCAACATCACATTACAAACCCAGCTTTACTGGGTTTTAATAAGACAAACTAAATGTGAACTCAGGTAACTAAGGAGTTGGCTTACACTCTGCTGTCACAAGAGTATGAAGAGGAAACAAGCAAAGATGACCAGACCCAAGGCCACCAGATTTTGCAACTCCAAGCCCAGGGATGATCTCTCTGCAGTTTACTAAATCAGCCAAGTCTATAGGGAACTTACACTAGAATACAATTAAACAAAGGAGGCCACATCTCAAACACCATGTTTAGTCTCAGGCCTCTCACTACAAGACAGATACTGAGGTGCTGGAGCACCAAAAGGTGTCCAAAGAGCAACAAGGGCCTGAAGCACAAGTCTTAGGAGGAGTGGCTGAGGGAACTGGGGTTGTTTAGAATGGAAAAAAGGAGGCTCAGGGGGAATCTTTACAACTACCTGAAAGAAGGCTGTAGCAAAGGGCCAGTTGGCCTCTTCTCCCAGACAACAAGCAACAGGATGAGAGGAAATGGCCTTTAAATTGTGCCAGGGGAGATTAAGTTTGGATATTATGGAACATTTCTCCACTGAAAGAGTGGTCAAGCACTGGAACAGGCTGTGCAGGGAAGCTGTGGAATCACCAGAAGGCATGTGGATGTGACACTTGGAGATGAGGTTTAGTGGTGCATTTGGCTATGCTGGGTTAGCGGTTGAACTCTGTGATCTTAAAGGTCTTTTCCAACCTAAATGATTCCACAATTCTATGACACTAATTTATTAACATAGTAAATCCAGCTTTTGATGTTCAAAACATTAAAATCAGTGATCTGTGAGCTGAAATTGCCATTTAGTTAAAGACAATTTTTTTAGCATCTTTACCTCCAATCCTTACACCAAATCCAAACTACCTTACACCAAAGGCTGTGTCTCCAAGCACCCAGCACATGTCTCCAAAACCACTGGGATCCTACTTCAGTTCCTCACTTTTGTGCCATTCTTCCTTCTGCTACAGAACACTTTCAGCTGTCTGCAGCAAACCTCAGTATTTAAATGGTCACCAATGACATCTAGCGGCCGGTTAAGAATTTGCCTTTCTAAGTTCCCAGCCTGGGTATTCATTTTTAGAAAGGAGACAGAGCCCACTGCTTTCAGCATTTCACTTAGCTGCTGCCAGCTAGAGGAAGTGCACCCGAAATTCTCTACAAACTCTTTCAAAACACACACTACTGTCTCCCCCAACTCAGAGCATTTTCCCCCCATCCCTTGCTCAAAGCCTAGGAGAGATCATGTAGTAAGCACAACTTTGCTCTACGCCTTGCCTGCACAACTGAGTTTCTTCAGATTAGATGTAGCCACAGATATTTGTTCTGGGTACACAGGGCTGAGGCTTCCATGCACCCTTTTGGTTATGCTGTTCTTCAGCTGCATTAGGCTAAGTGGTAGGAGTTATTCACACAGACAAGGACAAGACCCAAGGCCACAATTTTTAACAGCTGGTACAGTTCATTCTTAGCTTAAAATACATACAAAGGACTGCAAGTTCTAAAATGTAACTGTGCTGAAATTACAAGGAGAAAAGATAAAAATGCTATTCTGAATGCAAAGAGGAAGAGATCTTTCAGATTAGATTTATGGGAGAACAGTAAGCAGTTGACTTCTCTCCACCACCACAAACCCACCCCAGCTCCCCAAGAAAAAATAAACCCTCTTACATTTTTCACTGAGTGAAAAATGCCAAGAAGCACAGATACGTGGTTACTGAAACTTTTTGAAGCATGTGACAATGTAAAGAAAGTTCAGAAGATACCTTTATGTACCTTTTTGTATTACTGGCACTAGTCATCTAATCACTGCAGCAGTCTTTGCCAGCAGTAACACTCTCTATAATCTTGACAACAAATCACTTATTTTTCAGTTAACAATGAGGAAGAATGTTAACAGTGAGGAAGACTGAGATTTGTGGTACATGTATCTGGTGCACTTGCCTACAGCCCACAGAGAATATTGCATACTAGTCATTAAAAAATACCTACTTCTAGTTTGGTTAACTAAGATCTGTTAATACCCATGACTGGAATCAGAGGTGCCTTTCCCCATCACCCAATCTCAGGCAAAGACTAGAGGGTTTTTATTTACTTGCTATGCCTCATTTCCCACAGCTTCTTCCAATACTATGGAGAAGCAGATCACGCTGCAATGGCCTGTTTAGTGATGTGACTTCTCTAGCACAAACAGGAAAAGAATGGAGACTCTAGTAATTCTAATATACCAGGAAAACATCCTGTAAAAGCCCAAAAGAGATGGAACAAATATTAAGAACATGTCAAAATAATCTGAAATTACCCCTGCATCAGAATGAGCTGATACCAATGTTCTGCTAAAGGGCAGAAAAACAGTCACTTACCTTTGACCAGAAATTGGTTTGGGTAGGAGGCTACTGTTGGTTTATAATGACATGTACAACCTTAAATATCACACTGTTTACAGGAAAAGATGATGATTCACAGGAGTGGCCAGTTATAACAGGTTTAATGGTAAACTTCAAAAGACATCACATTTAGTTTTCATCACAAATTCTTCTGCCAGACCCACCAACTTATTCAAAGCAAAAGGTTATGCAGAGTCAAAGAAAATCATAGCATGTGGGTTTTCTGAACCACCAAAAAAGTGCTTTCTGACAAGCCAGCAAACACACACCACCAGGTGGTAATGGGACTGCCTATCCCATGGCTCCATCAAAGAAAAGAGGATCTTGAAACTTCAGGTCTTCCTACTTTCATATCTGTTTTTTATTACTTGTGTCATTTCACACAGATAAAACTCATTCATTCCAAGCTGATGCATTCAACAAAAACATAGACGTTCTTCTGAAGTTCTGAACTCAGAATTCTTAAGTCAGATCCTTGAGGAAACCAATACATATTCTCCTACAATAACATGAAGACCCATTTCTACAACCCTACAAACAGGGTTAAGTGGTTAGGAGATTGAGAGAGGTATTCAAGACAAGCACACATATTCATGTGAAAGAACTGAGGTGGTTTTTCAGAAGACAGTATTCTCTATTGCCTTAATTACAAGAATTGTATTTTTTCTTTTAGAACATTCAATTCTTCTGTCAATTACTACCTTTGTGATTCAGTCACAAACATCAAAACCTAATTAAAATCTTATTTTCATAAACAAAACAAGGAACCCTTGCTAAACTGCTAATGACAATTTTCTCTCACTCACAACGTAGTGATTGCTACCTTCTGGGAAAATTTTTCCAAGTTGGAGCAATAGATAGATGCACTGACTTACAGCCATCTCCAAAGTGGAAGGCAAAAGACTGTTTAGGCACAAGGGACTAGCTTCAAAGGGCAAAGCAAATTTCACACCAACAGAACACATTTCTGTAGACTACCCTTGAGCAAACCTCTGACTAGATCTTGTGTCTAATGCTCAAGTGCAGCTTGAAGAGAACCACAGCAAGATGTACAAACAGATTGTGCTCCTGCTCGCAGAGTGTCAGTTGAAACCTTACTACTGCATCAATCAGTTTTGGTTTGGGGTGAAGAGAAAAGCAAGACCCACTATACAAAGGCAGTTATAGTAGAGACAGGATGGAAAGAGGAGTGGTGAATAGGCATTTTGAGAAACAGTACCTACAGAAAATCCAAATGTGTCTGGTCTCATGCATAAAACTTGTGAGAAAGAATTATACACCTTGAAATGCAGGCAAATTACTTTTATAATTTTCCTGCAAAATTGTATAATTGAAAATTATACACATTCTTGTATCATATTGTGTAGAAACATGTATTTGTGTAGCATGATGTTTACAAAATATAAATGTGTAAGAGCATCTGTCCTTTCATGTTCTTTCTATGTATGTGGTTATAGACTCTCAACAAAAAGGAAACAGAGGGCAATTCTAGCTTTGAAAATGATTAATGAAGACTTCACTGCTTAGTGGCCTTCACCACCTTTCTCTTTCAGCATGTCTTCACCAAAACAAATACCACACATCAGGGCAGATAAATCACAGCCTGTTCCAAATTCCTTCTGGACAACAAGGCACTCCATTTAGCTTCACACTGAGAACTTCAGAAGAACTGCAAGCAGAAACATCTGCTAAATATATTCCAGTAGGTGAGCTCTAAGTATTGTTAAAGTTCTTAGAAAGCCATAGCTATATCTCCCCACTTCTCAAGACTAGTTCTCCCTAACCTGGTACGACCCTTTGTTTAGAGTTGCACAGAAGTCACTGTGTTCCTGCTCCTGGAGGTTATATCCCCACCACAGAAGCTTCACAATTTGTTTGACAGTTGAAGATTTGGAAAATTACAGCCAGCTTTGCATCTCCTCTTCATACTTCTGAGGATCAATAAAAGGCTTGTCAATGGATCGGATCATCAGCTCACCACAGTACACACATTCAGCTGCCACAATATCATCAATGTCAGCTTTGATCTGTTCCCGGCTCTGCTGCCCCTTCCCCAAGCTAATGGTGTCTGCATCCCTGGGACGATGGTGGCTCTTGGATGGCTGGCTGGTAGCTGCCAGCTTCTTCTGAAGATCTTCAAGTTTTGCCTGCTTATAGGCAGGAAGGTTAGGGAAAACTGCTTGGAGGAGACAGTCATAGTGAAACATGTGACCACACAGGAAAAGGTAAAAAGGGCGGTTTAGAAGTGGAAAGTCACAAGCAGCACATTTTTCCTGAGGCTCCACAGAGCCATACTTATTTCTCATTTCCTGGATGTCCTCTCGGATCCTCTTGGCACTCTGTGTGGCTTCCTCCATCTCCCTTTTCAGCTCCTCAATGTGCTTGTTGTAATCCTCCAGGGAGTTACAGATTGCCTCCTTGAAATGGTCAATAGTGACAAAGTCGGGAAAGAATGGCAGCACATCTTCAATCTTCAGCAGAGCACAGCTGGAGAGGCAGGCCATTGCCTTCTTGACATCCTTCTCTTCCTGAACAACATGGCGAGCAATCTTCAACCACAGCTTCTTTCGGAGTTCCTCATCATCTTCAGGAAGATCTGCACAGGACTTGGCAAGATCGACATCCACCTAAAAGTTGGACAGACAAGGAAACAGAGTTAAGCTTCCCTCTTTGTTTATCCATCATACAACTTCAAAGCCTGCTGTCCATTTTAAGAGGCATTTAGAAAACCTCTACTGCTATCTCACTGCCTAGGACTGCACTACTGGCCTGCTCCTTGTTTCCATGGTAAACACCTCTTATCCCCACCAGTACTCCTCACTGAAGCTAATGCTTGCTACCCAACAGAGAACAAAGGCCAGCATAGAAAGGGCAAATGCATGTTATAGTATCTTTGCTAGCCACACATTTCAGCGAAGACACAGCGATTCCAATAGGAAAAAAAATCCAGCATCTCCCTGAAGGTCAGATTAAGCTGACAAAGGCTTCTGTGATAATACCAAAGCTAGGAATAGGTAATTAGAATCCTTAACAATAGCTATACAAATCTTGCATAAATGTAGATATGTTAAAGGTATTTTATGTCAGAGACTGAGCTTGAGACAGACAGTACTCCTTCTTGTACTTTCCATGCCTCCACCCTCAGTTATGGCTTGTCAGTCAGCTGCCTACTTGAAACAGTTGTGAGAGCACAGAAAAATGTTAACAGAGCCGGGTCTTTCTTTCAAGCCTCAGCTGCACAGCTTGGATACCAGTGAGTCTGTCCAGCTCCTCTCAATGCTCTGCTGTTCAAGGTAACTTGAACAAGCTACATTCCCGTGTATCACAGCATGCACAGATACACACATACCTGCAAGGCGAGATCCACAGCCTCCTCATATAATTCCATCACTTTGTAAATGTGGACACATGCACGGTGGTGCCCGTGCTCTGCACACAGGCGTAGTGCATACTTCAGGTCGTAGTGGATCCTGTTTGGGTTGGTTCCTGCTTGCTCCAGGTATGACAGCAGTGAGTCCGGCCGACACAAAGCATAAAGAGACAACAGGTAGTTGTGAATGGCTTGCTGGGTTTCCTCCAACTGGTAAACACAGAACTCCATATATCTAATGGCTTCATTGATCTGCTGGGTGCTGGCACTCTGGCTGTAGTTAACAAGGGCTGGAATGAGGTTCCTGGCATCCAATCTAGAGCCCATAGAAATCCAAGCGTCAACTACCTTCTTGGGAATATGTTGGATGAGAACCGGAGAGAACTTGTAGAAGAGTTTCTCGTCTCTGTGCCTGGACAGCACATTTAGAGCTTCATCATACTCGTCATGCTGGCAGTGGTGAGCTACTACTCGCTCATAATCCTGCATGATGACTGCAAAGTAGACCATGTGCTCTGTGTCACCATGGCTCGCCAACAGCTCATAAATAGATGCCCGATTATTAAAAAGACAGTCTTTGTTTTTAGGACTGCTCAGGAAAGTGCGGAACTTCTCCCGTGTATCCAAATAGAGATTTCGCTGTGAGGGATCTCCTTGCAATATGCCCAACCAGTTCAGGTACAGCTCTGTCAACCACGTGGTCAGCAGAGTGGTCTGTGTCTTCTCTGAAGGCTTTAGGTTACTTAGCTTCTTAATCAGAAACTCCATCAGGGCCTCTTCTTGCTTGGCTTCAATGAACTTCAGAGCAATTTCCTCAAAGTAGTTCTGGGTCAGTGCATAACATTTGGCACTGTCCAGATACCTCTTGTTTTGGAAGCAGTGCTCTGCCTCTTTGGCCAACACAATGTCAAGACACTCTGGACGGTCCTTACAATACTCTTTTGCTAAATCAAATTTGTTCATATTCATATACATCTTCCACACATCTCTAGATTCCCGCTGGACGTGGTAGCGGAACACTACTTTCTCGGTGTGGATCCATATCTGCTGGACTGTGGGATCTTTAATCATGCGTGTCAGCAAGCCAAACTTCTCCAGGAACAGATCCTGAAAAACAACCTGTCCATTCAGAGTGCAGACAGCCTTCACCCGGTCAGACAGCAGCAACAGAAAGTGGAACTGGGTAAGCACAATGGATATTGGCTTGTTCACAGTTATGTCAATATCAGGAGGATAAACCCAGACCCGTTCATCACTCAGAATTGAATCAGGACGACTGTAATCCAATGTACCATATAGAACACCGTTTCCCATCATCCAGGCAAAGGAGCGTGGGTTGGAACGCAGTTTCGGAGTGTAAAAGGCTATCTCGCTGAAACCCAAGTTGGCTGGAAACTCCCGAAAGCTGGGCAGATGGTCAGCATGCACAGCAAATATGGAGCTGAAGCCTTGCTGCTCTGTCCCTTCAGGAACTTTGCCAACAAACTGAAAGAGTCTCTTTCTAGTGGTGGCTATAATAAAAAATTTCCCTTCTATCCCTCGTTCAATTTCCAAGCAGCAGACTGGGGCAGGTCCAGATTCCTCCTCCAGAGTGTAGACCTGTCGGAAGTACTGGTCAGGGTTAGTGCTGAAGAGGCTTCCTTCGCTGACAGAGATTTCAGCCTCATAGATCTGCCCCTGGGATGTCCCCACCAGGATAGGCCCTGTGTTGGTTTCTGAACCAAGAAATTTGTTCCAGCCCACACTTTCAATCAAGTGTCCTTTCCAGCGGGAGAGTGCCCGCACTTTCTGAACACTTCTGTTCAGGTAAAGGCATTCACTGGTGTTCAGAGCAATCAGGAGATGAGAGCCTGCCAACAGCAAAGAGGACGGAAGAAGGAGAGAATAAATCAAGACTGTGCCTAAGCAAGCCAAATTCCTGAAGCTTCTAATCCTAACATTTGATAAACTCCAATATCAACATACTTAATCCAAGACTTTCCCAGGCATTCATGGGAATGTGGGGGATTTCCATACTGGATCAGAACAGTAGTCCATATGTTGCAACGTTAAATAACTGGTACCAGATGCTTTAGCAAGAAGGTATTCTGTTTCAATAAACATTCTAAGGATAAACACTTCCCAGAGTTCCCTCCTATCCTTGGCAGTTGGCGAGAGATATGAGCATCGCTGTCCAAATTTTTGTTTAGTTTTTAAAAATCAGTCTAGGCTACAGTGAACCAAAGATGTTTTATGGCCTTTTTTAAAAATTCGTATGTAAACCATACAGCAGAGAGTGACTGCAAACCTCACTTTGATTGGTTCTAGCCTTGCTCAGAACGGTCTAATTGCACGTGTTCATTTCAGGTCTGAAAACACAACACAGGCACAAGCCCGTGCTTTACCAATAGCAAAAGGGCAAACCAGTGGGCCCGGAAAGAGTCTGACTCACAAAAGATTGATCTGTTCTCCTTATGTACAAAGCAGAAAGAGAACTCCTTCACCAGCACTCACTCTGCTCTGTTCACGGTCTGTAAATATCCATCACCCACTGCCTCACCTGTGTGGTCCAAAAACATCTTGTAGACTTTGGCTTCATCTTTGCGTCCCAGCTCTACCTGATTAGGTTCATCTGGCTTCCCAAGATCAATCCTGCAAAGAGACACCATGAAAGCATGCTGCCAACAAAAGTTCACAGACCTGTAACTCCTCACCTGTTTTCCATATTGGGTTCATGGCTTTTTATCCAGTTTGTAAATGTAAGTTCTCTAACAACGTAAGGGAAAAAATGAAGGCAGGGGAAAAACAAACAATAACTTCAGGATTCTGGCAACATTACCTGAGAAGGGTGTCTTTCCCAAGGCTCATACAGAGCTGGTTAGAGGAGACCACTAAGCTGTTAATTTTCTCAGGAGGAGCAAAATCAATCCTCTGCTTGTTAAATATTGGTGTTTCCTTCTCCAGTCGTGCATTGACATATCCTGGAGAAAGAATGTGAACACTTAGAAACTGAACAAGACAAAACCCCACAACAACCCCAAACTACATCAAAATCCACACTAAAAGACTAACAGGATTGTGTTCTGCTCCAAGTTTTACTTAAACGGAAGTCTGCTCCATGTAGCAGGAATACAGAGAAAAAAAACCTCTAATTCCAGCCCTACTGGTGTTGAAAAGGACAATGCAGTAGTGCCACTAGTAGACAAACCCTTTAATTGTCTATTCCATCAATGCTTTCTCCTTGCCTCTGCCTTACCTCTAGACCAGCTACAGGATCCTTAAAATACACTTTTTCCAGAAGAAAGATGCGCATGCAGGAAGAAACAAAGCAACCACAACCTGAGTAGGCAGCCTTTTGCTCAGCACATGCTTTTTTCTTACACATTGATCCACACCTTAAACACTACCCATTTATACAAGTGTGCATTCCTTTATTTCCAGTTAGGTAGAACTGATGTTCATCTTTTCAGATTAGGGAGCTGCAATGCCACAGTTTAAATTGGCTGATATGAACTGCAGTTCAAAACACAAACAAAAAGCTCCCAAGGTACAGATTCACATGATATCACAGCTAACCAATAAATACCTATTCATATATATATAAAAGGAAGGATTACTCTGGAAAACCCACATCTTACCAGATCATCAAATCACATTTATCCAGGTAATCTCAAATATTTTTCAGACTGTTACCTGGCAAAGCAAGGCTGACTCAGCAAGGAAACTTAGAGGCAGGAAGGAAAGGGAACAAAAGCACCTGTACAGAGGTAAGGGTTTAGAGTTACAGAGAAGCTGTTTATGGTTTAATTCTGTCATAGTTCAAGCCAAAGTATTGGATTTCAGCATTCTGGGCTCTTTAGGCCTCTATCCATTACATTTATAACACACATAGGATCATTACCATTAACATGAGGATTTTAGCTGTTGTCCCTAATAGGAGAAGGATGAGCTTCCTTAATATACAGTTCTCTATAATAAGGAGATGTCTATTTTATAACATGCACTCCTTTCAAACAGTTCCCTCCCTCATCTTGTCCCCAGTGTCCCTCTTCTGTTTAATCAAGATTCTACTGCAGCATTTCACACCCTGATTTCCGGGCAAAGCTGCATATTTCCTCAAACCTTTTAATCTGTCCAAAGGTCTAAGATCACCAGCATGGTCTAGTGGGTCAAAGTAGGCTTTTCAAAGCTGGAGCTACAGTACTTGAAGTTCACAATGCAGCAGGACTTTAGGTCGGATACAGAGTCACTGCTTGTTTATCTACAACCTTGAGAAACAGTACCTGCAGTTTAACAAGCACAGGGAACAACTCCCTGAAACTGAGGAATAAGTTTCAACATCTTCCAAAATTGCAAATCTAACCTTAAGGACTGCTTTCAGGAAGGTAACTATTGTATCTTTTTACAAAATAAATTTACTTAAACTTCAGATTGCCCACAACTTTTACCAACCCAAGTTTTTTATTAAAAATTGCCTGTGTGGCCTGATTGAAGAATAATTGAAATCCTGATTAGGCTGTGCCTTTGCAATTAAGCAGTTTCTCAAACTTCCTCTGCCAGTATCAACTGTGAGCAAACAGGCAGATTTCTCAACTCTAAGACAGCCCTGACTGAAGACAGTGTTGCAGCAGTCAAGAAGAAAAGCTGAATCCTGGAAAATTTATTTTCCGTGACATGACTTGTCCCAACACTGTTCTGCACAACACCTATTCAGGCCACTTACTCTGTATCTAACATTACACAACAAAATAACCATGCATGTCAAAACAAACAAGGGGAACATACCTACTTCAGTACCTAGACTCCAAGTAACTGCATCCGTGTATTTATGCTCCATAATATACATAGCATGACAGAATTTATCAATTCTTAGCACATAGATGAACCTCACAACCTGGTTTCCCCAAAGATTACCATTGGACAACACTATACAAGGAAAAAAAATTGAAAGAATGTCTCTATGTATTTCCAAACTTGTAACTTAAAAACACCAGCTCTGCATAGCAGCTGGTACTACCATGACAATACCAGGTAGAACAGAATTCTCTCATAACCTATATTTTCCTGCCACACTCAAAAAACATTGAGAGGTGACATCTAGTAGAAAATGCTAATTGAACCTAATACATCTTGAATTTATCATGGAAGAATAATGGAATAAGTTTCTCTGACATGAAAGAAAAAACGGACTGGTCATCACACCATTACTTTACACTGATGGGACACCTCCCTGAACAGTACAGTGCACCAAAGCCTCACATGCCTTGACAGAAAAGTGCAGTAGTGGCACGGACTATTTTGTTGGTCACCTAGCCATCGTGTAGCTAGCCCAAAGGAACCACTCTAGACAAACGAAGTCTTTGCTAAACCCGAGTTTAGGAAAGGAAGTTAGGAAAGGAACTCCGTGCAGGAACAGCTATGCACACATCCACAATACGGTAAAGCGTGGCTTCCTCAGAGAGGAGCAGAAAAGAGAAGCAAAGTGACGGGATGTTCTCAAGCTGCTACCACAGCTCTGAGCTGCACAGGGCTGAGGTGTGGCTGGGTACAGCTTGTGACCACGCAGGCACACGCGACTTCACGCACCCGCGTTTGCTCCGCGCAGCACCTCAGGCCAGAGCCTCCCACACAGAAGCAGCACCGCGGTTTCGCTGGGCCGGCCTGCATCACCACTCTGCTCAGCCAGGAATCGAGTGCTCCCCGTCTCTAAACACCTCCCACGGCAAGCCCTGGAAAAAGCAAGCCGCAGCCGAGCGCTCTGCCCCACGCACACACAGCGACACACCTCTTCCAGGCAGCGCAGCCTGGCGTGCCCTGCTCCCCCCACCCGGAGCTGCCGCCTCGCCTCCCCCTCTCAGCAGGAAGGCCGCACACGGGAGGCCCCGGCGCACACGTACCGGAGTGCGGGATGCCCACGCTGGCGCGGCTCTGCGGCACGGAGACGGAGCGGTGCAGGGAGTCCTCGTACTCGTCCAGGATGGAGGCCATGGCCCAGCGCGGCCCGAGCGCGGCGCGCTCAGCTGACCCGCGGCACGTGCGCCTGCGCATGCGCGGGCGGGGCGGGGCGGGGCCGCTGCCTCGCAGCAATGGCGGCGGGGCTGGGGCGGCCCGGCTGCGTCCCGGTGCTGCCGTCCCGGCGCTCCCGTCCCCGGTGCTCCTGTCCCCAGAGCTGGCCGGTCGGCCTGTGCTCCTGCTGCCAGGCCTTGGGCTCCGCGAGGTTTCTGCTCACTGCCGCGGATAACAAAAGGCTTATGTCGAATTAAGGGCCCACTCGAATAAACAAAGTCAGCATTTTTATACGCCAGTAATAACCAGAAGTTTCTCTAGGTGGGTTGTACGCTCTGGGTTTGTTGTCGAATATAACAAGAAAGAACTATACCAAACATCAAAACTTGATGGCAAACCAAAGAGGGCTAAAAAGATGTAGGGTACCATCCCACACGACCGCTAGAGACCCCTCAAATACTAAAGACCGTTCCCTAATACATGAGTATGTGTAATAAGACCTACACAGTTAATTAACATATGAACAAGGCTGCTTGGAAATAGCTGTAAACTTCTTGGAATGTAAATACATATTCATAGAAAAAATTGTATATAAGTAATAGAAATGTGAATCTTAGTGTGCATAACAGGCAGAGAGACACTCCCCTACCCCCCATTTACCTGGCACTGTAACAAAGTAGTGTCAGCTTTCTAACCTGTAACTCTGGTTTGAAGGTTTTCTTTCCCAGTTTTCAGTGACGCTGTCCTCTTGTGTGCAGCTACATGCGCTAGAAATTACCTCATTAAAGCAGCAGCGTGCCCTACTAGAATCAGTCCTGGTTACCAGAGCAATTCTACTGACTGCAAGGAATTATCTGGTTTAAAACACTCTGTTACAAACTCCTGTGTTGTGCCTCTCGTGTAGCATTAGGTGGCAAAATCTAGGCTTTATTGCTAAAATTATCATTGAGGCACAGCATAAGGGGATCCAGCATAAGGTGGTCCTTAGGCTGAACTATAACTCTGAACTATACTAGACTTGCTCTGTGAGTTTATCCCAGGTTTTTGTGTTTGATCCAGTTTTTGTGTCGCTAAACAGCATTTATAACCTGGAGTTTTCTTATGTTCTGGTGTGCCAACAACTGTTATTTACAATTTTACCCTCTAGCTTAAACTAGCAGAATTTATAACAATGGCATTAACAAAAAGACTAGTTTCTTACGCAACCCTTTGGGTTTCATCCTGTATAAAATGAATAGAGATGTATATGTGTACACTAAGTTTGCTATACACCATACTGTGAGTATGCTATAAATTGCATATTAGATACAAGTTTCACTTTCTGGAAGCAATGGAGAAATGTCTCTCAGGGTACAGGACAGCTTGCAACATGGAGGGATCCATTACAAGACACAAGAGGTCTTCCCAAACTTAGTTTGCACATCAGGTGGCAGTGAGGCACCACAAGCAGCAGTTGCATGCAGTTGGCTTCTCACAAAGTTACACCTCCTTTTTCTCTGCTCTTACTAGACACCGCACTCTCAAAAACCAGGGCTGTGGTCTGCATCACTCAGCCTCAGGTCTTCTCCCAGGCTGAGCCAGACATGCAGGTCCCACGCTAGCTGGGTTCCTGTAGGCTCCTATCGCACGCCTCCACAGGGTCACCTCTGCCTGCTTTGCTAAAAACAGAACATGGCTTTTGCTGACCTAGCCTGCCTGCAAGCACCAGTCCCAGCATCTGCTGTTTACCCTCTTTATGTGGCAGCTCTGAGCCAAAATAGCAAAACCACATTCTTTTGCTGTCTTATCATCCTGATCTTCATAAGCAGCAACTGTTCTCTTTCAGCATCTCAAAAGGCACAAACAAATTACATTAGGTTTAGGGTAATGAGGTAGGAAGGGACTTCTTGGACTATCAAATCCATTCTCCCACTCTTGTAGATACCACATCACATAGTCCTTTCTCTATTCCTGTCAAGCTCTGTCTGATAGTGTGGGTATTTTTTCCCCTGACTGCTCTAGCTCATACCTGTTCCAAACACTCCCATGATTTTGAGCTGTGATTTCCAGTCTAACATAAGCTGTGGCTAGTCTGAATCCTTTTGTTCTTGTTCAAACGCTGTCCTTTAGTATACAGGACATTATTGCGCTTTCATTTCCTCTGCAAAAATCATCACCAATCGTAGCCTTCATTTGGATGTACCAAATCCAGGATTTATCAAAGCAAGAAGTTCTTGACTTCTTTTAAAAAGAGGAGGTGATTAGTTCCTTGGAGCATCCTACAATTCTCTACATTGTTTGCAGCTTCAGCTCATGTTTATGTCACAGGGCTGAGCATAGTTGACCCCTCATTTGAGATGAGGTCTCCTCCCCATTGTCTTCAGCAATGATGCTTCTACTTTTTCTCTTTGTAGCCATATTTTTAGCAGTAGAAAACTGAAGCGTTATTTGGTAAGGGGGAAATAAACTGTCTTGAAATATATCTGGATATTAGGGTAAATTGACATTTGTGCACAAACTTCTCAGCGTGCAGCTCTGTGGGCTGTTTCCACTCAAAGCCTAGATCAGGCCGTATTTTATAAGTTTTTTTTTTCTTGGTCAGGTCTAGAAATGGAAGAGATTTTTGTTCTCATTCTCGCAGATATTATTGTCTGTTAGGGCTAATACCTCATGAGAAACCTGTGTCTGATTTTAATGTGGTTAAATTAGAAGCCAGATTTTCACTTTATTTGGAAATAAAACATCAGCCTAAAGCCAAGCCCACAAGCCTGTTCCATCCATCTGCAGTATCATCTGCTGTGATTATTTAATTTACAAACATGTGCAATAATTCTATCCCAGTGCTACATTCACAGATTTGGTATTCTGAAAAGAAGGGAAGAGCAAGGGTTGCAGACGAAAGATTTATCAGCTCTTTGATTCACCAGGAATGTGTGGAGAATCAGATGATTACATTTTGTGTGTAGCAGTGGTGTAAATCTATAAGAGGGACTTGTGCCAGAGAATTTAGGCAGTTTTAGTGATACGTTTGGATTGGAAACCTAAATCCTTGTCTTGCTTTGGTATACCTGTGGTCACAGCAGCAATTTGCAGTAATTTTGACTTAAACAGTTAACATTTTCTCCAAGCTGTGGACACAGCTATCAACATCTAGGTGTTGCATGGCATGTTATTCTCTTCAAATGCCTAGAGCAACAGGTAATTCTAGATAACTACACTGACAAACATATAATGTGTCCAAGGTTCAGACTCCCAGCAGATTAACCCTGTCTAAATCTGGGCTTCCTCAATGCTGTCATTCCTGGCTGCCCTGTCCAACCCCTGCTAGGTGCACAACAGTGTGTATATGATTGCAGAGTGAGACAGTTCACTGCCCTGCAGCAGATAACTCTGTGATCCATGATCTAAACATAGATGCTAGTGCAGAGGAGAGGGCAGGAAGATGTGGTTATGGAAAAAAGTAAGGGCAGAATCTAGTGACACAATTGAAATTTGAATTAAACCCTGGACTTCCTCACAAATTTCCACTACAGACAGTACTGATCATCACTCCACCTCACGGTATATAGAATATTCCTTCACAGTGATCAGCATAAAAAATATCCTAGATTCTTAAAAGCCATAGGCAAATAGGTGTAACTCCCTAAATGCACCAGCCTCCAAAGATACCAACAAAGGTTAAACATACTTCCAGGCTATGAGACACCCCTGTTACTGCTTTGAGGAGACTGCTGCAGATAGCTGTGTCCCTCACTCAATCAAGAGACTTTGTCCCAAGAGAAGGGACAGTGTTTCTGAGTGACCTTTTGAATGCTGTATACAAATTTAATGCAGTAAACAGAATTACAGTGGCTGTGTACCCTGGGTATCACAGCTACTCATGAGAACCTGAACTGGAACCTACATGGGGAGCCATACAACAATTAGAATTTACTCTGGAAGAGATCAAAGCTCAAAATCTTGCCAGAGCCCGCCTCCTAACCATTAACCAACCTCCCAAGCTCTTCAAACCCATTGTCAGAAACAGACTCCTGCAGACCAGTAAACACTGTGTGGAACTGTGTCATGCCCGAGCAGCAGTTGCAAACCTGCAGACCACGGTTCCCCTGACACTTTGTTTTCCCACAAGTGAACTACCAATGACTAGCGACGCTACATGTGCATTCCAGAGCAGGCTGCCCTTTGTAAACCCACCGAGTGCCCCCACGGAAACCCTACGGCGTAACCCATCTGTCCTAGAGTGTGAAAAAAGCAGGATGGGAACATGCTTTTGCAGTGAGAAAACCTTTTTCCCATCACCAGCACCCTGTGGCTAATCCTTCAGTTTTGATCCTCAAGGGAGATCCATAAATGATAAGCCTGAGAACTGAAACTGATAACTTGGCAAAGACAGTGATCTTACAGCATTTTATGGTTTCCGATCCCTCTTAAACCCAGCCCTTCCCTGTTTAGTGTTAACTGCCTGCCTTTCCTTGTTTCACAGGGGGGATATGAACTTTATCACCTTTCTCTTGCTAATTCCCTCACCCATTCCTGTTAAACGTTAGCGCCTTTTTTTCGTGTAAAGCGTCCGATTGAGTGACATAATTAAATTAAGCTCAGACCATTGTCTTCCAACCTGTCTTTAGTCTGAAATTTGCGTTTCTCTTTCAGATTTAAAGAAAGTCTCTGAACGCCTTAAACTTTGCCTGTTCTTTCACATTCATCAGTTGATGTATTAAAATATATACTTTCTCCAGCAGATGGCAACACACTTCTAAATTATTCACAGCATGTCTGAGAGGTTGGACTAGTTCCTAAGCAAGTCAGATCGGAGATGAAGTTGAGTTTGAGAAAGGGACTTAGTGCAATACGGTGCTTGTCTCCCTTTGGAACGTTCAAGAAAATATTTTTTAATCTAGTGGCATTGTTATTTCATTTAAACTTATTATTCTTTAATCTGAAAATGTAGTATAATATTGTTGTTGTGGCTCATTGCCTACACACTTAACAAGAGTGGCAGTGAACAGATGAACCAGAACCTCTCCTTGCATCTCCCCGGCATTGCCTTTATTTCCGAAGAGCAATGAAGTAGGTCAGAGGCCAGGATAGTGGGAGCTGTATTCCAACATTGTTTCTCTGACCTTTTTTTTTTTTTTTTTTTTTTTTTTTTTTCCCAAAGGCGTTTCAAAAGCACACATCTCCAGTTCACACCAAAAGTATCCATTAGCTGCTATAGAATTGTAAAGCATTTTTATTACTGGAGAGTCAGGAATTATGGAATTTCTATCAATCAAAATCTCTAATAAAGGAAAGTAAGTACTAGAATAATTCTTCCTTGGATTTCTCCTGTCATAATTTTTCTAGGAATAGGTACAGCCTGATGTTTCACTGACTTTGTGTCGTGTCTGTTTCTGCCTCTGCGAAGTGGATAGAAAATGATACAAAGAAGCGTTTGA
Organism: Vidua macroura; assembly: GCF_024509145.1. Lineage (NCBI taxonomy): Eukaryota > Metazoa > Chordata > Aves > Passeriformes > Viduidae > Vidua > Vidua macroura. The sequence continues at coordinate 38,048,109 of NC_071576.1, forward strand.
CATCACTTCCTGAAGGTTACAGTAACTAGACAAGACACACCTCAAGGGAAAACCAGGCTCCGACTCTTGTCTTCACCCTTTTGTCTGTCACTCCTTTTAAGTGGTAATTACAGTTAGCTTGATTTTTCCCAGGGAGGAAGCACACTCAGGTGCATGACAAACACTGAGTGACTCAGAACTGATTGTGTCATTGCTTGCAATTACGAATTCGACCAGCTGGGCAGCGGTTGTACCTCGATTTCTTCAGTGTCTCTTGACATCACGGGATCCAGTTTGCTCTGGCACCTGCACTCCAGTTTAGCCCCCCTCTCAGTGTAGATCCCCACCCACGTGCCCTGTGTGATGGCATTGTCACCTGTTCTCACTGTGCCCCCATTTCTCATTGTTTAGAGAAATGGTTTGGTTTCTCTTGTGCAGCACTGTGAACAGACTCAGAAATGGGATCCCAGGGCACCATTTGCTGAGGAACCATATTGACATATGCAGCCCACTTGTACAAATGCAGGTAACGCTGAAGTCTGGGTTTGCTCACTACCATGTTAGGAGGGGCTGATATACTTTTTTTCCTTTCCCTTGGTGAGAAGGGAGCCATGCTATTTTTAAAACTGCCACCTCCCATAATGCTTTTTCTGCCACCTCCCAATGCTTTTTCTGAGGCAAAATGAGTAATTTGCTAGGCTTTGCAAAAATGAGAATGGCTTCCACTCTGTGAGTTTTGGATAAGACTGGGAAGCAGACTATCAGCCAAGGAGGCAGAATGCAATGTTGTCAGAGGAACAGAATACTAGGTTGTTGGAGGTCAAGTATTGCTCAGGAGCCACTGAAAGTCAGGACCACTGACTAAAAAGTCCAGTGTCACCATTTCCCTGTATTATAACAATGCACTTCAGAATGGAAATTATATGGAATAGTTTGAGCTGATCATCCCCACAAGGGACAAGCCTGTGTGTCCTCCTCATCCAAATTGGCTTATGTACTGTTCTTGATTTGGTCCATAGGTGAACTTCTCCTGCCATAGCAGCGGTGAGAAAAATCATTATAGTTAATAGAAATGGGCAGAACAGGAAGCATCTTCCTCTAAATAACCGTTTTTTTTTTAATGACAGGACTTTGTACAGATGCATAAAGTTTGTTTGGTGGTGACAGTCACACACTGCCTGAATATAGAAATCTATTTCCACTGTAAATCACTTTAATGGAGCAGCTTTTCTGTGCAGCCTAGATAGTGCAGCCCAGCTGAGTAATGGTTAAACACTAACAGGACCTGAAATCTGTATTTGATCTGCCTGGAAAGAGTTTGATCTTCTGCACTTCGTTCCTGGTGGATAGGAATTCACATAATGAGAAATACCATCATAATTTGTACTAATTATAATTCCTGGGAGTGAGGCCAAATACAGCCTTGCAGACTGTGTATTTCCCACTGAGGCACAACTGATTTTGGCAGAGGAGCACGTCAGGCAAGCAACATGCAATGGGGCTCTCCTAATGTACCTGCTATCTATATCGGCAGAGTAGACAGTCCCCAGAGCTGTTGGTTCAGCAGCACAGGGAATGGGACAGACTTTCACTGCAAAAAAGTCAGAACTGTGCAAAATATCTGACTGCTCTCTGCATTGTGAAACTAAACCTGCATCCACTGTTAGCTGTCAGGACCAAGGCAAGACCTGAGAAACAAATCCATGGGAGCGGCCCTGTTTGTTTGCTTAATCACTTTGTTTAAACATAGATTAAAAATCACTTAAACTCATTGACAAATTAAGTGTGTGTCAACCAACGGTTGTCAGAAACTGCAGGGAAAAAGAAGCGTGCTCCCAGAAAGAAGAGATTTTAGGTAAGGAATAAGAGAAAAAGGGCTGGATGCTTGGAGTGGGGCAACAGTGTATCTTCTTAAGGGAGATACATTCCTAAGCAAACAGCAAATAGGGAACTTGAACTGTCAACTTCTCTTCATCTCTTGTCCCTGCCAACAATGAATAATCCTTCATTTGCATTCATTTCTTCTGATTAAATGGAAATGTCATAGTTCACAGAAAGTCAGCCAGAGTCTGAAATGCACTGGGAAGGCTTTGTAAGATCCTTGCTTGCTGTGCTGCCTGTCCCAGCTGCAGTGTAGCATGTCCTTGCTGGTCCCATTGGAGGCACTGCCACACCTCACACACAGGAGTATGGCCTGCCCCAGTGCATTCTGCCTTTTCTGGAGCAGTTCAGCTGTCACCTGGCCCTGAATTAGCACTGAAGAGTCTGGCACTGGAAAAAGCCAGTCTAATGCAAGCCAGTCCCTTGAGATAGCAGCCACTTGCTGTAGCAAGACTACCTGGCACATGTTTTCGCAGCAGCCTAGTTTCTAATACCATCCCCATTTTTTGTAGCTGTAGAAATATAAGGCTGTGCTATGTGTAAAAACACATAAGGGGTTGATTAAAACAAACTGCTAGAGAAAACTGCAGAGGAAAAGCCTTCTTGCATTTCCCAGGAAGCTTGTTGGCTGTCTCCAAAGAGTGATTCAGTGGATATAGTTTGTCCACTGAACCTGAAGAGTTGCAGTGCTTATGACTTTCTGCCAACCACAGGGAAAAGCACTCTAGATTGTGCCTGACTTAAGATTTCTTCTTAAGTTCAACATTAGTGTAGGTGGAACACCTTTGCATCTTCTCAGCATTGATGCAAACTACAGCAAGACAAACTCATGAACTGCTAATCAGCAGCTGCTTGCAGCACAAACCTGCCTAGTGCAGACAGATCTGCCTTGCTGAGAGGACCATGAAGGACATCATGGTAACTAAATGAGTGTTGTTAATTAACAGCCTGAGTTTAGCTCCTCCATTAGGAAGCAGCTCCACGTTCAAAGCTAATGTTGCAATATTGGGTATTGCAGGCACTAATACTTTCCCTCCAGTGTTTCCAATCACTTGGAGGTGCTACACTGGCGCGCAATGATTGCTGAGATAGTGTGGCTATATCTCTCCTTTTAAGTGGGGTGTTCCCACTCCTCTGTTTAGTCATACTTCTTTAGATGGTGAGCTCCTCAGGGCAGGGATGGAGCTGTCTTCTTAGCACAGTGTGGTGTGTGAGCTACCAGAGGTGAATATGAAAAACAGGCAGCAGACTGGGAACTCCTGCACTTGTCCATGCAGCTGGGAAAATACACTTTGTGGCTTTTGCCAGCAGGTAGCAACAGCTTGGCTGGGCCCCAGCAACCCAGTAATGGCAATCATGTAGTTAACAGATGTGATGACTTTTGGCCATTTTTTTTATATTGTCCTTCACAATATTGATCAGCACTGTTGGTTTTACTTCTGTCCTGGTTTCATGGCAGAAATCACAGATGCCCCAAATAGCACCGTGGAGCTGCTTCTTTCAAAAAGAAAGCAGGGGCGACATGGATGGAGCGCGGCTTTCCCGTATGTGCGCGACTCAGAGCACGGCATGGCACCTGCCGAAATTCCGAGGGCAGGCGCAGCTCCGGGGGGCATCGCGGGGGATGGGAGTGCAGCAGCGGGACCCTCGCCCGCGGGACGGCGGCGGGAAGAGGCGGCCGGGCCGGGCAGAGGAGGGATGGGCCCGGCCACCTCCTGGTGGGGCGGGACAGGGCGGGACTAGGGAAATAGGAGCTGGTTTTGTGCGCAGGGTGGCAGGTGTAGTGATGAAGAGCGAAGCTCGGCGGGCTGGAGAGGGTGGCCCTGCACGGCGGCCCCGACAGCAGCCCGCTTTCAGGAGCATGGCAGCGGCCCCGCCGCGCCGCTCCCCACGCTGAGCCCTGTCGAATCCGCCGTGCCACCGTCAGTGCCATTGCCATGCCTCCCCAGGAGCTCCTGGATTACGCGCCCGCCCTACGGAGACACAGCCCGCCCCGGGGCAGCGGCCCGGAGCTGGGAATCAAGTGCGTGCTGGTGGGCGATGGTGCCGTGGGCAAGACCAGCCTGGTGGTCAGCTACACCACCAACGGGTACCCCGACGAATACCAGCCCACCGCCCTCGACACCTTCTCCGGTAGGTGCCCGCCCGGGCTGCGCGGGGCATGGGGCGGCCGGGAGGATCCAGTCTGGAGCAGCGAAACCTCGGGACGCGGCGTCGGGAGGAGCGGGGTCCCGGGGCGGATGGAGGCGAGCGCTCCGGGGCCCCAGGCTGCCCCGTTCGGGGCTGCGCACCGGAGGCTCTGCGGGCAGCGGAGCCTGCGGGCACACAGCCCGAGGGGATTTCTGGGACTCGGACCGAGTCCCTCCGACGTTTTGTGAGGTTTAGCAGGTGGAGGTCCTCCGTTCTGCAGCTGTGTCGAGCTGATTTGCAAGTTCTATGAACCTAGGCAGCTTCCAGGTTTTGTGGCGTTGTCATGACTAAATAGAAGGGGGCTTTTTTTTTTTTTTTTTTTTTTTTTTTTTTTTTTTTTTTTTTAATTGTTTGTGGTGGTTTTAGCTTCAGAAATAGCCTACAGTGTAACGCTGTGATTTTAGCTTCAACTGATACTCAGGAAAGCCATTCTTTTCCCTCCATGTCTGGTGAAGTTAGCATTGAACAGAGATTGTCAAAAAGATGACGAGCTTTATAAGTCTGGCTAAAATTGCAAGCTGATGAGCTCTCATTAGTTTCCACTTTTGTAAATGCTATCTTTGTTCTTCTTCTACACTCCTCTTCCTTTGGGCTCCAATTTCTAATATAAACCCCAGGAGAATACAAAGTCCTTTGAAAGATTTCTTATCTTCATTTGATATGAAGAAACGCAGCACTACTTGACAATTTAGATTGGTAGATTAGAGATGTGCTCAAGTCAGACCAGGAATGAGGCATCTAATGCGTCATAGTCTTAGGGGTGCTTAGAGGGAGTGTTTTATTTTAATGTCCCCCCTCAGTTGCTCACTCTGAGAGCTGTTGATTTACCTTGACCTTCTCCAAGCTATTCCACTGTCACTTGAAGGAATTAGACTGGGAACACGCTACTGTTCATGGTCCAGAAGGCCTTTGTGAAGAGATGTAAGGAATCATGAGTCCTCCGAGGGAAAGGTTACTGTTCTCTCTGCTCTCTTTGCATTAATGTATATGGATTAGACTAAGAAATTACTGTAATTATTAGACTGCACATTTTTGGAAGGGCAAATCCATAATAAAATGGTTCAGAAAGGTGAAGGCAAGATGAGTGCAGAGACTCCCTGATTAACAGCAGGTAATCTGAAGATAGCTGCACACGGGTTTAGTTCCAGTCTGGATGTCCCAGCACCGAGTCTGACTTCAGAGGTTCATAGGATTTGTAACTGATAGAAATCAAAAACATTGAAAATATGTCTTGTGAAGTTCACTTTCTGCTTATTGGGAGAAAATTGAAGAACAGACAAGTTTCCCTTCCCACTCCTACTCTTACCCTGGATAAGACTGAAGAAAGTCCTTTCCTGCAGTCAAATATTATACTTCTGGATCCAGCTCAGAAATTTCAACCACTCCTTCCAATTCCTTACACTTTTGGGGAATACCTGCCATTGAAACAGCCGGCAGAACTCAGCAGTTTAAATGCTAACCTTAACCTGGTCATAGGACTGTGATGCCAATAACAAGATAGGAGAAGGTGTTGCATTATCAGGGGGATGTCTCTGGGACAGTGACCCAGCCACATACAGATGTAGTCTGGCTGCTACCTCCTGCCAGGTGTCGCTGCCAGGTAGAGCAGCCTTGAGTGAAATGTGTACCTGGTGACCTTTCTCCACCGGGCTATCCTGTTCTGCCAGCCCCTTCACTATTGTACCATGATCCATCCTCATCCCGAGGGTGTGGACCTTGTGAGGGCGGTATTTGGAGGGCTGTTGCAGAGTTGCTAACGTAGCTCAAGCTAGCAACAGATGGAATGAAACTTTGTGCAAATGCTGGAGCAGTAGGTAATATATGTGGTGAGTTTCTTCTGAAGATGGCAAGACATTTCAGAAATGCTAATTCTTTCTCTCAATGCACTTGTGAGACGAGAAAAGCAGATACTAGAAAGTCAAATGCCTGCTGCCTTGAAGATCAAGTCAGGATCTAGCAGGTTCTTTGATCAGGAACAGGTTTCTCTTCCTCCTCTGGGGCAAAGATATGGTAACAACCCAACTGTTTCCCAGTCACACAGAAGCAATGACTTTCAGCTACGCTGCGAGGAGTGGCACTGTGGTGGACGCACCCACCCCTTCATTTTTCTTCCAGTCTTGGTCTCCCACCAAACATCATCTTTTTGTCTGTGTCTCCTTTTTTTTTCCCCCAGACTGCTTTCAGGGAGGAGTGCTCTCCTTCAAAAGCTTATGTTAAACCCTCTTGTTTCTGTCACTTCTCACCTGACAAATTACTTCAAGAATCACTAACAATTGATCCTGCTTCTGGTTGGGAGATTTTTTGGGGTTTTGTGGGTTTTGGGGGCTTTTTGTGGTTTTTTTTGGTTTTTTTTTGTGGTGGTTTTTTTTTTTTTTTTTTTTTTTTAACAAAAAGGACAATAAAGCCTCCTCCCTGCACACAGCAGTGGAGTTTTGCTAACTCATGTCAAGTGCCAGCCATTGTCACCTTAGCCATGATGTCTGCCTCTATTCATCCAAGCACAGCCCCATCCACCTTGTCAGGACTTTCAAGTGATTTCCAACTTCACAACCCCTTTTTCCCTCTTCTCAGTTCCTAGCCTAATGTCTGTGGTGTCTATGCACTTAAACATCTAACAGTTTCATTCCTGATTGTCATCAGAGGTCCTGCCAGCCCTCAGTCTGAGTCAGCTGATACCACATGAAGGCGTACTGTGATTAGGGAGTGAAATGGGAGCAAACCTTAATGTGTAACTCAGCAGTTTTTCAGTGTCTGGATAGTCTCTGAAAGGGATTTCACTCATCACTGTTTCCTTAATAGCTTCTTCATTACAAAGGTGGGTTTTTCCTTAGCTAGGACACTCATGTAACATTTTTTTAAGGCCAAATTTCTGGTCTGGATGGGAAAAATCTCCAATAGTTTGTTTGACAGAGACTGATTTGATTTTGCTTGGCCAAGAAGAAAGGAGCAAGTTGCTGAAGTTCTCTGGTTTTATTCTTATCTTTTTTCTTGGGTTGTGGAAGAAGAACAGTGGTTCTCAGGGAACTGTTTGGCCAAGGGCTCTTCTTGTCTAGAGGAGCAGTTGTCCAGTAAAATGGAACTATTCTTTCAAAATTGTGGAGATGAGTACAAAACACCTGAAAGCTATCAAAAACAGGTCTGCTGCAGTTCTCTTAATATTTCCATGAGGATGCTCAGCTAGGAGATGTGAGTGACTTCAGTGAGCCTGTTCAGTATGGACAGGTATGAACCAAAGTGCTCAAGTAAAGCCTGTATGAGTGTGCATGTGCATGCTGGCCAGCTGCTTTAGACTCATCCTTTATTCTCCTTCTTCTACAGTGCAGGTCCTCGTGGATGGAGCCCCAGTCCGAATTCAGCTGTGGGACACTGCTGGACAGGTAAGCTCTATCAAAGCAGCTGTCAACTCTGGATCTATGGGATGGGAATTCTTTTCAGGCTTTGAGGAAGGAGGTGTTTAACTGGGAAGAAAGGAAATGCACTGGTCCAGCCATTTGCTGGTATGGCAGTCACAGACAAGTGAATGACAGATGTCCTCAACTCAGAAACTTGTGTCTGAAATGTGGCATGGTCACAAATCAGTACAATGCCCTGCCTCTGTTGCTATGCTAGTTAACTTGTAGAAAAGCTACTGCAGCATCACAGTGTTAGAAGAGCAGTCCAGTGAAGATTTTTTTTTCCCCTCCCTTTTCTACAGGAGGACTTTGACTGTTTGCGCTCTCTTTGTTACCCTGACACCGACGTCTTCCTTGTCTGCTTCAGTGTGGTAAACCCAAGCTCCTTCCAAAACATTACAGAGAAGTGGATCCCTGAGATACGAACTCACAACCCCCGGGCGCCAGTGCTGCTAGTGGGGACGCAGGCAGACTTGCGGGACGATGTCAATGTCCTCATCAGCCTGGATCGCTACCATGTGAAGCCTGTGCCCCGGCCTCAGGCAGAAGGTCTAGCTGACAAAATCCGGGCTGAAGCCTACCTGGAATGCTCAGCACTGACCCAGAAGAACCTTAAAGAAGTTTTTGACATGGCCATTGTCAGCGGTGTTGAGCACAAGGCACGTCAGGAAAAGAAGATGACTGCCAAAGGCATCAAGACTCTCTCTAAGTGCCGCTGGAAGAAGTTCTTTTGCTTTGTCTGAAGCTGCTTTGAGGGAGGGGAAAAGAAACACCCAATGCCAGTATTGGTTCTGCACCTTCTTGGAGTGACTGCTCCTATGGCCCCAGCAAGGAGGGTATGATAAGCTGCTGGGCTTGGAAACCTGTCTCTTGCTGGGTACAGTATCAGATGCCAAGGAGACATAAACTAGATTTCCATCGTGCTGAGATGCGAAAAGGTCCAGGCAGCTGTAAATACCTGCTGGACATGTCTGTAGTGTCCCAGGCTAATGGGGGCCTTTATAGTACATCAAGACTCAGTACCGCAGAACAGGCAGGTTCCTTACATTGTTCAAAATGACCAGTTTTCTGGTTGAAGCTCACACACTTTCAGAATTCAGATGCACATAATAAACATGAGGGACTTCTGAAATCAGCCTGTGTTTTGGCTGATTTACAGGCATGGCAGAGAATAGGGCAGGGGCAGTTACATGCAACTGCAATGTGGTCAGGCATGGGGTGCAGAGTTTGTAACATGAGACTTGGGTTCCCCCTCTGATTCCATTTGCCAAAATAGGTAGAATTCACTTGGCTGTGAAAAAGCAGCACTCTTTCTTAAAGGCCCTGTACTAGGAGTACTCTTGAGAAGTTATTCCCTAAATAAAGGCCATTAGCAGGCTGAAGAGAAAATGCACTGGGAGCTACAGTAATACTTTGAGCAAAACCTCTGAGAGAACTCTCTAGTCCACTGGGTGCAAGTATTACAGTCCTATCCTAAGAGGTAGTTGTGGACTTGGAGACCAACCTTGAAAGGCCTTTTGTGTGTGTGGTGTTTCGAAAGAAAGAAGAGGAGAGGAAGAGTGAGGTGTGGCTCTGTCTAGCAGAGAAAAAACTGTGTCAGCAAAGGGTTTATAACATTACCAAGGGGTCAAATATACGTGGAGAAAGAAGGAAGAAAAGGAAGCAAATTGAAAGGAGAAAGATGGAATGAAGAAAGGTAGATGGAGAAGGAAAAAAGAATGAATGTCCTTAAATTAAAGTTGTGATTCTACTTAGTTGAGATGCTAATATGCAGGATAACTTTTAGGGACCTGCTGGTGATACGATTTTCAAAGTAATATTGTCCATATATTCAGTTCTGAATCAAAAGGCGGGGGTTGTAGTGAGAGAGAGTTTATCTTCATTAGTAAAATCCTCCATTTCAGATCTACACAGAAGTATGGAATTTACCTTGTACTGTTCTTCCTGAGGCTGCAGAACAAGAACACAAGACTCAGGGCTTCTTTCTGTTATGCTTCCCTTTTTTGAAAGTCACTGCTTGATGTGCTGAAATCAAAAGCAAAGGAAATCCATGAAGTTTATGCTGGAGAAAATAATTCCTTAAGTTACACTCGCTTCCCCTCTCACCTGTTTCTCAGGAGATTAATGTCTCAGAGAGTCTATTCACATTTTATTATATTTTATTACAGAACTTGTATCAATTTCTAAATCCTCTTTTGCAGAGACATTTCATATTGGTTTATGTAGCAGAGAGTGTGACAGGTCTGTCAAGCAATGTTTTTGATACTCAGGGCATTCTCTGCCTCTGGCCACAACCCATCACTTTGGGGACGCTCTGGAGCAATGGGACAGAAAGAGAAATAGCTGTGGATGGTTTGCCCTAGACCAAAAGCAAGCATAGGTGAGCTAGCGAGCCTGTAGCAAGGCAAATGTGACTAATGCAGTCTGGCTCCAAACAAATGCCTCCCAACAACTCTGACAGCCGGCTGGTTTTGTAGTGCAGCTTCTGTAGTTCCCAAGATGTGAAACAAGACTGCTGTCTCCCTGGGCAGTATTGCAGGATGAAAGAGGTGAAGTGTTCCTGAGAAGGGAAGTGCCCCACAGCCTTGGAGCTGCTTCTAGGGTAAGGCTCAGAGACCTGAAAAGGATGGTGCAGCAAAATGAGCTGAATGTTGAAAGGACTCCTCCAACTGAAATGTCATTTGAGTCCAGTGAGGAGTCCTAAGAGATGGTAAGCACAGAGACAGTAACTAGAAGTGACATGTCTGACACAAGTCTAGGTAGGACACCACTTCCTGATAAAGCTCTCACTAAGCAATGCATCCCTGTGTGCATATCCTACCTGTTACAGGCACCTTTGCTGTATCACTAGTTCAGTTTGTCTGTTGGGTCTTTACACATTTCTTTAGCCTGTGAGACCAAGGGCTGTGGTGTGACCTGCCAAAGAGCATGCCATATCCCTGTGGAGCCAATCCACAGGTGGAAAGAACACCAGCCTCCTTCCTGCTGAGGACAGCAAGGGTTGTCCTGCAGTAGCTTGGTATGAAACAGGGGTTATTTCATTCTGGAAAACAAACTGTACTGAGAGCTACTTTCATTCTATGTGATTGTGTCTAAAATTTGTTCAAATAAATTTTTTTAATGTCCACAATTTGTGTTTGTAATTTTGTCACTCCAAATTAAGTTGGGCTTTAATATGGAGAGGGAGTTACTCCATTTTACTGACAAAAAGCATAACAGGGAAATAGCCCCACTTCTCACTCCATGTCCTAACTCCCACTAGCAATGGTAAAAATCCCTTCATAGCTGAAACTTTCCAGGCTCCTTCTGTTACCTCAGTTAATCTATCTCTACCTCAGCAGCCACTCAGTATGGAGGCTGCTGAGGGGGATGGAGTAGCAAATATCCAGGGCTTTCAATGCCTCTCCCCAGAAGCCACTCTCCAGGGGCCAGTCAGGAAACCCTGCCAGCATTCACTGAGCCAAGCCCATGCAGGACTTGCATCTGGAGCCTTAATGACAGCATGCTGCTCTGTCATTAGGCTGATGGGTAATTTAGCCACCAGCTTCACTTAACTTACCTTGGCAGTTAAACACTGCTCAAGTGCTGAAAAATTTTGCCTGTGCCACATAGGATGCAAAGACTCCATCCAAGACAGCTCACAGGACTAACCCTTTTAGGCCTATCTTCAGTATTACAGTCAGGACTCCTGCCTGTCCAGATATGGGGTCCCTTAGCTGCTCCAGAGTCAAAGGACTGGAAAGTGAGGTTGCTGAGGGAGGAGTGTGGTGGTTCCGCAGAGAGCTAGGAAAGAAAATGGACAAAAAACAGAGTAGCAGAGGTAATAAGAAAATTCAGAAATTAGAAGGGAATAGGAAATGACTACCAATAAAACATGACTTGGGAACTTGCATTTTGGGTGAGGAGGTTGTTGGGGTTGTTAACATTTGTTTTGGTTTTTTTGAGGGGGAGGGGGCATGGTTGTTTACCAAGTCCCAATCACACTCTCCTTCTACAGACCCACTGTTTACTAGCTGTAAAGTAACCTACGGGAGTATTTGGAGCTGGCTCCCAGCTTTGTAACTTCCTGGCACTAAATCTTAGAGAAGCACCTGTGAATGGAAATAGCAGCAAAGTGTGAATTAACTTTACAGGGAGTGAGTCATTCCACTGAGCCATATCCTGTCATATGCACAATAAGCACTCTAAAACTCCCTGAAATCCATGAACAAAGCTGAACTCCTGGGTGTGGGGAGGTGAATCTATCTCATTAAATGGAGTTTCCTACCAAAGCCACCTGAGGTGTCTGTAAAGCCTTGCTCTCATCCTCTTACGGTGCAGTACTGGATCTGTGCTACTACCTGGCTTTGGTAGAGTCTGGGCTTGTTTCTGCCTTGCAGTGCTGCTTGACCAACCTGTATTTTCAGATGCTGCTGAGAGCACAGAGGAGTTCCTGGGAGACTGTTGCTAACACAAACTACCCCACTAGGCTGGGTGAAGCTAGTCCATTGCTAGGCCAGCACAATTCCTCACAAGTGTTGCTTAGTTTCTTCCAAAAAGGATCCTTATGATTAATTGATCTGACTTGTTCCATAGCACAAAGCCCAGCATCAAATGCTAAAACACCAATATTCCTACAGGGTAGAAACGCTCTAGTACCTTCTTTCTTGTTCAGGGTTCTGACTTGGATCCTGAATAGCAGACTCCTGCATATCCTTGCATCCAACAGAGTAACTCATAAGGAAGACTGCCCTTCCTGTACTGGAGAATGCTGGTTGAGACCCAGCATAAGTAACAGTACAAGTACTTCAGTACAGGTACACACCGTGTTTTGTAAATCCACATGAAGCCAGTGTGCTTGCTCCCACTCTCAGCTGCCATCTCCAAAGGACCTGAGCTTGGATGTCAGCAACAGTAGAGACACAGTATGGAAAGGACCCTTTCGTTTCCTTTTTCTGTAGGTGTCACACCCTAAATGGGCTTAACTGTGCCAGAAAGGTTTCCAGCTAGTAACACTTCCCTCAACTGCCACTGAACCCTGACTGGGAATTAAACCCCAAAATAACACCAAATTTCATGGGACTCAGCACATCCTCCTTCCAGCACTGAAAGGGCAAGTCTGAAGGTCCTTTTGGAGATCTTTATGCCCTGTAGGCTACATCTTACTTATTTTGAAGGGACAGGCTGAACTATGACCAGGTCAGGAGCTGACATGAGCCCAGCAAGAGGAACCCTGCTGAAATGCAATTACCTTGGAATGGCATCCTCCCCCCATTTCCTGAGAGGGTGTGATTACATTATCAACCTTATCACTTTCTTAACACTCCCCAATTTAATCCTCAGGTGCTAACTGGCTTTTTCTTCAGATTGCTCCAAGTTTAACGTTATTTATCAATTAGGCCCAGCTTGGAAGCAGGGTCTGGTTTGACTTTTCTCAGCTGTAGTGGCAGATAGTAACCTGCTTCAACTCTTCTCTTAATGCATTCCTGCCCCTAATTTGGGCTAGAATGGTCCTTTCCCGTGGTCCTTTCTGCAGTCTCTCAAAGAGCAGCATGGGAACACCACAAGAGCAGAAGGGAGCAGAGGCACTGCTCAAACAGATGCTGTCACCACAAGGCATGTTTGTCCTCTCACAGCCTGTGTGCTAACTGAACTGCTGCTCTTCTGTTCTGCTGAGAGTCCTTTTTGCCCAGGATGCTGCCCTTGGCCACATGGTCTGCTTGTACATCTTGAGTCTGCTTTACATCATTGCCTCTCTTCGACTGTGCTAAATCACTCTGTAGTAAGCCTGGGAGATAAAGCACTTTTCCAAAGAAACCACTTGAACTTTACAATATGGTTCTAAGACTGTCCTTCCTGTCCTGGAGAATACTGGTTGAGACCCAGCACTTTGTCTGCATCTGCTCCCAGAAAAGGAATCAAAGAGCTGGCCCAGCTGGCAGCTGGGCCTCCTGGAAGCTGCTTACTCATGCCTCTGCAGAGTCCAGCCCTGGGCTCCCCATTCCCACCGTATAAATACAGCATTGTACTTGCAAAGACCTATTGCACAAGAGGGCAGGGTATGTCTCAACTTATCCTTGAGACAGGTTCCCTCTGCTGCAGCACCACGTGATCTTTGTTCCCAGGGTGACACCATGCCCTTTCCAGCTCCCAGACTGAGCTGCTCGGCATCCAAACTTGCAGGACTTGTTCTAGAGGAGCAGGAGGAGATGTGGGTCCCATCCTCCCCCTCCAACCCCTTATCCCCAGCACTACCCCTAGGGCAGTGTTGTGAACTGAAATACTCTGGTTTCTGCTGCTATGGAGGAACATCAGGTGCAAAGAAATTTGGCTGTGGGACAAGTTTCACCACGAGTCACTGAGCCAGGCTTTTCTTTCCCATGAGATAATCTTGGGCGGGGCAGACAATCTCTTAAAATTAAAATACAATGAAAATACACGGGCTTCCCAGGGTCTAGGGTAAAGCTCTCTTTCCTTGTTTTCTCAGAAAGCGAGCCAGGCACTGCTGAAACCTTCCCCAGGCTTTCAGTGCAGAAGGAAGCACTGCAGTGGCAGCCTCAGAGCCAGGCCTGGTGCCTGCTGCTCCCCCAGCTGGCAACAGGAGCCCACCCATGGGACCTGGTTCTGCTGGTGGTAAGGCTGGAAGAGCTCGACCTCCTGTGGAAGAGAGCATAGTTTAGCAAATCAATACAGACAGCAAAGCCCCCTTCCTGTGGCTGCACTGCCAATCATTGTGCTGGTGGCATGGTGGAATTTCTTGGTAGGGACGGTCCTGGTGATTGCCAAGCAGTTACCTACATGCGAACAGTGGTGCTGGTGGAGCCATCACAAATGTTCAACTTTGCCAGGAGCTCAGAGCGCTCAAGCTGTGGGCTTGTCCCTTCCTCCACCATCCTCATAAGCATCTCACTCTGCCACCGAGCTTAAGTCTCTGCTTCTCCAGGTAAACACCTGGTTACATTGCTCAGTGGCAGCAGGGACACAGGGATCTAGCTGAGATCTCCCTTGGAAGGTGGGTCAACACCTCAGCCCAACAGACTCGAGATCCTTTCTCATCCAAAAGGGAAAGTCAGCATCACGTGCTAAAGGAGAGCTCATCGTGGGAGGATTTGGTTTTCCCATCAGAGGCTGCATCCCTGCAGGGCTGGATGGGAGAGAGGCTGGGAAAATGCTGCCCAAGCAGTGCACATGGGTTTCAGATGGTATTGCAGAGCCCTCGCTGCTCTCCTGCGGGGAGCCCTTTGCGGGGCCGCCCGCCTGGGGAGTGCCGTGTGCCTGGGGACAGCGGGTACCCGCGTGGCCGGAGCCGCTGGGACGGCTCTCGGCAGCGCGGAGGCTGGAGGAGCACCCGGCTACGGCAGAGCTTCAGAAAGAGCGCATTCATCTTCCCTGCCAGTAAGCCAGGGAGCGCCCGGGGCAGACTGATGACGCACAGCACACCTGAGATCATTTTCATGGGAATAGACCCGTGAGAGACAGAGAGAGGAAGAGTCAGGGAAACTCTCCCAGGACTTCAGTCAGTGTCAGCATTCACGGGGCAGATTTCACAAGATAAACAAAAGCCTTTAATAACCGCAGTGGAGGGAGACTTTGAAACCCTGTGAAACCTCTGCCAGGAAAGGAGAGCAGCAGGCTTCTTGTGGAGTGCTAATGCCACCAGCCAGCCAGAGGCTTGGCAGGCATGGGGAAAAAAGGCTTGCAAAACCTAAACCATAGAGATCCAAGTGTGGGTACCCAGGCTGTACTCCCAGCTGTGAATAGTTGTACACATAGTGCTATACATAGCACAGAGGAATTTTCATTCCACTTGCTAAGGGGTTTTAGTAACATAGAGCAGATGAAAGATGTCAGCCACCCTGGAATATTATCTGGACAGCAGTGTATAATTTGAAGGGAGGGTAGGAGAGGATATCTAATGTGGTGATATCTTCTGCAAGATGATTTGGTTTTTTTCTTATAAGCCAAATAGATTTGTAGAATAATAAGTTATTAGCTATTAGCATCTAACAGTAAAGTCTTACATGTACAAAACTGTCAAAGGATACTAAACCTGAAATACGGGGACTCTGGGCTAATAAACAAAATACAACCATACTTTGGGAGGAAGAGGACTTCCTGCAGTGCCTGCCTGCCTTGTGAGTACCAGTAACGGCAGTATCCTAGCTTTACATGCAGTGCACTTATTCACTATCTCCAAACATCTCTTTTTGAATAATAAAGATACTGCATTACATGTTGAGGGAGAAGGTAAGTCTAAATATAATTTAGGTCACCAGAAACCTGGAAATGCTATCCCAGGCTTTAACATAATTTCCCTGTGCAGTTTTGGGTGAATGACTTCCCTTTTCCATTTGCAAAATGGAATTCCTTCCCCTCCGTGGGGTATGATAAACATTTATTAACACACAGGGTGCCAGAACAGGGGAAGGGTTATTGCCAGGAACATCACAATGTTTCTTTTCATGGTCCTCAAAATGCAATAAAAGTCCTGAAATGTGTCCGTTATTGCCTTCTGTGAGTTTCCAGAGAGAACTGGAAAATCAAATTCTCTTGGTTGTACCTCCAGCTCTGGGGTTCAGGTAATTAAGGGAGAAACAGTATTCATTGAGAGCAAATATCTCCCAGTTTAGTGCTGTTGAAGGAAACATGAGTCCTATGGTCTGCAAAGTTAGGAAATTATTAAAAGGAAGCTCTATGCCTATTGCTACTTAAACAGTGCATACGCCATCTTAGTGATGTGGTAGGAAAGGAGGAAGACTGAAACGTGGTATCTTCACACAGCCATCAAGCCCCAAGATAAAATAAAGAGATGGGCCCAAGAGCAGAATGCAGGACATTCGTGTCTGTTCTGCTTCTTTCACGTGATGCCTGTAGCACAGGCAGAACTATCTGAGCACAGCTACAGCCCATGTGAATGAGAGGATACCACACAGGAAGTCCAGGAGCCCAGCAGCAGCAGGAACTCTTCCAGAACAAGAGTCTGAACTGGCTTTAATTATGAGCATCCCACTCTGAGTCTATCATTTTTAGGAGGGGCAGAGGAGGAAGAGACATTCTGAATATTGAGACACCTCTGCAGACTTTAGTAGACAAGAGCAGCTGATGAGCAGCACAGGCTTCCAAGAAGGCCAAGGTCTCTGAGTAAGCAGCTGGTGACCTGGGCAGTCATGTCCAAACCCACACTGAATTCTGTGCTGCTGTCACGATACTCAACGTGGCTGGATGAAGCGAGCTCACCACCACCAAGCTCTCACCCTGCCTCCTGACTGAGGTGCAAACAGATGCACCCAAGGGGCATGAAAGCTTTGCCACCTGCGGTCAGGCATGACTTGGACCATTCCCCTCTCCCTCTTCCAGAGGTGAGACCAGAGTACAGCTGCTGAGCACCTGGGATGTTCATCAAGAGGAAACAGCACACTCTGGGGTACAGCCTTCTTCCTGCCTCATCCACATAAATAGCCAGTAAAGATACAGTTTTTCTTCTGCTAAATATCAGGGCTGACTTCACTGATGCTGCCCTTCCATGTTTTATTGGCATCCACTGGAAACCTCTGGCTACATCTGTTGTCTAAATAATTACAGCCTCTTAGCAAGAAAGGGTGAGGGGGTATCACAAGCATTTAAATGCTACAAATGGGACTCTACAGCAATCTTGGATTGCTCTTCCCTAAACTCCTTTCTATACATCAAGGATCACAAAAGAGCAGGAAGAGACCGAGTCCTGCTCTCAACCCTCTATTCTAGAGCATGGCTTTATTGGTAATTAAAAACTACATCTCAGCTTAATTTTCTTCCCACACTTGGCTGTACTCTATCTTACCCCCATCTCAAAGAGGCATGTCAGTCCTTTCATATCCTCATTGGAGTTCACAGAAGTTTGCCAGCATTAATCAGAGGCAATTACCTTTGCCTCTTTGGGCAGGGATATCAGACCTGAGCCTAGGGTGACTCATTGCAAGATTGCTTCCCCCTGCAAGGTTCTTCCAGACATCTCCTTTGACTGGAGACCTCAGCTGTTGCCTTTGGTCATTCTACTCTTGGGAAACTCTCCTGGCAGGGAGCAAGCGCCAACTACTGCACAGCCTCATGTACTCTGCATACCTGTCTTTTCATCTCACACAGTGTGACTGATAAAAGGGTAACAGGCTGGTACTGGCCAGGAATTATCTAACCAACATTTTCACATTTTGATAGAGTATTTTTTTTCAATGGATTTTTGTGTGGAACAGTCCCATTTTGGTGATAACCCATTGCAATGCAACCAGGACTCCTGGATCACAGGCCTGTTCTCAGCAGTGAGTGTTTATGAACGCTGGAAAAGACCCAGCCACACTGACCGTTCCTGATTTGGTCATCTTCAGGATTCTTGCCTTCCTGCTGAAAAGAAACAAGTTGCACCTTCAGCTTTTGCAGCTCTGATACCATCAGAGCCCTGGCTGGAAGGATATCTCTTTCAAGATCCCTTGTGTCTGTGGGAAAAGAGATCTCTCAGAGATGAACACACCATGCTGCTTCTTTCATTTATGAGAGAAAGAATTCATGGTTTCCTAGAGGGGAAGTTTAAGTTTTCTGTCCTACAGAAATCCTGGTGTTCAGTGTAGCTCATAACAAAAATCTGCATTGGAATATTTGCCAGAAATATTCTAAAGCAGTATGAATATATGCCCCAGAGAAGAAATCGAGTTCCAGCAAGCTTCAGCACTTGGAAGAAAAGTGAAAATTAGTATTATGCACAATATGAAGTAGATACTATGTTACTATTACTAACTAATTCATGTTTCTGTTATTCAGCTCAGCCTGCCAACACACACTCCTGAATGTCGGCTGTAGGCATCCTTACCGCTGAAGTCCACGTCAATCTCACAGAGACCCTGACTGTGAATAAACACTCAGGTGACCCTGGCCTACCAGCCTGCCTGTACCTCCAGAGATCCAAGCAAACATTTCCAGGAGAGCAAAAGAAGTCTGATGGTTTAAAATTGTACTTCCATCACGACTTCCAGCACAACCTCTCTGGCTGGTCAGGAAGCAGAGCATTTCACATCACGCCTGCCAAGCTATGAAATGAAGTTGGAACAGTACGAGTGTTAGGAGCCTGCTGGGATAACTCCGTGAGGATCACTGCCCTTTTATTTCTTCTCTTGCCCTCCAAGCAGACAGAATTGTGATCTTCTGCAATAACATGGATGCACTTTCTGTAGCTCTGTCTGCTGTGCAAATACACTGCTTTGCTGTTCTGGGGTCAAGAAGGAAAAATGAGCAGGAAGGAAAGCAACAGACTGAAAACAAGCCACATCTCAGTAAAGATATGAAAGACTCGAAGGGATAATCTAGTTTTGTGTACAAGGGTCAGAGTTCTAAGAAACCCACAGGACTGGAAAAAGGCCTGCCTTTCATAAAGGCTGGAAAGCACCTTGGAGGGACTCACTCCATATGTGAGATGCTGCACAGAGAGTCCTGCCTCAGCACTGCTGAGTGAGCAGGGCATGAATGCTTTACAGAAAGCATTCCCTTGTAAAGTAAATACTGCTCTGGGTGTAAGGAAGCTGCCCAGTCATAATATGGATGGCTGATTGCAGAGTTGCACAAGAAGAAGCTGATTCTGATGTAGGTGAGAGCACCCTAGGATGGCACGGTCTGGCTGGGCAGCAGCTCACATCCCACAGTTTCCCAGATGATGCTGAACACAGACAATTTCAAAGGCAGAACCTCAACTCGGTGAGCAAAGAGGAAAAATGGACATGAGGAAAAAATGTAAATGTCTTCTGCACGCTACTTAATAACTTGTGCAGATGTGCTTCTCTGCTGCAAGTGAAGGCAAAACAAATGAGCTGTCAGTTCCATCCCAGGCACTGCTGGTGACATGGAAATCCTTTGATAATAGGAACAGATTTGCAATGAGAAGAACATTATTTTGCTTGGTAATTCCTTTTTTACCAAAACCTTTTTTTCCATCTCCTTAGCCAGCAGGTACATCCCTGGCTTCTGTTCTTAAAAGGTGGACAATAGCCTCCTTACCAGCAGGAATTACCTCTGTGCCATGAAGAGGACAGGGACATGAAGAGCAGGCTTCTCTGACAGGGCAAGCCTTTCCTTCACAGCAAAACACTGCAGTGCATAACCGGCTACAAAACTGTTTTGGTGCCCATTGTTCCTTTGCATAAAAGCCTTTGAACCAGAGTCAGTAATTATGGGAGCTGCACTGTGCACAGCTCCTCAGCTGCTGATATGTTTATCAGTGGAGCATCAATCTGACTTGCTTCCTGGAGGTTTAGATGGCATGGGGTCATGCTTGCATCACCTAATAAACTCCTCAGAGCTGGGTTGATTTCTTTCTTCTGTATCTGTGAGGCAGAGAACATCAATGGAGTTCCCATCCCTAATTTAAATAGCTGCCTCAATTCAGCAATGACAACCTGCAAGGCTTTAAAACTTGGGGACTGGAGAGGCATTGCGAAGGGGAGGGGTGCTTCCTGAGAGTTTGGGGAGGTTGAAAACAGATGGCTTTTAAACTAAATGAGCAGAGATCTTGCTATGTTAAAATGTATTTTGTCATGAAAAGATGGAAGTTTGCTTTCCTCTCACCCTGTCTAAACTTTGGCCAAGTACGGCTGGCAAACAAGTGACTTAAAAAGAGCCACCAGCCATGGCAGAATCCTCTTTGATACTTACCCTTGCCTGAGAGGAACAGGGATGCTGGGACAGCAGAGTAGTCCCTCTAATTTGTCCTAGAGGGGATCAGCAGTCTTAGCTTCTTTAGACATCCCAAGAATTTCTGAAGTCTCTCTTATATTTGAGATTCACTGCTAATCCTATGGAGCCAGGAGGTCCAATGCTCTAACCATCACTCTCTGCAGTTTGGGACGAACTGCAAGGAGAAGTTGAGACATAGACACTGGCTAACCTTGTAATGAGATTCTCTGCTTGCACATGCTAGGGATAGAAAAGAAGATTTTTAAACAAAAGAGCAATTTTGGACAAAAAGTAAGTGGGTGTGAGCTTGACAAAATTCAAGACAGGTTAGAAAACAGACTTTTTTTCATCAGAGAGCCTGGAGGTTCTGAAGAGGTTAGCAGATGGAACACTGTAAGGACAATCCCTTCCCCCGGAGACCGAACATGTCTTGTTTGTGAAAACTACTAGATGGCAAAGTTGTCTAAAATAGAAGGTAAGTGGACATGAGTCAGGAGGCCCTTTCCAGCCCTGCACTCAAAAGCAGTTTCTATGGACTGCTGTGCCTCACAATTACAATCAGGCTGGGGCTGGCTCCTGAGCTTTGTCCAGCTCCACAACACCCATCTCTACAAGAAATTTGGACCACACCATGTCCAACATGTATTATTCCACTCTAATTGCAACACAAACAAGCATTGACTTGGTTAGGAACCGAGCATGGTTTGCCTTAGTGCTTTCAGTGGCCACTTTTAAGATGCACCATGCATCATCTTTTCCCTTGTAACAGTGTCCTTAGTAAGGAGCCCGGGTTCCTGATCGTTACTTTTTTTTTCCAGAGAAAACTGAGCAGAGAGCTGATTTCGTTACTGCTTCAGCTGGGACAAGGATTCTGCCCCCTACAAGTTTGGAGTCACAAAAAATCTACCCTAGACACCAGGAGCACAACATCTCAGCAGACAGCCCCAAACCCATGTCACATAAGCAACAGTCTGGTCACAAGGAGGTTGCTAGTCAAGCTCTGAACATTTTAAGGAGGAGTTGTTTTGTCTTCTGCTCTAAGAAGGTGAAAGGCACTCTGGAGAGGACAGTTTGGTTCATATTTGCTGAAAAGCACCATTTAGCTGGATGAGAGAACAGCCAGATCATTTTTATCTTCACAAAATTACTGAATGTTGCCCACAGATAGGAGCTGGAGTGTGGGTCCAATGTGGATATACTGGGGTGAACATTTCCTTATCTTGAATTTTGCTGTTTACTCAACTGAAGTAGGCTTTCTTTGAACCAGAGGCACTCTTTTTTTACAGACAGGTGTATTTTCAATCATTAGGATTCCCATGGAGCTTTCTGTGGAGTTTGCAAGCATCTCACCCAGATAGCTATTGGAGTGTTTTGCACAGTGCCAAAAATCTCCTTAGTGGTTCAAGCTGGGAAAAATTATTACCACTTCCTTTTCTGACACCCTTACATCTGGTACAGAAAGTTTAGTGTCCAGGAACATACAGAGAGACATGGGGCTTCTGCAACTGGAGAAAGATGCTATCTCTTGCCTGATGCTGTGATATTTAGATTGTGCCACACAATCTGGCAGTTCCAGACATCTTGCAATGCATATCAGAAGTCTCTGGGGGAAAAAATAGAAAGATAGGAAAGGAGGGTGTGCTGAGAGTCAAACAAAGGTAGAGTTTATGGGAAAGTGAACGGGAGAGGGACAAAGGAGCAATAGGAAGTTAAGACTTTGAACAAGCCCAGTCATGCCTCAGGTACTGGTTCTACCTGTCTGCTGCCTGACCACAGCCCAGTCTGCCCAGTGACTGCAGTGGGAACTGGGGTGCTGAGCAGCACTGAGCATGGGCCTTGTTTGCTGGTTGTGTTCCTGTGGAGGAGAGGTGACCGAGACACGCTGCAATGAGTGTGCCAGTCAGCTGGCAGCCCTTGCTACAGGTTCAAGTGCAGGAACCAGAAATGGCTCTGGAGAGGAATCACTGATCCACATGTGACATCTCCATTGCAGGACTTGGGAAGCAAGTGGATGGTGACAGAGGAAGATTCAGTGATCTCTGCAGCACACCTCAAGGTGTGTCTGCTTGCTGAAAGGGATGGCAGAGGAGGCCCTGGCTACAGGACCAGGTAGATTCACAAGTCATTGCAGTTTAACATGATCCTCTCTACAGAAGAGAAATGACCCTCCCTATCCAGAACATTTGCCTTTCTCCTATCCTACAAAGTACGGTCTTTGTATGGTCTGACCAAGCTCTGAGCTTGGTAAGAGGCAGCACTCAAATAAAACAGCAAACAGATGGGCAGACAAGCCCTTCTCCATTTTGAAACAGAAAGAGTATACTCCAAAGCCAATTACAAACTGAGATTAACTGTTCTGGATTTCATTAATTACATATCAATTACGCCATCTCAGAAGGAAAGCTCATTAGGAGCTATGAAGTAGAGAGGGCATTAGGTGGACAGAGTCAGGAAAGACAGTTGTCTCCCAGGGAAGGACAAGCACCCTGTGCTCTCTACCGTCCTCATTTCCTCACTTTCCTCTCAGGGTTTGGAGACCACCACTATGCATTTCTGTTTTGCTTCTGCTGAGGACAGCGAGTAAAGGGAGGCTCAAGTGCCCACTCTGCAGGTTTTCTGAGACTTGTGATAACTCAGCCACAAAAACTTGAGGAGGAACTTTCTTGAGTACAGGAAGGGGAGCAGGGACAAAGGGCTTGGTTCCCTACAGCCTAGAAACCTGCTGAGTTCTTCAGCACTACTGAAAAAAAGCCAAAAAGGCTTTTCTCCTGACCTGCTGATGGTCGCACACACAACCCTGCCAGGAAATATTTGGCCTGCTGTCTCAGGTGGCTTATGCAAAATAAGTGGTTGCTTTTCCCTCAAAGACAGGTTCTACTTGACACTGCACTCCTGGGCATTTGTAGCCTGCTCCTCCTGCAGCAGAAATCCAGGCTCAAGGGAGAAGCTTTTGGAGTTTCATATGCGGGCTTCACCACCACTGTTTCCTGCCTCTTCCCTCATGGTTTCCTTGGAAAAGACAGTCAGAAGAGTTTCCAGCCCACAGTTAACTAATCACGCACAATTAACATAAACCTGAATGCAGTGGGGGAAAAAAGAAAGCTGGGAAAGCCCCCTTTTGTCAGCAGCTGGATGAGGCAATTTGCAGAAAGCCTGGAGGCATGGGGGAAGCAGGAGCCTTTCATGAGGTTGCTGCGGGTCCATGTGAAAGGGTAGATGAGGGCAGTTTAGGGCAGCATTTGGGCTCCCTCAACTTCAGCACTGTGGGCCAAAACAGGGCAGCAGGGAAACTGCCTACCCAAAGACCAGCCTTGCTACAAATGCTGTGGGGGAGAGCTCTCTGAACCATGGGAAGGGCCAAGAGCAACATGACTTGCAGGACAACAGACAGAACCTGGATGCAGTTTCCTAGAGCCTCAGTCCAGCGCTGTAGAGCCAGAGCATATGGGGATAGGGGAGATGTCAGGACTGACTGGTATGGTTTGATGTTTCTGGGTAGCCTCCCTCAGAGATGCTCTCCAAGCCATGGTCCTGTAGGTTCTCTTTTGCCAGTACTGGTTATCAGCTGGTGCCCTGGGGTGTTGGTTCAAGGAGCTGTACTAGCAGAAAACAGATCCCTAAAAACTGAATTGCTTTTTTCCAGCATGTTTCAGGGGCAGCAGCACTAATGCGAGTAAAGCTATATGAGTGTAGAACTACTCCTTCTGTAGGACAGACTGAGTTGCAATGCTGAGCTGCTCCTTTGGGCTCAATTTTCACCATCAGCTCTGCAGGCCACTGCTCACCCAGGGGTCCTACCCGGCCCTGCAGCCTTGGCTGGAGGCTCCCACCACATAGAGGGCCAGGACAGCCCTGCAGAAAGATCACCCAGCAGAGAAACGGAATGTCCCTCCAGCCTGTCCCATGAAATGGACCTGCCTGGCACTTGGCAATGTGAAGACCATTGCCCATCTGAAGGAGCACAGCTCACCTCCATTGCACAGAGACAAACACATTCTGGAAGAAGCTGCAGTGGCTTGTGAAACACCAGCTGTGAGGTACAGCATGTGAGATCTTAGATCAGTTCTTTGAATCTAGGGCCTTGTGGAGAAAGAGGAGCCTAGTGGTGAAAAAATACTGATGAAAACAAATAGCTATTTTCTTGGTACTTGGACTTCCTTCTGGACCTCACCCACTTGCCCCAGGGTTTGCCAACAGTGGAAGTTCCCCCAGTACACAATGCTTTAATATTTAAATTGCAGTGTCTGGTACATTGACGATTTCCAAGCAGAGCCCTCCAGATGCTTACTCATTTTGTGATGGCCAGGTATTTGCATGGGTTTTACAGCCTTGAATATTTAAGACAGTAATGTGATGGGAATGCAAGAGAAAAGAGAGAAGTTAAAGCTCCCTGGCTGAGAATGTGCATATACAAGGGGATGGGAAAAATGGTATTGGGCACATACACACTGTGCCAGCTCTTCCCTTTACCTGAGGGGCTGCACTCTGCACAGATCCTGTCTCTGGCCAGGCCCTTAGCTGCTGAATGGGGAGATAAATGGAAGTAGGATGGAAATTGCATGGCTGAGCAGCAGAGGAGTGGTGGATGGATCAGCTAGCCGAAGACATGACAGACAAGAGGCGATTTCTGGGGAAATTAATTTTCCATTTAAGTCAGATTAGCCCAGGCTTTGGGGTAAAGGGGAGAAGAGCTCCCCCATCCCAAAATACTAAGAGGAG
The DNA here is from genome assembly GCF_024509145.1 of Vidua macroura. Classification (NCBI taxonomy): domain Eukaryota; kingdom Metazoa; phylum Chordata; class Aves; order Passeriformes; family Viduidae; genus Vidua; species Vidua macroura. The sequence goes on from NC_071576.1 coordinate 38,072,942, forward strand.
AGGGAAAGGAAAATTTGTTGACAGGGTGTAATTCTACAGCATAAGCAGGGATAGTTTCTAAATATGAAAGAGAACTAGTTCAAACTGGTTTAACAGAAACTCCATGCACCAAAAACCTCCAGTGAGGACATTAGAATAAGAGCATTGCATCCTTACCAGCAGCTCCTGTCTGCTCACCTGCAGAGCTGCATGGGCCATGCAATGACCCCACAGCTCCCTAGAGCTGTTGAGCCTCCTCAAGTGGGTCACAAATGCCCTGTCAACCTCTAATGTAGATTTGCAGGGAAGGGTTGTACTGCAAAGCTTGGGAGACAGAGCTACCAGCTTCCAAATTTGATGACAGTCTATTAAAAGAACTGTTTTGGCTTGCTTTGGTTTTAATGAAGGTTCTACAGCCTGAAGTCCTCTGATTACTGGGGAAAAGTCTCTTACTTCTTTCAAAATGTAGTGTGTATGCTGGGGAGAGCAGTAGAAGTCAGCAAAACAAATCTGGGAAACTGATCTAAATAGTTAAAGAAAGAGAAGTGCCCACATGGGTTTTTTTTAAGTTGCACTGATAAGTTTTTGGGGCTGGACTGGTGACCCCAGTATCAGGGGCTTCCTCTGTGTAACCCATACATAACGAAAGGGAAGTAAACCCAGGGCACAGAACACCAACAAGAGGTGTGAGAGACCCTACGTCAATCCTCTGTTCTTCTGAAGGTTTTACCACCTCTCCTTGTCTTGCAGGTGGATATGACGCTTTGAGACCTGGGGGAGTATGGTAACATGGACCATAACATTAGACCATGATATAGATGTGGGTGAAGGGAATAGGACCTTGCATCTTATGGAGCTCACAGAGGCTCACATCTCACACCTCAGCACCAACTCCAGCAGTGCACCATGCCCCTGCTGCTTTGACAGTACAGTGTCCAAGGCAATACCGAGAGGGATACTAAGATATTGCTGCCCCCCCTTGTGGACATCTCAAATGGAGCTGGCAAACCACCCTGGGCAGCTGCTCTGGCTGAACAACACCCCATACTGAATAAAAAATGCAGCAGTGCAGCCCAGAGCCCATGGCAGAGGCAGAATTCTTGGGGCCCCTGGGGATGCACTGCGGGAAGGAAAGGCTCCCACAATGCCTACATGAGAGGGACACTGTAGTTTCATTTAAAGAAGAGTTTCTAGCTGGGGGAGTCCCAGCAGCTCAAATTTCTGGACCAATGTTTTGCTTCAACTGGTCACAAGTATTTTTTAACAATCCTGAAGCAGCCATCATGTGGGTCAGGTGTGTCAGGGCAGAGAACAAAGACACAGGCTCTTTGTATGCACTGAGACTTGTGGAAAAATTCCCTTCCTGTCAGAGCACCTGCCTGGCTCCAGCAGGGCTCCTCTTCCTCTTCATCTCTCATCAGCTGCTCGCTGTCATTCTGTGTATCCTCTCATCTAGGCTGGCTCTGGGCAACCTGGAGAAAATGGTAATTAAGTGTTGGGTGGCCTCTGCAAAATCTTCTAAAGCTGTTACAGGAACTGATGGTTAGTTTCAAAACTCCTGACACAGCTGGAGATGAGGACATCTTGGAGAGGCAGCTATTGAATAAGGGCCACACAAACTCTGTCATGCCTCATTATGGCACCTTGCCCAGGAAACACTTACTGGTCAGCCAGGTTTCCTTGCAGAAAAGTTCCTCCATGCCCTGCTAGGTGCTGCAGAAGAGAACAGAGCTGCTAGAATTTCTAGAGGTGATTGTATTTCTCTGTGACTAGAAGCTATTACAATAACATGCAGTTCTGTGCTTGATAACCAAGGGACAGTGTTTACAATTTCTCTCTCCATGATTCCAAGGAGGAAAAAAAAAAAAAAGAAAAAGACTGTCTGGGAAGTTTTCACAGGCTATTTCTCACACAGGTGCTATTTTAGTGAGCAAGATTTGCTTACCACATAGTGGACTAGACTTCAAATCTGCATGTGTGCCATTTAGGAGCTCAAAGCACACTGCAGTAGGAGCAAGTCTGGTCATTCCTAATGCTTGAAGTAAGGTGTGCAAAAATGAGATTCAAGATCTGTCTTTACATTATGTAGCACTTGCACCAAACTGTTCCTTCTTTCCCCCAGCTTTAGAGCTCTACTTTTTAACCAGAATGAACAGTTTGGTCTCAAAACCAAAATAATTTCTTCCTTAGGCAATAAATTAGGCCTGAAGGCTAAAGCAACTTATCAGAAAGTTTCACCTCCACAGCCCACTGTGGCTTTTGTATGTAGAACAGTATTCTGGCCTGCCACTGTGGAGTCATCCCTTGTTGTATCAGGGCAGCTGCTGCATTTGTTTGCAGAGCCATTGTGCCCCGGGGAAGCCAGAGACACACAATGGATGTTTAGCTGCGAGCTAATGCTTCCAGACCAGTAAGCCCCACAAACCCTGCGAGATCCCCTCCAGCCTGCTGGAATAATCTCAGCCAAAAGCTCAGGCAAATCCTCCTTCCTGACAGTCGAAGCAAGGTGACTAAACAGCCTTGCTGGTCAGGAAGGGCAGAGAGCTTCCACGGTTTTCCTTCTGCAGAGGTGAACACCACCCACAGGCAGACTGGACAATGTGAAGGAGCAGTAGCTTCCCCTCAGTGAGGCAGCAGCTGCAGGGGCCTGCCAGGAACCTGGCTCCTCAAGGCTTGCAAACAACCCTTTGGAAAACACTGACCTCGGTGGGGAAGGCATTGTCTGCATACACTGCAAGGACAAGGGGCAGGTCCAGACCTCGGAGCCTCCTGCCCTGAACCAGCCAGCAGCTTCACACAGCTGCGTGCTCCTGGCAGCTGGGGAGCATGGAAGATGTGCTCCCTGTCTTATGCAGCCACTGCAATTGGGCAGCTCAGCTGTCACCGAACACTGTTCTTGCTTGGGCAGTAAGGCTGTGAGGCAGCCTCCCCTCACTGCTGGTCCCTGAGGAGTGGGATTCTCATATTGCAAAGTTTCAAACTCTGGGCTCTTGTTCCCATCTGAAAACTTCCAAGAGCTGAGATTTCCTGGGAAGCAGGAGCCCTTGTGTCAGGTGGAGGTGCAGGGGCTGAAGGCAGGTGGGACTTGAGGGGTGCGGGCCCAGAAGGCGCACGGGAGAGGGCTCAGGCCAGACCTGCAGCCTCCAAAAGGGCTGTGTCCAACACCAGGGGACACAAAGGTGTGGTGTAAGTGAAAGAGACTGCAAAGCACGTACCCACCTCTCTCTGGAGACTGTCACAGGAAGCAGTTGTGGTTTCAGGTGGCACTCCCAGGCCAGGGGTTACCGCCGGGGGGGAGTGGTGACCCCATCAGCCAAGCTGAGCCGGGCTCAGCAGAGCTGCTCCCGGAGCAGAGCTTTAGGGGACAGGAGGGATAATGTCTGCACCTACTCCTGTAAGTAGCTGGAGATGGCACCATGGAAGGGCTGGTGTAGAGTGTGTGGTCATGACAGAGCAAAGCCCACAGCCCAGAACCAGGAGAAAGCGTTCCTGCTGCAAGCAGCACTCGGAGGCCCAGCCAGGGTGGCCAGATCAGTGGTGCAGGGCAGGTCCACCTGGTTGCCATACAAACCCACTGCCAATTAGTCAGTTACATTTAGCTGACTTTACATCGCAGTTCTTGAGCGATCACCAGCCTGAAGACACAGAGCAACTCCTGTTTGAAGAATAGTGTCTGCTTTTGGTTTCAGACCCAAAGCCCAAACCAGTCTGACCAGCTGGAACCCAGTTTCAGGTTACACCCTGCCTTGCTCTCTGGGTGACTTAGTGGGTAATAATCTTTCTCCCAGAACACCTCAAGCAGTAGTTTCCTCTTCAGGTATCCACATATGTTGCACCTCTGCTTCCAGCCCTCCCCACACCATGGCCGCTGCTGCAGGAGCTCTCTCGAGATACCACAGCTGAAGCAGATGAAAGGGTGTGAGATAGCAGGCATGGGAACGGTACCTGCCCCCTCTGCTGGTCATTGCTCCTCAGACACCACTCCCAAGCCAGATAAGACAAACATCTCTTTATTATCAGAGTGAGAACACACACCAAAAAAAAAAAAAAAAAAAATCAAGACATTAGGTTTCTTGCATAGGTCATGATAGGCTGTGGGAAAAACAAAGAGATGGAAGAAATGATATGAGACAGGTCACAAAAAGGAGGAATCTGACCCAGGAACGCTGAGGCAGATGCCTGTAATGGGGAGAGGCATACAGTCAGCATGTCAGCAGACTCTGGGCAGCAGACTTCTTTCCTTTCAGCCCAGGCATCAGCCCAGGGAGGCAGCTCTCCTGCCACTGCACTTGGGAGGACCTGAGCAATGTCCTGAGCTGGGAATGGCTTCACCAGAGCACTCCAGAACCACTGTGCCCTTGGCCCTGAAAGAGTCACAAGCATTTTAACTGAAGTCTGTACATAGATTTATGCTTCTTACACACACACACACACACAAACACACACACACACAGAGACACACATGCACCAGTTTCCTCTCTCTTCACAGCAGTTTTTCAAGAGCAGCAGGTACTGGAAGTTTAGGGATTGGTGCCAGCCCCACAGCTGACAGCACATCAGGCCCTTCACAAATAGCTTCTTCTGCCTCAACAGAAATCCTCAGCTCACTGAGGTACAAGCCCAGACCAACAGATGCAGGACAGAGCTCAGAAGCATCTCATTGCAAAGGGGCTACAGGGGAACATATAGGACCAGGACTGGGAACAGGACATTGGCAAAGTGGGGATTTCACATGCTGCCTTGGGGTCAGAGATGAACTTTGGACCTCCCAGAGCTGGGCTGGGCTCATCTCGCATCAGGAGGGACGAGCCAGCAGGAGCAAGGAAGCCTGCAGATATTAGCTGGTGGCATCCAGCCCACTCCTGTGCTCTGGGAGATGCCACGTACTCAGGTCAGGCAGTGTGCTCAGAGGAACATGCAGTGAAATCAGAGCTGCAGCTTTCCTGCACAATCAGCAGGAAAAGTAAGGACGTTTACTTCATGTGAGAATAAATAGATATTTTCTCAATGTGTTTGGGTTCAGACTGAATACTGGGAAAGGAACCAGGGCAACTCACAGAGAGAAAAATGGTGAACACGTACTGTACACAGGAGATTGAAACACAGCAGCCAGCCAGCAAAAAGTCTAGATGTGCTTTTCTGTTAAAAAACAAAGCCTAGTGACTTAGGCAGGTGTTTCTGTTTCTGTCCATGCTGAAAACAGGAACTGCCGGACAGTGTCAGAGAGCCCTTGGATCAGGTCTGAATGATTATGGGAATCCCACAGACCTCAAGGGATGCACCACGACCAGGCAGACTGCTGAAAGGCAGGGCACCTTGCAGAAGGGGAGGAAAATACAAGGTTAAGTGGCAGAAAGTGACACTGAAAACAAATTGCTGGCTCTGGTGAGCTTGCACCATTCACCAGCATGAATGCTACACAGATCCAGTTCCAGGTTCCTTCAGGAAGTTGAGCAAAGTTGTGCCCCAGATTTGAGCAGGAAGAAAGACGTAATTCAAAGTTTCACTGGATTGTTTGAGGTTAGGAATGGATGGATGTCAGAGAGCAACAGAATGCTCCCAGTCCCTCGCTTTCCAGAGCAGCCATTTAGCCTAGACAATCACAAATACTAGTACTCCCAAATCACAGTTAAATCTTGGCCTGATGCTCCAAATGTCTTCACAGAGAATGAGTCCTTCAGGCACAGACCTGTGTCTAAAAACAGAACTCCAGAAATTTTGGGGAGTGCCCCAGTGCTGAACTGGAGAGCGAGGCTGTAGGTCAGACTGGTTTGGTGGCACTGCTGTAGAACAGATGCTCAGTGTCCTCTGTGGTAGAGAGGGTTGAGTTGGTAGCAGTGGGAGGCTGACGGCGGTGGCTGCTCTTCTTCCTTTTCTTCAGGAAGAAGTAGCCAATGAACACCAGGACCACCATGATGCAGATCCCGAGGAGCACAGCAATCACTACCTCAAAGGCACCTGCAGGAATAAATGAACATATTAGAAGGCATGCTCCACAAACTCTGATGCAGCAGGAGTGGCCAGGACGAAGCAAGCACAAAAGCCACTGCAGAAATTGTGCTGGCAAAGAGAAGAGGCAACAGCTGACATGTCAGCACGGTGGTCACTGCACAACCAGCAAAGAAGAAAGACGGCAACTGCATGGCACAGCCAGCCTGTCTCTCCCTAATGGTATTTCCCATCATTTCCCAGATGCACCACGCCCTCTAAAGGCTGTTCCGTGACTTTGGCAGGCTTGGCCGTTTGACAACCCCAGGAATATCAACTCCTTCTGCAACAGCAGCCGTGTGTCATACCTCAACAGGGAGGCCACCAAAGGGTAGTCACAGAAGACACCTCCTGGCTGGGACAACACTGAGGGAGTGAGCTATGGAGGATAGGCTGAGTTTGTGGGAAAGTACTCTTGGCAGTGGTGTGAGCACTTCTTCTCCAACCAACCAAACCCCTGCATCATCAGTGGAGGCAGTCAAACATGATGCTTTTGAGAGACAGTGTGAATTTAAAGATTAAACCAATCTCTAGGATTTAAGAACAATAACCTTAATGTCAAAAAAACATTTTAAAAATAATTTGTATTTCAATAGCGCTGGGCTTTTTTAGTGCTGTAGAGAGGCTGTATAGGGTCATCATATTTCCCCACAGTCTAGCACTTGATATTATTCACATATCCACTTGAGCTTGCTTTCTTGTAGAAGTTAGTAGTCCTCATGTGAAATTGGCTCTCAGGAAGAGTTTTACTTTCCATTTTTTTATGTTGAACTGTGGAACATTCATGCAAATTGATGGAAAGAAAAACAGGAGTCTCTGTAAGAGCTACTGAGTCATAGACACAGGAAAAAATGGACCACAGTTGCACAGCACACAGAAGTACCTCTTGCCACTGCCAGCATCCCACAAATCCCACACTGCTCCCCCAGCTTCACAAGGGGTGTGGGAGAGAAGGCTACTCTTTGCAAAGAAAGACAAAGTATTTTCAGGACAAGGAAAAGCAACAAGAAAGATTGGTTGGGAAAATTGTTACTCACTTAACATAGCAGTTTGGGACTCAAATGATTCCCATCTTCGACCAATGACATCTGCTTCTGAATTGGAAACACAGAGGGGAGGAAAAAGGTTTTACAAAGAAGCCTGGGAACAAGGGATAAGACAGGTTTCTGAGGAGCATATTTCCAGTGCTCTGAAGTGACTGAACACACACAGCATCCCTCCTGGACAGCCGTGGTACTGAGCTCTCAGGGTAGGCTGTGAGGCCCAGCGTAGCTGAGGGAGGTAGTTTGCCTCTTAACAGATACAGTTTGGCAGTATTCTTCCTGTTGGTCTCCAAAGCAATATGTACCAAGTGTACAGTGTAACCCTTTCCCTATTTTGTTTAAAGCTTCAGTCTAGTGTGTCATTGGGATTTTCTAAGTTTCTCCCCTCTCACTTGGGGAGACATGGAGCCAAGATACGAGGTTAGATTCTCTTCAAAGCAGACATATCTCTGGTTAATTCTGTTATCCTTCTTTGTCTCTTCTTCAACATCAGCACCCAAAATGCTTTCCAGCTCTGTGAATTAACAGGCTGCATTGCAGAAAGATGCTGTAGATCACCCATACTGTGGGGCATGGCCAGAGTTGGACAGCAGAGCAGCTTTGACTGAAAGCTCCCAAGGCACTGCCTCTTTGGGACCACAGAATTTAATCTGAAGTGGTTTTCCCACTTTGATCAGTAAAACTCCAGCCCTCACTATGTATGCTTACTTGTGATGCCTGAACATGATTTCATGCACTCTTCCTCTTGTTCAAAGTTGTTGCTGTTGCCACCACAGCCCCCGTAGGTGAAGGGGTCACATTTCTCCAGGAATGGGTTATAGTACCAGCGGGAGATGCTCTCGGTGCACTGTCCAGTATCAGGCAAGTCCACACAGTGGCCTGGCAAAGCAAGGCAGAGGTGCTTTAGCCCAAGCAGTGTCTTCCCAGAGCAGCAAAATTTTCTGCTCACAACAAAAGAGCACAAGCACCATGGAAGAGGAAACCATAGTTAGAACAGTGGCCCTCCGGTCCCCGCTGCTCAGTTGCCAGCTGGTCAAATTTGCAGTGCAAAGGTGAGCTGGCACCTGCCATAAATCCAACTAGCAAGCAGAAAAAGGAACTTCAGAGTGTGGAGTCATGGTAAACCCTGGATTCACTCCCCTGTGGAAATGACCTGTCCTCCCTGGCAGGCAGAAAGGAGCATGAAGAGCCTGGACACACAGAAACCACGGATCAACTCGGGTCTCCTCTACAATGAGCTGCATTTAAGTGACTTGGAATATATTCTTTTAGCCCTGTGATAGGTCTACTGTCTACCGTTTAACAAACAAGGCAAAGATATGGGATCAAGCACAGATATTGCTGTGTCCCCCACACTGCTTTGGTTTGCACTATTTAAAAAAAAAAACACTATGCTGCAGGGTTGTGTACAGGCCAGGTACTGTGCCCAGCAAGCAATATGCATGAGACCTACCTGGATGGAAAAAGTTTAGGCAGGAGAGTGAATACCTGCTGTCAACAGCTGTCCTCAAGGTCAGAGAACAGGCCGTTGCTCATTTTCAGTAGAGGGCCTAACCAGATGCTACACCTGGTTTTGGATTTATAGAGGGAAGCAGTTTTACCATGGAACAACAAACTGAAGAAAAAACCAAAAGCTGGCAGAGGTCAGCCTAGGTGCCCTGGATGGTACATACCTTGCTTATGTGTGACGTTGATTTTCTGCAGTCTATTGAACTCACGAGCATCTGCAAGGGAAACATTTAATGTTAAAACTTCTCTCACCAGTTGAAAAGAAATGCCTCTGTCCATGCAGACATGGGCAGACAAGGCTTTCCTGCACCTTCCTTTGCTTTCACAAGCCAGAGGAAGGGAGATATAATTTGATGTTCTTACATATCTCAAAGCTATGAGAGGAACTTGGGAAAAATAAAATGTAGCAACAAGAAACTTTTCTCAATTTCCAATCCACAGATACAGAGACAAAACTAAGGAAAATAAAGGCTGCTTTCTTATTTTTGTTTTCCATCAAGAAGTATTGGAAAAGTCACTCCAGGTTTTAAGAAATATAAAAAGCACTAGTGCAGAATATAAGAGAGGGCAAGAGAGATGAATCATAGGCTTGCAAATCTAAAAAGGGAACAAAACACGCACATACTGAAAAGAGATTATGAGAATTCAGAAGAGGTGAGGAAGGATGGAAGAAGGGAGGAGTAGGGTGGATTTGGGCATCTCACCACTGTGCATTTACATTAGCATAAGAAGATATTATGGGGACTGTGGCACTGGACAGACTTGGAGAAATAGTGATTTCCTTCCCCATTTCCCCACTTTTAGAGAGCAGGTAAGTCATTCAGTGAGAAAAATATTGAAAGGGGACAGAAAGACAGGCCTGAAGTCTTACAGATAGGTGCAGAGAAGAGACTCAAAGCGTATTAAGAGGCAGGAAACGTCACAGAAGGAAGGCCATCTCTTGCAGTCAGAAGAGATACAGGAAATGGCAGAACCTGTAAACATAATACTGTGGAAAGAGATAATGCAGGGTCAGGAGATAAGAACAGAAGACACCAAACAGTATTGACTCAGCACCTGTAACTTACATTGGACCCATTCCTGGGCAGATGCTGAGGTTGTTTGAGCCAGAATTTAAAGTACTTACATTGCTCACAGTACATCTCATCCGATTCATCAGCACAGTCGGGAGTTTCATCGCACTCCAGATAGGCATCGATGCAGCAACCATCCTTGCATCTGAAGAAGGGGGCCTGACAGTTCCCATTGCATACTACATCAGAAACAGTTCAGATAGTTCATTAAAATTCATTGTTTCTCCCTGCCAGATGCTTTACAAAGGACTTAAAAGCTGCTGATAGGGCTGGCAAACAAGAAACAAGGCAGACTGGTAAAGGTCTCTCCTCAATGCCACCTTAGACTCAAAAAAAAAAAAAAAAATCTGTTTATAAAGTAAACATTACTCTGGAAACAGCCATGTTTCCTCTCAGAAAGGAGTACATAGCAGGTGGAAGCAAAAATGAGCTACTCAGGAAGAATGTGGAGACATTGCTCAAGCATGGGGGATTAAATTAGGAAAGCCAAACTGGAACCTGCACACTGGGCTGCAAAAGCTTCAAATCTCTTTGCTCTAGAGGTTGTCCCAAGTGCTGACTACTGTGCCCAGTTCTCAGCTCCCCAATGACAAAAAACATTGGCATACTCGAGTAAATCTCAGCAAGAGCCTAGAGCACAAGACCTAGCATGAGGAGAAGACAGAGATTATAGAAGAGACATTAATTTTGGAGCACAGTAATAGGATTATTTAGGATTAATTAATTTTGGAGCAGCAACAGAGAGGAGTTGCAACAAGAGAAAGAAATTCAATATAAGAGGAAAAAATTATAATAAGGGTCATCAAACACTGGCACAGTTTGACCAGACTAAATGTAAAATCTCCTTTTTCAGAGATACCCAAAACTGAACTGGATAAAGAGCTGAGCAACCAAGGGTGACTCAAAGCTGGGCCTGCTTTCAGGAGTGGTTTGGATCAGATGACCTCTAGAGGTAATCCCCAACCTAAATTATCCTATGACATGAAAGTGAAAGGCTTACTAAAGAAATTAGTCTCCAGTGCCTCACTTTCCACACTGAGTCCTAATCAAAAGCCACAGGAATGGACATGAGATACTCAGCCCAAGCTTGCAATAGGATTACATTGTCCTATGGGAGACTCACCTGGCTGTTGTCGCCCACCAACAGAACCTGAAGAGACAAGGGGAAAAATAACATAAAATAAACTTACCATAGCATTTTGTCATCTTAAGATCAGCTTTATATTGCTTTCATGTATCACATGAGAAGAGCATATTTTCTGGAAGGAGGCCCTGGTTTACAGAGGTGAAATATGGACGCCCACTACTCAGAGATCCAGATGAGTTGTACTTACATGAGGCAAGCCTGAAGGAGTACAGGGGAACTTCCTACCACAATTGTCTTTCTTTTCCAAGGCTTTAACCTCCTTCTTAAGCTGTGCACTACAATGGGTCTGGCAGAGGCTCAGCCCATTTATCTGAGCAGCACTAAATTGTTCTCAGTGGCTTGAGGGTGGCAAGGAGGGAGATTAATTTCATTTTGGGAGTGAATAACTTCTGGCCCCCAGCTGCACGATGCTGCTCTCTGAATTTAGGCTTCAGATGCAACACAAAGATTTGATGAGGGCTTCTGCAGCCAGAGCACATTGTCCAGTGCTTTAGGAGCTGGGTCAGATATGTTGGCAGCTTAAGATAATGACTGCCCATCCATAATTAGCCCAGTCTCCTCAGCTTACTGGGCTCTAACTAGGTGTCAGCCAAGAGGCTGCAGTACTTGTCCATAGGGTCATCCCCATCCTATGAGAAAGAGGGGGCTGGATTTTTGAAGGACTCACCTCTGACATTCTTGCAGGCAAGTTCACACTCCTCTTCCCGTAAGTAGTTATTCTTGTTGGGCTTGCAGCCACCAAAAATGAACTCCTCACACTGCTGAAGGCTCGGGTTGTAAAACCAGCGTGGAAAAGATCCCCGACACCAACCCACCTTCTTTGGAGTCAAGCAATGCTCTATCAAGAAAGTTAACACAAAAGGGTCTGGGTTAGATAAGTCCTTTTGAAAACTTTCTGTTTTGTATATGTGAAGGCAAACAAAATCTTCCAAAGGACATGTCTGAAAGGTTTATAAAATCTTGACCAACATAGAGAAGGAGAGTAGGGAATAATGGAATTATTTTTTTATATGAAAGGGAGGGTCACAAAACCGAATTAGAAGGTGCCACATCCATAAAACAAAAGGAGCTGCATCCCCACACAGCTCATAGTTAAGCTGTGAAACTCCCTGCTTCAGGAGGTTGCTGCTTTTCAAAGATTACATGAGGTCAAAAAGGGATTCGTATATTATTAAACACAAAGACACCATCTTCTGCTTAAAAACATCTCCTAGCTGCAAAATCCTTGGGGATTATTCAAGCATAGTAGAAATTTACTGATAGCGTGTCATGTTCTTGCACTCTTTCCAAAGTACCAACCTCTGCACACTGTAGAATGCAGTGTATTGGACTTTGGTCAGACCTTTAGCATCACTTGACATGGCTGCTCTTATATTTTTATGGTACCTGAGGTAGGAGACATCCCCTGCTTAGCTAGTAGTCAACCATTTGTCCAAGAACTCCTTACCCTAATACACTTGTAATGCTAAACATTTTCATCGTTAAATAAAGCTATTAAAGAAAAAAAATTAATCCAGGGATACACTGAATGCCCTGCAGATGACTCCACCTACCCTGCAACCTAAGGGTCTTCACAGCAAAACCACAGAGTCAACAAGACCTTTCACATTCTCCTGTTTGGCAACCTCAGTTGCACCCCAAGCTTCACCCGCTCTGGTGTCACCCAGCAGAGAGCAATAACAGGCAGAGCAGATGGAGTTATTGCAGGTACCATCTCCTGCAACGGTACATGAAAACTCCAAAATAGATCACTATGAATGCAGAGACCTTGCACTACTGGTGCAGGCTATTACTGGGAAAAAGCTGACATGCAAGTTCAGGCTCTTGGTTGTGCTCTTCTCCCATCCACCCTTCTGAGAAGAGCACCAATAATGCCAGAGCAGCACCCAGGCTCGAGGACTCCAGGTAGATATGTGTGGGCTCAGGCTCACCTTCTGTCTGCTCAGAGCTCAACACCACGATGGTGATGTTGGTGAAGTCTTGCTGTTGTGCAGTGTCTGTGACAGTGAGCTGGAAGACATAAGTCCCCACCTGGAGGTTGGAGATTTCTACCTGATCTTCTTCGTGCTTCTGAGAATGCAAAAGAAAGACTTATGTAGGAGAAAAGTACTTCTAAGGAAGAAGTGACTAAAGCTATGCAAGGCTCATGTTCCTGCATTAGGGAGAAAGGAACTTGAATGGAAACCTTCGAGCAGATGTCTGGCATGAAAAATGTCTCAGTACCAGACAATCTCCCCAAACCCATGGACTGGAACCCAACTGGAATACAGAGAGAACAAGTACCACAAGCATAATAAGATATTTCATGTTTTGGGGCATTGTGAAAGCACAAGGGAAAATAAAACTCTTTGGAGAGGACAGAAATACCTGTAGTTTTTACTTAACTTTTTAAAATTTAAAACCCATTATGAATCATTTATTTAGTACATAGGGAATAAGGTAGCGGTATTTAATTATTTTGTTAGAAGAGAAAGCTACAATATTATTGACACAAACTTTTCTTCTATATTTGCAATAGAATTGGACCTTCATTTCTATACTGTATCTGGTTTTGATTAGGTTTCAAAAGAACACAGCCTTGCCATATATAATTTTTATGTAATTAATACAACATAATATCAGGGGACATCCTCCCCCTGAGAAGTTGGGGTAGGGCAAAGGGAAAAGGAAAGGAGTACTTGCTGAATTACACAGACCCCTTGGCACTCCAGAGTTTGTCACTGTTGTTGCTCAAAATCAGTTGTGGGCCTGATGTACTCATTTGCTAATTCTTCCAAAAGGTGCCGCAAGAACTCCATGGCTTTCCAAAGCATTTTGCAGAAGTTTAAAATAAATAATTTTTAAATTATTTTTTAATTATTGTGGGCCTTCTAAAGCCACAATTTACTTTTAACATGTAGCAAATAGACAGTGTTCACACCTCAGAGATCTTGGATCTCTGCTCCAGCTCAGATAAAATAGGAGGAAGAGCTTAACAATTTAAAGAGAGGCAAAGTCCAGGAAAAGCCCCAGGAGCACAGAAGCAGAGCCTGAGACCAGATTGTTCAGAGACAGAAGAGGAAATGCACTGAAGTGGAGAGACTAAAACTAAGAGAAGGCCCTTCACTGAATTGTAGGATCTTGGGACCAGAGGCAGCTCTTGCATGGAAGCTCTGCCCTCACAGCTGCTCCCACCCAGGCAGGTCAGGTGTTGCTCAGGAAAGCTTGTGACAGCATCCTGTGCAGGGAGCCTGAGACCTAATGTGGCCAAAAATGACACTTCTAAATAATGTGTGAGAGAGGGAGGGCAACCACAAGGAGTGCTCCACAGTTTTTGGGAACAGGCTCCTGTGTGGACTGACTTGAACAAGGTGACTTTAAGTCAGGGCTCTGACTGACCAACTGAGTGCAGACCACAGGTGCCACTGAGCAAGCTGCTTATTCCCTGCAGCTCCCTACCTTCATCTCCACAGAGGGGTCGCCAAGGATCTGTTTCCATTCATAGCTGACTATCCCATGGTCATCCGTGCTCTCTGTGCCTCTCAGCATCACTGGCTCCCCTGGCTGTACCCTCATGTCCTTGACAGCACGGGCTATTGGAGGGTGGTCATCTGCAGAAGGAATGTAGAACAAGGCTTGGGTAAGAGACTGAAGGGTCCAGTCCTTGTCTCCATTACAGGAAGACAAGGGAAAGGGATTCTTCCAGGCTAAATCAATCCAGACTTCAACTGCTGAAAGGAAAACACTTTTATACAGCTGTGCTCCTTGCAGCCTGAGCAAGCAACAGGCAATCAGTACCATTAATACTGCCCTCACTAATTTAATAAGTCCACAATCCACTATGGCAGTCTCTTTGAGCCATTTGGCTCCCTGGGCACTTCGGTCCACAGGAACCACCATAAGAGGGTGGCCTTGTGGCTACAGCCATTGTGCTTCTGAGAGTAGGACCACATCCTTGGAGAAGAGCACAGAGCAATGTCCGCCCTTCACTCAGTGAGACAGCCTGATGTGGGTGTTGAAGAATGTGGAACTGACTCTCATCGTTCCTCCCACTATCTCTAAGCACTACATTAGCATATTTAGCCAGAGCTACACAATGTGGGACTTGGATGAGAAATATTTCTCTTCCAGATCATCTTTCACCCCACTCTTGGACAAACATGCCTTTAAAACAGCACAAAAAAATAACCATTCATGAGATTGTTATTTTTGTTCCATAGATTATCTTACCAGCAACTTCCACAATCTATTAAATGTTTTTTTCAGACTGTAAGTAGAAGAGATGTAAACTGATCCCCGCCTGTGCCAGCAAGAACAGCCTATACAATGACACCGCTGAGCCTGACTCATAACTCCTTCTGGCCTGAACATCTCTGATTGCAGGCTTTGTGCATAGCTCAGCCTGTAAAGCTCCACCTGGTAGGAGCTGTACCAAGTCCAAGACTCAGTGTTCCAGCTCAGCCTGAGTCTTTTGTAAAGGCACCAACCATCATTTATAAGCTCAATAGAAATTGACATTACACTGTTATATTGACTGTGACTGAAGGAGAGGATTAGTGTCCAAACCCCTGAGAAAATTACTCCATTGGCTGATTATTTTCACTGTTGCAGACTTGCTCCTAATTTCCTGTTTGAGTCCTATGTATCTGGATTCAGATTCCAGCTATTGACTCTTGTTGCAGTCTACTGAAGAGACATTTAATAAAAGGCATATGTACAAACAAACCTGACATTAAAACAGGCCACTTATTTCTTTTGTCACCTTGTACACACCACTGCAAACTCTGGAAAGGGGACACATTCCTGCCATTCCTGCTAGGCAAACAGCAGGAGCCTGGCAGGGAGAAAGGCAGCCTACTCCCTGCCACCGTCCTGCCAGGGTGAGCCCAGTAGGTGGGTGCAATTGCACAAAGAAAAGACCAGTTTTTCAACAACACAGAGGCTGATCCTTAACTCGTGACTCCAAATCATGTTTTTCCTTGACACAGGTAAGCATGTACACTTTAAACAAAAAATTGCAGGCCAAACACCCAGCTGCTTTGGGTTGTGGGTTGCATGATTGAGTAAAAACTAAGTTCTATTCAATAGATCAGCAACTTCTCCAGTTCCTATCTCTGATTAGCCAAATTTACTGACTCTCTTCACATCCAGAAGAGTCAAGAGTATTTCTTTATTTGTGGTGACTGCCAAGGTGTAATGCTCACTAGAATTTAAGGACTTGTTTTTCAAGTCTATCCCTTTTCTCCTTAGGATGCCTGAAAGTTCAGTGACTTTGGAGTATTTCTGCAACACTGACTGTAGGAAGCCACACTGACTGTAGGTGGCTGTTTTCCACCTGAGCTTTAGAACCAAGTGCTGACCAACCCAGAGTGAGTATCAGCAAACTGCTTGTACAACAGAGACTCCACTCTGTTTTGCTCTGAAAGTCTGTAGGAGAAATGAAAGTTACCTTTGCTATAATGGTCTTTCAACCATGGAAAGTTTCTGCTGTAAATCTCTGTAATTAACAGGGAGGTTAAAGCTTTATGATGCTGTCTGTGGCATGCTTTTTACTGCGAAACATACTCCTGGAGTCACATCGTAAACGACAATTTCCTCTCCCATTTATATAACACATCAGTAGGGGATGTCTCTTCATGATTCCAGAGGAAAGTATGATAGAGGGAATCCAAATTGCTTTAAAAAGTTTTATTACTCACACTGTTTTCATGCCTGAGACCCTGATTTTCGCTTTTTAAAAATTTTCTTCTTGTTTAAAAGCTCAGGCAGTCAGTGGCTTGTCTGGCTTCACCTCTAATGAGTTAACTTGAACTAAAATTGATGGGGAAACAGGAATTTGAAAGATAATAAATTTCTACAAGGGCTTCAAAAGTAAGCATCCATGTGGGGTAGAGACCCCACCAGGGACCTTGCTATGCAGGCACCACTGAAATCCCATGGCAGAATGTACCTGCAAAGCTCACAGTTTGGAGGTTTTTCTCTTCTGGAATTCAGATATTAGCTTTTGCCCTTGAGATCTATAGAAAACCAGATTTCCTCCATTCCAGAGCTCATGCAGATACACCCTGAGTAGCTGAGACTACAAAACAATGCTTAAAAATACCTCAGAAAGATTTGAGGCTGACACTAGAAAGAGCTGGAAAGCTTTCTGGTGGTGACTGAGGGGCCCTTACAGCCCTCTGCTGACTGCCTTTGCAGGAGCAACTTGCAAATGAGACAAGTGTGGTTTGCACTGGGGACCAGGCAAGGGAAAGACCTCGCTGGGGACAAAAGACACTGCTCAAAGCCACTGACCAGGCTAGGAGCAGAGACAGGAGCAAAAATGAGGCCACTCAAATTCCAGTATCCATGAGACACAGGACCTTAGAGATTACAAGAGTCAGAAGCCAGCAGAACCTGTCTGCTGCAAAAGCAGGTGGGCAGCAGTGTGGCTCTTCCCACAAATGCTTAAGTTCTCCTGCATTGCTTCCAGGGAAGTCATTCAAAAGTGAACAGCTTTCTCACCCATCCACACTAGAAAACTCTCCATTTCCATGGGCAGAGGTAATGAAGAGGTAACACTGCTGCCACAGTATTAATTTGCCTGAGGTGGAAAGAGAGGAAAGGGAACAAGGCAACACAATGCAGTGCCTGGAGAAAGAGAAATACAGGCTCTTTCTTTAGGGCTTCATGCTTGCTGGGCAGCAAATACAGTCATGATAAAGCCATACAGTTTTCTAACAACTCATGCACAGCCAAGCATTAGTTTCTAGAGGTTTTTGTGGTGGTTTGTAAGTGGTGCACAGAGCAGATCAACTTAACCTCTCTAAAAAAATACAGTATGACTGAATGGATTATATTTTCAGAATAACATAAGATGCTGCTGTCACTAGGTTCCCTCCATCCTTCCTCAGATTATGGGAAATCAGTCCTATTTGGCAGGCAGAGGGAAAGACTCTCCCACAGGTATTTATGCCATTTTAGTGAAGACTGGTTTGTACTTCCAGTCTCTTTGAGGAGACTGGAGCTCTGGAGACAGGACATGATGCAGCCACTTCAGTAAATGCTGCATGACAAACACTAATTTCACAGCAAGCAGAGTGGGAGCCCCACATCACCCACTCTGAGCAGGGAGCTGGACCAGATGGTCTTCCAGGACCCCTCCAGTACATATTAGCCTCTGAATCTGTGCTGTAGGTACTGACTGTGCAACTTCCCATCTCCTGGCCTGAGCCTAAGCATGAGCAGCTGACTCAGGGCTCAACAGCATCAGCCAAAGGGGGACCTGTCCCAGCCCCAGCTGTGATACCAGTGCTGCTCATTTTAGTTGTCCACAGAATGGAAACCAGCATGGGACCAAACATTTGAGGAGGGATGAGCTTTACTCTTGGGGAGCTCTCTTTTTGGAATGCATTACCGAAGTTTTAGCCTGCAAATCTCCCTCCATGGTGAGGCAGGAGCAGACATATCTGATTAGAACCCTGTGGTTCCCAAAAATTTCCTGTCTCCCACTCACAAGCCCTGGATTCAACAGGAGTAGGAGAGTGTCACTGAGCATTTCAAAACAACCACAAAAGGTTCAGTTCAAGAAATGGACAAAGGTTCAGGGAGGCTATTTTCCAGTTTCACACCCAAAACTGGTTTGCCTAGACCAGAATAAGCTGGGCTAGTTACTTAAACACTGGGCTCCATTATAACCAATAAAGTGCATGGTGAGCCTGCCCCTCCCGGATGAGCCAGACAGAAAACTCGCACCAAAGTTCAGGCTCAGGAATCATTTAAGAAGATCATGCCTTTTAACAACAACATCAGAGACTTCAGGCTGTACGTTAGCTGAAACAGGCAAGAGACAGTGCCAAGCTGCCATCACCAGCTTACAAAGAATTCAGAAGCTCTTGTTCTGCAAAATACTGAAAATGTATTCAGAAGATGTGCAGAACCCAGGTTTCAGCTGTATTCATTGTTGCCTGTAGCCACAGGTTTTTCTGAAGTCATAACAATGTAAGAGTGGCCACAGTGGGTTAGAGCAGGTACCCCTGTCCGTGGTTCACTTGCCATCCATCGCTGTGGATGCTTGAACAAGAGCAAGAGCACTGCAAGAATATGCTCTCCCAGCTTTCAGCTACTTCCATCAGGCTTCAGGAACACTCCAAGATTAAATTTGCCCCTTCAGCAGCCCCCAGCTGTGTGCTTTTTAGTCTCCTAGGTAACTAGAGTTACCTAGTATCCTCCTAAACATATATAAACCTCTTAATTCAACAGGTCTGCTCCCTGTAGTAGCAGTTGTACTGTGAGTCTCATAACTTGTGACTTTTCTGTTTAATGTCACCCACTGGATTAATTAACTGGGTATTTCATTATTCACTAGAAAAAACATGCATTTAATTCTTATCATTGCAGAGGGTGTTGGAAGAGACATACAGGTAAAGGCTCCTAGGACACCTGACAGCAGCACATACAGGAAAGGAATGCATGATAAAGCAGCAGATAAGCTTCCTGCAGACCCTTAGGGCCAGAATCAGGGGGCTGCCAGTAACCTGGGATCCAGAGTAGTCACAAAACTTGACATTTTAGTAGTGATACAGCGCAACAGCAGGAAAACTACACAATTTTGTCTCCAGTCCAAAACCTGGGCCAAGATTTTGGGAGGAAGACCTGACATGCCAAAACTGGCTTCCTTTAATGCTTGTTTCACCTGGCCTCTTCACGCATCCCTAAAAGGTCAAGAAGCAAAAATGCTGTAGAGCTTCCTTATGCTGCCAGGTGGACACATTCAGTGCCCAGAGGTTCCTTCACCTGACCTCCTGCACCTGCTCCATTGTGCCCTTCCCCGTTTCCCCCTCAGTGACAGCCAGGCATCCACCTTCCTGTCCAGACAGGTCTTGCATGGACCCAATTCCAGCATCATGGCTGGAAGGGCCTGGGGTTTTGGTTTGGATTTCTTTGGTTTATATCTGAATCAAAATGGACATCTGCACTTTTAAGTGTCTCATCAACTGCTGTAGGGAGGAGGACTCAGTTACTTCTCCAGTAAGATAACTCCCTTGGTCTCTTTCCCCTGCTAGCCCTGCAGTGTCATTCAAGGTTACTCAGAAAGCTTTTGGTATCAAAGACAATGCCTAAAAATTTCAGAGAGGAGGAGAACACATTTCCAATAAAAGCACAGCACAAACATCGCAGCCTGACCCAAATAACAGTGGCGAGCTGCCCAGCGTCTGTCACTACAGCTGGAGACCTGCCTGGCACCCAGCACCCTCTGAAAGTCAAAGACAGCAGTAGAAGAGACTGAGCCCCTCCTACATCCACAGCAGTCTGAGGCACAAGCCCCATGAGAGTAAGGAGAGGCACCCGAACTGCATTTCTGGAGTGCTTTTCACTTCTCACTGATAAGCCCTCCTGGGTCTTCCTGCCCCACCGCAGCCATGCCAGGATCAGTGAAAGGAGCACTACGGATGGATTGCAAGACAGCAACTTCATATTGGTGTCTGGGGTGCTGCAGCTCGGTGCCATATTTTAGCAAACATGTCACTGCTGGTCACATAGAGAGGTCGGTGACCCTGGGACACTTTCTAAAGATCTGCACACGTGGAAATGCCAGACCCTGGGACCACTCAAGGGATGAGGGGCCTGCAGTCTTGTTGTATGAGGCACTGCTCCACAGAGGTAAAGAGTGAATTGCTCAACAGTACATTATATTTTAATCTAATCTTGTGAAATCAGGATGTACTAGAGATGATGCATTCCCTTTTCCTCCTACAGCAAAACACATAGGAGTTTAGACAGCTGCCAGCATGCCACCTCCAGTCTTGATGATGTGGCCTTCAGTTCCTCCCTAACTGCAGCTCCTGTGAAAAGGATTTTGAGCCTGGAAAGGAGGTGCAGGAGAACTACTGAAACAGTCAGACACCTTTACCAAAAGGCCCTAAAATCCAGTAGGAAGCCACAAGTAGGGACAGAGGACCAGGAGGACCACTTCTGCCACACTGCTGTTCAAACCAGCAATACCCAAGGGATGCTTCAGAGAAGTGCAAACCCCTCACACTGCTACTCAGGATGGAGAAGTGGTCATTGTGGAGTCTGGGGCCATTTCCTCCAGCACCCACAAGGCCTCAGGCTGCTACATCCCAGCAGAAGAGCAAAGATCTATTCAGCTCACATCATCAAGCCCTTGCACCCACCTGGATGCTCTCCTTGCCATCTTCACAGATCCTTTCCTTCCCACAGGTGGGCAGGAGAGGGTGAGGAGGATTACCCATAGAGATATCCTCTAACAACCCTGCCCAGGGACCAACAAATGATAAACTGGTTATGGTTGCCAAAGACCCAGCCAGGCTAGAAACATGCCAGCCTTCTTAGGCTTCAACAAAACACAGAAGGAGGGGGCAAAAGGAGAAGCTGCTGTCCCCTATTTTTAGTGTTTCTGAGCACACTGCAGTTCTTTGGAGATGGCAGGTGGCCAGCTTCAGATTAGTTCATTTTCCACCAGGCTCTTTGTGTCCAGGTGCAATCTTTTAAAGCAGGGAAACAGGGATTGCTGAAGAGAAACCCACCTCCAAAGGGGAAATTTTATGACCAGCCTCCCCCAGCTGCTCCTGTCCCAGCAGCAGTGACCAGCCCCAACAAGCAGAGAAATACTGACGCACCTCACCATCCAGGCTGCTGTTAAATAAAGGTAAGTGGATTGCATCCTGCCTCCAGCCCCTGAGCAATTAAGAGCTTAATGCAGCCCTTTAAAACCTGGTTATGTGTAGATTTTTAGAGGATTTCACTTTCCAATCTCAAAGGCCATGGGAAGGGAGAAGAAAAATAACACCATTTTCTCTACATTGTTAAGTAGCAAAAACTCTGACTTTGGTAATCATACACTCCACCTGCTTCAAACAGGTTAAAGAGAGATTCTCTATTCATTCACTAACAAGTAAACTGAGGCACAGATCTTAAAAATGAGTATTGGGGTTTGGGAAAACCTTTGTGGCAGAAGAAAACACAGAAACACCATCTTTAGCATCACTCTACCCCGAGTGCTTGGCAGCACTGCTGCTCCTATGATGGCCGGAGGAGCTGGCACCAAGGAACCATTAATGCTCTTCCAGACCCGGTTTGCAGGGATCCATTACGGGCACCTTACCACTAGGTCTGTGATTCTGCATTGCCAGGTAGGAATCATACACGTCCTTCTTCAAGAAGTTGAGAAAGCCGATCTTCCTGGCAAACCTGCAAACGAAAGCCTTCTCATAGAGGCAGTTGAGGAGAAAGCAGCCCTGGATGCGGTCCTCCTCCGAGCCCGGGCCCTGCTCCACGAGAGCCAGGTTACAAGCGGGGTCCTTACAGCAGGCTCTCATGCAATCCCTGCTCCGATGCACCATGGGGGACGACAAGAAGGTGGCTCCATTCTGGACGGAGGCGTCTGTGTCCAGCACCCAATCCGGCAGCCCAGCCGTGAAGTCCTCCAGGCACATTTCACCGAAGGGTTTTTCCTTCTGCCCTTCGCTCAAGTCCAACACCAGCAACAAGCAGACCCAGGGTACAAACCATGGACCCGGGCTCCTTCTGGACATCTTGGCGCCCCGATTCTCACTGTCTTAGGACTTCAATCCTTTCCTAAAGGAAGGGAGAAGACACATGAAGCTAAGAGGGACAGTGTTCAAGTGTGTGCCAACCCGGGGCAAGAGGCAGCCGGAGCATGGCCGAGGCTGCGCTCTGGATTCCGGCTCGCCCCGAGGTAGCCGAGGTGTCCCCCGACCCTGCACCTCACCCCCAGGCATGTGCTCTCAGCCCCACCTGGGCGCTCTCCGCTGAAGCTGCTGCTGGGAGCGGGGTGTCCCCGCCGCCCCGCCGTGCCTTCACCCCTCAGGTGCGCCTTCAGCTGCGTCCAGCGGAGACAAAGGCTCGGTGAGCACAGGAAGTGAAAACCAACTCCCTGCGAGAGTGGAAAAAAAAAAAAATCAAGTCACTCCCTTGCATGCTGAATTGCGTAAGAGGAAGGGGAGGAGAGGCAAGCTGATACGATCTTCTACTCCCCTTGGAGCAGAGCCGAGATGGATTCTCTCGCTCCCGCAGGTGCGGGGGCAGCCACTCCAGACGAGCATTCCACCTGCTGGGTGCTAGCTGCATCCCCGTGTTAAGGATGCTCCAAAGGACCTGAAAGCCGAGAAGCAGGTGATCTGTGTCCTGTGGCAGTCGCCCTTGTGCTCCGGTGTGGTCACTGGCACTATTAGCCTGTGTCTCGCTAACCCAAATGAGTCAGCCTTGCAGCCCTGTCTGCAGTGCCCACCGCCGTTGCTGCTGCCAGAGGTTTTGTGCTCAGTGCAGGCATCCCGAAATCATGAATTCCCTGCTCTTGGGACACAGTAGTTTTTGTTTTTTTTCATCAAAAGCTCTTGGGGTCGTACCTGGAGGCTGCCTGAGCAGCAGGACCTCTGCTACCCCAGCAGTGAAAATTTGAAGTAATCATCCCCCACTCCTGAGCAGCACTTCATTGTTCTCCTCAATCTCATATAGGTTAGCTATGGTCCATTTGTAGTGCCCTTGCCTTGCAGGACGGTGCTGTTTGGGGCCGTGGGAATGCAAAGGCTGCCTGCCCATATATTTTTTCCCTTCATGCTTTTACTTGCAGATCCATGATCAAATTCCTCTGTTCAAAACATACACCTGTGTCATCCACCCCCTCTGTAAACAGTCCTAAAACCCCTGGGCAAACTGCTCTCATCCCTCTGTCATTGTCCTTAGGAAAGCTGGGAGTGTTGGTAATTTGCTTGGACATTATTTACAATGAAATATTTCATCACTTAAAATAACAACAGCAAATCTGTGATGGCATTTCATGGTATGTCTTCAGGAGGAGGTGGTGAGCAGCAGCCATGCATCAAACAACAGTTGGCTTTGTGGTTTGGGAGACCACTCTGGTGTCCAGCATTTCAATTCTTGCTGTTTCTTTCTGTAACTCTGATCTAGCCTTGTGTATCCCCACAGGATTTCTCGAGAGTCCTTAGAGGCACGGTTTCTGCCTCCTGGCTGTCACAGGCATGACAGGAGGATAATATTGTGGGAATATAATTTTTCCATACCTCTCGTGACTTTATATGGCCTGATGTTGACATTTGTATAGTACCGACATCCGTTAGGAAAAGGGAATTGCTTTGATCTGGCAGTGGTAATGTATAAAATAAGCCTTGAAAATTGATAAGAGAAAACATGAATATCTGCAGAGCAAAGAGATGTTTGCTTTCCTCATTGGCTTTATGAGTCTTTTTGTCTGAAGAAGTGTGGGTGTCTCCCACTCCATTTACAAACCAGATATTTTGAACCTGCCTGCAGACCATGCAAGCAGTAAAGGGGGAGATGACCTTGCTTGTTTTGTTGTATTTAAACGTCTAAATACATGCAGGAGAAATAAAAATGGCAACAAGATTGTCTCCTTCTTCTGTTCTGCACTGCCTGAGATGCTCTGCTTGGAATTCTCTCTTGTTTTTAGCCTGGAATAGATTTTTCCTGGATAAATAGTCAAAGCCTTCAGGGTGGAGCCAGATAAGGCTCAGTGCAGTTCTCTGACACAGAAGCAGGGAGCTCAGGGAGCAGTTGGCCCCATGGCAAACCAGTGACTGTGTTTGGATATCCCCACTGGCAGAATTGTGCCCAGACACTGTAGTTTGGTATGTTTGTCTCACTGGCAATAATTTAATCTACCTCAGCAGTAGTGTTGTGTTACAAAATCGGTCACAGATTTCCTGCAAACCTGAAGGACATGATGCCTCTTCTGCTTGTGCCAAACAATATAGGAGTAATGTCATTCCTACAAACACAGAGCTGGGAGGATTCATTGATTGGCATCTCTAGTGTCTCCTCCCACTTCAAAAAAAAATATTTATGAAAGGATGAGCTCCTTCATAAGACGATGAAGCCTAGCCTTTAGAATAGATGTTTTTATTGGCTTTTACTCTTAGCAGAAGGCTCTGCTAATTTCTGCTTCAAGGTTTTCTGCTGTTCACCCTAACTGTCTTTATAGTCACTTCATACTTAGTTTTATTCAGTATATTCAGTAACAGTAGCACAGTTTCTAAATATGCCCAGTTTATTCTGGAGGAATTCAGTAATTAAAATTTTAATTGAGACTGGGCCCAAGATCAAGGACTTCTATTAGAAGCCCCTCTCTGTGGCAGCAGCCCTTCTTCCAACTCGGTAACTCAATTTTTGCTATCCTAACCTCAAAATCCCATTACTGATCACTTCTTCTGCAAAATTAATAAATTCCCACAGCTTCAGCTGAGACATGTATTATTCATGTTAGCATGAAGGGAAAGTAGGGTGTGTGATTTTATAACCTGGGAGTGTTTTTAAGGGGTCCTGAAACAGTGAGTCATTGTTAACTTTTGTCTGTCTTTGAAGTGTCTGCTCTCAGTCTGGGAATAACTATTCCAAGGATGACTCAGGGGGGTAAACCACACGGTAGTTTAATATTTGACTAAGATTAAAAGAGGTCTTAGACACGCATGCCTTGTAACAAATGCAGTGCAGGAGCCTCCATCACCTGCCTTCTTTCTGTGTGGTTGCTCTTGAGACCACAGGACCTTTGGCAGCTGGATGCTCACCTTCCAGGAGGAAGTGACTGCAACAAGCAGAAAAATAAGGAAGACTTGATTCAGGTTCCCCTTTGCCCTGCTGTGCAGCCCAGCTCCATGGCATCATCATCCACAATGACTTCCTCACAGCAGCTTGTCCCACCGGCTGCTGCAGATGAATCCGTTCTGCTGTGTTTTACCTGGGAACTGCTCCATGTGTAATTAACACTTGGGAGACAGGTTTGCTTGCTTTTGTTGTATTTGCCTCAGGTTAAACCTCCTGGTGTGCTTTAGGGGTGAGACCCGGATGCAAGGGATGGCACAAAGATGTGGCAAAGGAAGGAGACAGGAAGGGATCTCATCAGGTTATGACTAATCACTGGTCCTGCAGAACAAAGCAGGAGAAAGGATGACAGCCTGCTGAGTCCTCCTGAGAGCCATTCCCATTACATCGAGGTAGCTTTGGGGAAAGGAGTTACAATGAGGGTATATTGTTTCTTTGGGGATATTCTTGTCCACGGTTTTATGGCACTGTTTTTTACTTTAATGTTACTGGTCAAGGTAAACCCTTAAAGGCAGGAGCAATGGGAAAGGAAGAAGTGGAAACAGTGTCTAGACTAGTTACACCAAGAAAGTATTCGCATTTTTGTCCTGTCTGTGCCAGGTTTCTACAGGGAGATAGGTATGGAAATGTGAAGCAAAGAACCTTCAATTTGCAGGAACTAGAAGAAACTTACATTTCTCACTGAAGTTCTCACAGACAACTTGGTCTGTTCTTCATTGCACCTGTGGGTGGAACAGGATCGGTCATAGGGTTCTCTATAGACTCTCTTCCATTACTTCCTACAGCAACCACATCCCCAGAAATCTTTCAACACCTTCAGACCAGCTGCCAGTGCCTCCCAGGAAAGTCTGCTCTCTCCTCTGCTTGTAGATGGCAATTTCCCTGCAGGTGTGAGCAGTATAGTCCCTGCAAATGGAATGGTACCCTTTCAAGGGGACTAGGTCATAATAAACTTATTAGTACAAGAGCTGTACAGCCTCTGCAAGCCTAAAGTGTTGAAAGCAATTGGAAAACAAGGAAGATCCCCTTCAACTATTCAGACAGTGCTTTTATTGTCTCCAACTCCACCATTCAAAGACTTGCTGAAACTTCTGTTACATGAAAACATTGATCATGCTATCAGTGTCTCAGACCACTTCCTCTAGGGAAACAGTAGTGTAATGAGGGAGAGCAACAAACAAAAGAGATAGAAACAAACAACGTGGGCAGGTTTTCAAAGATCTCCAAACAATTATTTTGGCATCTAATTCATGTTGTCAGCTTCACCTAAGTATTCAAGGGGAAGGGGAGTCTTCTTCCTCAGTGGAGATGTTTAATCAACCTGCTACCTCCAGCCAGTCTGTGGATGGACACAGACAAGGAAAATTGGTGTGCCAAAGGAGTAGGTACAACTATTTCTAATTTACCCTTCTGAATTGCTGATGAGAGATTAGCCTTTATGCTTCACTTGACTGCCAGTAACTGAGGCCAGAGGAATGGCAGGTGGGCAGGCCAGCTCACCTGACCTCTTTATTACTGAGACCCCTCTATTGTCTGAGACAGTGCCAAATAGTGCAATTTGGGTCAATCAGTCAAACTGGGAAATGTTTTCCTCTGGCATTTGTCATTATTCCTTCCCAGTGCCCTTTCAGTGCCTTATGAAAGGTGAGCCTGTCAGGAGAAAGGAATAAGGCTGATTACTGACACCTGGCTGAAGAATGTAGAGGCTTCTCAGCCTGTGCTGATGGGAAGGTGGTAGTACTTCTCAGGTGAAGCTGGGGACTATATGAGCTGGATATCCCATTCTGCTTCCCTATGTCTCCAGAAGTTGAGGGTGAGAGAGGATGCATTCTCCCTCTACTTGCTAGAACTCTGGGGCAATGATGTAGGCTTTTTGGTTTCCATGCCCCCATGGAGACACTGAAAAATAAAGAAAGTGAGTGATGGACATCAGGGTGCTGGGTGTACTGGGGTTGCTTGCTTAAGGCTATGGATTTTTAAAATCTCCAGTCCTGGTTGCACTGTCTTATTGCACAACATCTTTTCTGTGCCTATTCCTGTTCCCAGGAAGGAACAGAACCTCTTTACCTTGCGGTGTCACTGTAGTATTGATACAGTCACCTCTGCTGGCTTCTCTGGTTTAATTTGTGTTAACCATCACACTTGCAACCACAGGGAAAGTGATTATTTTCTAAAGCAGGTGGAGAGTGGCTTCTGCTGTCTTGAAGGGAAATGTTCATCACTAGGCTGGGACTCAAGGGAAAGGGGCCAACCTGGTTCTGTGGAAAGATGAGCTGGGGCCCTGCTGAATTATTAAGCACACACCAGAGTCATCAGCTCAGGAAGAAAGAGAAGCACCAGCTTAGGTCACAGGTGTGGGATGGAGATTACTAGCTTCAAGAACAGAGGAGTGTAACTGGATCTGACTCATGCCCTTGGCCCTCTGCAGCCTGGATCAATGTCACAGCTGTTTGGTACTATGATGACTATGCTCAGCTTGGTTTGGTGGCCCTCTCTGGCACCATAGAGAGTCATAAAAGTCCAACTCCACAGTACTGAATCCTCCCCTCCTTTCAGAGGCACCTCTTTTTTAGGGTAGACCTGGAGGATCAGCAACCCCAGGTCACACACACACACAAAGTGAGGCATAGTGATTCTTTCAGTCTAACAATTCAAATATGTTGGCCACGTTTAAACTCCCTTTATTCACCAACATAAAGGATATGCAGATTTGCAGAGGAGATGATCACAAGCAGCTGCAGCAGGAGGTCCTTTGGAGTTTACGTGTGCACAGCTCTTGTGAAAAAACAGGTTGTCTGATTAGATGACTTACTTGCCCAAGTATGTGCACTCACTCCAGAAATTTTGCTCCAGGTTGTATGCCTGAGGCTATAGGGAGAGATAACTAGGCTGAAAATAAGATTCCATCTCCCAGCCATGCCTGAGATCTCTGAGATTCTGTCCAAACAAAATGGTGAATGTCTTTTTGTCCCTTTGGCCATGTGAATCTGCTGTGATGCAAGCAAAGGACAGGATGGGGTGAGGCACTGTGAAGGAAGTCTTGAAGCTGCTTTTTTTTGGTGGCAGCTGGCATTTACTAGCACTGGCAGGTGGCTGGTGCACCCATAGGAGATGCTGCCTCATTCAAGGGGACAATATCCCCTACCTTGAATGAGACACCCAGTCCTGTTCCTACAGGAACTTCTGCCACACCCTCAAGGACAGATCTTGCACTGGTTTTGCTTCTTCTTGCTTTAATCATAGATTAAAACATTTTATTACTGGAGGAGGCCTACTTTATCAGTAAACATTTGTTTCTATATTGCCACCTTCTTATTACAACAAATTCATGACTAAACTGAAATAAACCAAAGCAGTATGATGAACATCCTGTAATCTGGCTCATTTTTGCTGGCAGCTTTCCTGAGAGGGCCTCTGACATACTCTGAACGTCTTGTTCAGCTGTAGGGTGGAACTGATCAAGCAGCAGGAGGGCTTGTGCCCCTTGTTTGTTACTTTGTTGATGGAGTACAGACTGTGGGGTTAGTCTGTTACTCAGAGAACAGGCCTGTGGACCTTTCCAGATGTGGTATCTCAGCTCAAGTAATGTTACAACTTAACAATGGTTCAAGCTATCTGAAGAGCCACTGGAGCATCTTATGTTCCCTTTTTTGCTCATTTTCACAGCTCTCCTGTGACTTCTGGATCCTCTGCTTCATAAATTCAACCATACTGGCAGAATATTAACAGGGCAAACCCCACCTTTCATGTAGAGATTAACTAAACTGCTCAAGAGCACTAGAGTTAGTGCAGGGGATGGAAGAAAGGGGCTTCCCTGCCAGCCTTTCAGCCGCTGCAGATGTTTGGAGTGACTCTGATAGCAAGCAGCTTCTCCTTTAAGTCTGGTCCTCTTTATCTGCTCTTAATGCCAGCCTCTCTGGAGATTCTTGGGACCAAAGAAGTACAGTTTCCTCCCTCTTTTCCCCCTTCAAATATGTCCATGCTTGAAGACCAAAATAGAGCACTTCTATTTGGAGACAGGAATTTATCACCTGAATGTGTGTCCTTTGGTCCAGACTTACCTTGTGAATATCTGCCCATTTTAGGCCATATTAACCTTTGAAAAGTCAATAGTTGTAAAGGCATTATAAGTTGTTCAGTGGGTTTTACAAGGTTACCACTAGTTAAGAATCTCTGAAGAATCTGCACTCACTAAGTATGCTACAAGCCTCTCAACACAGATATTTCTGTGTAACTTTGATCTAAATAAGGAACCTTTAGGAGAGGATTTAGAGCAGGGATACAGCCAAGCAGTGAGGAAAAATGGCTAAAGCTGCTAAAATCAAATAGCTAATAGCTGTCTTCTCAGCAGAAGTTTTAGGCTGTCAGAAAAACAGAGGAGATAATATCAGTTTCAGGTATACTTTAACATTATTCTTCATGAATGTGAAAGCAATTTGCAGAATTTCCCATCTGAAAAGGATTTTTTTAAAATTTATTTTTATTTTAATTTTTTGCTCACATTAAGGAGGAAAAGGGCTAAAATGGGCCTGCTCTTTTTTCTACTACCCTGTGTACAAAATTTTGCTGCCTGGCAGCACCATCCCTCTGGGGGTGCTGCCATAGTTCTCTGGGGACAGAATTATGCCAGGAGACTGGGCAAGCTTTTGAGAGACCAACCCCTCTGCAGACTGCCTCATGCAGCACCTTTCAGCGGGAGAAGGGTTGGTTGCTTTTCCTTTGGCTTATCTAGTTCTTGGCCTCCAAAGTGGAAATACCTTGGCTCCTGACAGCAGAGGCTTACTTGCTTTTTCTATATGAATCATGAGACTGGAGGTGCTTGATCTGCTTCAGGATGGAGGGTCTCAGTCAGTTTGTCCATGTGGTGGGGCAGCTCCCTGGGCAGGCTGCTGGAGGGCTCTGGGAACAGTTGGATAAAGAGGTGTGACAGTGTCTGGAGAGACACAGGCGTCTCTGCCAGTGTCCTGACACCCTGTAATCACAGCCAGCCTGATTTCTGTTCCTCTGAACAGAACAGCAGTGTGCACTTCTCACACATATTATTCTAAATGTTATAGGGCAATAATGCTGCAGACCTTTAGCTGGGTGGAGAGGAACTGTAAACCAAGCATTGATAATATATAGTCTGATAGCTATTTATGATGCCTCAGCAGGTGAACCTGTTTACCATGAACACTCTTCTGTGGGAAGGAGATGGTGCTATATCCCCGGTGAGGTCTTCCCCTGCAGTGCCATCACATCAAATACTATACTTTTTTGAGCACAGGTATTTTCTTTAATCCCAGAATTTCCTTGCTAAAATAATTTCAAATTAATGTTACTGGGATTTCTACAGAAATTTCAGAGAGAGCTGGACTTAACTTAGAGAATATAGAATGAAAAATGGAGCTCAACTTTGGGTTGCAATGTCATTTCCTGACCTACTGCTGTAAAATAATGAATGAGCTGCCTGACTCCAGACTACTACTTATCTGTGCTGGGTCCAGTGCATTAGCTGGAAAATGCCAAATATACCATCTCCAAGGGAGCTAAACCCTGTAGCTGCAGGCAGTTTACTGAGTATGAACTGCAGCAGGATTCAATGCATTATGTATGGATCAGCCCTCTGGAATTGCACATGCATGTAAGTTACGCCTGTAGGAAAACAGTAATTTAAAACCTCCTTCTTCCCCACCTCTTGGAGCTGACTTGTGTTAAATATTAACAAACATGGTTCATCAATTCCCTGGTTCACTTGGCTTCTTTTAACAACAGATGTTATTACAACAAGTCTGCCTACCTCCCTGCTCCTGTCAGCACATCTGATGGTGCAACCCAAGAGTCTGTGGCTGTAACTCTGCCTGCAGAGCCTGGCTGCTGCCCCAGCCCTGTGGCCACCCGTAACTCTCTCTCTAGGATCACCAATGCCTCCCACCTTTGGTGCCTGTAACTAGCTTGTGGTGGGAGACACTGGGTGCAGAGAGGCTTTGGTTAAAGGAGACAGAGAAAAGGTGTGAGGGGGCCCAGAGGAAGGTGAGCTCCTGCTGTCAGAGGAGGAGGTGGTGAGGATGGCCAGCAACTCCAGTGCACTGCCCCGGGTGACTTTCCAGACGCCAGAGAAACCTGGGGAGGAATCATCACACAGGAAACTGGGCAAGCTGACCATAAAGTACAACCGCAAAGACCTACAGCGCTGGCTAGACCTGGAGGAATGGATCAACACCCAGCTGCAGGAGCTGTACCAATGCCGGGTGAGTAGCTGGGGCACATGAACCACTTGCTTGCCAGGTGAATGGATCTAGAGGCCTGTGTGCTGGCACAGAGGTTTGCTTGCTCTGCTTCACTGGAAATAGTTCCTTGTCTTCAACTTCCAGCAGGTATCTCCATGCCCCCTCTGCAACTCTCTGACTGGTGTGTCGGCAGGCAGGGAAGCTTGCACTGATGCAATCCAACTAGCTTTGAACTGCCTGGGGTTGCACCCACTGAGGGGGTGTAGCTATTGCTCAGCATGAGTAGCACAACCTAGAGAGATGTATAAACCCAGGATGATTCTTGTTGCTGAACTCCATGTGGTAAGTGGCTCTGCAGTGAGCAGTATCCAAGCTAGCTGGGTTAGAGTGATCAGGGTATCCCTGTTCCTTTTTGACACAACAGTGAGGCTCTACCTGCTGTTTGAATAAGACACTTTGGAATGTGCTGTGTCTGTAACTGCAGAGTCTGGACACATTACTGGCAAGAGGGAAGATTGGGAAAAAAACCCTCTTTGCTCAAATGTAGATATCTTATGCCTCCATTTTCACCAATCCCCAGAGCTGTCTCCCTTGCCTGAGCTTCCATTTGCACCAGGAATAGTCCCTCCCAAATTCTTCCTGCCTGCCTGGGAGCTGTCTAGTAGGAAAGATCCAGGAGTGCCTATAGCACCTGAATGGTACAGGTTTTTACTTCAGCTGTTGCATTTTTTCACTGGGTTAGTGAAATTCAAGTTCCAGCACTGTCTGGATATATTGAAATTTTAACCCTGTACTATCACTTCTATTCATATATTGTCCTTAGACGCATGTCACATTCTGGGTGCTTTCAGAAGCAATAGTGTTCTTCTATGTTTGAGATAATCCTTTGGAGTGCGGTACAGTAAAAGATGAAAGGCTTTCCCCCATTGTACATCATGATTTTAAACACATTTAAATAGCTTAATTAAGGGTTTTGCTTTTCTCTCTAGGGCAGTGGCTGATACAGTAAGAGAACACAGCTTTCTTGACTCACAAAGAATCTCCATCTTCAACAGATGACCCAGATGGGTTTAACAAATTGTGCAAAACCGCTTATTTATGTCCTGGATGGGGATGGACTAAATGAACTCCAGGCAGGCCCTTTCTGTTCCTGTATTCTGTATTTGCACCCCAGTGCAGTGTTAAGCACACTTTTGAGATACAAGGAAATAAGAGCTGATGATTGTTTAGAGTCTTCCTCTCTGAGCATCAGCAGTTTCAAATTGCAATCAACAGTGAAATGGACATGTTAGAGCAGGCCATGAATGATGGGTGCTACTTGCCATGATGGTACAGAGAAATTTTTGTCTGCCCAGGCTGATTTTCTGGGCCTGAGAGCTATAGAATGATGTCACTTTCACAGCTGAAGACTCAGACTTCAGGAACTGCTTCTAAGTCTGTCCTTGTTACTGTTGTTGCTGTTGTTTTTATTATTATAATCATTATTGTAATAATTTTCTGTGTGACTGTTTCATATTTGATATTTGTATGGGAATGTGCCAGATTCTCATGCCATGTTGGGAGATAAAAATAGCTCATTTCTGTTTTAATTTATGCCTTATGCAAAGAACAGGCAGAAAATAAATATGGAGGAAAAGGTCCTTCCTTCTGCTGCAAATGCACGGCTCCTCTGAAAATAAGTATATTACTGCTTCTGTCCTGTTAACTGGTTTAGATTTCCCAAACATAGCTTGCTCTCTAAAAATGACTAATCTCTTCAAGTTAGTTGTGAATTTCTAGTTGTTTTCTATAGTTTATTAAAATGATAGTAATGTATTCTCAGCTGTATCTTAGGCCTTTCGATAATGCATTATGAAACATTATACAGTGCACATGGGAGCAGAAGTTATCAGCAGACCTGGTCAGGCAAAATTCAGTGTGTCTGAAAAGTGCTAGCATGGCAGTCCTGGTGAGTGAAGGGTGTTCAAAACAGTGGCAGTGACAATATTGCTTCCCAACCATGCCTGCACTGGCATTTAAGGGACTGTCCCTGGAGTTGGTAGCTCGATTCAGAGTCCTTTTCCTGACTGTTGAAGTTTGCTAGAGATAAACAAGGAGAATGGCTGCTGCTTTGAGTAACAGAACATCTTGCCCTTTGGAGAATTACTGCAGTTTTAAAGAGTTAAATTTTTGTCACTGTTTTTTCAGAGATAGACAAGAAGAACTTAGTATGACCAGTAACATGACCCAAGATGGGGTTCTCCATGTGCTACTCTTGCTTGCTGAAGTGTACAGAGATAGACCTTTACACTTGCAAAGGTGTCAGAAAAACAAGTCAGTTTATGTTACCACTTCTGTTTTCCAGAGAATTAAGAGCTGTTTACTGTCATCAGAGTAGCTGCCCAAAGGGGATTCTTTTTCCCTACTGCAAAATCCCAGCAGGCACAAGTGAGAAACCCAGTTATGTCCTTATAGGAACAGATTGCCAGTGGATTGCCCTTGCTAGCATCTCTTCAGCACAACAGATTTCCCTGCTTCCTGATGTATTCAGGCCAGCATAAGAGATTTGCTACAAGAACTACATAACATAATGCTGTGCCAGGTCAGAGACTGTTAACAGGATCTCTTCAAATACATACATGTGCCACAGTAAATTACTTGTAATCACAGACATGTCCAGCAGGTCATCCTGCTCTCCTCTGTGCATTGTGACAAGACTATTTAGTTGCCCTGCTTCTTTGGGCTTTCTTGTATCCATCAACTTCCATTACAATTGTCTCTTTGTTACCTCTTACTTTGCTCCACCTGCCCTTGGCAGTGCAAAGTTCCTGGGTATCTTCCAGAGATTGAAAATGACAGCAAGGTTAGCTCAAAGATCATCCCCTGATACAGGGGATGTTTACTGTCATGAGGCTTTTTAGCAACAAAACTAAGACTGTGATTTTCAAGATGATTCCTTGCATATGGAATCCAGAAGAGCATCCACACCAGGACTAAAAAACACAGGGATTTCCTACCCTATCTCACCCTCCCAGCCTACTTAGCTTCTTAACTAGAGACAAAGTCAGACTGGATCAACACCTGTTTTCTAAAAAGTCATGTGAAAACTATTACTTTTAAGAAGAAATACTGTGTGGGTCACAGTGCAATATATTTAACTCTGGTTTATTATTGATTCTTAAGTCAGCTGTGTATCAAAGCTAAACAAGGGCTTTCTACTTCCTCTCTGGCTTGGTATCAGTGATTGCTCAGGAAAAGTTTCTTTTTTTTCCTGTAAGTATTGCCTTTAATGTTTAATGTTTTACATACACATCCATAAATGCCACAACCTGGCAATCAGGAATTGTGCTGTTCACCCTGTATCCTTAACCTACTGATTACTATGCCAAAATATCACTAGTGTTGTGTTGTAAAAGATTCATTTTGCAAACACTCTGGAAAAACTCAGGCTGCTTTCCTTGCAGAGATTTGTGACGCTAAAATGTGTCTGTGATCAAGTGTACAAATGTTTCCAACTAACACCCCTATGCAGTACAAGATTATTACTCCAGTCACCAAAACTTGGGGTCCCTCTTACATTAAAGGAAACTATTGTATCCCTCTCATATCAATTAGAGAAGAGTGGCAAAATATTGTTAGGTCTTTCAATAGCATAATTTTCTCTCTATTACTGCAAAAAGCCTTAGTCTAAATACATGGTAGGTGAGTGCAATTAGCATAAAAACCTAAAATTTCCTTCTATTATTTATGCCTCTCTAAGATTAAGCCTGTTGGAGTTCTGTTTGGTGAACTCTTCATAGAGAAAGGTTGTCACAGGCTGGTATACATAGCACTGCAGTGTGATATCCTTGAAAGGGTATTCCAATGTTGGGTGATGATCCCTGAGCAGTGTAGTGGTTGGAAAAGATGAAGAATGTGTACCTCAGGATATGTGGCTGTAGCAGACACTACAAAGGGGCTGGAATCCATGCCCTCATTACAAGAACCTCCCTTTTTTGAGATGATTTATATCTTGACCTCAACTTTGCAGCATAGTTTTATTGTAACTTAGCTGCTTAGTTCTTTAAAGATGGCCTCTAGAGTTCTTAGAAGTTTGAAGGTTAATTAACTCTGGTGGTTTTTTTCCTTTTTAGCTAAGGGAAGAAACAGAGGCAGCAGCTCCTGAACCACAAATTGATCTTGAAGATCTCCTGGAGGTCCCTAATGAAGAACAGAAATTAAAACTACAGGTCAGATAGAGGGACTTGGTGATTTTAAGTTAGTGAAGTTTTCTTCATAAAGACTAGTGGCATGTGGGATAGAGAATAGGTGTTTGTAGTGTTACATGATGCTTTCTTGTGCCTTCCTTTTTGTAGGGAGGGGAGAATTAGATCAACTCATAAAATACTAAAATGATGACTCCTTGTTTTTTTAGGAAATCCTCCATGAGTGCTCCAGCCCCACAGAGGTGAGTGAAGCACCATATAAATTTACATGATACATGTTATACTATTCTGTTACAGTGTCTTTGCTGCTGCTTGGCTGAGTAGCCAAGACACTACCATGCTGCAGATTTGTTTAAGCATAATGGGAGGTGTTTGCCACTTTATTCTGTGATTGTAAAATTACATATAAATGCACATGAATGAGCTGAAGGCAGAGCACTAGAGCAAATAAGGAATTATGCTTTACAATCAGAGGAAGTACTTTCCATGTTTCAGGCATCCTAAGCTGATCAGTCTGAGCTGCTATTTGATCCTCAGTGTAGAAAAGCCATAGACAGTGTCATAGCTCACATAACCATTTTTCACACTGTTAACTGAATGTATTCTTAGCTTAAAACACTCTAGGGTTATGAGTGACAAGAATGTAGAATGGACTGGGCAGATAACTGCTGAGCAGTGGCCATGTAGGTTAGTTTTACATATGGATTTTTTCCCCGACATAACTTTGCAAGGTTTTGCTTTGAAACAGACAGTTCAAACCCACAATGTCCAGACAATTGGAGGCAATACTGTGTGCATGCAACACACAGGGATTCCCTTTGCTGCACTGCAATCCTGTGCAAAATGTGGTCCCCATCACTACTTCAGCCACGTGCACTGCACGTGAACATTCTGCTTGCACATCATCCATCCGACTCCATGTGTTGTTGAGCTGATGTGGCTGTGCAGTGATGAACATACAGAAAATGAGATGAATGCATGACTGAAATTCAATCACTGAATCAATATTAGTATCACTGAAATTAAATGGGCTGTAGCAATCATCACAGATACTCTCCTAGCATGGGTTTCAGCAAAGCTGGCAATATGAAATAGTTTTCAGAGTGTCTGATGTCAAATCTGAGGCAAGAATCTCAAGCGGTAACTGAAGAGAGTTTGCTCTGCTAAGTCAGAAGCCATGAAAGTGTCTTGTGGGCAGCACAGCACCTGCTGAATACAGATACTGCTCTCTCATTGGCAAAAACACATACTTTCCCCTTGGGGATCTTGAATCCAATTCCCTTGAAAGTTCACAGCAGTTTAACTGCAGAAGGCAGACAAGAAACTGAAAGGACTGACTGAAAAGAAAGGTATGATCCTGGGCATCTACTTCCAGAGCATGTTGTGGCAACCTCTGATAACCCAAGTGCTGGGTTTCCACACAGCACAAATGGTAACAAGCTGCAATATTTCCAGTGATCTTGCCTAATTACAAGAACATGTTGCGATGTCTTTGGGTAAGAAAAGCTGCACACCTCTTTATGGGGATGTTACTTGCCATGCAGAGGGTAAAGTTTGCACTAGTTACATTGCCTTCTGCTTGGAATAACCAGATAGGCCAGTTTAGTTCATAGTCCTTGGCTGTGTCAGCAAAGTAGTCAGGGTTTGTCTCCATTAACTGCTCATCTATCTGCTCTACCTCTCCTCAACCCCTGCTCAACATTATCATTAGTCCTACATATTTTGCTCCACCTCTTCTCTGCCAGCTACTTCCTTGTAGAACTGGCACAGCTCCAGGATGGTTTGTAATTCACAACATGGAGCTCTACTGGTTCAACAAGAGGGACAGCTTGCTTTGCCCTAGATTGGGAGGGCAGCAGAAGTGGGCAGGAGGTTATGGTGGCAACAGGAAGCAGTGGAACCTAAAAGAGAACAACAGCATCCTGAGGTCATCTCACAGTGGGAAAAGGAGGTATCTGGGATACCGAGAGTCAGGCTAGCTCCTGAGAAGAAAGTAAACATGGCTGCTCCAAACTGAGACAGGGAGCTTTTAGACCCTTCTCATCTATCACAAGGTCAAAAAGATAGCCAAAAGATAGGTTTGCTCAATATATGTCAAATTTTTTTGTTTCTGCTCAATGCGAGGGTGAATGTGGGAATGATGGAAACGCCATAGTACTCTGTGGGCTGGGGAGTGCTGGCATTAATACGACATCCTTCTTCAACCAATTCTTCTTGTAGGACTTCATTACGGAATTGCTTAGTCGATTGAGAGGTCTCCGAAGAGTCACCAATCCTCAGAAGAAATGACCTTGCTCACATGGAAAACCCAGCTCTGGTTACAAGGAAACTTATATCTTCCTGACAAAATCCAGGATCAGCAACAGAACTTCTGAATATATTTAGGACTTATTATTATTGAGAAACATCACCAAGTTTGTGAACTTTGTACCAGTGGTTTGAAGTCTCCACTCCTTCCAGATCTACACACACAGCAGGGAGCTAGATTGTACATTTTCTTGATTCTTAAAGAGTGTGTTAACCTGAGGAACAGGACAAGACGTCCTTCCTTTAGATTCTTCTAGGAATTTCCATGCTGGCCAAGGAGCACTGAATGCAATTCTCAGGAGCTCATCAAGACTTCTTTTTTTTTTTTTTTTTTTTTTTTGTCCACTGCAAGGAAAACAAGGCACTGGTTATCACTCATTCATCAACATGGAAAATCAGCCACTGTTAAGCTGCACCTCATTTCAGTCTGGCTTGAACCCAACTGTGATCTCCTGGCTGTTACTGCTGTACCTGACTCTACAGCATTGCACATACTTTGCAAGTCTTAATAAGCCTCTGTTTTTTATGAAGGTTGGACAGAAAATATACACTAGTTTGGGTGCACCTGGTCTACTTAAGGGGAAGGGTGTGAAACAGCTGCTAAGGCTAATGGCTAATTTTTTTCCTTTTTGTGGAATTTAAGACTTAAAACTTAGAAGCCTTTTCTAAAGGAACAAGGTCTGGGAATGATTTTTCTCCTAGTTTAAAAAGATGTTGGAAAAATACTTATTTTATATTAAAACAGAGAAAACCACCCATGCACTGCTTGATTTTGCTCTCTCTTAAGATTCTAAAGAAAAACTGAAGTAATAAAATACCTGCTCCCAACTTCCCTTCAGGGAGCATCTCGGAGTGAGTCTTTTGCAGACAGGTAGGTCTCAAAAATGAGCAGTGAAGTAGGACACAGTACTTGCTGCACAAATTCTTCTGGCTACAACTAATATTTGCCTGGAAAAATACAGAGGAAACTACATCCAGCCTCTCAGCAAGTCAGTAACTTGACACATGTGACTAGGAAATAAGACAGCAAATGGAGGCTGATTGCTTAGGCAGAGCGCTCTCACATTATGCCCTGTTCCTATGTTGATACCTGCCAGGCAAACACAAGAGATGAGTCTGAGTCACATCCAGAGGAGCTCCTACAGTGCAGAACATTCAAGGCCAGCTTTTGAGTACACCTTTTGTCTGTTTGGTGAGCCAGGGGCAGAAGGGACCAACTATGGAACCAG
Source organism: Vidua macroura (assembly GCF_024509145.1). Lineage (NCBI taxonomy): Eukaryota > Metazoa > Chordata > Aves > Passeriformes > Viduidae > Vidua > Vidua macroura. The sequence goes on from NC_071576.1 coordinate 38,112,190, forward strand.
AGGGACATGCAGGTTAGCTAACAAAGACAAACAAGGATTCTTGGGCTGGACTGGTAATATCTTCAATGCATTAGTCTTTCCATCTTTATCAGTAGCAGAGTGATGACTGTTATCTTGTTCTTCCCTCCTATTTTCCAGCTGTCAGTGAACAAACTAGGTTGTGTCCTCTGAGAGGACAAAATCCAAGCTGCAGTAACAACTTTGATGTAAGGGCCTGCTTCCTTTTACATGCTTTTCTTGTATCTGACTGGAAGCTGGCAAGCCACGGACCCATGTCTTGTTCTAAGGCTGCTCCAAGATGTTCTAAGCATCACCCATGTCTTGTTCTAAGACTGCTCCAAAATGTTCTAAGCCTCACCCACTAGGCTGGAGAAATGGTCTTTCTTCATCAGGTCCGATATATATCTTTGGTAGCCCTGGGATCATGCCAATTTTGGCTTAATAAGGGGCTAGTGGGACATGCCTACCCTCATGAAATCTCAACTTAATCAATAAAATAACAACAAAAACTTAAATCCAGACCTGCAATGGTGGCAGATCTGGCTTATGGATGACACCTGCTAAGACTTGTAACACACCCCTTGAGATAGGAGAGTAGCATATTGACAAAAAGCTCTGAGCACTGGTAAAAAAAGACTAGGATCAAACAGAAGTTCAGGTGGAAGAGCTAGGTGGACAGGACATGAGGATAGTGTCCTAAACTAGAGATGCAATTAGCTACAGTACAGCAGTATAGGAGTTCAGATTACTTACATACCCCACTAACAGGCTTTGTTTTATTCTGCTGAGCTGCAACAGCACAAAGACATGACATGCCTCTCCTCTGGCCCAAGAGAAATAGTTTCTTCCCCCTGGGAATTGTTCTGTATTTCCTCAATATGGAGTGATGCAAAAAGAATTTTTGTCTGTGCTTTAAGGTATTGTTAGAATCAAAGACAAAACAGGTTCTGAAAACTCTGGTTGACCAAAGTTGTCTTCATGTTTATTCTGCAAGTAGCAGGAAAGGAGTAAGGTGCAGATCCTATCATGTGCACTTGGTTCTGATACATAAGGAATTCTGATACATAATGATACCTGAGAGCACTTGACCTGAGCACACTGAGATCAGGGGAGCAAGGCAACATGTGGCCAGTGGTAGATGGTTTCTCAGCTCACTGGTGCAAAAGAAGAAGCAACATAATGCAGAGTAACTTCTTTTTTGTTTCATTCTTAAGCACTAGTAAATCACACTTGGCTTGATTTACGTTTTAGCTGCTCTCACACTAGACCACAAGGATAGATTAAAATCAGTGCTTGAAAATTTTTTTTACAAACATCTTCCAGTTAACTTTGCTGTTTCTCAGCACCACCACTAGCATAAGTATGTAGATGTAGATACTATCTAAGAATGTTGCTTGAAAGGAACTTTGCCCTCTTGATTATACCAAGATAACCCAATATATGAAAGTTCTAATGTATGAGCTTTTCTAATTTGAATTCTTGTTGGAGTGGAGCCCACATTTGATAATTCACATACAAAACATTTTGAGAGGGAAAGAAAATCCCTCATGACTTGCTACAAAGACAAGAGCAAACAAGTTGAATCTCTTTCTGGAAGATGCCAAGCTGTCTTCTGTCATTGAACACCAATGACTGAAGTTGATCTAGCCTGTCAAAAAAAAAAAAATCTTTGTTTACCAGCACCTTTTCAAAGACAAGGATAGGGAGTAAGAAACACAGCTAACAGTGCACTGCCCACTTAAAGGTCATGCAGCATTCCTCTTTCACAACACAGATTCAGCTAGGTGTGCTTCCTGCAGACAGCCCATCTGGATACCCCCCTGCCCCTCCTAAATGGAGTTCATTGAGGCAACAGCTACAGTGGGAATGGCTTTTCAGGGGAAAGTGATTGGGCTACTACTAAAATGCCCCATTACATGCAGAAAGTGCAGCAGCCACAAAAATGTCCATTAGTGGTGCAGGGAAAGCAGTAGCTTGCATATGTATGACTTGAAGAGAGTCTTCCATGTATGACTAAGTTCTATTTCAGGTAATGGGTTGGGTACATTACTGGATTCCTTGGGATGGCCCCACAGAAACCAATCTGGGAATCTAAATAAACTGCTTCCGGCTGCAACCTGCTCCATTTCTACTGATGTGAACAGGGCAGGGCTTACAAGACAGAGGCTGCCTAACTGCAAGGGAGCTCAAAGTTTTGTTGTGGCTGATGAAGCATTCAAAAATGTTGCAAGTATCATACCAACTCAAACTAAGATATTGAAAAAAACAGCTGCTGTAAATCAAGAAACAAAATTACTACTATCTGCTTGGAGAAGACACAGGCTGAAGCTCAAAGCAGTGGATCAATTTAAGAGAGAAATAAGAATAGATAGTTGCACCTTCCCCTGTATATGTAAAACATGAAGGCTTTAACCTCAGATAGAACTGGGCTGTCTTACTATCAGACTAAATATCCATGTCAAATAGCAATGAAAAAGTGTCACTCCTATGATAACATAAACAAAGAACACCATTTTGCTTTGATTTTTAAGACTGCAAGCTCCTCAGGACTTATTTAAATAACTTACTTAAATTCTGTGTATCACAGGGTTAATTGTGAGCTCTTGCATCAGAACAACTCAAGTAGTTTTCTCATCTACCTGTCTCAAGGAGACAGGCACTGGTGAAGCAAGGGCTGCCAGGAGAAAGAAGATCCTCCACAGAAGTCAGGTTTTGCCACCCCTACCAAAGAAAAGGTTTTGATGGCACTGCTGGATACACTTGCCATTTTTAGTGTGTTAACCTAAAGTATTACTATTCTACATTGTTTGAATCAGGTTTTTGTTGAAGAGTCTGATCCAGCAACACATTAGCAGAAATCCACCTTCAACAGTGGTTTAATTCATTTGCTGTCCTCTGACCAGGGGTGTAGGTAAACACTGTTTCATCACTTCACCTCGGAGGCACTGACCTTAAGCATGGGGGCAAGGCAGACAGCTGGGAGTGGCAGGGTCAAACCAGACAGGCAAGATTCATTGGAAATTCCCTGTCAAGGGCAAATCCTTTATTTTGTTGCAATTGGAATTTGTCAGCCTTAGAGAGCTCTGCCAGAAGTCACATTATTTGGAAAGAACTCATCCTGGTGGAATAATAGAGCACGTTTACAGCCAATTTACTTGGGTATTTGAAACAATTCCGGGTGTTCTGGGCACTGGGAAGTGCCACTTGCATCTGGATTGTCTCCCAGGAGGGATGTGGGCATATGCAACTGAGCTTCTCTCATAACCAGATGAAGAGCATCACAGAGGTAACATCTTTATTCTACCAGAGGATCAAATAATAAACAAAGTCAAATCCTGCTTTCAGACTAATACACAACTCTTTCAGACTAACATGTTGCTCTTACAGATGACATGACCTTGGCACAGCCACTGCAGGCCACGACACTGTATCAGTATCAGATTACCTATTCAAAGGATCCTTCCTTTCATGTCAGTGAGCAACACTGCCCTGTATCTTTTCCAGACATGCCACAGAAACATTTTTGATGACTTCACTATTCTTCATTTCTTTCCCTAAGCCACTTGATACTAGGACTAACATACCATTATAAGAAAGCAACACGTTGTTAAGGACTATCAGGCATTTTCAGGAGAGACTTTAACCACAGGCCTCTGTAAATAACTTTTATTATGCTTTGCAAGTTCCCATCACACACGTGATCACAATGCAGACATTTTTCTTGGTGCAAAGCACTTTACTGCCCGTTGAACCAGTGTATAAGGTGTTAGTAAAAGCAGGAAGTTATTTATCAGCCAGTCAATGCTGCCTTAAACACACATCTTTCCTGCTACATTGTTTTACCATCTGTATTTATGGACTTGTATCCACCTCCTCATATCAAGTCCTCATTTATCCCCAAGCATGCACAGCGAACCCTGCACTTCTCAGGTGTATTTGTGAAGACCAAGTCACACACCCTCCAAGCCTCTCTCAAATTACAGCACATCCTTTAACTGTCCAAAACATCATCCGTTTTGGCTGCAAATCCACTTAGATTCTTCCCATCTGGCCGGCTCCTCTGTTTTCCCATTCTTCAGCTCCTTTTCTGCCTATAAGTGTGATCACTTCTGTTTGCAAGGAAGATGATAGCGGGAGGTGTGGTGGTCCTTCAGGTCAAACTCCTCATGGCCTTCCCTAAGAAGCAAATACAAAGTGCACTCAGAAGTAAATACCCAGGCCAGGAACTCACCCTTAGACACTGCACAAGATATCTCCCAGCAGCCCTTAACTAGAAACTTATCCCAAGGGTTGGCTGTGAGGACATGACTGGCAGCCATGTGGACTAACTACTTAAGATATTTGCTTGCAACAGAAATTTCTGAGGTGCATTATGGGAAAGTTCATCCTTGTCAGCTGGATTTGAAAATGACAGCAGGTCCTTCTGTTTCTTTCCCTCTTGAAGAGATTCATGTAATTCATGGCTCATTTTCATCACTGTGTCTGTGATTCCAGGGACATTAGCAACTGTGACAACAGAGAAAATGACAGTCTCCTCGAGAAAACTCTGGAAAATTACTGAAAATTATGTAGTGTATTGGCAGCTGTCTTAACCATGCTCAGGAGCAGGCAGTGTAGAGTAAGACACAAGCCTACATCTGCAGTGTGTGGATGATACACTCACCTGCCAGACTGTTAAATCTGCTGTTACTGATGTTTGCTGTCCGATACTTTTGTTCATATGCTTTGTTTTTAATAATCTAACACTGTCAGTCATATGTTTTCTGAACATTTTCATATGGATTTCCCCCACCGCATTTGCATTTCCCTACAAATACATATGCAGGAAATGAGAGAATATGCACAAAAAGCATCTCTTATTATCCCAACCACATTTTGAGCAACCTGCTGTCACTGATCTGAGAACCCAGCCAACTACCCAATACTTCTGAGGCACGAAAAAAGAAAAGTCACGCAACCTGTTAGAAATTACTTTGTATTCAAATGAATTAACCCTCCAAATCTGAGACATGAAAATTTTGTCAAAAATCAATCTACACATGTTTAAGAACAAAGACTACAGCTGCTGCATGGCCTGACTGGTGAAAAAAGGCTCACACGTACATATTTCAATGAAGAATTTTTTAATATGGTTTAGGATTGCAAAGTCTCAACCTAAGAAAACCCTCAGGAATTCATACTATCTGATCTCCCCCTTTAAGGGAATCCAGCCTAGGTCATCCATCAATGGCATTAACAAGCCATAGGAGTCACAGAACAATGGTCTCATTTATCCCATCCCACGTAATGCAGCATATCAGCTGCTCCAGAGAACACTCAGACAATGTGCCCAAACATGCACTGAAGCATTTCTGCCTAGGACCAGTTTAGTCCCTGAAGCCTGAGACAAATACTGATCTCACAAAGTATTTCTCTAACAACTAGCATTCAGCTCAAATCTGGATTCCTCAGATCTTGCCTCCTACTGCCTGTTTTTCTGTTTAATAAGAAAAACATACAAAGGGGGCCAAGCTTACCTTTGACTCACCTCTCAGACCCAGAGGAATTGCAAGACTCACCAAAAACAGCGCTGACAGTAGAGGTCCCCGTCACAGCCATGGCAGCGCAAAGTGGCATCTTCATTGCAGATGCAGCACCAGGGTAACTCATCCTCATCGCTATCATCTGCCCTTGCAAGAGCTGTGGTGGCTGGAGTGTGGCTCTAATTCACAAAGAAAACAAGAGACAGAGAGTTCAAACCCCAGCACAGACAATAAAGGACCTTAACTGTAACGCATGATGGCCACAGTGACCTGTTCCATAGTCCACAGTTTCCTCTCTGTTGATCCTAAGTCTGTGAGATGAACTTGCCCAGAGTGCAGGGACAGGCTACATATGCATCTAGTTGTTAAATAAAAACCCAAGGTACTTTATAGAATTTGGGTTTAAATCTATGTTGCTTGGAATGCAAACAGGTATTCAGCCTCATTTATTGTCTACATTGATGTACACCCACATTGTGTGTGCTGTGTTAAGGGGATAAAGCTCAGATATTCTGGCAGGCACCACAACGATATCATGTGACAGACAATTCCTGCTGCAGAAGCAAGAGATCAAACAGTTTTGCTGAAAGGGGCTATGTGGGAAGGGAAAGGAATGTGGAGGTGGGGACATTGTTTTCTCCCTGTTGTGGGAAGAAAACTGTGGGACAAAGGAAGTGCTTTGCCAAAAGGTCCCTACTATTCATTCATACCTGAGGCTAGGACAAAAAGATCTTCTGAAATCATAATCTAAATATATCCATACAGCCAACTATGGCCTCCTTCTCCCTTACAGAGAACTCTTGTGGAACTGAAAACACACTGAGACATAGTGCCCGGACACTGGGAAAGGCAGCTTCCTGACACAATCTTTTCCTAGCACTATCTTTTGCATCAGTAATCCCAGAAATGCAAGGTGTCATACCTGAGATGGATATTTTTGATAATGTTTACAATTATATAATTTCTTCCACTAGGAGCAGGCCTGACAGGTGCCTGTGAGTCACAGGTGCATTTAATTCTTGTAATATACATTAGAGATTATGTATATATTTCCATGGTAGGCCAGAATCCACTCTGAGCATAGGGTATCCTGCTACTAATTCCTTCCTCTGACATTATATGAGAACACGACCAGTAGAATACTATCTAGAGGTTCTATTCTGCACATGCTGAAAGTACTGGTAAACCTCCCATTTATTCTGCTTCAGATTCTACGGTACTAGATCATGGCCTGCTGATCAACAAGGCCTGCCCTAGCATGGCCTTGTTGATTTATTATACATATATATATATAATTCTCTAATATCCATACTGAGAGGTGTCTACCAACTTCTCTTGGTTTACATGACTCTGTAACATTCAAGACAAAGCCAGCCTGAAAGGAATTGTATTCCAGGGAACAATTCCTTTTATAAGTACAAGGATGATTCACAGCTGAGCTCAGAGCTGGTCAGCCTTGCAGAAGCTGCTTGGCTTGTTAGCTCTGGAGAAACAGGTTGGTTAATTTTTTTTTCTGCATCAAGCCTAGGATACAACAAACTTTTGCTGCAGAACTGTACTCTCCTGACACCCTGGAACATTCCAGGCAACAGCTCAAGAGATCCTGGTAATTTCACTGACCTTTTGCTTTGCTGGCTTACACAGGTTCTGTTGTGAGGGTCCTGCTTGGGTGGTCTGATCTGGGGGAATGTTGAATCCACTTGCTTCATCCAGGGCTGCTTCCTCTGTGAGCTGGTAACAACACAAAGCAAGAAGTCTCTTGTTTCAAACACAGCTGTGAGCCTCATTCTAGGCCCTACACCTCCTGCACTTGATGCTGTCATGCAGTAACAGGAGATGACAAGTCTGAATGCAGCTGGTGTTACCCAGACAGATGTAAGCTCGCTCTGCACTCGGAACACTGTGTGTCCATTGTGGACAGTCTACAGCAGCAGGGGCCTGCAGCTCACACACTGCTTTGCAGTGCAGCTAGCAGGCCCTCAGCATCATGCTAATCATACATATCTTACATATCAGACAAACTTAAGCTCAGGTCTGCCTGCAAGACAATTCAGAGACATTTTGAGGAGAAATGTAGGCATAAGCTGAGCTACTCAGCACACATCTCATCATCCATGTTCTAAGTGGCTGGAGGAAAATGCAGAACAAGAGAGGAAGTACCAGCAAAGTGTGGTTATACAGGAGACACATGCAGACCACAAGAGACACTAAGCACGAATGAGAAAGACAATGTGACAGACTAGAAGTATTGTTTTCAATTGCCTGTCAAATAGTTGAATGGCCCATGGGAGCTATTATTGGAAAAGCACTAGGAAAGTAAGGAAGGAAACTCTTCTCAGGAACAGAAACACAACCTTTGTACGCTCACCAGGTAACACACGCACAAGGCATAACCAAGAAGAAGAAAAACAAGGCCACAGCTGCCACTTCTGACCTGTTTCAGCACTCTGCGAATGGCCTCCTCCTCAGCCACTTCCTCATCACTGTCAGGGAGCTTATAGGTTTCCAGTGTAACTGTGGGAGTAGGAAATGTGAGAATGTAACTCACACCTGCCTCAAGCCTTGTGCACAGTAATGTACCAGAGACAATTCTTTGTGGTGTGAGCTGGCTGTGGCATTCTGGCTCTGACCTTTTAAGGTGCAGGTTCCTCATAAAGGACGTTACTGTTTATTTTTAATACTTGGAAGAGAGATGGAAAAGATCCCCACCAAAACCAGAGTTTTGCTTTTAAAAGTTTTGTTAAGCTCACAGAGCATGCTAGAATTATCCCAAAGAAGGATGCAAGACAAAGCAGTCTGACCTTACAGCTCCAGTCTTTACCCTCAACTTAGATCTTTCATATTGATTTCATGACAAACCAACCTGTACCACTTTGCAGACAGAACCAAATCTCAGTCTGTTTCTTGCAGAACAGAAGAATTAAATGGATAAACACTAATAAAGAATTTACTCTGTCATAGCAGCTCTATTCCTCTCTTGGCACTGTATTCTCATCTGCTACCCACCTTTCTCTGGGTCCTCGCCTTTGAGTGCTGCCAGTCTCTTGGCAACCTGCAGGATCTTTTCCTGCCTAGTGTTCTCTTCCCACAGCTCAGCAGCAGCTTCTGCCAGAAGTTTATTCTTCTCTTCCTCTAGCTGTTTTAGGTCCAGATTTGCAGGGCAAACACAATCTTCAGTTCCCCGATTGAGATCATTCAAACTGTGGCTATTAACAGCTGCAGACAGACACACAGAACACACTGCTGACTCAGCAGCAATGTTCCTTGGGCACAGAAAACATGACAAAAAGTGCTATGAGAGCAGCTTGCTGCTCTCCATGAAACTGGATAATGAGAGGGAAAGGCATGCCAGTAGGATCTTCACTGTACATGAAGAGAAGAAAATGAGCTGATCTGGGGCCTACAGTGGGTTTACAGAGAAAACAATGCAGCCAGAAAGATAATGGTATGCCAGATTCTGATGCTGATGTTTTGTAACATTGCACAGGTGCATTAAGAGTAACAACAGCTCCTCCCCAGGGAGGAGTCACTTTAGAGAAACAGAGAATCTGAATAATACAACCCTGACAAGAAGGAACTATCTCCAAGCAAAGACACCGAGACCCAGCATGGAAAGATGACCCACCAAGAGATGGCTGCTCTTGATCACTGCAAGGGATTTTAAGGGGAAGATATGGACAAACTGTGACACTCAGCTCACCTGTAAGTTACATAGCGAGGCACAAACTCCCTTCTCAGCATAGCACATACATTATTAGACACAAACAGGTAATTAGAAGCCAAAACAGATACCTTGAGGCTGAACTTTTGGTCTGTAATGCTCATCAATGGCAACCTCCTCAGACAGCTGAGTTAACAGGTCATCTGTCTGCTGGACCAGACTTCGGGCGTCTGGGGCTTGGTGTACCTAAGAAACCAGGGGAGTGTGGGAAAAGGCAAATGAGAGAAAAGCGGCATACTCAATCAAAGAAGAATTTTGGCAACCAAGATCACTCTAGATGGGAGCAGTAACAAAGATACCTCCACTGACATTGAGAATCTCAGTTTACAGTTATGTGGTGTAAGATTTGTAAGGGCTTCATTTTCAGAGGTGCTCAATGTACACAGCTCTAAGAGCAGTCACCCAAACAAGGCAAAGGGGTGCTGAGTGTATAGAAATACATGCTGCTGGGTCCCAATTCCAGCTCCACCACCACCTTCAGTGTAAACAAAGTGCCATTCTCAACAGTGCCAGCCAGCAAGCCCCACAGAGACCTATGATAACAGCTGGACATACAGCTGAAAGAACCATAAGGAAATGGTATCCCAGGGGACAAGATCATTCCTATAGGCTTTCGAGGCGTATATCCAACAAATTCCTCTGCAAACTCAGACAAATCACGCTGGGCTTCCATTTCTGGAAAAATTAACAGGACTCTGCCCAGCTGATATGCAGTAACTAGAAGATGTAATTAGAAGATAGGCTGATAAGCCTCCAACACAAACAGCTCTGAAAAACTATAACCACTCATGTACATGAGTAAAAAACGTCAGCATCTATCATTAAAAATAAACACACAAACTACATCTAGCATAAAGGAACAGACTGCATTCAAATTGAAGCAGTGAACAAGTAAAGGCTGGTGATTTGCTTCTGGAGCAATGACACAATCAGGAAACAGAGATTTCTAAAGAAAACTACCTGGACACAAAAAAGCTGAAGAAGGAAGAATATGGCATGCTGTGACACCAGTTACTGTGTCAGCTCAGAATAAATTGCTGACTAAAGAGCTGAGGGAGCTTACAGGTCTGGGAGCTTGGGAAGGAGGATCTCTACCCTGCAGGACAGCCAACCGGTCCTCCATTTCTTGTGTGGATGGAACAGGTCCTCGGCCATCCTCCTTCAGGGCTGCCAGCCTAGCTTCGATCTCAGCCTGAGTAGGGATCGACTCTGCAATTCACAATAACCCAAGGGAGGAGATTATTCTGGTATTGAAAATTAAAAGCTACATGTTTTTTTCCTTAAAATTGTATTTCATTCTGGAATCAGACTTTGAACACTTGAGCAAAAACCTCATCCAGCCCTGACGAGAATGAAGGGTCATACTGCAGTGACTCAGAGACTACCCTGATGCTAACTGCTATCCCTTTCTTCCAAGTCCTTGCCTTCTTCATAGTTTATCTCCTAGCCATAACACAAGTATTAGGGTGATGTCATCTGGAAATCAGCTGACTTGGGATTCTAGGGACAGGTAGAGAAATGAGTGTCATTTAGGCACTTCAGTTCCATTGGTCCCACATCTCCTAATGTAATCCCAGACTTATCAGACTGAAACTCTCCCCTGCCACTAACGGACGAGGGGCAATGGCTGCAAGTTGTTCCAGGGGGGGTTTAGATTGGATATTAGGAAAAACTGCTTCACAGAAAGGCTTGTCAAGCACTGGAAAAGTGCCCAGGGAAGTGGCTGAGTTACCATCCTTGGAGGTATTCAGAAGATGTGTAGATGTGGCACTTTGGGATATGGTTTAGTGGTGGACTTGGCAGTGCTGGGTTAACGGTTGAACTCGATGATTCTATGATAACCAGGTAACCACTCTGAAGAGTGTTCTTTTCCTTTTAGAGACCACATGTAACATTTAAAATAGTTTATTCTCATGTAAGCACCTCAAAGCAGTCCCAGAACCTGACAGTTGTGGACTGGGATGAAAATCCTTTCCTTCTTTGTGAGACAAGGATGGTCAGAACATAGTCCCACAGAGACTGGAATGCTGCTGCCCAAGACAATGACTCACAGGAAACCTTCTTCAAAATAGTTTGGCCAAAGACTTTCATTTCATTCTATTCCAAGTGGGTTTGACACAGGTTTTTACCCCAAAAATGGAAAATGAGGAAGTGATTTTACAGGTAAGACACTGCTCCAAAACTGAGAAACCCCAAGAACCGAAATGAAACTGGAACATTGGTCTAAAATCATTGTAGAAGTTGACTATTGTGGCAGCAGACCTTGGATGCTCTGTCCTATTTAAAGCCTTCATCCCCTGAATATCACAGCCACTTAAAGCCCAGCACTTCCCTCTCCCTCCAGGATCCTAGTTTCCCAAATAGCAGTGTTCCCACCCAAGGTATTTATGGTGTTCTCTGAAACTCACTTGGTTTCCTTTCCTCCCTGAGCCTCTCCAGTCTCTCTGCAATAGCTCTATCCTCTTTTGAGAGCCCCTGGTATCTGCAGCCTGATCGACCTGGGGGTTTTGCAGCTGCCTTGTGTTGGTCTTTCAGCTGGTTTTGTTTAGCCTCAAAAGCTGCTACACGCCTGTGACAAGGATGGAAATAATACATGTCAATTGAGAACAGGGATTTTAATCTGGAGATAAGAAAACATCCTCTGTGAACCCAACAGGCTATCTGAAGAATGCCAGTGCAGAACAGAAATGAAATCACTCTCTCCAATATCAGCACAATAAAGTACTCCTAAGAGTAAGGAAAACCTTAGCTCACAAGAACAACACATCTGGCAGCACTTCCCAGCAGACAAGGGACATTTCACCACAAGGTTCCTGTTTCCAAGCCAACTCTGATCAGCCACAGATAACTGCAGGCTGTTCAGTAGTCTATTCAAAAGAGCATACCCCCCACCACTCCAAACAAACTAACAACCCAAACAGCAAAACAAAAGCTCCATCCTTAATCTAACTCTGAACAAGCAAATACCCATACCACAAGCCCCACTTTTGTTAGTATCCATAGGGGAAGAGGAGGCCCTAAAAGGCTTGTCTGCAGTAGAAAGAACAGCTTGGCAAGTGCAACTCACTTTTTGTAGTTTTCTGGTGGTGACCATTTTGCTGAACTGCTTTGAGATCCTTCTCTGAAAGACAAAAATGATTTCTCTGAACTCAAGATACTGACAATACTTGACAATACTGACAATCATCTAGTCTCTCATCTCAAGTGGAATCAGTAGGTGTTTCTTGACCTCTTGGTACAGCCCCTTTCATAACCTCATTAATACTGAGAGGAATCAGCTTATGCAAGGGATTAAGACAATATAGCTGCCCAGGACAGCGGGAGCCTTCATCTCTGTCCTTCAGTCCAGTTGTTTTGCATCTGGACAGAATGTGACTTAATATGGTCACCAGTGATCCAAAGGAGGTGGGGCTGAAATACCCTTGCCTCCCACAGCCTGCACCTCCCAGTTCAGAGCAGGTAGAGAGTACTTAGGTAAGACTCCCAGTGTAATTAGCTTCCATGCAGCAGGACACTCTGGAAGGAGCTGGGGCATGCAACAAACACAGAATTATATAACATACAAGTAAAACAAAGTGTTACAGAAGTTATTATATAACATCTTACAAAACACTTGAACACTACACACCTAAAACATGTCTAACTCTTCTACTTTGCTGTGTTCAGGCTGAGGGACTAAACTAGACACTTATGTAAGTTAGTTAGCATATTTTATTCATTCTTAGAAATCACAGCTAAGGCCCATATAGTAATGACTGAATGCAACATTGCTGGAATGCTTTCCCAAGTTCTAAGGCTTCAATTCTGAAAGTCATTTGCACGAAGAACAACAACACATGCAGCTTACAAAACTGCATGCAGCCTGTGTGTATTACCTGCAGGACAGGATGCCATCCAGAGGGACCTGGACAAGCTCAAAAAGTGCGCCCTTGGGAATCTCATGAGGTTAAACGAGACAAAGTGCAAGGTGCTGCACTTGGGTTAGAGCAACTCCTGGTACCAACACAGGCTGGGGGATGAACAGATCAAGAGCAGCCCTGCCAAAAAGGACCTGGGAGTGCTGTGAATAGGAGGCTGGACATGACCCAGCAATGTGCGCTCACGGCCCAGAAAGCCAACTGTGTCCTGGGCTGTATCCAGAGCAGCATGGCCAGCAGAGCAAGAGAGGGGATTCTACCCATCTCTTCCTCTCTCATGGGACCCCACTAGCAGTGCTGCATTCAGCTCTGGGGTCCCCAGCTCAGGACAGACATGGACTTGTTGGAGTGTGTCCAGTGGAGGCCACCAAATTGATTAGAAGGATGAAACACATCTCCTACGAGGAAAGGCTGACAGAATTGGGATTATTCAGCCTGGAAAAGAAACAGCTCCAGGGTGACCTAACTGCAGCCTCCAGTACTGAAGGAAACTTCCAGGAAAGACGGAGAAGGACTTTTTAAGAAGAGCTTGTAGTGACAGTACACAGGGGAATGTTTAAAACTGAAAGAGCACAGGTTTAGATTAGATACTATTAAAAAATTCTTTACTTGGAAAGTGGTGAAACACTGGAATAGGCTCCCCAGAGAAGCTGTGGATGCCCCATCCCTGGAAGTGTCCAAGGTCAGGTGGGATGGAGCTCTTAGCAACCTGGTCTAATGGAAGGTGTCCCACCCACAGCACAGGGGATGGAAATAGATGATTTTTAAGGTTTCTTCCAACCCAGACTATTCTATGATTCTATAATCTACCTGCTATCCAGTCAGAGAAGATTGTTTTTCTGCTGTAGCTCTCTAGTGCTGATATTAAAATTATGAGACAAAAACACCCAGAGGAAACGTCAAGACAGCTGGCCCTGTTTTCTTAATGGCTTTGAAGTTGTGAAGGGAAATCAGAACATTTCAAAACTGAAAAGACTGAATACTGTCCTTCACTGTTTTCAGCAGCCCATGAAGATGAAGACCTTCACTAATGAGGCTCTTCTCCTTTAGACACCTGCAGAGCCAGAAAATACCCCCTTGCTGGTGAAAATTCCTTGCTATAGGAGAAAAGTGAGGAAAAGGAACAAGAGAAATGCAAGAGAAAAAGGAGGACACAGATGAATTGAATTGGTTGACAGAGGAATTCTGGTATACACCTGTGTTCTTGTGTTGCTTGTTCAAGTGTATAATCCTGCTGCTACTGAATTACATGTTTTGGTTTTCAACAGGAAGTCTACTGGTTATGTTTGCAAATAATTTTTAAAGTTTCATTTTAAAAGCAAAAATTTTATAGATTTTAGGTTACAAAACTTTATGTCTTCAGGCCACAAATAGCAGAGATCCCTCAACAAGAAGGATTTATGTCATTGTTTGCCCACAGAATTAATAACACTTTGAACATCTTATCATCAGGCTACTCAACTATACACATCTGAGAAGACTGAGAACTGTTAAAGCAGTGTAGATTTCTGGGCAAAAACACACTGTGGCTCAATCTCAGCCCATCTAGTTAAACTGACCACAGGAATTCAGTGTCCATCCATGAAGATTAAAACGGATGCTTTCAAACTACTTTGTCAACCACAGAGAACAGGAACAAATCCTGCTTCCTATTTTAGGACTGCACAGCTCATATAACAACAAGTTCAGAGATGTCCTGTCTTGAAATTCTGGGGTACAGGCAGCATCCATGCACATATGGAAAGCAGAGCTCTCCTGTAGAAATCTGCAACAACACATGGAATGCAAACTGAAGGAAAAAAGCAGCAAACTGTCTTTGGGTGAAGAAACACTCCTGTCTTACCCAGTTAGTTTTCCATAGCACTGCTTGCACACCTTCTGCTGAGTGTTCCCACAGCGGGGAACAACAGCACTGAAGCTCCGGCAGCCCGAGCAGAAGGAGCGTCCGCAGCTCTTGCAGCCACACTGCAGAGACAGGAGAGAGGGGCACGACAGGGCTTCACCACCTCGCCACCACACTGGTGCCCGTGCCGAGGCACACACAAAATAATGCTGGGCTTATGCTGATTTTTTTTGTGATAGAACTGTTTCACCAGCTGCTGCTGAAGATATGGAGACTCAAGAACCTTGGAGCACCAGCAGATAACTCCTGCTGGGAGCAGAGTCACCACTTCACCCCATAGTATAGCGAAGTGTATGTGTGTGTGAATTGTCTGAGATCATGACAGAATCCTTGATTCAATGACTTTTTGGTTTTTTGGTCAGTAATTTCTCATATTTGAAGACATATTGGAATTAGGCACCACGAGAGCTCAGTAAGCCAGGGCAACAACGCCAGGACGCTGGCCGGGAAGCGTGTCTCGGCGCCAGGCGAAGCAGTTCCCGGTTCCCTTCTCAGAGCCTCGCACGGCGTGGGAGGCACCCGCGGGACCGGCCCGTTCCTGACCCCCCGCAGCCGGACTTGCCTCTTTCTTGAAGACGGAGAACTTGGACGCACACCCATAGCACCGGCTATCCATGGCGCTACCGCCCCAGCCCGCCCTCAGGCACGGCGCTGCACCCCCGCTATCCCGAGCTCCATGGTCTCTCCGGTGCTGTGGCTGCCTCAGGCCCCAAGGATCGGCGGCGAGCGGGACTGTCACAAGCCGGGAGCCGGGGACACCACCCTCCCGTCCCCTCAACACAGAGCTGCTGGCGACGCACGGCCCTACGGGAGTTGTAGTCCCTTGCGTCTCCCTTCCCGCCTTCAGACGCCAGGCGGCTCTCCGCAAATAAACTACACTACCCAGAGCTCCACACGATCCCAGTGCCTGGCCGGCTCGGCTACCATCGCCGCGCGATGCATTGTGGTACATGCAGTCGGGTGCCCCTGCCCACCCCCGCCGGAGGCGCCATGGCCCAGGGCATTCGCTGTTCTTGGGTGTTAATAAAACAAGCACGTGTGTTCTCTAAGGGTGAGAGTGTTGCGTTCAAGCTACTCTGGTTGTTGTTGTTGTTGTTGTCGTTATTGTCATTGTCGTCCTAAACCTGTGGTGAGATCCTGGCTCAGAATAGCAAGAATCAGCTGAACTGCAAAATTCCATTTATCGCCAGCCCATCCTTCTGCCAGTGTTCATCTGCCTGCCCTCAGGAGTTAAATGTCCTGCAGTGTTTGCAGAAAGAGTCACGGAGTGCAAATGAGTCATCCTGTTAACCGCGTGGGTTTGCAGGTACATTGTGCATTCTTTCCAGTTTAATATATAACCCCACGTTGTAAAGATCTACACAATTAAATTAGGAAATGGACTGATTTATTCAAGGAAGTAAAACTCATTAATATCGGAATAAAGCTAAATTTAAAGGGAAAAAATAGAAGGTTCTCTCTCAATCTTTCAATTTTTGCATTCGTTTGCTTGTTGGGGTTTTTGTTTGGTTAGGTTTTTTAATGGTAAAAAACACCAGAAAGACAAGTGGAAGCTAAACTTCGTACCTGTCCAGCAATTGTGTTAGAGACCACCCGAACATTCCAGGTATTGTAGACATAACACAGGGAATCGAGACAAATATAAACTCAAATAAAAGGCTTCATTGTCTTTGCTATTGAGCTGCTCAGTGGGAAAACAGGAACAGGAGACTTCAATCTTGATGTTACAGTGCGACCTAGCGATTGACAGGTGGAATTTGGAGTGCAGCTCTTGAAGAGAAACCCAAGCAGCAACCCAAGGGATCCTTGCCATCCCTGGAGCAGCGGCAGCAGAGGTGCGCGGGGTACCCGCCAGGGGAACGGAGCCTCCCTGCCCAGAAAGGCCTCGGCTGCGGCGCCGCATGGAGCGGAGCCGTGGCCAGGCCGGCACGGAGATGTCTCTCTCGCACCTGTCTGCAGAAGCAGCGCCACACGGCCCGCTCCCGCTCCCGCTCCCGCTCCCGCTCCCGCTCCCGCTCCCCGCCGGTGTCCGCCAGAGGGGGCCCGGCCCCCGCGGTTCTCCGGCTCCTGAGGCGAAGGCCATTTGGCAGCAGAGCAGCAGCTTTCCCTTAATTTCTGTTTTTTGACCGCGGATGTTTCCCATGGTAAAGCGAACTCGATTATAAAATCCTATGTGACGACTTAGCCTATAAGGTTTTCAAGTTCTGTTTGAAGTGCAGGAGAGATTAAATGGGCTTTGGATTGTGGGTCTTCTTGCCAAACTCAGTTTTGCACAGTAAGTTGTACATTCTCTGTCCTACATAGTTATATCTACTCTGCTCTGGGCAGCTCCCACCTGGAGTGCTGCATCCGGGTCTGGAGTCCTCAGCACAGAAAAGACAAGGACCTTGTCTTCTGGATGATGGAGCACATCCATAAG
The DNA here is from genome assembly GCF_024509145.1 of Vidua macroura. Taxonomy (NCBI): domain Eukaryota; kingdom Metazoa; phylum Chordata; class Aves; order Passeriformes; family Viduidae; genus Vidua; species Vidua macroura. Next base: position 38,129,672 of record NC_071576.1, read on the forward strand.
AGGGCCACAAAGACGATTAGGAAGCTGGAGCACCTATCCTATGAGGACATGCTGAGGGAGTCGGGTTGAGTTGAGTCAAGAGATGAGAGGGCTCTGGGGAGACCTTATTGCAGCCTTTCATACTTATAGGGGGCTTATATGAGATGGGAACAAGAATTTTAGCAGGGCCTGTTGTGATAGGACAAGGGACAATGGTTTTGAACTAAAGTAGGGCTGATTTAGACTAGCTATAAGGAAAAAAGTTTTTATGTGTGTGGGTGGTGAGACACTGCAACAGGTTGCCCAGAAAGGTGGTGGATGCCCCACCTCTGGAAACATTCAAAGTCAGGTTGGATGGGGCTCTGAGCAACTTGGTCTAGTTGAAGATGACTGCTTATTGCAGGGTTTTGGACTAGGTGACCTTTATGTGTGTCCCTTTCAACCCAAACTATTCTGTGATTCAATAACCGGGGTTGTAGTCATGCAAGCAAGTGTCATCTCAACCACAGTTATTTATTTATGCAAGGGAAATGTATTTTAAATTAAACACAAAAATAGACCTATGAGTAGTACATTTTTGTGTGCTTCTGTAATGCTTTAATCCAGGCTGTTTTTCTCCTGCAGCAATAATTGACAGATCCCTGTTCTGGTTCTTACAGACTACAAAAGCATAGCACTCAAAGGCTCTGATTTGCCTCCCAGGCAGGAACCAGGACAGTCTCAAAGCAGGTAAAAAATGAATACGTGGGCACAAACACTCTTACTTCTTCCACACACAGAGGCCTGTGGAAGTGAGTCTCTCTTTAAAATCATCTGGTATTTTATGCAATTAAGGTAATACTTGTTTGTGTCATGAGTTATGTACATCTGTTGGAATGTATATATTCCTCACTGCTAGATACCTCTGTATTTTATGGTTAAATCCTTACATTTTGGATTTCAATAGTGTGTTAAGTGAGTGCTGAACTTCAATATTAGAACTTCTGAAAATCCTTCTGTATGTGGTATATTGCTTTTGGAATATGCTGTTGCTTGTTTACCCACCAAGTGTGGGTAAACATCTAAAACATTGCACATCTGTAGAGCTCCACATCAGACCAAGGGAAGGGAATCTAAAGTAATATTCAAGTTACAAAGCTGTTCAGCACTGTCTGTTTAAAACAGGGACCTGTTCAACTTTGTTACATAATGAGAGTTGTCATGGGGTTGTTACTTTTGCACCTCCATCAAAGTCCTCAGATTCAAGGAGAAGAATTAGCATTTTTACAGTCTGAAGTTGAGCTTAAAAATAGAAGTAGAGTTTAATTTTCTGTCATGCTGATGAAATGGTTACATTCTCCAAAATTATGCCAATCTAAATCGTGAGCCAAATTAAATGAAGGAATGCTTTTTATAGCCAGAAGATTGGAGCTTGTAAGAAATACAAATATTTGTTGCCTGCTGTGCTTGCACTTTCCCACCATGATGCAAGAAAGCTCTAAACCCCGATGTCCACAACTTATCAATTATCATTCTTCACTGGGTGAAAATTAAGCAGCGCTTAAAAAGCAAAACATTATAGATCTTAAACCCCTCCCCCAGCTACTACAAAGTCATCATAATTAATTTTTTTTTGGTTGCACCAGGAAAGCAAATTGGCAATTTCTACATGTTCTTCTTCACAAAGATATAATTTCAGCAAAATCTTTTATTATTAATTATGTTTTTGCATCTCCCAGTTTGGCATTAGCATTTAATTCTGAATACATCAAGATAAAGTGTTAGGTGTTTACAGTGGTGATTTCTTTCTCCACTCCAGCCATCTCTTTAGAGGAGGAGGATTTCTCTCTACAGACAAGGTACTTCACACCTAAAATGCTCTTCAAAGAGAACATTCAATGGTCTTTGCATTAGGTCTTCAGGCCTCAATGCATTTTAAAAAACTATTTTGGTAACACCTTATGGACAATTTCAATACCTGACTCAGGCCACAGCAAAGTGACAACAGCAGGTGCTTCATTCCATTCCCTCTCCCTCGCTGCTTGTTTCTGCCACTCTTAACTTCAGTTTCTTTAGTTAAATCTGTTCCCTGACCTGGTTCATCTCACAGAGGAGTAGTGAAAATCTTTAAGGTGAGGTACTCTATGTCATATTGTTCTATGACACCACTTGTTCTGTGTCAAGTGGTCATTTCCAGGCTAAGTTCTGGTGCCTATATGAACTGTGTAAGTGATCTTGGCTTCAAAATGTAAATAAACGTGTCTGAAGATTTTTCTGTATGCATGCCGAAATGCACATTTAGGTTGGGTAATGGCATTTGACAGAATACAGGTTAAAGTTGCTGCATAGACATGTTCTGAATTTTTTATGGGCACAGTTTCTACCACTAGAAGTTCTTGAAAATCTGCTTACATAGTTTCAGCTCTGCTATTGTGTTTGGCCATGCAACACCAGCAATGAGAATACTACAACAAAAAGCATATGGTCTTAGACAGAAGCATCCCATGGGAAGGAACATTTCTGTCCTTGATTCACCATGGAAATTACACCACTGTAGATGTAAGACTACGAGGTCAAACTTCATGCTTGTTAAAGGTATCAGGCTATATATTTTTTTTTTCTGAAATTGATGGCATCTTCACTTTTACCTGTGGCTAGCTGGACTCTTACTCTCATTCTGTTTTTCAAACCCTGTCTGTATTATACTTACCTAGCAAATGTATAACTCATCACAAATCCAGGCAACTCCCACACTAAGTCACTGTGGAATTCAACCAGCACGAAGTTCCCAGTGGAAGTAAAGTCTGCAACCTTCTCTGTCCCACAATAAGGGCCAACTGCAGGTGACATAGGGCGGCTTCCATCATGTATGAGCAAGTAGTCATAGAGGCATCTGTCACTATATTCCAGCTCAAAGGACAACATTTTGAGAGATATCTGGAGAAAATACAACCAAAACACTTTGTTTCCAGGTTGCAGCCTTTTCTCTTACCCATTTTTTAACAACAACAAATACTCTAAACTCATTGTGTGCAGGCACCATTTTTTTATTCTGTGTGTGCACCACATCCTGATTCCATATGGCAATGCAAATTAGTAGCAAATTATTTACTTAATTCATCAGTATTTGGATTGGAAGGAGAAGCAAGAGACAAGATTGATCTTCTATGCTTCACATTCTTTCCTCTAGAGAAATATAAAAACAGCACCTGGGTGATGTTTCAATTTTCTAGTGGGAGCTCTTACCCAGGGATTATTTTGAACAAAGCCTTGAGGTACAGGCTAGATTCATGAGTTCACTTGTACATGTAAAAGTTTTCACTTGCTGAGCACCTCAAATACCAAGATCCAGCATAAATTCTTAAAATGATTTTTTACTGTGAGGATATCTGCTGAAAACATGACGTAACAGCTCTTATTCTTCAAGGGAAACAGAGGTTTCACCAGAGAACAGTGATGAAACCCACAAATTAGTTCATCTGTGCCTTACCTTGTATCCTACTGGAGAAGTGATGACCCAGAAACATGCTCGGTTTTTGGGGTATTTATTGGGGTAGTTTGGAGAGGTGATGACTCCCTTTGAATCTTTAAAAGTGGCTCCACAATTCACTGAAGAGTAAAGGAAAAAACCAGATATCTTATCAAGAGTGTTTTGTCAGTAGAAATGAGCTTGCTTACACCCTATTGTATTATTTCTTTAAACCAAGAAAAAATGTGCTACCATGAAAATCTACTGCTGAAGTACTTTATTTCTTCACTTAGTATTTGTATCAGCAGCTGTAGTGAAGGAACTAGAAATGTCTGATAAATATCTGATAAATAGTCTTTGGAGGACAGGGAACATCTGCATCTAAAGCTGTATCTGACTTTCCAATTAACTGTTACCATATTAGTGTAGCATTCTGATGGCACTGACTGCCCTTCGGAAAAAAATCAGCTCAAGTATTCAAGATTGCATTATCAAGCTAGATCTAGTGCTTTCTAGAAATTACTCCATTGAATAAAGCAAAAAGAGTAAAAATAACACTTTTCTAAGACTTCTTTGATTTATGCTCTAAAGAAGCTTGGATTTTCAGTTGAAATAAGGCAACTTTGGGCTACTGCCTTCTTGCTGAAAGCATGACACAGCACAACAGAATTTGGTCTGGCAGTCCAGAATGCATTTATGTGTTTGCAAAAAAGACACCCCTCACACAATTACCGGAAGCACAGTGTTTTGTGTAAATAACAAAAGCTTTTAATTCAGAAGGTGTAAGGTACCCAAGGTCAGTACCTCTGCTGCTGCATAAAATCCCACAAAACCTTGAATAATGTCTTGGCCAGATACTGGCTTTGCATCTCATTGGTTGAGGTCTCTTGTTGATTCTGCAGTCTTTGTGTTCTTTGGCTGTACTGCTCCTATTAATTTAAGTCACTGCATTGTTTTTATTTAAAGACATTGTTCTGGAGATATGAAGAAGCCTAACAGAGGCTCTCAGAAGAATGTGAGTGAGATCTCAGGATAACTAACATGACACCCACGTGACATCCCATTTTCTGTTTCCTCTGAACCTTTAGACACATCATTGCCTGGCCTTCTGCATTTCCAGTTGCTGTGAAAGTGTGAAGAATGACAACAAAAAAGACCTACTCTGTAGTGTATAATAAAAGTTTTCAGTTCTTCTGTACAAATACTACTAATGCTCTTCTCCAAGTTTTGTAAAGGAGTGTTCATACCCCTGTTGTAGGAGGCTCTGAATCCTGTGGCTGTAATGCTCTCATCGCTTGCAAACTCTACCAGCATTGTGGATCCAGATGCCACTAAGGAGGGCAGTGGACCCTTCCCACAGTACTTGTCCAGCAAGACAGGGGAGCTCTTGCTGTTCCCATTGTAAATTTTTATATAGTCGGAAGAACAGTCTGAGGAGCGTTGGAGATCAAAAGCCTCAAACTGCAGGAAAATCTGGAGAAGCACAAAAGCAAAAGTTGGGTCTAATGTTATATGCAGGGAAAGTCTCGAACCTTCATATTCATTTTACTATCCATGTATTAGAGAAACCTTACTGTCTATATAAAAAGAGCACAGAATTTCATCTAGCTCTCCTATTATTGAGATCCCAGAGACTGATGTTTCACTACTGCTTGTCTTTGAAAAGCTATCCTATCGAAACTGGATAAAAATTTAGTGAAATAATCCCTCTAATAGTCTTAGTTCTTATGAAAATTGTTGAGACTTTCATTTACTGCATAACAAAATAAATGTCTTGATCCATGAACTGACTCCCAGGAGTTACTCATGGTAATGGAATAATGCTGTGTAGCCTGGATACTGTGCTTGAAACCTTTCTCTGCTTAATAAAAATTACCTTGCTTCGACGGATGCGGATCAACCACAGACAGTTGCTATTGTTCGGGTATGGGGATGGGTAATTGACAGAGGAGAATGAGCCTTTGGGTTTAGGCAACACAGAGCTACAGCAATCTGAAGGGAAGAACCAAACAGCGTTGAAGAGAATGAAAACTGCACAAAAATAGTCCCATAATGCCTGACAAGTCTCTCCAACCATTTTCAGTAGTCAAGCTTGTATAAATTAATTATAATGCTTCCAACTGTATTGCTTTTCCTGGTGTAAAAATTATTGAAAACCTGGAAGTGATATAAAGGTAGTTAAAGTACTTGCCTGTTTCAGCTACTAATGTTTTTTTAAAGACAATAGGGCTTTGTTCACATATATTAGTTTACTATAAAAGGCCTGGATCTTTCATGAACTCCCTTAATTTCAACCACAGAAGTACTTTCAATGACAGCAGTGCATAAGTTTCTATTAGCAACTGTGTGTATTCATAAGTGTGTGGAAAAATCAAGTTTGAAAACAAGATTTTGTCAAAGCAAAGAGAGGTAGTCACTGAAGGAAAAAGGTAACAGAGAGCACTGAAGTCAACCTATAGACCTAGTGACTGATATACAAAGTCTGATCTCATCTATCTTTTGTTTTTCCACATCTTCATTTTTTTGCATTTTATGCAACTCCCCAAATTACAAAATATGAATATATTAGATCTGCTCATAGGAATTTTTGACATTTTTCTCTTGCTTCTTACTTTTCCTGAGACAACCAGACTTTTTATGGGTTTTTTAGTCCCTAAGTTTTTCTCTCTTTTTAAAATTTAGTGCTTTTCTTCCAAAACATACAGATCTAATTATGAAATTGCATAGTAATGGTATTGAAGTGTGATTCATTCCCAGCCCCACTGTCGAGAATAAATATCACTAAATACTTGTTATCACTATCTTTGAGACACATAAATTGTAAAGTTGTCTCATCTGCAGTTGTGAATTTGGAGGAACCACTCTCAGCAATGATTTCTGTACCTAACAATTCAACTGAAGGAATGCTGATTCCTTCTAAATTCTAATTATTTAACTAAGTTCTAACACAAGAGTAGAATTTAGTACACTAATATTTAGGTCTTGTTAATGCTTCTTGCTGCTTTGGTGGAAACTAATTGAATAACATCTCAGAAAAGTTAAATACCATATAAATCAATTAGCCTTTGTCCTGGGAGTTAAAGCAAAACCCATGGAGCGCAGGAGCATGATGTTATACCTGTTTTGTGCATCTTGGCTGAAGAGTTCCTGTTTACAGAGGAATGTTAGGTATTTCTAGACTTTAAGATACCACAGGGATGAGTTGAGAAATGGATGTGGCAAGAAAGTAGGTATCGATACAAAATGCCTATGGTTTTCTCCTCGAAGGGCTTCTGATCAGGCTGAACGGCACCCATGCTTACAGCCCTGCAGACATTTTGTAATTAAGAGAAATCACAAATCTGCTGGCACTACTGATGCATATGACTCTAAGCTATACTCATGGCTGAGGAGAGCTTACATGCTTTGCTACCTTCAGAGCTTTCCTGAAATGAGAATTTCACAGAGGTAGCAACCATGAGTTCTCTGATGGATTTTGCTTATCTCAAAGAGCAGGGATTAGGTGAGGAAAACTCAAAATGAGAGTGAATTATTGAAAGTAAATTGTCCTTTCCAAGAAGGCAGCAGTTTGGCACAGGGACAGTTCAGTTTCCTGTTGTAGGGTGAAAGAGATGTAGTGAAGGGACTGTGGGCCACATTCCTTTGGGGGATGTCTGTCAGTGCCTACAGACATCAGCTGTATTCATATGCCTACTATCTACAGCACTTACTGCACTTGTAGAGCTTGTTGATTTTAGCTACATCCAAGTTACTCAGCCCTTCTCTCTGTCCAATAGGTATAGATGGGTCAGGAACTGGAACAATAGTTGGTTTTCCTGGTGTGCTGGAGAAATCATACCTGTAGAAATAAGGAAATCACATTTCTAGATTGCTTTTCATGGACAGATGGTTCTCTAACTGCATTATCATTTCTCAGGTACCATGTCAACAGAATTTTAATGAAAATGGACAAGAAGTTTCTCAGAGACCCAGTACCCTTCCCTGAAGAGGACCAGCATGGCAGATATTTGGTGTTCAGCAGGTGAAAGCAAGCAAGCAAAAAAAGCTGCTCTGTCCTGAGTGAAAAGGCCACTAATGTCCAGCAAATCCCACCTTCTTGGTTCCTGAGGTAGAGGAGCAGAAATAGTTCTGTCTCAGTTACTAATTGCCTATTTGCTATCTGCAATTTCCTGCCTTCTGCTAGTCTAATTTTATTTAATGGTTTTGTTCAGAAATTGTTACTTGCTTGTGGAAATAAAGGAGAAGGTACATTATACAAGCTTGTACATTATGGACTAAAATGCAGCCTTAGACAGTGTTCCCAGATTAACAGAAGGCAGCATACAACATCTCAATAATATAAAAAAATTCCATCTTTCTTGCCTCTACACTTGAATGTTGTTGTCTATGATCAGCTGTTATACATTTATGAAATAATTTAAACTTCAGAACTGCTTTAGATCAGTGGTTCAGTAGAATTAGACTTTGGGCCACAGCCCTGTCAAAGGCCTTTAGCAAAAGGCGAGAGTATATTGGAAGAAAGATGTCCTATGTTTCGTTGCTATCCATATCAACTCTTGTTTTCCAGGAATCCTGCTGACAAAGGAAGTATGCTCACCCTTAATTATGTCCATGCACTCAAATGAACAGCAAAAGTCACTCCCTGCACAGAGCACCTTCATCCTAGATCTTCTTCCTAGCAGAAGATCTGAAAGCTGTTTGCTCCTTTGAAAGGATATTTCTGCAAACAACTTACGCGCCATAGTGCATCACTGAAGAGTAGTCATAGGGAAGGCCCAGGTTTTTTGAATTCATTTTTCCAAAGTTCCCTTGTTCACCTGGAAGGTGGAAAAGCAGCATTTCAGTCAGAACAATTATTACTGCTCTAATAGTACACTGCCTGCTGTCATAATCCGGAGAGTAACATAGGATACTAATATGTGTTCTAATGAGATCTTGGATCTCTCAAAACCACCAGAGATTTTTGAAATCCATGAGAACCCATTTTTACAGTCTAGTAGGTTTCAGAATATAAAGTCAATCAAATAAGTTTTGATATAATCAACGAATACATTCTACTCTTCAAGCAAAAGTATTCCTCTCTCCATCTTTATTGGTGTGTCTCCCAATACCTTTCAGTGCCATTATCTTGCATACTATAAGCATCTAACCTATGTCCCCAAAGCTGCATCCATACCTTGAGAGGGAAATCTGGCTGACTACCTAGATGAAAAATGAGGAGCTATGCATGGGTAATGTCATGCTGAGCTCTAATGCCAGAAAAGAAAGGAACATATTTTCCCTGCTACTTGTCCCTGAGCCCATGCTACCAGACATGTTCTGGCTTTGTCTCTGATCAGACCCATCAGCAGTGACTAGAGTGAAGTGATATAACTCATATGAAGTAGAAAAACAAATTCTGTCAGAACAGCTGCTGAGCATCTCATCACTTTTCATCAGCCTTAAAAAGCCAATATGAGATAAGGTGTTACACTGATACAGGGCTGGGGTCCAGGGACAGAGACTGGATTTCATGTCACCTAGCTTTATTTCTTCAAGTTAGGCACTGAAGCAATTCCTCAAGGCTTCTAGGATAGTCAGAGGAAAGGGAAAGAAAGAGAGACACAGTTGGAGGGAGTTTCATGTGAAGAAGGCACTTGTTTTTCTCACTGACTGGAGATCATGAGTATGAATTACATGCTGTGTCTCTTCTCCATGGTGAGACAGGCAAACAAGCACTGTCAGAGCAGGGAGCTGAATGCAGCCAGCCTGGCATTAAGAGTAAAGCCCTAGCCATTGAACATTCCTTTCCAGTTCTGTACCTTCATTATTATAACTACATATGTGGTTTGTAAACCACAGACCATCTGGATAAGAGTTTGGAGTTGGACATCCTTGAGATCTACACAACTCAACTGGCAGGCTTCCAACCAAAGCAAATCTCAGCCAGTAATGTCCTTCAGCACTGGTCCTGGGCTGAGGGCTAAGAGATGCAAAAAGAAGATTTGAAATCCCAACTAATAGAAAATTTGGGGATTAACATGAATTTGGAGCTTTCCATAGCTGTAAAACTCAGTTAAGGCTTAAACTGTTTCTCAACAGCATTGGCCTTCCTGACTCTGTTTTAATTTCAGTCCTTATCTGCTATACTAACCTCAGAAAGAATTATCAGCAATTGTGCAGCTTTTTTTGAGGTGATGAACAGACAACACAGTTCAAACATGGTGGAACACTGAAGCATATGACTACTGTTTGGCACAGAAGTGCTCTGCTGAATTAGTTTGCTAGCTAAAGAAAAAGTGACAGCATCCTAGCTGGACTGAGGTGCTGCCAGCAAACTACTACCTACCTCACCACATGCCAAAGAGATCTGGCTGTCTAGACCTGCACATGTTTGGAGACTTACCCCATCTTTTCCACTCTCAAAAAAGGAAAAAAAAAAAATCTACCTCTGCCAGAATGTAAGTGCAATGACTCAGAAGAGCTGAAAAGGAAACTATGGCTGAAGACTCTGAATGTCTTTTTTTTTCCCAAAAATGTAGGAAAAACAAGCTGAGTTTCAAGTAGCTAAGTGGACAGCAACCGATCAGGCTGCATTTTGTCAAAACAAAAAAGTAGGATGGCTTCCAAGGTAAATTGCTGGATAAAAACAAAACCCAGAAAACATTCACAATATGAAAGTTCTAGCAGGAGAAAAACAGCTTGTGTGAGAGAGCTGAGATGCTGGAAAAGGTCTTGAGGTCTAGTTCTGCACCACCAAAGTCAGCAGGATCTCTGCCATCAGCAGCATTAACAGCAGCAAGTTGTAACATTACAGTCCTTATGAACATAACTCTTTCTCCATTTCCTTTTCCCCGCATCTCTTTGCAATTTTTCCCTACAGTGCTTGAGCTGCACACTCTGCATTCCAACTCCCTTGCCACACCAATCATCTCATTCTCCACCCATGGTGAACACTCAAAATGCTGATGATACACCTCATCTCCTTTGGCATAGCCTTGTCTTCTTTACCTCTTCCCCCTCATTCATCATTTCATGATACTGTGCTTGAATCAGAGCTTAGTTACATCTGTATCCTTCAGGAATTATGACATCTGAACCTGTGGAGTCCCCTTTGCAAAACTACTGTAAGACTACGTGTGTTTAGTGTATATAACTTCATGTTTTCAACTTCTCTTTCCTAGCACATCCTTTGCTGACATTTCAAACATGGCACAACCTTGTCGTACAATGGCAAACAACTCACAGCAAAATTACACCTTAACACTGGAGCTGAAACCTCAATAAAGAACAACACAAATGGAATTTACTTAGGATATCATGGGAATAGCTGAAGAAAGTTTGGAGAGCAGTGTGTTAGGAATTTGCAATAAAAACAATCAAGTTCCATCTGGAGAAAAAGATGGATATATTTTTAGCTGTGCATGATACTGTGTAGTTGAGTATCTTATTTGTTGAAGAGACTTAATAGAATTTGGTATTCAATTGTCTGGCCTCATTTACTATTATTTTCTATAATGAATGAAATAGATTATTGTATTTTTACAATTGGTATGGATTACTCAGCTCTCTAAATAGCTGTCAGACAAGTGATGACCTGCATACTTTCTTCTGATATTTTCCTTCTATGTACCACTTTCTCCCTTTCCCTTGGATCTCTTGCCATTCTCTCTACCCTTTCCTTCCCAGAGCCTGGAGCTCTTGTATATGATGAGCCCATGTTCCCAGCACACAGATCATGGGCACATGCCCAAACAATTAATTCTGCATTCTTTTCCATAAAGAGTCTCCACTTGTTTTTCCTCAACAGAGTTACCACTCCTGATTGCTTCCCATGGCTCCTTCTTTTCGTGTGTATATGATACTGTTCACGAGGAGGAAATAATTGCAGTCTTTCTTCTCACATCAAGCCAGGTCCCAGAATTTTGGAAATGCTAATGGTTTTGTGTGTTTCCAGTGCCTCCACATTGAGTCCCTTGTTCATATACATTTTTTGAATATGTGCATTTCACTCACTGCCAAGATGCCTACTGGCTGCCTTCCCCTATTTCCATGGCTTTCCTGGGATAGAACTGTTGTGTGATTCCCCAACATGATCTTGAATGTCACACATCACCTCCCTCAGTTAAGGGTCCCATAGTCTTGCCTCTTGGCCAAGTCATTGCAACAATATTTTGTAATCCTCGTGATCCTGGTATTTTGGAGTCTGGGCTCAAGATGGCAATCAAAATAAGAATATAGAGCTACTTTTAGGCTGCATCTTTCACAGTGCCATAGGTGAAACCACAGAAATTCCCTTAATACAAACACTGAGCAAGAAATTCCATCACACTGAATGTGCTGCTGCTGCAATTCAGCCAACATTAATCATGGTTCTTATTTGCATTGTTGTTCACAGAAGAAAGGTTCTCCTTTAACTGTAAGTATATATTTTCTCTTAAGATTTGGTGGACATACCTGCCACTATGTGTTCCCACATAATCTTGACAAACCTGTCCCGATCACTCCGTGCCTGTTCATGGATGAAACCCAGTGCGTGGTTCATTTCATGCTGAATTGCTCCTTTATCCATGCAACCGTTTTTCACCAGGCCTACTGCTTGACGTCCTCCAATCTTTCCAAAGTAAGACCAGCAGCTAAGAATAAGCAATCAATAACCAAAAGGACTACATATAGCAAATACAAATATATAGATGTATTGATTATGTTACCCAGCTTCTCTAGATATGCAGCCACAGCAGGGGACATGCAAATAGTCACTGGCATGAAATATCTACACTTCTGAAAGCTGCCAAATGACACTGTGGGAGGGAAATAAAGCCTTTGTGATGAGGATGGCAATTTTTAAACCAGTAAACTGGCTATATCAAACTAAGGCAAAGCAGTATAAAGTGTTAAGCAAAACCTGAAACAACTTTACTTATTTAAATTTTTACAGCAATTAAGGAAAATTTCTTATTTTGAATTACACCCCATTATCTTTAAATCCATACACACATTTATTCCTGCAGCCTATTAGCTGATGTAACTACCAGTATATCTAAAGAAAAATGAAAAATTGCACCTTCTCTCTAAATCTTTACTGCTAGTGTGGAAAAAAAAAAAACTAAAACAATTACTTCAATCCAAAACCAGAAAAAAAAATCAAAAATACTTTTTGAGTGCTGCCACTCTCAGGAGACAAGGAGCTTACCTCTGCCCTTGTTCAACATAAACATAGTCTGTTTCTGTAGTGTGATTTACAAATTGCACACAGGTCAGCGTGGAGATCTCTTGCAAAGCATCAGCAATCCAAGACCTCTCTGTTATTGCTTGAAAGAGAAGAGGGGCAGGAGAAATCTTTCGTGGTTAATCAAAAACCAAGGTGCATAGATGGGTGCCTTCCTTAAAAATTTCACAGCACTCATTAGCTGTTTATCATATAAGTATAGTAAAAAAAGGGCACCAAACATTCAGAGATCTTCAAACTGATTGGACTTTTATGGGGAAGTATAGCAATTACAGCTATCCCATATGCATATTATTTAGGAGACAGCTGATGGAAAGCAAAAGATTGGCATTGTTCCTTCCATTAGGCAGAATGATGAAATGAGGCAGTTTCAGATACAAATAGTTGCATTAAAGTATCCCAAATGAGCCAGCTGATTGTAGCTAAGCACCAAAACCCTATTTTGTTTACCAGAAAGAACAAATGCCTGCCACAGCCCCCTTGGAATCACCTGAGACAGCCAAGGCTCTGAAGATCACCGTGTTTCTATTCAGATACCAAATAAAGATCAGAGTGTTCATCTACATTTTGGCCTAATTTGGCTTCCTCAGTTATGAATCATCTACAACTGATGTGTATCTCAATTTCCTAATATTTAAACTTTGGAAGAGGCAGATCGAGGGAATAACCCTCACCTATCCACAAAAGTATATACTGCAGTTCTGGAGGCACATGGGCAGAGAAGCAGCCCAAGAGACTGAGCTTTCCTCAGTTCCTTTTATTTCCATGCTAATTTCTCTCAAGCAAAGATCTTTGAAGAAGGGTCTGTATGGAATTCACTCCTGCAGCTTTTTGCACAGGACAGAGCTATTGACTGACTAGAGGGAATCAACAAAAGAAAAATATCTCCAAGGATTTTTGCTCCATTTTTGCCCCTACAGAGGTTCTAGTGTGGGAATATTTCTATGAGAGATTTAAAAGAAAATTATAGCATTAAAAAACATGTTCCTTGTGGTAATTTTGACAAAAATACATTCATAATGGGAACAAATTATGCCTCTTCTAATGTACTTGCTAAATATCAAAGTACATTGTAGCTAACAGCTAAATATTTCAAGCTAATATTTGAAATTACAATTAATTACCTGACTATTGGCCCAAGTAACCACATATTTTATTGTGATTTGTTTGGAGTCTTAGCCAAACTTCCATGGGGCTAACAGGATAGAGAAAGATGTGTGAATAAATTCTCACTTGTGCAAAGGTTGCTTTTGGTGCATGCCATAGAAACATAAAGTAACAGGGAGTTAGGGACTGGAAAATCAAGGCTAACTTTAGAGCATCCATTTGCATGCACTCACAGAAATCAGAAGAGATGTTAACTGGAACCTTGACCAGTCCATCTTGTGACTTGGGCCATAAACAACTCTCACAGTTAATTGCACTGCGTCGCTCTCTTCTCAACAGGATGTCTCCTTCATACACAGCTATTTCACTACCTGGCAGGTGCAGAAAGTAAAGAACATACAAGGCACTGAGAAGGCAAATACATATGCAGAAAGGGAGATGAGATACATTAACCAAGATTTTGCATCTTTGGAAATTTCTTTCACTGAAGTTCATTTCCTAATAATGTGAGGAAAAATTAGTATGCTAAGATTGGTTAGATTTGCCTTGCTTCCTGTGTAGAAAAGTTTAGTATTAATATAAATGTCATAGTGCAGCTGTAATCAAAGTTGTGACTAAATAAACTTTAGCTTAAGAAGCTTTGGGAGCTAATTGTTATAAGTCATTGTTCTCTTCATTAGAGCTTGCGGAATTAAAGAAAAATCATAACTGACCTCTGTAAAAATAGGATTAATCATACAAAATAAATTACTATTTTTATAATGCATATGGAATGTATGAAAGTTATTAATGACCAAGTTAAATGTGAATTTGACATAAGACATTGGACATGCTCCTCAGTTCTGACTCTAAAATACTGGGAATACATTTCTCACACACAAAAGCTATCTGTTATTAGGCAAAAAAATTACAGAAATCTTGGGTATAGCAGACAGGAAAGTACCATATATCACATAAGATTGAAAACAAAATGAAAAATACTCTGATTTGCTACATATGGAAAAGAACATTTCACGTAGCAATTGTTCAATAATTCTTCATAATTTCTTTATCACAACAGCATAAAAAACCACAATGAATGTGACTTTAAAACACATTTGAGTTCTGTGAATTGCTTTCCACTGATGGTGGGAAAAAAAAAAAAACCCAAAACATTTTCAAAGAGAAAAATATACCAAATCATGATATTGAAGTATGTAGATGCAGCTCCACCAAAACCTGTAGTTATTTATATAATAATTACAATCAAACTCACCTAAGTCATTCTTTCTTGTAGCTATCTGGAAAAAAAAATAGTACATATATTTTAGTACATGCTCATCTCCATAACAGAATACTTCTATCAAGTAGATTCACAGCAGTAAGAGTTTCTAATTAATTTTAAGATAGAGAAACTCAGCAGCAGCAGCAATGTAAATTCTCAACATCTCAGAGCAGGGACACACCTGGACGGGTTTACTTAGTGCAAAGCTACAGAGAAATGCTAAATGAGTTGGCAGAAGAAAGTACTTCATCTTCAAATTTCCAAGATGAACTTCTCTGCTCTGCAGCTCAGTCTCAAAATTGTGGTTAGTTTACTTGGGGCAAGTTTTATGGGAAAGCTGCTGCTGTTGTTAACAAGCGTAACAAAATTAGATAACAAGAAGCATTTTCACAAAACAAACAAGCTGCAGGACCTCTCAAGAGAATTTCCAGGCTCTCATTTCTTATTTATCTTTAGAAAACAGAGGAAGTGGAGCAATAGGAAAGAAAATCAGTAACCTTTAAGTGACTCATCTTTAATTCTAAGAAGAAGCCATGAGCTGCTGCAGGTCCCCTCACTGCTGACCAAGGGACAGGATATCCGGCTGCAGACTGTTTATAGCCAAACTCCATCTCAAGGAACTCTTTGATCCATCCACACTGACTACCTGTAATAGTAACTCCTCAGCTTGCTGCCAGGAGATACCCTGCTCTGCAGAGCCCATCTACCTGCCTATCCCCTCTGTGCACAGCTCCCAGCCAAGCATTTCTGGCCAGGAGTACTCAAAATCTGTTGGAGTCAGAGATGAATCTGATTGTTGACAGAAATTGTTTTTTCAACATGGTACCTTGCAATATCATCATTGCTGACAGAAATTGTGTGTCCTTCTGGAGTCTGCAAATACATAAAACCACCAGGTCACAGAGTTGTGGCTTCCCAGCTTCTGGGAAGCCCTCCTTTCTTTGATGTCCATGAATGGAAACAAGACTAGAAAAGCAGGCCAAATCCTAGAAAACTCACACTGTAAGAGTAAGACAAAGAATTAGAATATTCATGCTAAAGCCACATGAACATCACTATAGGCAGGCAGATCCAGTTTTCTTCTCCCAGCTTCAGTCCCTGCACAAATACTGAGGAGCTGTAGAAAATCATAAAGATTTACTGTATCAGATCTTTAAGAAACAAGCAAGAAAACTTTTGACATTTTCTGCAAAGACAGTGTTTTGAGGAACCTGTGTGGTTCACAGCAAATCAAGATGGCAAGTGCCTTTCCAGAGAGATATATGGGTTGGTCCTTTGTTTTTAAGGAGTACTTTGCTAGGAAAATTTTAGCTGATATTATGTAAAGCTTTGCTACAAGTATTTTAATTTTACCCTACTAATAGTTTGCTCTTCAACTTTCTAAAACAGTCCACATTTCTGTGACTTCCAATATTTATCTGCATTTAGCATTTCCATGTTGAAAAATAATGAGGTGCAGATAAAAAGGGCCCTTTTTTCTTTGGCTGATCAGAGGATGAAGTTCAGAAGTCCTCATTAGTTTGTTATATCATTAACCAGAGGCCCTGCAGTACAGTTCCAAGCAACCTCTGTGTGTATTCAAGATCAGGCTCAAAAGAGAGACAGAAGAAGTCACAGGAGCATATTTCTGCTGGTACACATCACAAAATGACACAAAAGAGGAGAGAACAGAAGTTATTAGGCAATAAAAGCAAGAGAACAAGACCAGATCACTTTGGAGAGCCTGCAGCTGGGTCACTCCAGGTGTGCAGCAAGCAGGGATGGGAGAGCCCTTTGAAGTTCTGCCATACAGTTTTGCATATTCATTCCATGGAAAAAAAAAAAAAAAAAAAACAAACCAACAAACTCAAATACTCAAATCAAGAGATTTATCCCATGGTTTAATTAGTTTTCCTGACTGCCAGAAACAACTGGGTATTTTTCAAGGCTAATTTATAGACCAAAGTCTTGTATCACCTGATAACACATTATCAGGAGTTGTCTCATAGATGCAAATTTCCTTTTTGATGCTGCTTGTCTACATTATCTGCTTTGATATTCTACCAGAATACTCTTCAGGTCCTGGCTTCATTATCTATCCAAATAATTTGACAACACAGCTCTAACTTGCTTTACTTCTCCCATATGCCTTTTCTTACATTGTATTTGAGAGTTCTCATTCTTAGCCACACTGTCCTTGACCTGCCACATATTTTATCACTGTTATTTTAAATTTTATTTATTATTATTAATATTAATATTAATTAATATTTAATATTATTTATTTTTAATTTTAATATTATGTTTATCACATTTTTGGGGATGCTTACTTAGTTTCACCTTTATTCCATGATAGAGAATGGACACTTCTTTAACCATGTGATCCACATTGCTCTTGGCAAAGCATTAAATGACAAAGTTAGAAAAAACAAACACCTGAAGGTGTTTAAGTAAAAGGTTTTTCCCTAGTTCTGTATCAGTAACATGTATCATCACAAGCATTAAGTATAGCATGTCCCATGTTTTTTCCATAATGAGAAAGTACAGAGGCATTTTCCCTGGCTATGGCATTAGAGTGAATGAACCTATGAAGGGTTCCCTTCCACTGAAGGGAAACAAAATTCAGGAGGGTGAATGGCCATGTGATTGTCTAAGCATCCAGTGGAATATCACATTAAATCTCAGTTCCTCAGCTATTCACTCAAAAGTTATGCAGGCAATTTCTAGTGAACAAACAGTTGGTATAACTCAACTGTGTGTTCACCTTAAGGAAGTTTATTACCTTTGAGAAGGAATCACAGATATCTCTACATGTTTAAAGAGGCCAACTGTCCTTACTACATTAAAAATCTCAATTTTTAAAATAACAGTTATAGAAAGCATTGCACTTACTACATGACAATTCTTTTTAAGGCTGTTTTGAGCAACTCTGCATTTAGCGAGAAGTCAGGTTCTGAGGAAGAACATTTTAAAATAACTTTGTAGCCACTAAATGAAGCTATTATACTACATTATAACAGGCTAGAAAGAGTTAAACAATAAAAACATACACAAAAATTCATTTGTGTTTAAAATTATAATATTTTAGAGTTAACTGCTTACAGATATTGTGTCTTTCAGGATGCTAGGATTAGTGAAAGCATGCAATTCATGCCTCATTAACTGATTGAGAGAAGAAAATGAGCTTTCCTGCTTTTGAGTTGTCAGTCAGTTAATCAGTTTAGAATAATTAAATCACTGACCTTGATCAAGTGCAAAAGTGCTTTGGCTTTTGCAGAAAAGGTCAAAATCACAAAAATAAGATTTAAATCTGGTCCCTTACATTGTCCCAGTTACCAGGCAGCAAAAGCCAACCTTTCATAGAAAAGGTTTTGAGCAAAGCATATACTTGATACAAAAAACCTTTGAATGCTAGTTTTAATATAATCAGTCAATTGAGGTGCATGTTACAGCATTTTATTCCACTGCATATATTGACATATTTCCACATTTTGGGTATGTTTTTATTTAAAAGAAATATTTATTCTTTAAAAGAAAAAAATCACCAGTGTCAATACTGAACTATGTTGAAATCAGTTTAAAACCAACATGTTTCAACAACTCTGTTCCTCCCAGACCTCCTGCAGCAGTGCGATCTCTGCTGTTTTACCACCACTTATCCTTTATCTTTCCAGTGCTAGAATGCAGATTTCTCTCTCTTGGGGTTCCTATAGGTCAGGGTGACCCCAAGAGAGATCGTAAAGAGTCTTTGCTTCCCTAGCCCGAATACAGCCGAAGAAGAAATCTGGAATGCATCCAGTTGCTTTTTCAAGGTTGTTTATTTCTTCTTATCTGTAATAGTTTCTCTCTGACCTGCCAAGGTCCGGCTAGTACAGAAGCCATGGCAGTCTGCCCTGAGCCCCAGGCATCTCCCACATTATATACTCAAAATTACGTGTACCACATTTACAGTTCCCGTACCAATACCTAAAATCTATGTTGGACAGTGTGTCCCTATCCTAAACCAATAGAAAAGTGTCACTATCACACTGAGACATGGAGGACAAGAAGAAGGAAGAAAAGGCTAGGGCATGCCCAGATTCCTCCATCTTGTACCCCTGAATTACATTCTAAAAACCCCCAAAATTCTACTTTTCCATCCTGTGTCAATTCACCTATTACACTACTCGAACCCTTTTGGCTTGTAATTCCTCATCCAGAGTTGGCAGTTTTCCACAGGGTAAAAATCGAAGGCACAGATGTTTTTGACTTCTTGCCAGGGTCTCTGAGACCCCTGCCAGGGTCTCGAGACAGCCAGAGCGGCCAGAAGGATGTTTTGGACTCCGACACCAGAATGATACCATAATGCCAGAAAGGAGAGGTGCAAGTCCAAAGACCTTGCACTGGAGATAACTCCAGGGGTCAGTGAGCCTTAACCCCAGATGATGCCTCGAGACAGGAATCAGCTGAAGCATTTACGGCACAGTTGGTTTTCTCTGATTTGCAGTAGCTGTAGGCTGAACAGAACTTTACTATAGCTTTTGAACTTGATGCATGGGGAAAGTTGGGTTCCTGGAGACAAGCCACAAAAGTTGGTTTCAGTATTTGAGTATTAGGTACCCAAGGACTGAGCCAGATGGGATTGGCTGGTCTAGAGCTTCCCTGGTTCTTATAAAATCTGGTCTGAAACCAGTGTCCAACTGCAAACATCACACTAAAGCATTGTTTTATGTTCAGACAGAAGTCCTGATTTAATGCTGCTCTCTAGTGGTTTGCCATTTGTGCAACTGGGACACATTTCCAGAAACAGTCAGGAATGCCCCATCACCACTCAGAGCCTGTTTGCTCCTTTGATCCCTGTTTCAGCAGGGATCACTAACTGCTTCCTGCAGAAAATGCTTACAGGCATGAAGAATCTGTCCTGTAAGCTGTGCTGAGAAGTGATGCATCAGTTTTAGCCTGAACCATCTCAAAACTTTGGTTTAGCTTCTGCAGGTCGTGGCTGCAGTGCACGTCCTCCAGACACTGACAGATTATACATACAAATGCCACAATGTGTTTCTCAGGTGCTGTGATGGCCCATTAGGAAAATGGGACATTTAACTGCACCATTTTCTCTAAGATTCTCAAATCTCAAGATTTGTTTTATTGATGAGTCCTCCTAGGAGCTTTTACTGCAGAAATCAAATAAACCTCCTACTCTGTTCTAGGTCCACTTTAACTACACAGCATAATTCATTACCCCTTTCCTGATTTGCCTTGAAAGAGAACCAAGACAAATGGGCCAGAAGGGAACAGCCTGAAAAGGGCTACTCTATAAGGGGGGCTCCCCAGAAGAGCACAGCCTGTTTGATGTGAATTGCATCCAGAAGCTGAAGGCAGAGACATGACTAAAGACAAGGACACAGCATAGAACCAAGGTCCAGGAAAGAGAGCAAGACTAGGCCAAAGATACAGTATGGAAGAAATACAATTGCTCACCCTGGATCCTTTTTAAAGTTTGATTGCACTTTCCTCTAGCTTTGGCCCTGTGGTGATTTAAGCAGTGCTTACTGAGCTCACTCAGCAGCCAAGCAGTTTCATATGTTCAGCTGCCTCTGAACTCCTGGGTGAGCATCATCTGCTCCTAGTAAGTTGTTACTATTTACTGCACTGATTTGTGCTAAAACCCTTTCTTGTCAGCAGTGATATTTTCTCTGAGACATTCTTCTGAAACGCGAGATTTCCTCAGATCAACTCCTGTAAGGAATGTTTTATCAGGAACATCCCTGTTCTGCTCTGTAGCACATCAACCTAAGGGATGCACAGCTTTGTTGCAGTAAACATATCTTCTCCTTTACTACTTGCTTATCCACTGATTCCATCAAGTTTGATTGATTATTGTTGTTTTTTTTTTGAATTCTCATTTAACCCATGTTATATGATGCCATTTGTCAGAATATACACTGCTTTTTATTTTCACTATTCAGATCTTCCATTCTTTATTTCTGCTGCTTTCTGTGTCTAAGCATGATTGTTTCATTTTTACAATGTCTAGTACACATCTTATTTCCATTTCAGATAATGATATTTTCTTGCCATTTTCAAATTTTTATTCTTTTAGTTGCTCCTTTTGTCTAACTTCTTTGCTTTTGGGGTTCATATTTTAAAGGTTCATATTACAAGTGTGCATTTTTCAGGTCTTTCTCTGCAACTAGAATTTGGACTTTATAAAAACACAGAAACATATATACATGTACATGCATTTCCACAGCAGCTTTCAGGGTAAGAAAGAAAAATGGTTTTATATACAAGAGATTATTTACAGATGAAATTTCTTGCTAGATAAGCATTGAGCACCCGGGAGAAAGCAAACATTTCTTTCATAAATCTGTCAGGCTGATACTTCAGAAATCAAATAAGTTCTGTTTCTCTGAATATTTGTAGGAACAGCACATGTTTTGGGACTACACTGCTAAGCTAAGAAAGGTCAAAAAAATGTACAAGTGGATAATAATGTTCAGAATTTTCTTGGCATGTCTCATTGAAATTATCATGAAACTATATTAAAATATTACACTGAAAAATGAGGTGAGTAGCTGCATTTCATCAATAAGGAAATTCAGATGCTGACTCATGGAAAAGCATGTCCAGGATGTCTCAGTAGTAGAATGAGAACAGAGTCCCATATCCTCACTCTCTATGTGGATTGTTACACATTCCTGACAAGCAATATCTGGCAAAGGAACAGAGCCCCCAGTTTTCCAGCATTCTCTTGTAAGCACTTACAAATCATCTGGGTGCTATTATCTCATTTCTACACAGAAATTAAGGTCAAACCTGAAACAGGGAAATCTGAGAACCTGCTGTAGACTCTTAGTGCTGGTTGATATTTAAGTAAGATATTTTAGATGCCTATGTTCTGCTAGGAAAAAAAATAAAATTCAGTTGGTCACTGTCTTTCTCCTGGAGATTAAAAGGAGCTAGAACTACTATATAAGGGTACATTGCTGTCTCTGTCAGCTGAAGAACCAGATACCTCATGAACAGTAAAATTAAACCAAGGAAAGAAGGAAGAGAAAAATATGGTGACAGAATCTGAGTCTGTTGTATCTGAACCTGTGCTTTTTGACAGCTGTGGGATTGCCACAGCATTTTATGCAGTTCTGCTATGCAAACGTAGCACTTTCCCTGCTGCAGTGGAGAAGTGACACCTTTAGCATTTTGCTTTTTAAATAGCTCATATATTTTTCAACAGTTACTAGAATCCATATAACTTGCCTGTGCTTTTATCTCCAGGGCAATGCTGGTATCCTGTCTCCATGGTAGCTCTACAATAGGCAAACTGAGGTCAATTTTTTTCCTTTTAGAGCTATAATTATCAAGGCACAGCCCATTAGTGGAGAATAGCATGAAGGAGATGGAAGTTCCCTTTCATGGCAGTAATGGTCCCACCACATTTCAACAGGCTCAGGAAAAGGATTAACTGTACATGCTAATCCCTGTATGCAGGCATAAAAGCATAAGTGCATAAATGCAGAAACAGAGTTTTGCATAGGGGCAGTGTCTCTTGCAAACACATAAGCAAACAAACACTAACAAATATTTGCTCTGCAAGGGGTTTCTTAAGGGTGTATAAAATCTGTAACAAGCATTTAAACAGTCTGTGCAAAATACTTCTTGTGTGGTTTTGTGGTGAAGCCAAGGTATGAATCTCCCTCCCCACCCCCTCCAATCCACTGCTGTGAGTTGGGTCGGTCTGAGATGGAACTGGATTACTGTCAAAATGATGGTTATGTATTATATCATCAGCTCTGAAGCATTGTTGTCACCCACTTTGTGTGCAACTCCAATTAAATATTCAGAAATACATGAGAGTGGATCCTTTGATTAATGTACTGCCAGGCATTTTTTTAAATATGTGTGCCCCCATCATTCCTGTTCATATAGCATCCCCTGTGCAAGGTTTAATTAATGGTAAATTACTCCCTTTCATGCAGCTTTTGCTTCAAGTAATTATCTGAGAGTCTCTGTTCTTACTAAAGTGAGACCAGTGCCTGCAGAATGACAGACAGTCCTCTGGAGTTCATTTATCATCTGAACACTGGGACTTGCTCTAACCCTAATCTATGAGAAGAGAGTCAGTCACCTGTGGCAGCTTGCAATATCTGTATTGACTGTAAACTCCAAAACCTACACGTGGCTTGCATATTACACTAAATAGGGAACCCTGTTCTTTGTTTAATACTAGTAATTCTGGGATTACATATATTTGGTTTGAAGCGTTCAACACTCTAGACACCATTCTAGGTGCTGACATCTTCCCTAGATTGACATGATAGGCAGCTTGAATACAGACTTGCCTCTGTGGATGCTGTCTGGGGGATTTTTAGAAATTTTTTTTTGCCTAGTGATTGGGCTTCCCCATCAATATTAAAGTGTATTGTCAGCTGCTCTTGGTGGAAACCTGTTTTGAGCAGAAGCTGTTGAATGTGGGTAGTTTTAAAAGCACAGTGTGCCTGTGTGAGAAGTGAAGCATCTCTGGCAGTTACTGTGTCAATGTGGTGACACTGACTGTCATTTTTGCTATAGGTTCCCAGGTAGATGGTCCCTGCCTGTGTTATGCCAGTTCAACAACACTGTCACTGTCACTGACACCCTATTCCAGAGGGTGTCTTGGAACATTAATATGGATCTAATGCAAGGCAGTGGATGCTTTGTGGATTAGTGGTCAGGTTGGAAAGATGACCTGGGAGAGGGAGTAAGAGGATAGGACAGAGACAGTTGGCTAAAGCTGCAGTGGACAAACAGATCTGGACTTAGTTATAGCCCAAAGTACACCTGTAGATCTTAGGAAAGTTCACACAGTGCCCAGCAGAGAAACAAGGCACTGATGATAATCTCTCATCTATAAAAGAACAGGAGAAAGGAAAACTCAGCAAAAGTTTAACCAAGTAAATATTTCATTACGTCTCAACACTCTGAGGTACAATTTATGTTGGAATAAAAGTCTATCTCGGTTCAGTGCCACTAGTATTCTTTCTGGACCACAGATTCTAGGCAGCTAGTTGATTTTTCATCCCTGTTGTCAACATTGACATGAAACTTTACCCTGGAGAGGGGAGATCACACAATGGATGATAAATTCATTAGAGGATGTTGGCCAGAAGCACAGATTAGAGGAAACACCATAACTCTGCAAGCATTATCATGTCAGTGTCTCCTTTCTGTAAAAGAATTTTCTGTCTGTGCAGGTGGAAAAAAAAATACTTAAAATGGTCAAAAATACCCTGTAAAGAGAAGTCATACAAATTTTACTGTTCATGATAGGGGTGAATTATTATCAAGAGCCTTGTTCTGACATCCTGAGAAAAAATCACTGATGATTCCAAATGTCAGCAGAATCTACTAGCTGTCTGTACAGTTCCAAGTCTTTGGCATGAGTTCAAAGTAAAAATTAATCTGAAAATTCCTGAAATCTGTGAAGCCTGTATGTGAATCCAGTTATGTATCCTGGCATTTTGGCAGAAACAGTTCTCTATTGCAAGACTTTGAAACCTACATAAAAATTAAACTGCCTTCGTGCTCTGTAACTAAAGGCATATGAAATATTGCAGCTTTGTTTAAGTGAAGCCAAAAGTTCAAACTTGCTTATTTAAGTTTTTTTTCCTAAAAAATCTGGTTTTATTGCCAAACACATGGCTTTTGATGAAATGCAGCCTTCATTCACTTTTTAGGCTGGATTTTGCAATTAATCTCATTTGAATTTTAATTTTGGAAACGTATAAATATAGATGCTTTCACAGTTTATTTGGTATGAAGTGATTTCAAATCTTGTTAGTTTATTTTTCTCAGTGATTCAAAGTTAAGCATATACTACATGAACAAGCTGTCTACCTTTATTATAAAGTTAAACAAAAAATAGTATCTTCTTCATTCTCAAAAAACACGAATTCTAAAAAAAGATAATTCTGTCTTCAGATAAAATAAAATTCTTGACCAATTTGAGAGTTAAATAGATGTGGTATGTGATGTATTCCTCTTGTACTGAAACAAAAGAAAAATCCTATGAAAATTAGTGAGAATTTTTTATGACCTGAATGATGAAGTCCTAAATTTAATATCTGAATGCTCCTATAACTATTATCTAAAGAGCAGGAAGTGCAACCATTGTAGTTATGCTTCTATAATGCCTCTTACTTTATAATTTATGCCATCCTTATAGGTTGTAGCATTTTCTACCTATTGTTTGCAGGGATGTGCATGATAGAAGATGTAGATGAAAAATCAGGCTGGAGAAATCCTTGGTTGCAAACAATGTGCCCTTTTTTATACAACCCATTTTGTACAAAATCTCACTAGAAGATGCCATCATCTGTTGGTAGAAGTGCTTGTCCATTTAATAGAAGCCTCATGAAACATCTCCTGCCATAATGAAATAGAAACCCATTCTCTCTTGGTGCTCAGAGAACAAGCAGACCATGTTGATAGTCAGTGACTCCTCATATCATCTTCAGTGTATTTATTTTCTTGTCATGTAACAGGTTGAGAGAGGCTCTGTCACAGGCATCAAACAGCTTGCTTCATTTAACAATGCTCTTTCAAAGAACTATAAAGAATCACAACAAAGAACAAAAAATAATAAGCCAAGCTGATGATTGGAGTTCAGGATTTTACACAACTGAGCAAAAAGCATTTGCATTCAAAGAACTGGGCAGACTGATTACAGCTCTACAAGGTAATGGGTAAGTGCTCTATCTCTGTGCAGAAGGATGTTTAAGGGAGAATTGAAATGGATTTTAGGTAAGAACTTCCCCAATAAGAGGGACATATGGTCACAAAATGTGCTTGATACATGAGGAGAGTAATACATTTTTATTTTATCACAAAAACATAAACATCTCTTCCTTCCATGGCAAGACCCAGATGTTATATGCACGAAGCAATATGTCAAATCCAGTTATAACTAATTTCAGAAACTATTAATAAATCTATTGTTACCATCCCCTAACAGGGCATTCAGGAATATGCTGACTACTTGTCTACACATGATTCCATTCCTTTTCTTGATACCTCTCCTATTTCCTGATAAAAAGACTTCCCAGTGCCCAGGGGAACTGTAGCTTATCTTTATTTCATGCAACACTGAGCCATTATTTTGCATTTATACATACCTGTACACTTTGCACCTAACACTAAAATGCCATGTGAAATACCGAAATTTGCACAGGGGGAAAAAACCCTGCTGCATATGAGCTTTTGGCATGCCAATTTCCTCAGCTTGAGTACCACAGGCCCCTCACAGGAAAGGGCAGGTGGAAACCTGTGGACCTCTAAATGGTGCTTTCTACAACTATGAATTCCATGATGCAGCCAAATCACAAGACTGTCTATGCTTTTCTTGTTATACCATTAGGATTTAAGGGTGTTTGAAAATGAACAGGAAGTCCTTAAAAGGAGTCATTTCCTGAACTAGGCTGTTACCTGTTGCAGCCTGAATTGCTGCTAGTAAAGTCCAGGGTAAAGAAGCAAAAAGAGCCTTTGCATGGTATCCACAGATGTTTTATTCAGCCGCATGGTGAGATGTTCAGAGTCAAAAGCACACACACATGGAGGCTGGGAGAGGAATTTCTCCATGAAAAGACATCACTTTTAATTTACAAAAAGTGGAGTTTATGGAACCATATACATTAGCCATTTTGCTTCAGTAGAGACACAGTTTTGAGGTGAATCTCACCAGATCAGGACTGGAGTGCTTTAAATGGACTAAATCCTTTTGGATGAAACTAAGTAATAATTTTGGTGTTGCTGAAATAGTTTCACAAATAAAGTTCTTTCTGTGCTTATCACAAAGTAAACAAATTGCTTTCTCATTCTTTGCCTGCCCCCCTCATCCACTATTTGTCTATCATCCAGAATATTCTGATTTTTCAGTTGGAACATTTTTGAAATGTTCTGCAGACATTGCAAACATTAAAACCTAAAGTTAACTTATTTAAAAGATTTCACTTCAATCTGTTTTATTTTATGGGCTTAGGAACTTGCTGAGAAAAAATTCATGTTCATCTGAAATTCACTATTTTAAATGGAAAAAATTGCATTTTGAACTTCACTAGAATGGATCATTTAACCTGGATGAGGGAAAATATATTTTTCTCTTTAACTCTTTATACTTTAGGCAATATTGTTTTATTGTTAATCAGGCTATAATTTACATGTTAAACTCAACACAAACTTTATATAATCTTATTTCTACCCACCAAAATATGGATTTTTATTATACAATTAAAATTTTAATATAATTCTACCAATACTATTGACAAGATTATTTGATATAAATTTTATTTGTTTTGAAGGAAGGACTTACATTTTGGTTAACAGTTAGTTTTATATATCTAATATAGATGCACACAAATATATGTGCAGAAATTGGTGTGGTATTTGAAACCTTTGCTAAATTCACTGGCTTCCACTACTGCTCTTCTGAGAAAATTCACATGCTTGTGAAGTATCTTTATATTTGCATAAGAAATTATAAATTTTGCTATGAGAGTCTGTGCCAGGAAAGGGCTGCAGAATACTTCCTTTAAGAAGTGATGCAGATAATTATGTAAGGCATGGATGTGTTGTGAAAAGCAAAGGAAATGAATCTTTTTAACTGTCAGCCCATGTGAGGTGAGGGAATTACTTTGGTGTCTTTCAAACACTGAAAAAATGGAAACCAGTCTTATGGTACCACTCCAAGGAGGTTCTGCAATTAGAAATGACAGTATGGGACAAACAAAAAATTAACTGTGCACTGAGAGAAGGTATTCCTAGACTTTAAGTGATGTAATTGTTCCTTTTATGGTTTCTGACTAAATAGGGTCCACTGTATTCCAGAATGCCTTAAAAGACATATATGGTGGCTAGGGCACTTCTTCAGAGAAGAAATTGCAACATTTCTTAGTCAAGAAGTTAAAAATTGAACAAAAGCAGGTTTTCCTCTTTTGGATTCAACCACTTGTTGAGTAAGTTATGTTCTCTGCATATTAACTCAGCCTCATATGTAGAATAATATTAAATCAGAGAAAAATGAACTCTTAATCATTGTCATTCACTTAATTTTGTTTTCTCTCATATTTCAGGAATCATTATTACTACTACTTTTTTTTTTTTTTTTTCCACCACTCTTCTTTTTGTTTTGCTTTGTCTGGCTTCCCTCATTGCACCAAACCATCCACTAGCAGAACATGCTTCT
This sequence comes from Vidua macroura, assembly GCF_024509145.1. Classification (NCBI taxonomy): domain Eukaryota; kingdom Metazoa; phylum Chordata; class Aves; order Passeriformes; family Viduidae; genus Vidua; species Vidua macroura. The sequence continues at coordinate 38,157,855 of NC_071576.1, forward strand.
ATCCATGTGTGTGGTTGTGCTCAGTGATAGTTTTAAAGAAACACATGAGAAATAAGACTTTAGACGCCAAAGATTATGTCCAGATTCTTTTATCTTTGCCACCAGTCGTAACTCCCTTGCATGAAGCAGCAGCATGGGTGCAGCCCCCATCCTGCGGGCTAGAGCCATGCTCCGTTGGCTGAGGATAGCGGGAGGAGAGGGCTCGGAAGCCCCACGCCCTCCCAGGCACCCAGCTTGTGGCTGGGACCCTTGTCCCGCTGGTGAGGGGTCTGGAGAAGTGGCTGAGACACATGGGGATGTTTAGCCCGGAGAAAAGGAGGCTCAGGGTGACCTTTCTCTACAACTCCCTGACCAGAGGTTATTGCCAGCTGGGGCTTGGTCCCTTCTCCCAGGTAACAAGTGACAAGATGAGAAAACATACTCTCAAGCTGTACCAGGAGAGGTTTAGGTTGGACATTAAAAGGAATTTCTTCACAAAAAGGGTGGTTAGACACAGGAATGGATTGACCAGGGAGGTGGTGGAGTCACCGTCCTTGGAGTTAAGACTGGATGTGGCATTTTGTGGCATGGCCTAGCTGACATGGGGGTGCTTAGGTTAGACTCAGTGATGTCATAGATCTTTTCCAACCTAATTGATTCTACTTGATTCTGTGAATGCCACCAAGCCTGCAGCGAGGGCAGACCTCGGAGAACTGGCTCCTCATCTTGGCCAAACAAACACTGCTTCCACGTTTGACTTAAGGCTGAGTCAATAATCTTCCTTTGCTGCATTTCCAGCAGTTTACACTGGAAATTGGAAGAGGCCAGCCTGACCCACAGGTGAAGCACTTCATCTGCCATGCCAGGCAGCGGTGTTGCCTGGCGGGGTGTCTCGGTGCAGGCTGCGCGGAGCCCTGGCTCCCTCGGGAGGTGTCGGCTCCGAGCCCCCCGCAGCATCACTGCGAGCCCCGAGCCCCCCGCCAACATGGCGCCCCTGACCCCCGCGCTTCCTCTTCCGGCCGGGTTGCCATGGCGCTGCCCCCCGGCCCAGCCTCCCCCCGCCCGCCGGTGTGTGTTTACATCGGGCAGGAGGAGCCGGAGCCCCAGCGCCGGGGGAGACGGGCACGCAGCCGCCGGCCGCCCGCCCTCCCGCCCTCCCTCCATCCCCGCCGGGCGGTGCTCCGGGAGACGCGGCATGAAGGTGATGCTGTGGGCTGTCCCCGGGACGGGGGCTCGGCTGGGCCGCGGCGGCTCCCGATGGCTGCGGGGGTGGGGGGGCGAGGGGAGGAGGCCGGGCCCGGCGGTAACCGGGGGCGGGAGGTGGTGGTGGCCGTGCACGCTCGTAACCAAGTACACAACTTCCAGAAGCTTCCAACTTCGCGTGGGATGTGGTGTCGCTTCTTGGGTCCGTCTCCCTGGAAAGAATCCCCTCTTCTCTCCGTGAAAACCCGGCTCGTTTCCTGCGGCGCTGAGACGGGAAGGGAGTAGCGTGGGAGCCGGGGGAGGCTGCCTGCCCCTGGCCCCGCTGCCCTTCTAGGCGGTTGTCTCCACGGAGAAGTTGCCCTCCTTCCCGGGCATCTTCCCTCATGCACAGCATCTCGTGCGCGGCGTCGCTCCCCGGCGGCCGTGGGGTTCGTGCCTTGGTGTGCGGCCGGCGCTGCTCCGGTGCTCACCTGTGCTGCTGCTCTCGCAGGCCCTTCCCTTAGCCTGGGGGAGATCTTCGCCTTTCTCCGTAGTTTGCTGTGGAAAACTGTTAGAATAGAGAATGTCTAACCTGAGCCGGCTATTGGTGTGAGTGCTGAGGCTGGCTGGACTATAGAGGTAGTAATATATAACACTCAGGTGTGAGGTTGTATCTTCTGTGGTGTTGGTTAGGAGTCAGTAATGGTGTTGTAATGCTTTTTCTTCACTTTATGTTGTCATATCTCTTTAATTTTCAGGTGTATGACTTTTGAAGGGTTTTCTCTCATTAATCAGTCTGAAACTTGAGGCACACCAAGCATTCCCTGTCTCCTGAATTTGTCTAGCAGTAAAATAAAAAATGTATTAGCTAGGTTGTCAGCTCTTTGAGGCAGAAACTGTTTAGGTCTGTACCAATCCTGATGGAGAAATTTGGCTCAGGCCTTCCTCCAAGCCTCTGAGTCAAGTAAGTATGTGTTAGAAGTTCATCAGCTTGTGCAGGTGCTTGTGCAGGGTTCTGGGAAGTGCTCGTGTGGCAGTCACTGGGCTTAACAATTGTCTCTGGGCACCAGGGGCTCTTAACCATAATATATGCACAGCTGGTGGGTGAAAGAAAAGGGGCAGCCTCTGCATAAATGCAATAAATATATGTAAAAAGAGCGTGTCCTGCTATGCAGTGTTATGTTTTGTTGTGCATTTGTACAAAGCCTGATAGTAAAATGTGTATTTTTTTCTTTCTCTCTGAGTATTTGTTAGTTCCAATAGTGTAGGATAATAAAAGGTATGTATTAAGAACATTATTGATAAACAGGACTATGGCTTTGGGTGATTTGTTGACTTACACTGTAAAACAAAAACCTCAGAGTGCTGTCGGAACAATACATCCAGTTTGAGGTACAAAACTGGAAAGATTTCCTTCAGCTTCTGTTTTATTGCATGTAGAGTAAACAGCTGCTTATTCTTGCTAAGACCATTACTTCTGCTGAATTCCTTTTTTGCCCCATTAGAGTGGGGAAAGGTTATGACTATTTAAGATGAGTTCATTCAAAATACAACAAGACATGAGTGGAATCATGCTCTGACTGTAAGAAAAAATGAGTGTGTTTGGGGGAAAGTTGTTTGTTTTTAACCAGTCATTTTTCAGGTATAAGCACTGTGTAGAGCTTTTCAGAATAAAAGGGTTCACATTTTTTTCTCAGAATGGGTCATTTCTTTCAGTGCACATTTCTTTCCATGTGTGCCACCTTTTGCTGTAGGAGTTGCTTCAAGTTTCTTCTAGGTAAGATCATTGCCGATGCATGATTTAAATTCTTAAGCTGGGGGTGGGGATAATTATCTTTTCATTTAACGAGTGGAATGCATTGAAATGTGCAGTATTTTCACCCCTTTAAAAGGGTGAGGAAAGGAGAAGGGAAGGGAAGGAAGAGGTGTCTGTGTGGTGTAAGTTGGATCTGAATCCCTTTTATGGGCCTGCTCATGAGTAGTTCAGTGTGACTTTAAAACAAGTAAGTTTAACTTTTTTGATCATTGCAGGGAAGACATCAAAACTAAACTTTTCAAAAGTCATTGCGTCAGTTTCTCCCCTAATTGTTGTTGTATCTTGGGAAATACATTTGAGTTTGTTTGTTTCTGGCAGCATTGGTTTTGATGCCGAGCTCATTGATGCTGCTTAGTGTGTTGCTGAGAAGGCAAAGCAGTCAAAAGAAAACAGGTTAATGCTAGTGTGTATCAAAATGATCTGCCTACTTAGGGAAGGGAAGAAGCAGGAAAAGGGAAGGAAATGGTAACATCAGGGGATGTTCTTCTGCTGTAGAAGTGATCCTTTCAGGATCTGTTACTACTGCTGATCGTTGCCGAAGAAACTGAAGCCTGATGTAGTGTATTTTTAAGATAATCACTTAATAAGTATCCTGTTGAAAAGGTAGAGTGAAGTAAAGTAGTATGGCAAAGCAATGCTTTAAAACTTGGTGTTGAAGCTGGACTGGATTCAAGGTAGTCTTTATGTGTACTTTATTTCTGTTCCCATGTCTTTTGAGCTGTGTCCATGCCGAAGGATGGTATCTCTGGGCCCTTCCAGGCTATGCAAAGTACAAAACTGGTTAAAGTCCCCTTTCCTTCTTTGTAGGACAGGAGTGAGAGGCAAGCAGCTCAGATTGTGTCAGGAAGGAGACCATTTCTGTGTGTAGTGATAAGTGATACCTTTTGAATATGTCAATAAAGTTTGCTTTTCTTCAAGGGCAGATGATCCTGATGGCAAGGAAATACACCTTTTCAGGCTGCATTAGGAGCCTGGGTAATGTGTCTGTCCTGTGGGGAGGGCAGTTCCACTTATTAGGGCAATGAGGAGATAGGCAGGGATTTGGTTATCACAGTCAGCTGCTAATCACTGTCCCACAACATAGTGTCTTTCCAGTATTAATCTCTTGTGGCTAAATGCTTGATTTCTCAAGTCTTAGGCAGCACTGGAGAAGGTTCTTGTGCCCTTGCTAACAGAACCTCTTCATGCTGTATCTTCAATCTGTGAATGAGTTGAGGCATTAGGATAGCTCCTGGTATCGTTCTGCTGTGGTGACTACTTCTAACACTGCTGCTGTCACTGGGCTAACCTAAATCCAAAATCAGAGAAATGAAAGGCATTGAGACTGGCATATTGAAGTCCTTGTTTGTGAAAGCAAGCTCAAGATGTGATTTCAGTGAAGTAGCTGCTCCCCTCTCTATTGAAAGGATTCTTCAAAGTAGAATGAAAGCTTGTGGTGCTTTGGCATGTGCTCACAGTTAAGTTATATAGTTTGAATTATGACAAGTGTCATAAATGTGCCATTTTACTTTGAGAAACTTAAAGCTATATCTAAGAGAAAGAATGTGAACTTACTGCCTATAGTTCTCTTTTTCTGACTGCCTATGAAAGTGAGTATTGACAGATACATTTTAGACATCAGAATGAGGCAAGATATTTTGAAGATGCAGTATCAAATTTATGGAAAGCTCAAGGAAATATTTTTCTTGCTTGTGTTTACAGACAGCTCTGTTCCTTAAAGATGTCGTGGGTTGTCCTGTCAAAATGATGTATATGTAATCTTTTTTTTTTTTTTACATGTGTCCAATCCTGTTTAGCAGGCCTCTTTACAGTTGAAATGAAAAGTACTTGGGAAAGGAACAGCTTATAAAAACAAGGAACAAGAGTTATTGCTTTCTATGGAGTATATAGTAATATTTTGTTTTCCTAGCATGTAGTCCTAAACGTGGTCTAGTGTTGCTGTGCCACTCCTTGTGTCCACTCGAGGACTCCCGGCTCGCTCCGGCACAGCGGATGGCGGGGGACACTCTCCCGTGCCTCGGGAAGGCAGCTAAGGCTTTTGGCCTTGCGGGGTGAGACACTTGCGACGATGGTGGAAGTGAGGAGTAGATTCCAACTAGGGGTAAAGTCCAAGTTTATTAAGGAGATCTGCAGGGAGATCCATAACCCAGGGGAATCAACCGACAGAAGCCCTTCAACTGGGCTGTTATAAATGGGGGTGGAAACAGGGGAGGAGATCACCCACCCACCAATGGGAATGTTTGGGGGAGTGGAAGGTGGGCAGACAGACTAGTGGGGAATTCAATCGGGGAGGTGGGAAGGAGGGACCCCTGGCCCCCATCCAATCACTCGGTGCTCCTTTGTGGAAAGTTCTGGATGAGTGGGATGGGGAGTCAAGTGATGGACAAGGCATCAGGGAGGGGTCAGGGGAATGATCCAGCGAACTGGGGGGAGATTGACATACAAGGAAAGGGGTAGTTCAGGGTGAAACCATGGAGGGGGGTAAAGGGATGAACCATTAGAGGACTTGTACAAAAGCATGAAACTTAAAAACACAATACAACAGTCTAGGAATCAGGATGAATGTAAGTGATAGAGTAAAAGGGAACATGGAGTACATATTCTGTAGATAATTTTGATTGAAATATTTGCCTGTGATTGGTCACATCTGTTTTTCTTTATTTCTGAGCTGCCTTACAAACCTTGTAGTGGTTTTCCAATATTTCAGCTGAATGTCAGAGAGATGGGAAAGGGTTACATACCTTCGAAGTTCTGAGCAAAGCTATATTCTTACATAGATGGGACAAATAGTAGAGCTCTTAAGTTTCTTCAAAAGAATGTTCTGATTGAACTTAGTGGGCATCACAGAAATGGCTTGTGCTGGTAAATCTTAATGTGTCTGCAGTGCTGCTCAAGGTCTACTGCAATTCTTGGGCTTTGATTCATTCTAAAAATATTTTGGAGGGAGAACCTTTGCACCTCACAGATCTTCAAAGTAGAAGGCAGCAGTTACCAAAAGCTATTGCTTTCTGAATGAATTCTTACTAGTGCGTTGCTTATGTTCATAGTGATTAAGTGTTTTTTCTGTCTGATGGCTGGTTGCTGAGTGTAGTAACTCTGGCTGGAATCTCGTATGCAGCAAGTTGTGACCTTTCTTACCACTTCTTGGAGTGAGTTTGGAAGAAAAAGATCTCTCTATGGAGCCTGAAATAAAGGGGGTGTTACTGCTGGCAGTGCTTCCGGCAGTCAAGTTTTGACTGTGCAGGCTAGGTGTGAAACTTCAGGGCTTAACAGTACCAGAAGATGTAGCTTTTGTTCTGTAGTGTTAGTAAATATTTTATCTGAAATATTTCTTCTTTAAACCACTACAGTAAGTGCATAGAATGACAAGCAATACTGATCTTGAAAAGCTCTGATGTGAGTTCAAAACTCATTTGTAAGGAAGGAAATATTTAACTACCTAGCCATCAAAAAAATATATCTAAAAGTTGTGTGATAAATAAATCATAATGCAATCTCCTAGCTAATTACCAAATGCAGAAAATGCATTTTGAAATACTTAATGAAATAAGGACACAGGAATAAGTTCTGTCTTGAATAAAATATTTTATATTTATCCTAAATTTCTAGCATCTAAAATTACTTTTGAAGGTTTTGAAACAACTTTTTAACTTCAAATGAATTTGCAGGGTTTTTTTTTTAGTTGAATTTTTAAAAAAGGAAATCAAGATTTTTGGCAAGATGACTTGTGTTTCAAACTCTTGCAGTGATGTCTCTTGTGACTCTTTTGGGGGAGAATGCTTATATTTTTCAAGCTGTATATATGCTTATGTACTTTGAATTCAAGTCTTATAGTAAAAATTCTGATGTTCTAGCTGTAAAAGCCCTAGAAAATTACTTAAATTTCAGCTCGTTAAAGCTAAAACAGTAGTAGTGCACTTTTAAGGAAATAAATGCATGGAAATTGAATCATATGAAGTCATAGTTATAGAATACTGCTTAATGCATTTTTCTGTGAGTTTTTTTTTGTTTTGTTTGTTTGTTTGTTTGTCTGTTTTTTATTATGACCCTACTGAGGATAGTGAAAGGGGTATTACATTATAGATCTCTATGGTTGAGAGAATCTTAATGACCTCTGTCATATATGCCTATATTATTAGGCAAAGGACTTCTTATTTTTCAGACAAATTTCTTATGCTATCTGCAGCTCCCTAGAGTGATACTTCCACCTCTTATTAGGAAAATGGAGAATATTCTTTCTGTAGAGTGCATTATCTCATTTCTTTAGGCAGAATAAAACTGGCATTAATCACTAAATCCGTCAGTCAAGGACAAAGCTGGAAAAGTACATTTATAGTGTGTTACAGTATAGTTACAATATGTTATAGTACAGTATGTTAGTTATTCTCTTTGGGCCAGGTCAGCAGGTGATCAAATTAAACGTGATTTGCTTGGTTTGGATTTTGAAAACCACTCTTACATTCTTTCTGTGCTAACATTGATTAAGTAGGTAAAATCCAGATGGAAAATAAATGGTCGATCAAGACAAAATTCAATACAATAATTAATTCAAAATCCAGAACTGTCTGGTCTACCACCGAGCAGACTCTATTGGCTGTTTGTTGTATAAATTGTGCTATCTACCCCATACAAAACATGAACATGGAAAGTGTAAACCATCAGTTTACTGGCTGAATGGAGAATAGACTGTGGTGTCATTAGTACTCTTGAAAATTTATTTATGCCAAATAAACCCTAATTTGGATTACTGACAGTACAAAGTTGTTTTATTGCTGTAAAAATAGGATTTGACTGTTCTGCTGAGAATAGAAGTGAATCTTGACTTGGCATTTGCAGGATTAAATCTTGCTCTCATTGCCTTTCTCCACCAGTCCTGTTGTCAAGACAAAATTAAGTGTTAAAATTGTAGCCTCCCTAATGTGTTTGTCCAAACTCAGAAAACAGTAAATAATCTAAGCAACTTTTCTATTCTTTGTTACAGCATACTTTGAACAAAGTGCTACAATTTTACACTACTGTCCTCAGCACTTCTATTTCTGTACTTTCCTTTAGTGTTCCAGGGGATTTATAACTGCAACTCAAATTCCCCTTGGGCTGAAACCTGGCACAGAAGCTCTCATTATAAGTGAACTTTGTTTTGCAAATTTAAAAGCGAAGCATCCATCAAGAGGCTTTCTTAAACATAGAGGAAAGCCAAAAAAAAAAAGTTTATAGTTGCAGATCAATGTTATGCCTGCTGCAGGAAAAATCTAACCGACATTGGAAATACCAAAGGTGTGGGTGTGCAATCAATAATGATGGCAGATTCAATGGAATGTTCCTATTGCATTTAGAATACTTTAAATTAAAGTCTTAATTCCTTAATGTGCTGAAAATTCATTGCTGAAGTAAAAGTTGCAGCTACAAACTGCCTAACAAAAGTACAGTGATAGTTTTAAACTTGTTCCCAGTGTCTGAGCATGGTTATTTGAGCAGCAGAGAATAAGGAGATGGTTGGGTGGTTATGTGCTTCAGCTGAAGAGGACCTTTATGTCCTCAGCTCCCTGGAAAAGGTTGTCATCATGTTGAACTACCTACCCAGTGGCTGGTTGTTTAATTCTTATTTTTCTTTAAACAACAGCCCCCTTTTTTTTCTGTTGGAATTGAGACCTTATGTAATTTTGTAAAAAGCAGAAAGGGCATTGTGAGACACAAGCCATTTTCAGATATGGAAGATGGAACAGTTTAATTTGTTTAAACGTGAAATATCCAAGATAAGTTACGAGAAACTTTGTAACAGTGACTGGAGAGAGAAGAGATCCCAAATTAACAGTGTCATTAATTATGTAATTTTAGGAAAGCCTGATGAAGGTCAGCTTCATTGTTACTGGATCTGACAAGCCCTTTGGCCTCTGCAAAGATTCAGTCATAACATGTATCATCTCTCACATATTTGGAGAAAGTGAAGTTGGGATGAAAAGAGCTGGGGTTTTGCTTTTCTGGTGTTAGGAAGGGGCAAAGTATGCTAATGTGCAGGAAACTGTGGGTTTTAGTCTTGTGGATTTCAAATAAGTATTCTTTAAACCTCATGCATAAATAGCCAATGCTTTCACTGGGATACGTTAGCATCCCAAAGCACTTAACAAACTGTCCTGTGTTTGGGGATTACTTCACTTGTTTCTTCACACAGACCCAGTGAGGCTTGCCATTCTTTAGGGGTGCATCTAATCTTTATGATTATCACTTGACATATATTTGATACTCTATAAAAAAAGCCTTGGACCTGTGCTGGGAAGCTTACAAGTGAAATCACAGATGTGGAGGTATGAAGCCTGGGCTGCCACGAATTTTCCTCTGCTTAATTGCTTTATTGGAATTGTGCCTACATATAATACCAGGTCTGAAAGTCACTGTTAGGCAGGACAGAGGACGTGATTTATGGTGGTAGTTGAGAATTTGCCTAGAAAGAAGCAAGTCTGACCTGGGCTCTTAAGGAGAGGCTTTAGGAGGAATGAGGCAGTTTCTTACAGTGGAAGAAGTAAGATTCTAAGATCAAGTCCAGAATGTAAATGAATGAAGAATGATGTCAGAAAGGAGAAACTGGAGCAAAGTGTTTAGAAGCAAGAATGGGAATATGAAGGTTTAAATCAGGAAATAAATACCATTTTCACTTGAAAATACACAAGCAAAATAGTAGCTGAAACTGTGGATTTTAGAATTATTTCCAAAGTGTAGTCTCAGAACTGAGACAGTAAACTGCTGCTGAATCCATGACTATGAGCTTTAGATTCCTCCAGCTTCTGTTCTGAAAGGGAGAAAAGATTACTTATAAGTTTGAGTATAACAGAGAAGAGTATTTACATGATTTATTTCCTTCTGGTTCTGCTTATGGTAGGGGATTTAAAAAAATTTTTTTGTCTTTTGTGAGTAGAGTAGGAATGGTGAGAAGGAGCAGAATGATAAGGTATGTGGTTCTCTGTAGGAAATTTGAAGTTATTTGTCCCAAACTTGTTCAATTTCATTAATAATTTTTTGCAAGATGTATATATATATATATATATTTTAAAATTTGATTGCCCTCCCTCATAGTTGCCCTTCTTGGATTTTGTTTTGGAGCTTTGTATTTTGCTGCTCATTAACAAAATGAATTCCTGACTCAGTGAACAGTTAATTGACAGACTTCAGTTTAAGATTATATACCATAGTCAATATAATGCTAAGTACAAAAGTAGAGTCTAAAGGGCCTAAAAGTGGTGGTGGTGCAGGTAGGATTTTTTGATTACCTCAAGATGACTCTTTAGAAAGCTGAGCCATATTGGGGCATTTGCAATGACAGTCTCATGTTGTTATTGACTCAAGAGCAAAATGAGCTGACGCTGATCACTTGGTGTTGGGATTGGTCCTGTACTGTGTGCGTATTTTGAGTACTTTGAGATTGAGGTAGTATGGCTCTTTTTGTGGTTGAGCATGCTGGTATCACTTGTTAGTACAAATGTGGTGATAAATGGAGCTCTTTGTTTCAGTGTCATAAACATAACTCTGTACCTTGTGGAAAATGCTGACTCTGACTGGATAGGAACTTGCTTTCTGTCATGCATGCATTTACTACAGCACTTGTAAAATGTACAGCCTTTAAATATACTGAAAATCTGAGCATATAGCTGAGGTTCTGGTCAGAATTACTCTCAAAATATTGTGTCCTGTGGAAGAGCGTGAGGTATACTCTGAAATGCTTGTATGCAATTTGTCAGACTTATTTAGTTCAGTACTGGCAGCTCTCTCTCTCCATAAACACACAGCCACCTATGAAACTCATAAATCCACAAACACTAATTTGCCTGGTCACAGCAGTCCATAGCATTTGGGTTAAACTGCATTGTAAGGTCAGTAGTCATGCAGTGTGATCAGGACAGGATTGTATGTTTCTCAGTTTCTGTGAGAATTCCTATAGGATTTTGCTCTTAATCTTTATCATTTGCTGAATTCATACAAAGCTTTTCAGTTTCCTTAACAGTTCATTGAAACTGTTGGCAGGGACAGGGTGAGCTACCTTGAAATCTCACATCTGTAACTTCATTTTGGAAGGGTGGGTGTTATCTCTGCTTGAGTTTACTTGTTCTTGTTCAGCTTGGAGATTGTGTTAAACTATGACAGAAAAATTGCCACTAAGTCTTAATGGTGCTCATAGTCAAGTACTCATCAAGGAATTGTATGAAGTGCTTGCTTGTCCCTGCTTGAGGGCAGGGACTGTCTTTGAAGAGCTAAGAAGTTTTTCTTAGTTATATGTTCTTAGGTTTTGTGCCATAACCTAACTTTCTGTTATAATACCCATTTAAGTTTGTGCTTCTCCAGTGGTTCTAGTGAGGAATGGAAACTCATTCCCAATTTAAGAGGCTATACAAACCCAAAATAATTGAAAGAATATTGTACAGTAATATCTGCTGTTTCTGAACTGTTGATACACCTTCCTGCATCCTAGATGCTCCTGAGGGAGTGTCAAAGCAGAAGCAATCTGTGTACATTCCTTCTGCTATCACTACAGCTCCAGGATTATTATTGAACCTGCAAGCCAACAACTTACAGAGCTGTGTGCATCCCATTCCCCTACTTGTCTGTCATGGATCCTTAAGAATGAAAAAAGATGTCACTGATGCCTCATTCTTGAAATGATAGCGTAAAAAGAAAGGTTGAGGCAAAGTTGTTGGATTCAACCTTAGCATAGTTACAAACCTTCTCAGAAGATAATTTCCTGGATTTTTTTTTTTTTTTTTGGATTGCTGTAGATGACTGTGCTGCCAGAACTGTAGATATGGTAAATGTTCATTACCAAGCTTGCAGCAGGTCCAGTGAATTGAACTCAGCAGATGTAACTAAAAAAGCAATGGACATGCTAACACAAGAAAAAAAAGCTATTGTAAAGAGACTTTATAATCTTGTTAATGACACCTGTCAGTGTTTGAGCCTTAAATATTACTTCTGGATATGTATATGAGAACCTAGAGTTTCATCTACTGTTAACTGTTTCACATTTTCATTACTGAATCTCAGTGCCATGCACACTTACTCACTGGCCTCAGTCATTAGACAGACATGCTGAAGTCTGATAAAGTGATGTTTACAAGACTACTTTTAGAATCTCCCTGTATCATAGGTGAATATATATTGTGATAAGATACCAGTGAGTTTAGAATTAGATTTATTCTGTAGAAAGCATTTTGAACTTTATTTTAGGAACTAGGAAATCTCAAGATTGCTAAGTTTCTTGCAAACAATTATTGAAAAACTTAAAATTGGGGATTACTTGACATGTCCATGCTTCAGTTTAGACTGTTTCATTTTTAACATGAAATTGAGAAAAAAAAATTGAAAATACTTTTTTTTGGGGGGCGGGGGAAGAATTCGCAAAGCCATACAAGAAATGTATGCCAAATACAGTTAAAATACGCTGTGTTATGGTTAAGTGGTTTTGAGTAGTGAAAAAAATCCACAAAAATGCTGGCCATTTTTGTTAGACATTCAGCATGTTCTGTAGAAGCAGTAGTCTTGGATTGAGCATTTTTCTTCTGTAGTATTCCAGTAGCAAGTGTTAAAAGTTTTGAATTGGAGGGAAATAGGTGATGGCAAACAGCGACTCTGCCACGGACTTCATGGTGGTCTGTAATGGGCTCTGTTTTTTTCACAGCTGGATTTGTTAATGCTAGCTTAGGTACAAGGCTGACCTTCAACTAAGATAAATCTTTGTTTTGGAGTAAGTATTGTCAGTGATATCCACCATACTGGAGCATTGTATTGCTCATGAACACCAAGCAGTAAGTAGTTAATAAGTGAGGAAGAAAAAACTCTAATGCCACCAACTCACTTTTAGTAGCATTTTGCATCCTCTTTGTATTTATGTAGATGACAACGACTGTAACCCAAAGGAGCACCACTTATCATAGGCTGTCATTGAGAGAAGCTACTGAGCAGGTTTGTCTCGTAGGAAATTGAGAATTGGCTATTTTGAAGAAGGAAAGCTAAGGCTTTTCTTGCTGGCTTTTCCGTAGTCCCTGGAAGTTGGATTGTTTCCTTGAGCAGTATATAGCTAGTATGTGCAGATGGCTCTTACTTGTTTTAAGAAATTAAATTAATTTTACTGTTGTAAACCAGAAAGTACAGGCACAGGATTCGCATTCAAGACCCCTTCTAGTTTAGGAGTTCCATAGCTGTGGTTCAGAATGCTTCCAAGGCACATATTGATGCCTCATATCTTACGTGTTTTATATTAAAAATAAATCTTCTGATCTGGTATACTACTGTAGCCTCATCTTCCCTTTTTCTTTTCTCTCTGTGGCACTGATGAGTAGGAAGGAAGTGTAAATTCATATATTGCCAGTTGATGTAGAAACTTAAATACATACTTTATATTCAATTTGTTGCTCTTACCCAGAATTGTTTACATGTTCTTAAAATCTAGACCACATTATTTAAATGAAGTGAGGAGATGGTTAGATCTTGATGTTGATTACTGACTCCTGGGTTGTTGTTTGTTTTTTTTTTTTTTTTTAATTGGACTAAGGCAACTTACTACTTTCCCATCTGTACCATATGGTAAATACTTTCTTCCCTTTCTGTGATAGCTACCACAAGGCATGACTTAATGTTTGAACTCTTCACTGACAAAAGCTGGGCAATGTTGATACTGGGTGTTTTTAAGTGAGGAGAAATAGGTAAATAGACTAGGTAAAACTTGCATAGTCATGGATGGCAGAAATCCAGGTTGTGACCCTGGCACCATCACAGCAGACCTATACACTTCACCTGGATGGTTTCTCTTTTCCCTGCTGTAAAACATCTGAAAAGCATGGTGGTATTTATTGTTTTCATGTCCATTTTTTTTGGAAAAAAAAAAGGGGGAATGGATGAAAATGCGAGCTACTTCTGCAAAGGATGGAATTTGAAAAGTGTGTTACTCTTCATAATGTGCAAATTGAGGAAAGAGAGAAAGTAGCCAATGCTGCTGAGAGTAACCTCTCAGTCACAGGGTTTGGAAAGGATGAAACTAAATACTGCAGCTTTAGGGCCATGAGCCCCTTTTCTTCCTGAGTTCAAATAATAACATTTTGCAAGCTGTTGATGTACCAGCTGTATTTCTGTAACATTCCAGCTGCGTATGTTAGTACACATTTTCAGATAGTTCAGACTACAAACCCAGTCATGTTTTCAAAGTGCACAAAAGCTTCATTTCCTAATGACTGCTAAGTTTGTCATTTTACTCTTCACTGTATTAACATTGCAAAGAAAATTAGGTTGTTTTTTTTTTTTGAGGGAGCCCTTTAGCTATGCCTAGTGTTTAATCTTCTATAACTTAAAAAAAAAAAAAAAAAGTAAGTTGGGTGGAAGAAAGTGGTGGGGTTTTTTCCCTGTGATAGTTTGAAACTGAAAAAGCAACTACACTTTTATAGCTCTACATGTCATGAAAATATTGTGTGTGTAAAGTGAGTTCAGCTGCAAATCTTATAACTCTGCTCATGTTCTTCCAGCAGTAACATTGCAGGCTCTTTACAGGATCAAGAAGGCTGGAACATGGAAATGCAAAACCTGGAAGAGTAGTCCAGTAGTTTTTCAAGAATGATTAGTTTGGCATATTACACTTGGAGGCACAGATGGATGTATTTGGCTTGTAGGGGAAAACTCCATGGTCAATGGACCTGCTTAGGTTAGAAGATCCTAAACGAGTTTGCTTTGTTTTCCTTTGAAAAAGGTGACATTTCAGAATGATAAGGCAAAGATACGTTTTTTTTCCTGAAAATTCCAGTTGATGGTGGATCTGCTGCTGCCCTTGATAAATGAGAATTTTAATGTGTTACTACATTATGCGTTTTGGAAATAGTAACTTAGAAATTGTGTTTCATTGTTCATTTTCTGGTTTTCAGTCAATTAAGAAATTAAGACCCTTGTAATTTTGCTCTTTGCTTTGTGTGCTGTCTTGAAAAGTCTTTTTTTTTTTTTTTTTTTACTTTCCCCTTTCTGTAATTTGACTGCAAACAAATCTCCCAGCTCTTTCTTTCTCATCAGCTAAAGTGCGCGCCTTGTGTCCTTACTGTCTGGTGTATTCTCTAATCCTGTAACCATTTTTGTGGTTCCTGTCTGAACTTTCTGCAATTTACCTCCTCTTGCTATTCTGTTCTGCAGGGCCCTACCTTAGAAACACAGATGGTGGATGATGAAACTGAGACTGCAGGTGAAGAATTGCCTCCTCATCTGCGGGAAGAGCCTCCCGAAGGTACAGTGCTGGCATTCAATATAAACTCTTTGCAATCAATTGAAGAAAATGTTCTGGCCAAGAAGTCTGATTTATCTGTCTGACTTGAGCCTGTATTTGCCTGTTTTCTGAGAGGGATAAAGCTTTGTCAGAGCTGACAGTTTAGCCAACCTCCCAGCCAGAGGTCTAGCCAGCCCCTAAGCCTTCTTTTGCATTCAAACGAAGGTTTTACTCACTAAGGTGCAGACACAGTTCTGCATTCTCTTTGACAATATGGCTTCTGATTAAAATTGTCCTGCTTGATCATCCTGTCTTCAGGCTTACGAATAAAATGCTTCCTCTACTGTCTTGTTTGTGATGTTTTGAGTCTTCATTAGGGAAGACTTCCTAAGCAGTCCTCTCTTTTCTCTTTACCTCTCTCTGCAGCATCCTGCTATTGAAATTGTCCCCAGCAGAGACTTGTCAAAGTTAGGTATTCTAGTGATTTTGTTTCTTTTCACAGTCTCTCTTGGAAGCCAGTTTAGCCATCTGAGGAGGAGGCAATGAGATGCTGTCCATCAGCAGGAGACTCAAAGATGCCAATTTTAATTAAAAACCTTGTTTGCAATGACATGCCCTGGATTTATACAGGGAACGGATTTTTTCCCACTGTGCAAAAGTCACAGACATTGTATATATGCAGCAAAATAGGTGCTGCTTTCTTTTGAATAGAAGCTGCTAACATTGCTGCAAGTGATAATACATCCTGAGCTTTGTCTTCAGTTCATTGGCTTCTAAAACACAATCACTCATAATCAGTGTGGATGGCTTAAACAACCCAGAGAGTGCTGAGATCCCTATTAGCAACTTGCTGTTAAAATACCACGACATGTCTCTGGGAAACATAAATGCGTTTTATATTTTTCCTTTAAGAGAAAAAGATGCTGATACAGCATTTATACTGACAGCCATTCTTAAAGGGAATATGAACCAAGTGGATGGTTTTGGGAAGTTGCTGCTCCCATGCCTTCTTGTTGAGCATTCTGTTGAAGTTTTCTTATTAAGTTGTAATTTCTTGTTCTGCCATTTCATATACTTTGTGTTGATAATTACAGTAAATAGAGGTAAGTGAAAGGTAGGTTTCTTTTGTAACTCTTATAAAGCCAGAAGCAAATAAATGTGGAGGATGTTGTGATTATTCTATGAATACATGGAGGATATAAAATTAATATTCCCTTCCCCTCTTTTATTTGTAAGTAATGCCAAATCAGCATGTAATGACAGTTCATTGAAATAAGAATTCTGGTGACTAGCTGAAGCTGATGATTATATGAGTCTGGAGACTATATCCTGGAATGTAAAATCCATCTTGTTTCATCAGTTTATCAGGAATAGGCTTAGATTTTGGACTATGGCTTTGACTTGTATAATCAAAAGAGGTTTTTTCAATGTATTTTTGCAAACTAACTTATTAAAATGAAAGCAAGTTGTTCTGCCTGCAACCCTGGCTGGTTTGAATGACAATGAAATATGTCAGTGTTAATATTCTACTTCTGTGACTTATTGGATGATCTGGGAGAAGCATGTGGTCTGGTTATACCCACTTTATTGGTTTTGTGGAAAAAGAACTGTTGCAGTTGAGCTGATTTGATTAAGCAGTGATACAGTAGATAAAGTCTGAGCTCAGTATGTACCTTTTGAATTTACAATGACCTCAAGATTAACAAAATAGGAGAGATGTTGAGAGCACAACTGAAACTAGAGTCTGCTTGGGAGAAGAAGTGGAAAATTTGTCCTGAAGGAGAGCAATCAGGATTATGCTGAACTTATAGCTGACTTTGGATATTGGTGGAGTTGAGTAACAAAAGTGTTCTTTAGAAGTTGCTGTCTACCAACATAGACCTACCAGAATTATTATAAAGACATTATAGTTGCAGGAATCATTGCAAATACCTCATGAAAGAAAAAGAGCTCTGAGTTCTTTGACTTAAATACCATTCAGAGTACTATCTTATCTTTGCTGCACTTCAGATTTCTTGTTTCTTCTGACAGTACTTTCCTAGTTAAATCAGATGCTTTTCAATACATAAAGCAATGTTGTTGTGACTACTGCAGTCTTGTTTCCTGGGATCTGTGAATTGGAGACCATGTCTGCTTGCCTTCTGGTAATGAGTGCATAAGGGAGGGAAGGCTCTCCAGAGTCTCTCTGTCTAGAACTAAACCATTATTTCCCCAGATTGCATCATAGTAACTTCATTTCCCATCTTGCACAGCATATCTACTGCCCTTCTGAAAGGAAGGGAATTGGAAGCACTGTTCTATGTACATATTGCATTAAAATAAAAGTTTGCCCTTAGTGGAATGTCATATTTCTAAACAGCGCTGCCCAATGGCTTTCTGCAAATAATGGGACAATTTTACATGTCCATCATGTGCATAACTAAATGGAGTAGGTGTCTATGTGGGTAACAACTGGTATGGAATAGCAAATGTTAGTCCCAAGTGCAGTGTGGCAGCCTGGCAGCGTGCGAGGCAAGAGAAATACCAAGAGAGAGGCTGGTATCTGTGTGTAACCTGAATCTGAGTGTTTTATCTGCTGTTAAATTTAACTTTTCTTGTATTTAACTAAGTCGACAGAGTAAATGAGTTAAAAGTACAGCTCCTGCAGGATCCCGTGCATGGTATTGGATACCTGCCGCAAGTGGCTTTTGCTCGGTGACGAGGTTGCGTTCTCAGGGCCGCGCGGGGGCGCTGCAGGCCCGGCCATGCCGCGGCCGGCCCAGCCCGCGTTCCAGGCAGCGCTCGCGCAGGGCCGCGGCAGCAGGAGAAAGTGTTCAAAGCTATTAACTCCTCTCCCCTAAGCTGCTCTGTGGTGTCACAAGGGAAGCTTCCACACTCTGCTGCGAGAACGCTGTTTATGCCCTAACGATACTTTACTTCTTGACATCGTGATCCATCTGCCAAATTCACGGGGGTTTTTTAATTCTCCCTTCATCTTTAGCATCTCTGTGATCCTTGTGACATACTTTTTTTTTATCCCCTCATTTGAAAGGCAGGCACAGGGGAGCAGTAGCAATTAGCATCTGGAGTGCTGGTGTGTTTAGCACTTCACAGAGCAGGCTGTGTAGGGCAGGTTTGCCATCAGCAGCCAGTGAAGGGCAGTGGGCTCTGCAGAGGAGCGCACTGCTCTAAGTGATATGAACTGCTTCCTTCTTTGCAAGAAATTCAGCGTGGCTTATCTGTGCTGCCACACATCTGAGCTACTTTCATGTAGATTTTGTGTGATCTTGAATGTTAAATCGAAGTGTGATTGCAGTGAGAGAACTAGATTTAGTTATTCAAGTACAGCAACACCTTGCTGTATCTGTTGCTTCTTTATTCTCCACTTCAGAGTTCTGTTGCTGATCATTTAATACAGTGCAGTGTTAATTGATATGATCACTTCAATTTTCTGTTCTTTTCCACCGAATTAATCAAGAAAAGTGATAGCAATGAAATCTTATGGTGATTAAAACTGTGACGTTCTCCATTAGGAAATATCAGTACCTTCTTTGCTGCATGCATCTCCCATTTATTGCAGTATTTTTTGTGGGAGAAGTAGCTTTACTCTGTCAAACTGCTAAAAACTATGCCTTTCAGAGGTGTCTATACTGGGGCATGGCTGTAGTTTGTTTTGGCCATGCATTGCCAAGTAGCACTGCATATACTAAAGCTCATTTCAAGGTGGTATGGTCTAGTTGCAAAGCTATGCCTCCGGTTAACAATGACAGTCCCTCATGGGAGTTTACAAAGCATTGCTTTCTTCCATGGCCTTTAAATACTTAGCATGGAGATCTTATCAGCCAACCTACTATGATCAGTTTGGCAATAAGCCTGAGTCTTGTATCTTAACAGTCTGCTACCTCTTCTGTAGGTTTCAGACCTAGCAGAGATGTTCCTTCTTTGTTGCAGACAGATTGGGCCCTGTGGAGTAAAGTTTTATTAAAAGCAATGGGTCTTAGCAGCTCTGCAGTATATAACAGATCTCGGGAAATTTCCTTTCCAAATAACTGTGGTGTTCTTAATTCAAATTGTTTTACACTTGCTGTGGGTAAAGAATACACAGAGATAGTTACTGTAAATCAGATGATTTGCAGGAGTTTAGAACATGGTATCTTGTGTGAGCCTTATAATCTACCTCCATGGAGACATGTAGCCTTTGCTGTTTTATATCTTCTGCGGGATAAACCTATATTGTATGCTTCTGTAGGAAGCTTTAGGACTCCTTATCCACAGTTTGAGAATCTCCAATCCAAAGAATATGGGAGTTTTGTGGATTGCTCATTCAGGATTGAGTTTTGATACCAGCATTTTACCTAGATCTGTATGGATCTAACTAAAATCAAGTAGAGTTGTGTTTCAGTTGAGGTACTACCATCCATTTGAAATGTCTGAAATTAATTAGACTGTTAACTTCATGTTGGTGTATTCACTTATAAGAACATGACAGTTTATTGAAACCAGCAGATGCCAGAGGAACATGCCTTTTCGGGCATCTCATCTGTGATGAGACCTTCAGCTGAAGTCTATGATAAAGGTGTTTAATTTCAAAAAGGCATATGCCTATAAACAGATCCAGTTTTGATGAATGGGTGGCACTTTTCCAATTATTGTTGGGCCAAATGTCTGCTGCAACAATTGCCATACCAAGATTTAAATGATGCAAACTTTATTTGCACTGTTTTGCATTTTCTTATTGTAAGTAATGTTTAGTATGTCTGTCTCCCAACTGCCTATATCCAAAGAACCTCAAAGAAATGACCTTGGAAAACGATGCTGTTAATAGCAGTTCAATTTCCTTTCAGGATCAAGCTTTCTGCTAAATTTTGTTGCCTTTTCTCGTGTAAAGAAACTTATCAAAGTTGCCTGTGGCACTTAGTGTCGTGTACTACATACTTAGGTAAGTATGTGTGTAAGTAGTCTACCAGACCAGCATCTTGAAGTTCTGTGAAGATGGCAGATGCAAAGCTGTGGTATCTGCTAAGCCCCCCTCTACTTTCCTGAGTCAAACCACTCTCTTCAGTGTGCTACTTCATAAGGTCCCACAGTCAAATCCTTCTACAGAAGACCTCTTTAAATTATCTGCTTTTTTTGTCTAATTGCCAGTCAGCCTGGATTGACTTCTGTGGTCATGTAACAAAAGCAAAAGACTGGGGAAAGGAACAGCTATAATCTGTCCCAGCAGTGTGGCCTGGCAGCCAGGAGGGCCAGCCATGCCCTGGGGTGCATCAGGGACAGCATCACCAACTGGGCAAGGGAGGGGATTGTCCCATTCTGTTCTGGCACAACCCAAGTCCTGTGTGCAGTTTTGGGCACCACAATGTAAAAAAGTCATTTAACTATTAGAGTGCATCCAAAGGAGGGCCATGAGAATGATGAAGGGCCTGGAGGGAAGCCATACGAGGAGAGGCTGAGGTCTCTTGGTTCCTTCAGCCTGGAGAAGAGAAGACTGAGGGGAAATGTCATCACAGGCTGCAACTTCATTGTGAGGGGAAGAGGAGGGGCAGACACTGAGTCAGGAGAAGTTTGCATTGGGTATGGAAAAGGTGCTTCACCTAGAGGGTGGTTGGGCACTGGAACAGGCTCCCCAGAGAACTGGTCCCAGCACCAAGCCTGACAGAGTTCAGGAAGTGTCTGAACAATGCTCTCAGGCACACGGTGTGATTCTTGGGGTTATCCTGTGCAGGGCCAGGAGTTGGACTTCGATCCTTTGTGTCCCTTCCAACTTAGGATATTCTATGATTCTTAACTCTACTGTTGACTTATTCTGTGGCTCTAGTCAAGTAGTTTGGCCTTCCTTGAACCACAGTGTTATTTGTGTATGAAACAGAAGTTACTGTTCTTGTTTATAAATGAGGATGGTGAAAAAGCAAACTTAATTTTTTGGCTTTTATAGGTGGAAGATACTTGAAAATTGAAACAGAAATTGTGATCGTTATGTATAAATAATACAACACTTTGCCTGATACATAACTAGTCTATTTTTCTTTTTTTTTTTTTTTTTTGTCTTTTTGAGTCCTCAAAAAGATGATTGGACTTGTCAGATAACCTCAAATAGAAAGGCAGGTTTCTTAAAAAGCAGAAGAAGAAATTAGCAGTGAGGCTGTCTGTTCTTTGGAACTGGGACTTTATGTACCTGGCATGTCCTCTCATCTGTAAAAGCATTTCCTGAGCTACTTCTGTAAATGCCCTGAGGCTGAAGAGCAGTGTTTCAGTGTCATCTATCTCTAAGGCAGGATTCCTTGCAGCTGTGCTCTTCTGTTGGCCAAGCCAGTTCTTGTTTCTGCAAAAGAAGTGACCTGTAGTGTCAACTCAGTCTTGTGCACAACGTCAGGCTTAGTATTTCTGTTAGATTATAAAACACTTTTATATCCATCAAAAGTTCTAGTGTGTTTTTATTAAATTTATCATCATTGTTTTAGTAAAGCTGGGGCTCTTCTGTAAATTCTCCATTGGCTGTATTGGCTTATTCATGCTTAATTTAGTTCTCTGGGGGAAACTGACAATCTGAAATGTGATTAATATACATGTCTTGTGTGTACCCCTTTCTCCCTCTCTCAGCCCCCGCCCTTCTGTATTCCTGTTGCTGTGTGCTTGTTGCTGACAGCAGGCATCTTCCATTCAGCAGCTATGTTACATTGTATTCTACAAACAGTGTGAAAGCTATTTAAATTGCTTTTATTCCACTTCTCCCTATGTCCTATTCTTTCCTCTCCGCTATTTTCATATGATTTAATGAGAGGTTCCTTTGACAGCTGAGCATCCCGTTTTTCTAGCCTACTCCATGCCCTGCAAATCATTCTGTCACTAAGTGTTGTATGTGTGCACAGCATATGCTGTTAAGGGCAGCATAAATAGCCTCCAAGTGCCTGGTGGATTGCAGAAGAAAGGTTCTCATAACTTGAGTGTGGGAAACCTCTTATCAGTGGATCTTGTTAATACAATAATGTTGTGAAGTGTGTGAGTAGCCATCTGGTTTTCCCTGAGGGTCTTTGCCCATAGGGAGGGTGGGGCAACAGTAGTTTTACCATTTGCCTGGGGACAGTAGCTGTAAGAAAAGTGTGACATCCAAATGAAAAGATATTTCAGTGTGAAAGGTCAGTGGGAAGCCTCTGTCAGAAGATAGATCTTGGTCAGTTTCTAGTGAATGTGTTTTATTCTAGCAATAGAGGTTTGTACTGTGTATCTTATTACTTGGCTGAAGTGGCAGACATTTGTCACTGTTTTTATACTAGTTAGAGACAAATGAAATGGTGTAAAAGAATGTATGTTCTTTTACTATGTATTTTTTTATTTTGGGGGGCAAATACATTAACATAAAGATGCAGACAATTGTTCTTAAATAAATGTTGTGGTTTAACCCGAGCCAGCAACCAAGGCCCACACAGCTGCTCACTCGCTCACTCACCCATCAGTGGGCTTGCAGAGAGAATCCGAAGCATAAAAGTTAGAGAACTCATGTGTTGAGATAAAGACAGTTTAATAGGGAAAAAACAAAAGCTGTGCACACTAGCAAAGCAAAAAAAGGAATTAATTTACTGTTTCCCATGGGCAGATAGATGCTCACTCATCCCCAGGAGAGCACAGCCTTGGGAAGACAAACATCATCACTCCAAACATCCCCTGCTTCCTTCTTCTTCCCTGCATTTTATATGCTGAGCATGATGCCATATGGTCTGGAATATCCCTTTGGTCAGCTGGGGTCACCTGTCCTGGCTGTGTCCTCTCAACCTCCCACACACCCTCCAGTCCCCTCACCACTGTGGCAGTATGGAAAGCAGAAAATACTTTGGCTTTTCTGTGTAAGCCCTGTTCAGCAATAATAAAAACATCTCTATATTATCATCACTGTGTTCAGCACAAATCCAGAACATAGTCCCATACCAGCTGCTGTGAAGAAAATTAACTCTACCCCAGCCAAAAGCAGCACAATCAGTCTTTCAGGCTTGTAGTTATCAGTCCTGTTTGAAAGCTGAAAAAGGAAGCAGTTCCTGCTTGTTCCTAATGGACTAAAAAAAGAGTCAAGTAAGTCTCGCTTTTACATATAGCTGCAGTCTGAAGTACTAAATAAGAATGAGCAATGCAGTAAATCCAGGTCAGGAGTGAAATTGAATCAATATATCAGTGTGTTAACAATGATGATATCTTGAACTGCTAAACTATCAGAGTATTATAGCAGGCAATTAAATCATAAGGTCGGTACATGAGGCTGTTAATTCTGCCTCAGAACCGAGTGAAATGCCCAGTTAACATTTCATAAACATCTGTAGTCTCAGCCTGGCTGCCTGCCTTGATTTCAGCTGTTTGCGAACAATTTGAGCCACTACTTTGCTTACCAGTATGATTGCACAATTGCATCAATCTGGCCTCTTCTGGACTCATCATTTTGGATCACAAAAACCAATCTGATGCTGAGGAATAGTTTTTTTCAAGGCTGTTTATGAACTTATGAATGAGCTGTAAAATGAGGGGGTTTGTGTCAGTTTGCTCGCCCTCTAGGATAATATTCTAGAAGAAAATAATCTAATATGAAACTGGGTGGAATTCTAGAGCAATTTTTACAGAGAATGGTCTTGCACTAGTATGGGCATGTGTAATTCTATCTCTTCTTTATTTTCTGAACATACTGAAGACCAATGCATGTTCCTTATTAATGTTTTGGATTATTAAACTATTGTGATACATTTCTTTGGCATATTATGGGGAATCTGTCCTCTTTCTATCTAATACTTGTGTGGTGAGAGAATTTATCTAAGGCTACGTTTTGTCTCCTATGCCCTCTCTTTACCTATATGTTAAAGTTAGGGCTCACTTTGGGAAATGCAAATTGAGACTCCAAGTTTGGTTTAGTGTTTTTATAGCTTGAAAATGCTGCTGTTACTGTTGTTGCAGTATTTTTTCCTAGCATCTTGAGAGTTGGCTTTTTTTCTCTAAATATTAGGCTTAATTGATCGGGAAAGTGGGTAAATTCTTCCAGTCTATAAATCTTGTACTTTTACATTGAAAAAGGATAAAAAACCACATTTACTAAGTTTGATTTTTATCTAAGAATCTACTTCACATTATATAAAGAAATCTGTTTTCTGTGATATCTGGAGATGTTTAAAAGATTGTGACTAGACAAACCCAGCTCTAATTAAAAAACAGTTTGGTCACTGGTTTAAGCTTAACATGTGCTCACACAGCTACTGAAAGAGATATTCTGCATTCCACTCTGGCTGCAGGTTACCAGTTTCACCCCTCTGCATGGCCACATGTGCTCGGGTGCCAGCACAAAAGCTACTGAGTGCCCATGGAGACAAAATGCCTCTGTCTTGAATGGGTGTAACTGGAGTGAGTGAGCCTTCACATCATTCCCGCGATCCAGAGGCTGAAGGATGGTTTGTCCAGCTGAGTAGTACCTGTTGTGTGCGTGTGAGCGTGTATGGAACACAAAGGACAGGCTTGGGGTCCTGTGTGTGCTGCAGAGCTCGCCTGGCTTCCCCGTTGTTCTAGAGAGGAAGAGATGCAGCCGCAGGCAGCACTGAAAACCTCTTTTGTGATCGCATACAAGAGGTCAGCTCTTGATGTTTGTGTTTCTAGCAACTTCCGTGTGTAGCACAGTGATTAAGATAGTGAGGAAAGCAGAGGGATCTTGGCTTTTACTCCTCCTGGGTCTGATCCAAGTAGCGTTAATATGACATGAGACGTTTTGTTAGTATTTGATTAACTGGGAGGCTTGTTCTTGTTTTGTGTGACACATTGTAAGTTAACCACCCGGCATGCCGACATGTGCGATTAAAAACAAACACTTAAAACTAAATTGAGAATCCGGCTGCCAAGCGTGCCGCAGGGAGGGGCTGGAGCAGCCTGCCCCGCACGACTCCACTGGGGCAGACCTCACCCGCTGCTCTCCTGAGCTTGCGTCGGCATCTTCCCAGTTCACTGCTGTATTGCCGATATTTGTTCTAAAACATTTTATTCAGCTGTCTTGCGCAGTTAAAACACTCCCGACGAAATGTGGGAACGGCAAATGGCAACTTAGAGCCGCGTTGCTCAAGCAGGCCGCCCTCGGTGACGGCCGCTATTCTTGGGGGCTGTCGGGCAGCGCGGTGTCGCTCGGCGCGGAGCGGCGTTGCCCGGGCGGGCGCGGGCCGGCAGGGGGCTGCCGAGGGCCGCCCGCACGCCCCGCGCCCCGGAGCAGCCGCGGCGCTGCCGCTTTTATCCCATCGCACGATTGCACTTGCGGTTTTCCTCAGCTTGAATTCCGGGACAGCAGGAATGCGTCTGGGCTTATTTTATAATTAACGAATTAATTTCACAAATAAGACTTGGAGAGTTAACAAAGCTTATTTTCCCTTGTCATCGCCTTCTTTATTACAAGATTTTTAAACTCCCGTCCTTGCTGTGGAAACAATTCCTCGTTTCTCAGTCAGCAGCAGGGTGTTTTTAAACGTAGTGTTACCCAGACATGGAGCTGGGTTTGTGGGTACTAAGCGTCCAAAGGAGTGAAAGCCATGGCATGCACAGTAGCTGTTGAAGTCTTGGTAACCTTTAGCTTTATTTTCAGACCTGAAATGCGCTTTCACAGTGTTAACAATAAACTTTCTGCTGATTCAGTGGGCACTTTCAATTCCACTTAAAGCAAAATGTGCCCTCTGACCTGTGCACAGATGTGCAGTGCTTGCGAAGACTCACAAATCCTCTTGAGTGGAAGTGCTGACCTACGATTATGTGGTGTTGGGTGGCCTGGGAGGGCCCTGGTTAGCGGCTCCTGGAAGGGACCGTGCTGGGAGAGGTGCGGGAAGGAGAGCGCTCCTGCACCTGGCAGAGTGCGGGGGCTGTGGTTACTGCAGCTGCTGCAGCACATGGCTCCTGTGGCAGGGCTGTTCTTGTCAGCTGAAAGCTTTTCTTCCAGGTTGTGTGTAGAATTGTTCCTGAAGTAGAGTAGTTCCTTAATTGAATATTGACTCTGTTAGAAAGTATTCTGGTGAAGGGCTAAGCAGACCTTGTATAAAGCTATCTTGTTCTTCTGTAATATCAGTATCTGCTTTCTTTTCATTTGAGGCAAATACCAAGGGAAAAATACCTTTAAATGTACCTGCTAATTCCCAAGTTGAGATTTTAAACCTTTTGTGTGTAATGATTTTTTTCCCCCCAGAGGAACAAATTTTATGCTTGCAGATCAAGGACTGACTAGATTAGAGGGGAAACAGCAGCAGCAAGTGAACTGCTGGGAGGGGACACACACGCTCACATATATTCCTGCTGCTGTCATGAATTACAGCTAAGACTAGAAATCTGTAAAGACACTTAAAGTGTGGAGCAAATAAGAGTGTTTCCAAATAGTTGGAGTCTCATGACATACCAGCAATTCTTTTAAATGTCCTGCGAATTTATAGTAGCTTCTGGTTATTTTCAGAGTACTAAAGCAGAGTGGTTTTTTCACCTGACTTCTTCCTGCAGCACAAAAAAATTGAGGACTTCAGAAGGAGATAAGGAGGGTTTTGCAAGGACAGCTTGGAAAAAATATTCTGACAGCCTCTCAGAAGGACCTAGTTGGAGTCCATTAGCAGTCATAGGTTTGATTTGAGATCATGGGAAAGCTTTTAGTTCAGAGAAGCCAACCATCCCCTGCCTTCACTTCGTCCTGAACAAGCTCTTGTTCTCAGATGATCACTTGAGCTACATTGCTTCTCTCTGCCACACTGGAAAATGGAACTGTGAGTAATGAGTTGACAGCAAAGCAAATCTTCAACCTTTCTTGGTGTACCTAGGATATTTTTCGGCCACTACAACTGATAAATAGGGACAGGGTAGTCTTTGAATTGCACAGCAACTTTTAACTTCAGATTTAGCTCTTGTTGCTAAAACTTGTCAGAATTTTCCTTTCAGAAGTTCAGCCCTTCAGATTTTGAAATCCATCTCTTGTTGGACAACTAGGAGTTTCACAGTCTTAAAAGGTGGGCTTGAGGGGTGTAAGCCTGACCCCATATATTTTTCCATTTCTGAGTGCTGAGTTTGGAATGGACACTATTTGAGCTTAAAGCTGTCTTCATTGTTACAGGCAGGGCAAGATATCCTACTTTGCTGGAGAAAACAATGTGATGTTAAAAACTAAAGCAATAAATACGTGCACAGCTGAGTGACTTTAGGACAAGGAGGGAGGAAGTACAGGAAGAGAAGAAGAAGATAAGTAAACTGACTCTGGTGAAGGTCTTGACGAGAACGTAATCATCTTAAATGAGATTTGTCCCCAGCAGACACTGAAGACATCCTGACCTTTTTTAACTCTGATTTATTCATCATGGGAATGGATTTTGTACTTCATCTACTCTGTGACTGATGGGCAGGAGTAATTTCTCTCTCAATACAGAAGAGTACACTGTGGTAGACTCCATTTGCCACACTGACAGGAGCAGAATGCCATCAGCCACAGAGTTGGCTTAGGAAATATTTTCCTTTTCAGTCTTGCACTCTTAATGTGTGCCTAATATATGTGTAATAATAGGATGGGGGAAAGGCTACTGAATTGTATGAAAGTTGAGTCATGAATTTCCTCTGCTATCTGAGATCTCCTCAGATCACAAGGAAAAGAAGTATCTATGGCTTTACTTGAAAGAATTCAAAGAAGAAAAAAAAAATCAGTGAAGAAAATGTCACACACACCCCCAATCCAACTCATGCTCTTTCCCCTGTAACTTAATTTTATAACTCTTTGCTTGCAAATACTCCTTCTATCTGTAGATTCTTTGATTACCGTGATCTCCATATCCTGAATTTGCTCTGTATGACTGTCTTGTCATGTGGATATCATTGAAAGTAGTAGTGATCAGCCCTTTAAAACAGACAGTTATATCTTTTGTTTCAAAATACTGCAGGCAGATCATTTTTCACTACTTTTTCTTGTGGGTAGCACTGGGGCAAGAGTGGGAAATACAAGAAATGAGATAGCAAGATAATAACTTTTCAATCAATACCTGCTAAGTGTCTTTGGAGAAGCAGTAAAATATATTCAGGAACCCAGCCAACATGTCATTCAGACAGAGGGAATACTGTGGGACAGTACTTGAGGGGTTTTAAAAAGGTTTGCACAGCTGGGCAGCAAATCATTGCTTCACTGATATGTTTGGAGTTCTGTTGCTGGCTGATTTGGGACTTGCTTGGGATCTCAGCTTCTTCATTCAGAAGTCTATAAAACTTCTGAATGAAGTGTATGGCAGGTATAAAACTGTTGCACAAAACCTGTGGTATCTGAGGAAATTAGCCTGCTCTTTCTGGAAGGTTCTTGAAGTAGAGGAATGTTTATAGTGACTTAAGAAATTGAAATGAATAATAGGTTGATATTTTTCCCTTTAATATTTTTCCAAGGTTACTCTAATCTGGTTGGTTGCAGAGAACACTTCAATGAACTAACAAGTTACAGTAGGGGCAAACAGGTCAAGTAGTCAGCTTGAAACAAAATCTTTGTGTTAGCTTCCTCATTTCTAGGGATTTTCCTCTAATGACACATACATTGAATATAACTAGTAGTCTCAGAAAAAGACTGATCTTATTCTATTTCTCTCAGCAAATCAAAGCTTGTAGTATGTTAATTTCACAGGACCCTCTAAGTCTCAGCTGCATCTTCTGAGGCTGACTGTTTGTTATCAATGTCTGCTGTGCTATTATTAATAATAGAAAACTTTTCCATACTAGGAAATTAATATAGAAATGCCATCAAATATACTGGACTTCATACTGAAATTAATGGAGGTCATGTGTGATTTTTTTCCTTTTGTAATTCATCTATAATTACAAGGGAGCTTCCTTTTATCTGTCTAAATAAGCCTTTGCAGAATATGAAAATTCTACCACTGAATTTTGCAGTTGCCTATGACATGATAAACAGTGCCTTGGTACTTGACAGCTGCATGATAAAAGCCTTGGTATTTGCAGAAGAATGAGGATGCTTGCCAGGATAGGATGATTTAATTTCTTCACACTCCTTGCTGCTACTGGACATCTGACTTTTTTTCCCCTTTTATCCTTAGTGATTCTTTCCTTCTTTCACTTTGAAAAGATAATCTACCACTGCCTCTTTGCTTTTATGGGTGTTTGCTGCTGACCTTTAACAAGCCCTGTAAACATTCAACCAGGTTGTAGGATTCGTACACTTTTTAACAAATAAAGAAGTTACAGAGACGATAAATGTTCCAGTAGCAGTGAAGCTTTTTTAATTGCATAGACCCCAAAAATAATGGCTCTAAAGGGATAAAAGGAATAACCATTACAGAAATGTCCTTTCCCAAAGGGCTGTTACCTTTTTAATGGAGTTTCTCTATAATACCAGATCTATTTGCATTTCCCCTTTTCTCCATAAAGTGTTGGCACTAGAACAACAACTGTGGTATTCTGAATCATTTCCACTAGCTTTAGCCCCCAGACCAGAACCATGGATACAGTTTGTGTTGATTGCTCTCCCCAAACTCTTTACCTCTTTCTTATTTGTGTCTATATGGATCTCATGATAAAGCTGAGACATACTGTGAGACATTAAGGTAGCACTCTTGGGTTTTTTTTTTTTAATGTTTAATATGTTTGGGTATTTAATATCAAGCCTGACATTAAATTCAATAAGTTCAATAATTCTTAAAGAAAAGTCCTTAATTAAACAATTTCATGCTGCTGTTCAAATACAGCCTTCCAGTCGCTCTGTAAAATGTAGCCATGCAGCTGCTTAGCTTGTACATTAAAACCATAATGGCCTGTGTGAGAGTCCAATGTGCTGTGATGTTTAGGATTCATTTCATTTTGGAGGGTGAGAATCTGTGCCTAATCAAATGAGTGATTCTGGTGTTAACAAGATGCCAAGTTCTCTAGAATTTCCAGCTGATGGTGGATAATAGGTGCATTGCTAATGGAATGCTGACCCCTCTTCCATGCTTTTCCTTCTCAGAGGGCTTAAATAAGCTTTTGAGATAACCTTGGGAATTTTAATCATTACTTAGTACAGTATTTTTATTTTGGTTTGCCTCTTTCTGCTACTGGTGTAACCACACAAGTTTGGCTAAAAACGTAGCCTTTTAAGGACTGCTTGACCATGTACTATTAATTTCCAGCCTACCCACTGTATTTAAGGAAATCTGAAATACATTCTATTTTGTAACACCTATAAAGCACAAAGGATTGCAGAAGAGCAATCTCCGTGAAGTGAAGGATTCCTTCTTGCAGCTGATCACTCAGAATTTTTACTGGAGTATATTGGACTGGGTTACAACTGCAGTTTTGGGGGTCTCTTGTATCACGGGACAGACAGCTTAATTTTCAGTCCTGTCATTCATTCTTCAAGTACCAAGCTACCTCTTTGGGTCTGAATGACTACCTCCTTATGATACTGTGCCTGACAGTCTCAAATGACATATGCTAAAAAAGAACCATCTAGCTTAATTTTTAACTTGTCAAAGGAATAAATTACTTCTTTGTTGTTTTAAATGACTCATTGTTTCCCCTCAAGCTGTTAAAATAGGTGCAAGTTTGGATGGATTATGATCTAAAAGATCATATTTTATGGGAGGAGTCAACCTTTTCTCTCAGGCATCTAGTGATAGGAGAAGAGAAAATGGCTTAAAGCTGTGCCAGGAGAGGTTCAGGTTGAATATCAGGAAAAATTTCTTCACTGTGAAGGGATTTAAGCATTGGAATGGGCTGGAGAGGTCATGGAGTCACTGTCCCTGGAAGTGTACAAGAAATGTGGCATTTAGTGCTATGGTTTGCTTGACATGGTAGTGTTCAGTCAAAGGTTGGACTTGATGATCATGGAGGTCTTTTCCAACATTAATTATTTCTATCATGTGCATCCTGCTCAGTCCTAGAGATAGTAGTGTAATCATTTATCATTTAAAACCCAACCAACACCCCTACAATTTGCTGTATTATTCGTGGCCAGTATGCCGTGCAAGTATGTAATAAATTTTTTATCTTACCTTATATTATAAAAATTTCAAGTAGGCAAAACTAGTCTAAGAACACATTAGTCAGTAGTGAACTCAAAAGGGTAGGTCTAGATAAGGAAATATTGACCTTTATTCTGACACCTCTGGGCACACTGCAACAGGTTTTTAACTTCCATTCCAGAACTTGCTCTTGCAACATAGTGGGACCATTTTGATGCAATCCTTTCGTTTACCATAAATCATGAGGAAGGGAAAAGGGCTGGAGAAGTTTTCCTGAGCGTACTTTCTCTAGTGTACATCTAACCTTTCTGATCCTCTTCAAGAACTCTTGGTATTTTTTCTTGGTTTTGTAAGACTAAGATGCTTACTGTTTGGTGGAAATGAATTTAATCTGAAACTGGTCTTGTTTCTTCTGTGAAAGATGTGAAGTTGTCCTGAGAGTATTTTAAAATAGAAATTTCTACTTGAGCCATGTTATGTTTTTGGTGGAACCCAAGAGATGTGAATTCTATCGTCATGCCTCTACATATAATTAGAAGGATAGTGAATTGGGAGGCTAAGGTTCATAACTGTGGTATCTGACCTGAATTTAATCCCTCGGATTTGATTCAAGTTTTGCTCTTTGTTCATGCTCTTTCAGTGTCTGCAACTTTTGATTTAACAATGTAACCTAGTGCATAAAACAAACAAACAAACAAACAAAAAAATCAAAACCAAAACAAACCACAAAACAAACAACTGTGTTGCTACTGATGTTATATTTTAATTGGACAATTGTATAGCTTACAGGATGGGCCACAAAGGAACAGCCAATTACTCTGTGTCTGTCTAAAAGCCTTTTCATTACAGAATACTGATTAAGATTGTACAGTTTCATACTGTTTCATGTTATTGATTTATACCAACCCCAACTCAATGGTTCATTAATTGACAATTACCTTTTTTTACCATGTTTCAGAAAATTGACGTGAGCAACCTGAGGTGTTAAGTTCAATTTCAGCTAGGTATCAGTGTGCCTGTTTAATCTCTAACAAGACCCATTAGGTTCCCTGTTTCAATTTTACACAGAACATAAAGGCATCTCCACAGGGAGGCTATGACCCTCTCACTGTAAGGAGAGCAAAGATAGTCTTTACAGAAATAATAGGGAATATCTGTGGAAGGGCTTTTTGCCCATCTGTGTTGACAGGAGGAAATCGATATTTTGCCTATCAGAAATGCTGCTGCAATGTAAAGTTGGGGGCCATTGACATGTAGCAACTTACTTGAGTTTTACCTTTAATTTGTTTCACTGTATGTGTTGCATTGGAGTTGTTGGATACAAGAAGTGAAATCTTTGTTTTACGTGTCAGAGGTGAGAATGTTTGAAACCTAAAGCACAGAGCTAATTCTTTTTGGGGGATGAACCTTCTGTATAAAACATTGTTTTGTAAGATAAACATGGTCTTTGTTCAATATTCTTAACTTCCCCAAAACACTTTCCTATGTTGTGTAAAATACTCAGCCTTTGATCAACACTATGCTACATCTACCCTTCTAGCACCTTCATCTAACTCATCTAGTGCCACTAGTTAGTCCTTCAAGTTCCATGTCCTGCCAGACAAGACAACTCTGTTCCTGAATTTCAGTCCTTTTGGAAGTGGCAGTACAGAGCTTGAGGACATCAGCATGCTGATCATGCCACGACCCTGGGCTCTTCATGAACTTTCCCAACAGTGCTCAACCACAGTGAGATCCTTCTCTATGCTTCAGGGCAAAGGAACAATTGGCACAACCACCCTTTGAGTTTAATCAGAAAACCAAAAACGGAGCTGCTTGAGAGCAGCTCTACCTACTCTGGCCTCTCGGTGTCAGCAGGACTTTATAATGGTGAGTGGCATGAGAAGTTTTCTCATTGTGCTTACTGCTTCTTCAAGCAAAGAGCAAAAGTTATCAATGCTGTGGTGCTTCAGTTGGTGTTTCTTGGTCTCATGAGGGGGCTCAGTGCTATGAAGTTATGCCAAAATTTGCCCATTTGTAAAATAATTGTTGTTTTCCCAGTCCCTGTCATCTTGTGCACTTTGGTGTCCCACTGTACTCCACTTGCACACTCTTGACAAATGCATAATGAATTGCATTTGCCTTGGACAGGTTTGTCTTCTGGCTGTTGCCTGAGCTGCTCCCCTACCTGACACACGTTGGTAAGAATGAGTAGAACCTTCAAATACGCATCAGCTTGAGGTGGAAGGAAATTTGCTTGTCAGTATAAATGAACTCATGTTTGGAATATGCAGTGCCATGTGCCTGCCATTGATTTGAAACCTCCTTGTTACATGACAAATTCAGAGGGCAAAGAGTAACTTGTCCTCCCTGTTGCAAGGCCAAAGGTCATGAACTTGATTCCAAGTGTAGAGAGAGATGAGAAATTTTGTATTATTATTTCCAAAGAGTTACCAGGAACTTCACTCAGTTTTGTAAAAATGATTAGTTAGAGACAGTCTCCCAGAGCCCTCCCCAGCCATTACTATTGTGTATTGCTCCACAGAACTCATCTTTCTGTCTTCTTGTTTTAGTTCTGATTCACTGGGTAACCTCAGTGACTCAAAATTAGAAGATGATCTTCAGAGAGTTTCTTGGGAAGCTGGTGTTAATTTAGATTAAAGTAGTCTTCAGAATGTCTTGGGTACTGTCCAAGTAGAGACTATAATCCCTCTTTCCCAAAGGTTATTAATTCATTGATTATTAATTGTATCAATGTTATCCTCAAGAACTTGTGACTGGGACACAAGAACTCCAAGTTATAGAGCCATTCCTCTTTGTTCTTCATACTTTCTTTCCATTTTTTCCTGATGTGGATTTTAATAAGAGATCATTTTAATATTACTTTGAAATAATATTTTGTTTTTCTACTGCTAAGTATATCACTGTAAATATCTACAGTTTCATTTTATTCAGTTAGTCTATCTAAGAACAAAGGAGATTTATGGTTCAATTACAGACACTTCGATCTTTAATGAGTTGTGATAGAGGAGATTGTAGCAATTTTCATTGAGCCAGAATTTGTTACCACAGTTTTCCAAAGAAACAGTTACAACGTTTTTCATGCTGATGAGTTTAAATATTAATTTTAGCTTCTCTTCAGGTTAAATAGTCAATCCATTTGAAGCTGATTTCAAAAATTCTGCTGACTTGAAAAGCATCAGTATTTTACCCTTCATTTCCTCTTTCCCATCTTAGAAAAATATTATTTTCCCTTTAGCTATTGCATCAGGCAAAAGCGTGTTTCTGAGATTACTGTACATTCATTACATACATGCAGTCGTATACCCATGTTGGTTTCCTACAACCTCACTTTTATTATAACCTCACTTGTCTTGATCTGTTTTAGAATTGAATCTCTCCTGTGCTTCATTTCAGGATGAGGTAATATGAAAGAAGAGGTGGTTGCTTTGGTTTTGTTGTTTGTGGTTTTTTTTGGCTTTTTCCCAGAGGAGAAGGAGCTGTTTTCAACATTTCCGTCCCCCTCTCCTCCTCTCCTTGCTTTATTTGGCTCTACTTCCGAAGTGGGTTTGGACAGGAAGAAGATACAATAAACTGCAATTGTATTTTTCTTTCACACTTAAAGGATTTGAAGCTTGGTAGGTCTCCTTTTTTTCTCTTTAAGCCATTGGCACAAACCGAATTGATGTGAAGCCTCAGGCCTTCCTCTGCTGAATTTGTCTAGAGCATGAAGAATCTCATTATTACAGAGTGTACTTGAAGCTTGAAGTACAGAGAGGATGATGACTACATTGATAGTTAACTGCTGCACCCTATGAGTCAGTGTCATCAGTGCATTTAATGTCTAGGCTTGTGCCAGCATTCACATTCATGTGCTTGAGTGATGGCAGACAGTAATGACTCATGCTTCATTTACTGGTGTCCTATCACTTCTTCTCTGGCTTCATGGACTTTTCGTGTAATCTTGAAGAGCAATTACTGGGAAAGAATGAAGTCTCTATGCATGAATAAGGGTCAGAGAACTCAGAGGGACACTGAACATTGTTTTACCAAAGAAAACAGGATGTTCTTGTTTCTTCAGTTTTCCTGGTTTGTGTAATGTTTACTAATTTTATCAGAGTCATTTAAGATCCCATGTTGCAGGTTTAGCCCCTCCATACAGTAGGTGGCCGTGTTAATTTGTCCACTTCTTGGTTGAACAGTAAAGTAGATGTATTTGCACTAGTTTAAAAATTAGAGCAAACAGAAACTGTAATATTTAAATATGTTGCATCAAAAGTGGTTCCACAATTTTCCATATATATGGGGAAAATAGTGTGTTGTACTAATAAAGATCTGGAGAGATTTTAAGCTCATTATTACTTAAATAAATACTGCTTAAATAAATTAAATGTATTAATTATTTATTATCTAAATTGAGAACCTTTTGAAAGTACTAGACAAAAGACATGTGGCACTTACCATCCTGCCTCCTCTCTATTCCTTGTTTTCCTTCCTGGCAGAAGCAATGCAGAGCAGTGTAGCTGGTGCCATAACTGTGTAACTGTAAAGTGACCAAACCAGGGTCTATTCTAAAACTGCTTTTTGATGCAAAATCACATGGTCTGAAAGGTGCAAAAAATTGACCACCTTGATGTGTTTCTCAAAGAGCTGTAAGCTAAGAGGCATCTGCAGCTATTGAATATGGAATATTGCAAAAAGGAAGTTTTAGGTCATATTTGGAAATGAGAAAATATTTTCTGGCATGACTAGTCAAACATCTGTGAGAGCTCTGGGATTTTTGTTTGACTCAAGTCAGATGTGGAGTGTTTTGTAAATTCTCTTGTGTGTATGAACAACTAAAATTGTTTTCTCATTAGCGGGACTGAGAACTGTAAACTCAACTATCTACAAGTGGAAATAAAGAGATATATTAGAAAATGTTGAGTGAGTAGCAGATTTTTGAGGAAGGTTAAGATGGTCATGTTGGCTGCAGGTCTCTTTCTTCCTCCAGTTGAGAAAGAAACTGAGGCCAAAGCAACTTAGAGAGTCTAATGCATGCATTTTAAGGCAGCTTTGCATGTAGTCCAAATAGGTTTGCAGAGCAATGGCTGTGGTTCTTTAAAAATTAGGAAGCTGATATAAATAATAGTTCTCAAATGAAGTTATTTCCATGTAGAGATACTGAAAAGGAAAGCTTGG
This sequence comes from Vidua macroura, assembly GCF_024509145.1. NCBI lineage: Eukaryota > Metazoa > Chordata > Aves > Passeriformes > Viduidae > Vidua > Vidua macroura. Next base: position 38,194,144 of record NC_071576.1, read on the forward strand.
GAAACAGCTCTCTGCCACAGCAGCTGAGGACCAAGAGTGTTATTTAGCAAACAAGGATGAAGCTGTGTGAGATCTCCTTCTGACTGTGAAACTCTTGATATTCCTCAGCTGAAGAGTTGCAATCTCTGTTGCAGATGTTTAGCCACATGCTATATACATTTGCAGTGCTCCTTGGGGAATGATGTGTGTTTATCACCGATTCAAAAATCCTGAATAAGTGCACAGTGTGTTAGCTGCCTCTCCTGCCATTGCAGACTGGTCCTTCTGAGATGGTGCAGCATTTGAGACATCAGTAGCACCCTGACTGTCAATAACTTGGTGGTGGCTGCTGCACCTTTTTACATTTTAGGGAGCAGTGGTTTGAAATCTGTCCTTTTTAAAGCACGGTTTTGGGTCAGAACTTAATTACAGCCTGGCAGGCAATGATACCAAATGGTGCTGAAAGATGATAGCATACACTTACACCAGCCTGAGAGATACACTCATGGCCTTTCTTAGACCTCTAAGGCGTAAGCTGAAATTGCAGTCTTAACTCTGCAACAAAATCGTGTTTTTGTTCAGTATCTAGGCTTCCCCTCACTGATACATTAGGAGCTCTGCTCACCATCACTATGGCTGTGCCCTGTCTGAATGCTCACAGATGTACTGGGCTCTTTTTGAGGCAGTATTCTTAATTGCGTATGTTGCCCTTGGAACAAGATAGACTTTTCTCCCTGAATTTTTTCCTCTTTTAGCCATCAATCTTTTTCAATTGATTTTAAAAATTAAAAGCAATTAGGAAGTTTTAATAAAAGATTGAACATCAGATAAACTTGCTACCCATTAACAAAATCACTAGAAGACAGTGCTTCCTATAGGGAGTTAGAAGGGATGTAAAGAGAGCAGGGCTGGAGTTTCTTCCCTAAATTATCATTATGCTGTGTAATGAAGCAGAAGCTTACACAGCCATGAACTAATTTGTTATGGCTCCTCATGAGGTCTGCAGTCCAGCTGGAGAGAGGTAAAGAGATGACAGCAGTTTGTTAGGGAAGGGAAGGAAGAAGCTTTCTTTAATAACTTATTTGAATTTTTGGATTTTCTAATGCCATCTCTGTTCAAAAGCCGTTTGGATTAAATCAGTTGTGGCTGATCCATGAATTGTTAGTGCTTACCTTCTTTCCCCGTTCCCCTCCTCCCCTGCTTTTTTTTTTTAACATCATGAGTGCAAAAAGAGAAGGTGGCTAAACACTGACGAGCAATGCTGTTCACACATTTTAGTCATCTGTTACCAGCTTTAAGGGTAGGATGCTGTTTTGGAGCTGTTTAAATGAGAAATATGTTTATCACAAGTGTGCTGAGCTGTGCTTACTTTTTGATTCCTTAATTTTTAATGTGTAATGATTCTGCTGAAAGCACTTCTCTTCACATTTTTCTTAAAGCACTGCAAACTTCATTAATAAGAGCAGCACTGTTGTAAGGTGCAGTGTGTTGCTGCTGTATTAAATAATATATATTTGAAAACTGCATTTAAAATGATGGTTTGAAGTTATGTTTCCCATGAGTGGAACAGAGGAACTGCTACTTTGTCCTTAATTCACCTTGTTGTGTTACAGATTGCAAGAAATACAAGAACAGTAACATTTGGAGAAAGTTGTTTTCTACTTATGTTTTTTATCACTGTGATCTGTTGTTTTCAACATAGGCTGTAGATAATGTCCTAATATTTTTTTTTATTAACAGATTTCAGTTTATCATGCAATGAGAAATATAATAAAACATGTTTAAATAATTTAATCCTATAACTCAAAAATCTCTTAAACTTTTTTTTGAAAACATGAGTAAGGGTTTCATCTCTGAAGATAACATCCTGGATGTAGAAAAGAGGTCTTTCAAGGTCTTTACAAACATTTGATGCACCAGGTACTATAAGTTAGTTTTCCTGCTTGGTTGCTCACCATTCTGTTAGATGATGTCTGTTTATGTAGCCCTTTAACACATGGAATATTTTGCTTTTTACAGATGAAAATGGTATTTTTATTTTATTGTTTGTCTTATTTCTTCTTTTAGAGTTCCTTCTTTAGGATTATGGAGTCCTTGACTGAGATTTCAACAGCAAAACAAGCATATGTGCTAGTGTGAATCACAGTTGTTACCAGGTTTGTTTGCAAGTGGTCCCAGAGTGCAGCTCTGTATCTTACAATCTGGCTTTTTTGGCATGGGGCTCATCTGCTTTCCCTTGATATGGAAGAGGGATTTTTTCTGAAGCCCTTTATCACTCAACACCTTTCCCTCCCCTGCATGAAGAGTAGCAGACCCAAGAGTGCAGAGTGTCTGTCATTTTTCCTTAGCTTCCCAAGGACTTTTTGGAGGAAAAAAATATCCAATTCCTGTGTTCCAGCAAAGGAGATGATACCTACTTGTCACTGACAACCATTCTAGCTCTTTTGGCTGTCTCTTTTAAAATGCTAGTGGTATTTAGGAACAGCACTCTCAAATTTTAGGTATTTTTTGCATACTTGGAGAGTGCCGCATAGTTCCTCTGAGTTCCTCTGGCAGTTTTAGACAACTACTGTCTGCTTGCAGGAAAGAAATATGCAGAATGCTTGTACTTCCATTTTGAGTTTGTCATAATGAGCTTGGATAAATTGACATCTAGGGAATATTGAAACAGCACATGCTTATCAAACAATGATACAACATTTATATGTCTTGAATCTACTGGTGTACCTTGCCCCTTGCTTTTGTGTGGGAGAAGAGGGTGAGAAACTCTTTTGTTTGTTCATTAGGTGTGTTTGCCTGCCTGACTCCAGCAACCATGCCTACTCCCAACCATGCCCATACCATGAAATTCAGGGTAAATTCTCAGTAACTGGTCATCAGGTTCCTAATTTGTCCTGTACAGAATGCCTAACTCCCCTGTTTGCTGAAAACTACAAAAAATGGTAGAAGGGAAAAAACAAAGCAGAAACTCCCTGGTGAATAAAATGCCAAAAAGAAATTAAACACTAGTCACAGCAAAGGTAGTAAGTGTTGCCTTGCAGCTGAATTCTGGCACTCTCTGTCAGGTGTTTCATGTGTAGGGTAAACTAAACAGTGGTTCAAAAAAGCCTGGAATTTTGGTGTCATGAATAAAGTAAATGCATTTCTGTCTCTTAAAGAAGAAAGCCTCTAAACTGCAGAACCTGAACACAGTCAGGAAGACTCTGAATTGCTAATCATAGAGACGTGTAACTAACTTGTGAACTCTCTTGCTATGATGAGTATCCCTCCTTTAGTTTTATGAATTTGGTTGTTGTGAAAGATGGTATTGAGAGCAGCAGTAAAGAAGTGTCATTTGTGAATAAGTCTCTTGTCTACTGGTGACTGCCTTTCTGCTTTACTGGTAGTGTGTAGAGGTTGTAAAACAATACTCTGTATGCACTTCTAACTAAAAAAACATATATGTTAAAAATGCACATACAGAATGGGGGAAATAAACAGTTTGTCAGGTTAAATTAAAAATTATCTTAGAGCAAACATTATATTGAATTGGCACAAAAATAAAGGGTAGTGACCACTGTACAGGCAAAAGGAAGCAAATTATTCCATTGCTTAAAACTGTATTATGTGTGATTGGCAGAAAGGAGAAGGGAAAACCTTTTCCTTTTCTCACACAATAACAATCCAGAACAATAATTCTTTTGTGTGAATAACTCTGTTGCCAAGTTCCAAAAGTTAATCCACATGGTTCCAAGTTGGTACATTTCCCCCACTTGTATTGTTGGCTGAATTAAATTTCCTTTTGGAGAGCTTGTTTGATAGCTCCTTCGATCACTCCATGTGAGGAGGATTCATCTCACAGTGTCTATTTTGTAATAACATATAATTTTGATTTCAGAATAATAAACCAATATACTATTGGCAACAGGTCAAGCATTGCTAGGCCATAGTGTACCTTGGACATGTGAGAAAGCTTCTCTTAATTTAAAAGTAAAACCTCAACATGTCTCATATGTGTCTGAGGATAACTTAGGCACGGAACGCTATAATGGTGTTCTTCTGAAAGTCATCTGAAGTTATTTTGTTTAGTGTATATAAATAAAGTTTAAATATATAACTTTCATTTCTTCCTCCCCATCAGCTTTCCCCAGAATTAAAGCAATTCTCTTTAAAATCAAAATAGCCAACTGTTAAACTGAGCTCTTAAGCACTGTGCTTAGATCTTAAGTAAAGTTTAAGATCTGATGCATTTAGGAACAACAGCTGCCACCATTTTGTTTTGCTATGACTATCACTATGGTAGAAAATAATGGAAAGTGCATCCCTTGTTTTAGCTGCTTCAGACCAGTCCACTTCACTGTCTTAAGCTGCTGAAAAAGGTGAGTTTGAGCTGGATTGTGACATAAGGTACACGCACACACTGGCTGGGCTTTGTAATGGAAGACAGTTGTGACCGCTGAAAGTGATAACATTCCCATGTGTATTTTCCTGGTGATTTTTTTTTGAAGGTACAGCACTACTTTCAGAAGTCACCTAATTTGTAGTGTGGTTTTAGGTCATGGAGCCAAATTGTCAGTGTTAATAGCCTGAAGACAGAAGGATGTTGGCACTCCGGTATGTTCTCAAAATAATACTCTTGGAGATGTGTAGCAGAGGGAATGTGGCATATCAAACCCCTTGCTTTTCATCACTGTTAACACATTTGAAACCTTTTGGATGGTTATTTTTTAGTGGTAAGGCTTCTATTTATGTAGATAAGGAGGATTATTGACTACTTGGCCCCAGTAAGTTGGCTTATGTGTGATGGTTCTTCCACTAGACTAGGTTGGTTAAAGCTCCATCCAGCCTGGCGTTGAACACTTCCAAGGATGGGGCATCCACAGCTTGTCTGGGATGTCTCAGTGCCTCACCACCACATAGTGAAAAATTTCTTCTTAATATCGAAAATAAGCCTACCCTCTTCCAGTTTGAATACATTCCCCTTGTTCTTATAACTACATGCCTTTGTAGAAGTTCCTCTCCAGCTTTCTTCAAGACCCCCTTTAAGGTACTGGAAGGTTGCTATAAGATCCCTCAGAGCCTTCTGTCCTCCAAGCTGAATAACCCCAACTCTCTCAGCCTGTCTTCACAGGAGAAGTGCTCCAGCCCTTTCGATCATCTTTCTCGCCCTCCTCTGGACTTGCTCAACAGGTCTATGCCCTTCTTATGTTGGAGACCCCTGAGGTGGATGCAGTGCTTCAGAAGAGGTCTCACCAAAGTGGAGTAGAGAAGCAGTCATCTCCCTCAACGTGCTGTTCACACTGCTTTTGGTGCAGCCCAGGATATGGTTGGCTTTCTGGGCTGCAGAAGCATGTTGCCCAGTCATGTTGAGCCTCTCATCCACCAGTTCCTCCCAGTTCTTCTTCTCAGGGCTGTCAGCAATCCATTTTTTCCCTAGCATGTATTTGTACTTGGGATTGCCCCAACCCATGTGCAGGACCGTTCACTGGCCATGTTGGACTTCATGAGGTTCACACAGACCCTCCTCTCAAGCCTGCCAAGGTCTCTCTGGATGTCATCCCTTCCCTCCAGAGTGTCCATCACAGCACACAGCCTGGTGCTGTCAGAGCCATGCTGAGGGTGTGCTCAGTCCCACTGTCCATGTCACCAACAAAGGTGTTAAACAGTGCCGGTCCCAGTACCAACTCCTGGGGAATGCCACTTGTCACTGATCTCCACCTGGACATTGAACCATGGGTCACAACTCTTTGAGTGTGACCATCCCACCAGTTGCTTGTCCACCGAGTCATCCATCTGTCAAATCAGCCCATGCCTCTCCAATCTGAGATAAGGATGTCACATGGGACAGTGTGAAATGCTTTGCCATGTCCAGAATGTTCATCTTTGTGGTTCTCAGAACATTGCCATGTGGTCATGGAGCTGTACATTACACTGTAGTTTAGCACCCTCTTTATTTACGAGGTTTCTTTAAGGTAAAAGATAACAAACTTATTACTTATAAATTATATTTATTTATATAAATTATGCAGTCAAATTCTCTTGCTTTGATTCTGTTTGTAACTTTGTCCTCAGCCAGCTGTTGTGCTAGGGCTCTGCTACTTTGACAGCTGTACTAAATTTTTGACTTCAAATAACATGAAAATAAATCCAGCCTGCCATCCCTGCATTTAAATCCAAACAGTGCAGAGGCACTTGTAACAAAGCAGTGTGAGAGCTCTGATGCTCCTGTCATTCAGTTTCTTCCTAATGTGTGTCACCTGGCAGTTTTTGTGATTCTAAAGTTTTCCTAAGCTGAATCTAGCACTCTGAGACCTTGTTGTATTGTATTTTGTTTGACTATATAGGCTAGAGTAGTGCTTCTTTACACAGTACTCTATGGCTTTTGCTCAGAAGCCTATGGATAATGTAATCTCGCCCTGCAGTGAGAGCAGAGGTTTGGGCTGTTTTTCTGTATTACAAGGCAGCTATGCTGAAGTCTTCACTCTGATAAGAGTACTTTATCCTAGCTCATGCTGATTCAGCAGTGCAGTGTCTGAGTCTGTGCTCCCTGCTTCATGGGGTGACATTCTGTAGGATTGCAAGCAACCTCGCCCCTGATGAGTTGCAGCTATACTAATTACCAAAACCAGCCTTGCCCCTAATAGGTCACAGCTATGTCCAGTAAAGACAGCTGTTATAAAAGAGTGGGTTAGCTGGTTGAGAAGAGGGGTCTGCTGTGAAGAGGTTGGGATCTGCTGGCTGTGCTGTGAGGTGGTTGTGTGAGGGACAGACAGGGTTAGGCTGTTCTGGGTGGAGAAACAAGTGTCTCGTCTGTCTCTAATGTGAGGTATGTAGTGACAATGTTCCAATTTTTTTCTTTCTCCAGTCTCAATTCCCCCTCCAATTTTGAGAAATTGTGAGCCAGAATAGCATTTTTCTTTGTACTTTTTGATTATCTTTAGTGCTAATGGGATAGATACGCTGTGGATCTGCCGTGCACAAAGGCAGGCCATGCTGTTCTGTACACTAGTGTCAGTGAACACAGCTAGACAGAAGGCCTCCAAAAGGTGGGCAACTTTCACTACAGCAAGAAGCATTCATGTATTTGGGTCTTTTTTCTGGGGATCATTTGTAATGCTAGTGAAACTGAATATCTGGAGGATAAACCATATCTTGGAATTCAATAACCATAAATGACCCTGGTCTCTACTCTTTTTCTCTAGGCTGTGTTGTTAGATACCATAGACATATAATTTTACAAAGTTATCTATTTTTGCTCTTTTTCATGCTAATTCTGAAGATACTGGTACTTCCTCAGATTGTTACATATACAGAAACAGTATGTTTGTGATGTTAAGCCTTTTACTTGTAGGCAGCTAAGCAGGTCTGGGTGGAGAAATAGGAGGCGAGTTATTTTTCTACTTTTATAAGTTCCCCATGTCTCTGGAGATGTGTGCTATTTCCCACACCATAAGAACAAATTTAAGAAAATTAGACCATATTCTGGTAGCACACATGCAGTAATTAAGCTTAGTATAGTTTAAACAGGAGCTCAAAGTTGCAGGTAGAGTAGGATACTTTAAAATGAGAACAACTGCAAATAATCTTGGCTGATGAAAACTTTGATCAGTAATGGAGGCTGGTTGTACTCTTGTTCATTCAGGTTATTATAAGATCAAGTTCTAGGAGAATACTAGTGCAGGAAGGCAGTGGTTGTAGCCTGTGAGGGAGGGAGGGAATTCTTTGTTTCCACTTCATTAATTGTCTAGCTCTCCACAAATTATGATCTAGCTGGGAACCAGAAACTCTCTTTGGGGTACTTTACCCTAGGCTAGAAGCAGCAGCACAAAGTGGTGGTGGGAGCCTTTCCCTGAATCTTATTTTCTCGAGGCAGGGAAACCCATTATATTGGTGTGATTTTTTCATGCATTTTCAGTATCAACAGACATTGCCCCTCTCCCTTCCCTCGCCCCCCAACCAAACCAAAACCTAACCCAAAACTTCAAAAAGTAACTGCTTTGGTCTGACATTTTTTGAGGAAGAACTTGGCATCAGCTGGTGCTGGAGTAGATAGGCTGTATAAGGGCCAATGTACAAGGCCAGCAGGCTGCAAAGAAGCACAGAAAACATGAATATTGTGACAGCGTACTAGTATTGATTCCTAATGTTTTGGATATTGTTTGGTTGTATTGTTTGTGTTCAGAGTAGCAATATGAACATTGGTGATCTCAGATCAAGGAAAAAAAGTGAAATGGTGCAATTCCAGTTTTGAATGAAATGAAATCCTGGCCCTAGTACAAGATGTCATGCTGCACAGCTGGAAGTCACTGTATGCCTTCCAGACAAATTTTGCTAACTTCTGAATCTTAAAATAATCCACTGTTTCTTCAGTAAAGACAGGCTCTACCAGTTCTCAGATTGATGCTTCCCATATTGCTTTGCTAGAAATCCATTTCTAATTCTTTTTTGGTGGGTGGACATGACACTTCAAGAACTTTAAGATGATGTCAAATTTGACTTGAACAGAGTTGCAGCAGAGATGCAGTGGTATGATTCAGATGAGATCTCACTGTGTTTTAATTTTGGGAAAGGCATTCTTAAATCTGGTTGTATACTTGTGAAGCACAATCAACATATTTTCCTTGCCACCTCACGTCATGACATTGTTTCTTCCTGTGGCTCTTCTTTTCTGTGACTGAGTATATGCTTTTTAAGGCAAACAGTCCCTGTGTGAAAGGACTGTGTAACTTTCTGACAGATTTAATGCAAGTGGTAGCCTCACAGAGTTAGTTTGCAAGTCCAAGGCAGGTGTTTGATTTTGTAATTCTAATGAAATGGGGTTAAAGGTGGAAAAGACTTAGAAGTCATCCCATCTATCCCTCAGCTGATGCTTGGGTCATGAAACATTAGACTCTTGTGGTGTTTGTTAATGCTGCAGCATGAGATTGTCCAGACTGATTTGTTCATTCACCCATCATCATCTTGGCTTGGAAAATGGTGTCAGATATGATTGTCATTCTTGTGTTTTGTGCTGGCAGATTATTGTTGTTGGTTTCAACTACCATTGCAGCAGGCAAAGAAAATAGGCCTTTTCCTCTCCCCTCAAATTCAATTACAGCTTTGGTTGTGGATATCAAATACATTCATAGCATCAAAGAACAAAAATAGTCTAAAGATGTTTGTCATAGCCATAGGCTGCAATATCATACTGACTCATTTCTGTGTGCAGTGAAGTATTAGGGAGGGAGAAAAAGGGGGAGATGAAGCAGAGTGCAGATGCTATACCAGGCTGTCTAATGCATAGAAATAGATGAGTAGCTTTTGTTGGGCCAGGCCTTTTCTCATAGGAAATCTTGAATTTACAGATTTGTTCAAGGTGATTTGATCGGTACCATTTCCTGTCACACAATGTGCCGTGTTCAGATTTTGCAATGCATCTGTTATGACAGATCTGGTAGATTTGGGGAGTTGTATGAATAGTGAAGTGGGGAAGCTGAGCTATTCATAATTCTTCTTCAGGATGGCTACCAGAACACAGCCACTTAATTTTGTGCTTAGTGTTTATTCACTCAGTTTATCGCTTAAGAAAACAAAAAGAAAAGTACTCTGGCACTCTATATATTAACCTTTGCTGAAAATTCAGCAGGTATTGTTGCTGCTGCTGTTCTTGGTTTTCTTTCTGTCTGTGTCTTTATTGCTTTTTTGCTGTATCATATCTGTAAGTGTTTTCTGTGTTCCTTGAGATAGTAAGCATGGCTATTTTGGTCGGCATTTAGAGGCTTTTTGAGTGCTTCTTCAGGAAGAAAAAGTGAAATAAAAATGTGCCTGCCAACTAGTAGAGAGGTTGCTTCTTCCCTCTTGAGAGCTTCCATGTTTGTTGATATTCTGTCCAAACAGGAATGGATCTGGGGAGAGCTGTGTGAAATTCCTCCTTTGTCTTGTGTTTCATTGGTATAGGCCTTCTTAGAGTAAGCCATGACTGAAGTAGCATTTCAGAGATGGGGCAGTGTCTCAGATGTTTTTTGTTTTATATTTTGTGTGTGGGTTTTCTTTCCTTCCTATCTTTCTCCTATTAATTAGTGCTGTGTGGAAAATTCTGATCTGCTTGCTGATTGTTGCCTTCATTATTGAGTTGTAGCACTAAACTATTGTCATTATCCCATGAACTACTTTAATGTCTTTAATAAATTCACTCTTACTACTTTGCACAGGGTGTTAGATCAATAGAAAAAGCTCAAGATGAGAGACCAAGTTTCTTCACTGTGTTGTGCTAATGTTCTGTCTCCTTTGAGCTGCTGGCTCTGGTCCTTGAGCCATAGGCATAAAAAGCACAATCATTTAAATTGTTGCTTTTCAGTGAAGGAATGAAAATGTGTTACAGTGGGTGCCCTGTCTTTGCAAAGTGGTGTGAATGTGTTCATTGGAATAATAAAGCTTGATGAATACACACACTGATGTATTTTTCCACCTTGAAATGAATGTGTGTTTATGATCATGTATGTGTTCCCAATATCAGAAATAAAATAAGAGAGATCCTTGCCCAAAGACAGGCTTCTCCCTTTTTTTACTTCTTCAAATGATCTGATTATGCCTTTGGGCATTGAATAACTTACACCACTAGGAGAAAATAAACAAAGGCCTTGGAAGACTTTAAATAGTCCAGAAAACAGATGTTGAAGTTGAAAGAAGTCTCATGTATTGATTCTTTTATCTTACTTCCCAATCTTAGCCTCACAGTCTTAGACTAAATCACAGCTTGTCCAATATGGCAAGTTTCGCAAGTGAATTGATGCTTGTTTCCAGTTTTTCAGACCACTTATAGTAGAAATTAATTTGTTGAGTAGCTGGTCTCTAGGACAATCTTAAATGCATGCTCATGCTTGGAATGACCCCTCAATCCAGAATAACAGAGCAGCAAAACTCGTGTGAGTGTGTAAGGCTGTGCCATCAGAAGAGTTGTGTGCCTGTTAGACAAAACAGGGCTATGGGGAACGTATTAACTTTACCTACTTGGTGGACATTAAATCTGCATAACCCAGGATACAACATATCTCACTGATACTGTATGATAGAGTTTGGCCCCTGTCCTCATGTTTATTGTGTTTCAACGTGGGCTCAGGCAGAACAGTAGCAGCCAATCCAGCATAATTGTGTTGAATTCTCTTAAAGAGAATACACTGTTCATAAGGATTAGCAGACTGTTTTCTTTCATAGCTATACTGTTATATTCTCTCTCTCCTTCATGACACTCTTTCCTCCTCAGTGAAAGATAGCCATATTTTTCTCCTACAAGTAAGACTGATTATTTGCTATTACTCATGTGAAGGATGAGCTTCACCTAAGTGACAGAAACTTGCAGAATCCTTTACTTGGACAAAATTATTGTGGCTCTTCCTTGTGTCAGGTAACTTAATCTCTTCAAGCATACACTGCCTAAAAAAGGGCATCTCCTTCAAAGCCAAATAATTAATCTATTTTCTAATCTGAATAAATTTCTGGTATGTCAGTCACCTCCATGGACTGTGTCATTGTCACTGAAGGATTCTACTGGATTTTTTTTTCTTTTGTTAGTCTTTCAAAAGTAACATTTGAATACATAACCAGTATTAAAATAGAAAGAGAAATCTGTAGTAGATAGTAAGTTGCATATAGGCAGAGAAGCTGCCTTAGTTTGGCTAAAGATGTTTAGAACGGCAAAGTGGAGGTAGGAACTAGTTGGTTGACTAATTCTCATGTAATTGTCTAATTTGCCTTCCTTTGGCATCTTTGAATTTACCAGACTGCAGAGAGGTCTTAAGACTGATACAAAGGAAGTGTTCACAGGATAAAGATGAACCTGTGTTAGTGACAAGGTGCCCTGTAGATTGTCTTATCAGCCACAGCAGATTGGGAACAAAGTTGCCTTGGTATTTGCATATTAATGGTTTGTTTTTAATAAACTCTCAATTTACAAACTCTTAAGGGTAGAGTTAAATTCATTTTTTCTCCTGGAAGTAAACATCCTGGGGAGATGTCTGTAAATGCTCTGTGCATAGTAAAGCTGATACTTCAGATGGAAAGAGACTGAGGTGTTCACTTCTTCCTGTGTGCAGCAGAGCTACACAGAGTATGGCTGTCACGGTGCCTCATGTCCCCACCTTTCTGCCTAGTCCAAAGCACACACAATACAGCAGTAGTGTCTTTAGAAGAAGAAAGATACGCCCATTTCTGTGTGCTTTGCTTACAGCATTGTTGCAAGTGTTCTCTACATGTTGATTTCCATGACTTCTGAGAAAGGAAACACAGGTAATCCTACTTCATGGGCGAGAAGACTGAATAAAAAAGAAGCTCACTGAGTTGTCTGAAACTACACAGCCAAGAGAGTGATGAAGGCAGGGAATCCTTAATATTCTACCCCCTACTCTGACTGACCAAAGCAGCATTTATAACTTTAAAATTGTGGTGCAGTCTGAAATGTTCCAGAAGCATGCATTCTGTTCCTGCATGAAGGAGTAAGATCCCTAGATTAGACCAAACAAGGGTTGTAATGCATTGTTTGTGGACTCTGTTATTTCCCAGTGAGCCATCGTGTCAGTTGTGCAGTTCTAGTGCACTCTGAGTTGGGTGCTCAAGCTGAATTACACCACTCTGCCTTCTGCTCAGAGCAGCCTTTATCTTATAGTGAAACTTTGAAGAAGGTTTGGAATGGTGTAGAAAATCATTCCTTTGAAAGGAACACAGTGCAGTCATGGTGGGATTTGTATTCTCAGATTTATCATAGATATTCCTAACTGTACTTTCCCACCGTTGTTAAGGATAAACAGGATATCTGATTTACTGTTGAAAATTGGTTTTGTTTAAGAGATTGTTGTAGTGGAATGTGCTATTTAATGATTTTTCTGTTTCTGCAAGGACACAGAAGTAGCTGTTTCATCTGATGAAAGGGAACTCTTTATTAAGAGGCAAAGTAATGCAGGGTGTTTAATGCTCTCAAGTGATTCTGGCTGTGGTGAAAATACCTTTTCTCTTAAGACTTTACTGTGGGCATTGTGCTTTCTCTCTAGACTTTAGTAATGATCTTTGCAAGCTAAGCTGTTCCTTCCATGTGTTGCTTTTGAGAGAAAGCTGAACCTTGTATAGTTACAGGTATATCTGCAATGTAATTTACTGTGTCTTTTCTTCACAGTCTTCATAGAAGACTTTGTCTGAAGATTGTAGTATCAACCAGCAGGACTTCTATACACTACTTTCAGCTCAGCCTTTCCATTACAGATCTCCCCAGTGAGTGGCTTATCCTCAAGCTCAGATATTTGAAGTGCTTTCAGGCTGAAACTAAATGTAGAAGTTCTCTGCCTAGAAGCAATCCCCACCCTAATATTCCCTTAAAAGCAGGTTAGCTGCAGAGAATGTCATGTAATCCTCTGTCTGCCTTCAGCAGCTTCCACATGAAAGTGTTTAAGTACTCTTGCAAACACTAAAATAATACTTGCAGCACTTCTGTCAAGTCAGTGGCTTAATACCAAGGATAAGTAGATCAGTTTCATACATATGAAAACAGAAGAGCGGAGTGGCATACAGAAGGTCATGATTGCAGAGCTAGGAAAACAGGAGTCTAGTGTCACAACTTCCAGCCTGTTTTAAGAATAAGAGTCCTTAAAACAGCTGAAGAGTTGTTTAGTTTTTGTATTTTCTTCCATCTGAGATCATCTTATTGTTCCCTGAGATTGGTATGGTGGTAAGTCTCTGATTTTTCAAATGTGCTTGTATGGCTCTTGACTAATCCAGCCAACCTCTTGATCTGGTTTTCTAAAAGTAGCCTTAATAAAATAATAAATCATGTTAAGATTTTGTAACAAATGACCTAATTATATGTCACCGTAAGTAGGGAATACCGTGCTTTAGAGCTTCCCAGCATCTGCTTTCAAAGCCTTCTTTAAATGGGTTACATACATAGGTGTATATTTCAGTCAGGCAAAAAAAAGTTAAGCTTTGCATTTATGCTAAGAAATATATCACATTGATGGTGGACTCTTTTATTTATACTTGACATGATTATGCCAGTTTCATTCAGGAAAACAAAAGCTTTTGCTGTCAATGTTCCTGTACTTGTAGAGTGCAGCCAGATTGTTGGAATGTGTTTTATAGTAGTTTGACTAAAGAAGAAAACTTATGATGTGCATAAATTGGATGGGTAGGTTTTTTGCTTTAGTTTCTGCCCTGTTCCCCTTTCTCTGTATTCTTATGGTTTAGTTCCAGCAGATATAAAAATGGAAAAATATGATTTTGATTTGATCTTGGGATGTCATTTGAGTTGTCTCTATCTTCTCAATGTGTATGTCCTCATGATACATCTTGGCCCCCATGATTTCTTCAGGCTGTTGTTCTTACTCACTTGCCTCTAGACAGTAGATGTCCTATGCCTTGTTTGAATGATCTTCAAAAATGTTTTCCTGTAAGCAATTGGTCACTGAATGTCTGTCTAGCTATCTCCTAGTCTAATTACCTCCTCAGCAACCAGCCACTGTGCAGTTGGCTGTTTGGCATGGGTATTTGGAGAACTATGGGAGGCCTGGGTATACAGAAGTCTTGGCAGATGCTTGAGGCAATTATCTTGCTTGTCTAACCTGAAATCTTCCATCTGGGAGATGGAGATGTATTATAGCATGAAACAAACCATTTTCCAAAGTGTTTAAATCTATAAAGAAGGAAATGGAAGATTTAGACTTCTGCAGAGTCTTTGTCTAAGCCTCTTGTGTCTCTGTGTTAAGACAATTCTTTGCTATGCAGCAACACAAATAACTGAGTTTCTGTGCTATTATCACTTTCAGACCAAATGGCAGCATTTATATATTTGTGTTTAATAATACAGAATTGAGTGAAGGTCTTTAGTTTCCTGCAGAGACAGGAGATGAAACCTGTGAAGTCTACACAAATGACTCAAGAATTTGAAGATTGACTTACTTTATGAATTACAGGGGCCTCCCTGTTTGCTATTGCATTTTAATAGGAAGATGAAGGAGAAATGCAATAAAGACGCAGTGTGTGTGGAAACAGAGATTCCATTAACCTAAGATCCTGTGGCTTCTGATGCTTGAGCATCACTCAAGAAGCATCTGCTCTCAAGATGTAGTTACTTCATGGCACAGCTTTATGTGTATTGACCAACAGATCCAACAGTGACTTTCCAGGTCTCTGTAGGGCCAGATAATTGAAGTGACTTGAGCCACTGTATAACTGACTGGAGCGTGCATCTCGTGCTTGTTGCCATGGCACAAACAGGGAGACTGCTGAAAGAGATCTGAAGTAAAGAAGTCAAAGGATACAGTATAATCAGAGGTGGTACTGTTGAATGCTGGGGAGGGTGCAGAGAGGGAGAAAGGAAACAAATTGTTCAACAACAAATATTTCAAGTTCAAAATGCTCTAGGAAAAGTAACCTGTAGGATTTGGTTTTGACTTAATGTACTGAATTTTAATTTTTCATCCTCCATAAGCAAGCAAATTAGGGACAGATTTCAAAGGAAAGTTTGCAGTCTTTTCTTCTCCCTTAATCTGTAGCTCTGTTTCTTTTATAGAACTATCTGCATTCATGAGGCAACAGCTCAGAGCTGTATGGCTAAGGTAAAAAAATCTCTAAACTGGAGGCAGCATTCTGCCTCACACCTGTTTGCAGTTCTTACCCACAAGTAAAGGCAGTTCACAGGTGACATTGTATTCAAGTGACTTCTGGCTTGTGCATGAAGTACTGGAGAGCTTCAGGTGACACTTAAATTCCACAGAATACACACTGCAATCAAACCTACTGCATTTTTTATGTTGCAATTTTTTAGTGTAGACTGTTACAAAGTAGTTTTGTGTTTTTCTTTTCTATTTTATTCTTTTTACATTTGGAAAAATAAGTCCTGTTCCTCAAAGTCAAGAATATGTGAATAGAAAGCCTTTTGGGGTCTCTTGGAGTCTCTGGCACATATTGGTGCAGAAGTCTGATTCAATGATGAGCAGACATAATTTTTAATTTGCATCCCTCGATGCAAAAGCTCCTCTGAGCTGAGCTAGAGCAGATTAGCTTCCTGTGTCCCAGCTCTCCACAGGCACAAGGCTGCAGTCTCTTGACAGGGATCTATTAAAAACTGTTTATATAGATGAGTTCTAGTGATCACGTGCATGTGAGTACCTATAGCAACACTCTGCAGGTCTCCTGAAGACGGAGTTGTACCAATAGCTAGCACAGTAGGTGGGACTGGCTTTTGTACTGCAAATAGGCTTACAGATCTCCTTTAATGTATTGCTAGAAATCAACAGTAAAAGTTCAAGATTGGTTTTATGTTGGGTTTTCTTTTTTAATAACTTGTAATTTGTTCCTTGCTTGGTATTATTCTTTTTTTCCCTCACTGATAGTGGTGACAAGCTTTAGCAAACTTCACTCTGCTTCTGTCTTTGCATTCTTCTGTGAAGTGTGTCCTACTTTGCTTATCCAGTCTGTGGTCATGTGAATATTGGATTTTTTTTTTCTTGGAGTAGATGGACTGAAAGATGTTTTAGAGATATTGTACTGTTGGGAGAGCTATTAGAAATAAGAAGGAAAAACCATTATAATCAGCTACTGGATGATATTCCTCCTGACTTCCATGCTGAGAATTGCTCATTAATTTTAAAATTAGCCCCAAAATAAGGTATCCACTAATTACAAATTCTGAGCATTGGTTCACCAGTCAAATTCAAGTTATTGCTCCTGGCAGCCAAACCACAAAAAGGAATAGTATCTTGGCAATCAGACATGAAAGACCTTCCACCCAAGAGGTCCTCCAAGTCTCTCCCATCAGAAAATACCAGATGCAATGATAAATTTAATCCTGAAAGTCACAGCTTGTTTGTAAGTATCAAGTCACTGAACCCTGAGAAGCCAGCCAATACAGGCTTTTCACAGCTGCTAGATGTTGCCATGTGCTGTGCCCATGCTGTTCTCTAGGGACTTGTCATGACAGCATTGTCTCTGTCTGCCAAAATGCAGGGTTATCATCCCTGCCAGGGAAAGTTTATGTGTTCTGAGCATCTGTGATACAGGTAGAAACTAACAAATTAGGCCAAGATGGGAAAACAAAGACTTCTTCTCAAGCTGTGGCCATCTCTATGTGTTGCTACCAGTGTATTCATGTCCTGATGTTTTGGTATTTGGCAAGGAAGAGATTTTAAGATAAAACTTTTCAGTCTTTAGGTAACAATTTTTTTTTTTTTTTTATATTTGTGCTGCTTTATTTCCCTTGATTCTCCACAATCAGTGGAAGATAGAAGTTTTCCCAAGGGAGACAATAAAGCAAGAGCCTGATGTAACTGTTCTGGATTATCTCCTAGAAGATTCTTCATCTCCTTGTATTGACTATATGGGGATGTTGTACAACTGCAGATCCACAACCTACTATTATGCTTTATAAACAGTTCCCAATATTTTTAACCAAGGTTTATCGAAGTGGTTTGAGGTAGTAAAGTCCTAGAATGTTGGTTTCATAATGATGCCACTTTTTAACGAAATGGTGACTTGAGTGATTTACTTTTGATGATCTTGAGAACACCAGAAGTAGTTTTGGTATTGTCTTCTGCTGCTCAAAGGTCACAGTCTACACATGTGAGGTTTCAGTCCTTTGTTATAGGCTAAAGTTCCTAAGAGCTTTATGGACATCTTTTTTTTTCGCAGGGTACATCTCTTCCCTGTGTTCCTGGGCTCTGTGAGTCTTTATTGCATAGGATCTTTTGATGCTCAGTTATTGTATGCTCAGTTTCTAAACACAATCAAGTTATGCCCTAATCTGAAAATCAACCTTACCACCAGTGGTGGTACATTTCTGTCAGAATTGAGAAGTATCTGGACTATTGCAGAAGCAAGATTTCAATAACCCAGTTTAAAATAAAAGCAAAGGTTTTGAGGGGAACAAATCTTATTTACCTTTTCTAAGATTCCAGCTGCATGCAGGTGTCCAGTGTCAGTCTTATCTTTGGTCCCATAATGCTGTCTCTGTAATGAACATCAATACAAAGCTAGAATGTGATTATATTGTCACTCTGCAGGTAGGATATAAATAGAGTTTTAACAGATTCCGTATCACTTGCAAGGCTCCTGCTGCTCACTGGTAGTGGTGATGCCTTAAAATGTTTATTAAAATGACTTGAAGTGTTGTTTAAGCAGAGTATCTCGCAGAGTCAGCTAACTTAGCTGCTGTTTTCAATTCACTGTATCAATCAGGACTTTAGGTCTCTACATTTTAATTTCTTTTGCGTCAGAATCAACTTTGTCGGCTTGTTTCTGCATCTCAGTTGCATAAATTGCCTCCTGAGCTGTCAAAAGTAGGTAATAGACTGCTTTGTAAAGAGCCTGTACTCTGTGGACTCTGGAAGGCTTTTTCCAGACTAGACATTTTTAAAGTCCAAACTTATGAAAAGCAGTTTTAGCTTTTTCTTCTGAAGTTCAAACATTACAGCTTAGGCACTGCCTAGTATTATTTATTTAGCTGATAGTAAAGGTTCAGCCATGGGACCTTGTCAGCTGCTAAATGCTGACAAGCTCTATCAAACATCTGGATTATAGATGAATTTGGCAGTATTTTGAGATTCTAACCAAGCACACAGATGTAGACTATTGATGAGTGTCCAGGACGCAAGTGACTTTTTTTTTTTTTTTTAACTTGAAAAGCTGAGAATGTATGCTTTAACGTTTCAGATTAATTCCCTGTCTGCCTTAGGGAAGCAACTGGAAAGAGAGTGTTGAAAGCAGTGGTGTTGGCCTTCTGGAAGTGTGAACTTGCACTTCAGTAGTTCTAATGTTTGATACAGACATTTTGTTTCAACTCAAGTGTAATGTTTCCATTGTAAAATCATAAAATTAATAAATGATGTGGTATTTTTATGATCTGAAACCTGTGATCAGCCTTCAGAAGAAACACGGCTTCTTCTAGCTTTTCCTAAAAATGTGTATGGATGAGTTTGTTTTCTGTATTTTCATCCTATGTCATAACGTGCAAGTCTGGTACCTTGTTTTTATCAGGTAGGGCCATATAACCTTCTATATAAAATGATGAGAAGTCCTCCTGAGGCTAGTTAAATTATTGGTCCTTGTACTAAGTATCTCCTCTTGCAGTTAGAATCTCTTAACTTCTTATGTAAAAGGGCAGTAGAGCATGTCAGCAATTTGGATCCTTGAGACTGCAAAGAGATTAGTCACAACTTCCTTCTCAGCTTCAGGACCGACCTTTTTGATTATCACAATCCCTGGTTTAGGTGCTAAAAATTAAAACACTGTGTGTTTTATTTGCATATGCTTCTTGTCTTTTTCTTCCATGACTAGCGGAATTATACAGCAATCAAAATCCTGTTGTTTTCCTCTACCTCAGAAATGATTGTGCCAAACACTGAATATATTTTATTATTTCAGCCTTCTGTTCCTTTTATTAGAAAATATTCTTTGTCATTTTCATGCCACAACCTTTTAAAGGTGAGCTGTTTGGATGACTCTTTGGGGACAGTCAGTTCTATCTCTTCTTTCCCTTAAGATGAGACTGCAGTGAGGTTGGCAGTTGTTGGAATTTGAATTTCTAATGACAGTCAGAAAAAAGGATCTCTGCTTTAATGACTATTCATGATACTTTTGAAATACTCATAAGCTTTCAGTGGCTATTTCCAAGCTTAAAGGGTAAAAATTGTGGCTGGTCAATCCACCATAGTGACTCATAGCCGTTGGCAATTTGAAATTTGTTTGCAGAAAAACTCCTGTGTTTCAGTGTTTAAATAATAAAATAAAGAGTTGAATTGTGAGTATTCAGGTAGGGACCAGGTCTCTTGTGAGACAAGGGAGACTGCTGCTTTTTGGAAACCAGGAGTAATACAGTCTTCATGTCCAATATTTGATCTTGCAGAAGAATTGCTGGAATGGCTCATTGTTTTTAACTGTCTCATTTTAGCTTGTTTGGGGCAGAAAATGGTCTAGTGATATGAAAAGTATCCATTACGCAAAGCCTGCATGATCTGCGGCATCTGAAAAAAAACAGACAACAAATTTCACACCAAACTGCAAGATCGCTGCAGCTGGCCATGGATTTAGTGGCAGTAAGAATAGTGTGGGTCTAAAAAATTCACACCTACAGTATTTCTTCACAGTTTTCCTGAAACTGTGTCCCTGTAGTAACAGGAGAAATGCAAAACCCAAATTCTGAATTTAGATTCAGTTAATGCATGCTTTGATCCCACCCTCAAACTTTTAAGTTTCTCATTGCCGTTTTCTTAAAAATGTGTTGGAAGTGCAGCATCCAACATGAAATGCATTTTTTTTTTAGCTCAAGTGAGATTGGTGATTCTAGATGAGATCTTAATTGCTTTTGGTTCATAATGTACTCTGTGTTGCTAGGTAGTTCATAGTGCAGCACAACATCAGTCTGCTGAAATGAGTCTCGGGAGAGGAATAACAGGATTGGGGAGCTTGCAAATTAGGTGTGATGTACAATGTCAGAGAAGTGGTGGAGAAATGGACTAGAATTGGCCTTCAACAGCTTCTTCTAGTCCAGGAATAAGAGAAACTGACACAGAGATAAATTTAACACAAGGGGTCAGAACTGCAGTAGCTGTCTGGACTACAGGTCAGAGCTGAGGCATGTCATCAGGGCTCTGTCTGAAGGTTTTAACAGCATCTGCCTTCTTTCTGCTGGACTTTGAGTGTATGAGCTTTCCTTTGTGAGTGCTAAAATATGCTCATATAAAAATATCTATCACATACTATGTGTAAGGGTTTTCTGTAGATTTCACAAGAGAAGAAGTGAGAAGGCTATAGACTCTTTTTTGCAGTGTTTGTTTGTAGATGACAACTCAGCTTTATCAGCTCTGATGTTTTCCTTGAAAGGGCATGCTCAAAAGATAAAGCAAAAACACTGAGAAGAGAATGTTTTAAAAAGGGCACATACTAGATGAATATGTTGCTGACAGTCCCACTGTATTCTTAATAATCCATTTCACAAGAAGAAAAACTTATAGTGCACAGCCTTGAATTTATTTTACATTTATCATGTTTTGCAGTCCTGGCCCTGCCTCTGATTGAGATTTTTTTTTTTTAAGCTTTTCATCTCTCAGGTAAATGAGATAGTATTGAAACAGCTGTGTTTTGCCTCTCAGAGTATTGCTTTTATGTGAAAGACAGCAGTGTTCCATAGGACAGAAATTAGATATGCTCCTCTGGGGCAAAATACTTGTGAGTCTAAATGCCAGCCAGTTGAGTGCAGCACCCATATTCTCATGTGGTTTTCAGTGTTGATCTCTGTTATTTTTGCTGAAAAGATGTGTCCTGACACAAGAGAGATAAATGAGAATGTAATATCTGCAAGGGATAAGGGACAAAAATATGTACTTCAGACATTGCTAATTCAGAGTATTAGATGCATTTGACCTGCAGTTGTTGACAACTGCATCTATCAGATCCCTTTCATTCACACAGTAATTTTACCAAAAGAAAGTGGGCAACATTTTGTGACATTTAATGCTTGTGAACTCAGTGCTGCTCTTTGCTCACAGTTTTTTCATCTGGTTCTTTATATATTTTAAAAATATTTTTCTGCTGAAATCTCTGTACAAAGAGTGGAGAGGTTTGGTTGTAGAACCTGTGTTACCTCCTCATCTTTCTCCTCTCTATTTTATCATTCTTTTCCTACAGTACTTGGGGAAAAAAAAATGATGCACTTAGCAATGCCAGCCAATATTTTTGTATTCTAAGATGACTATTATTTTGGTCCACTGATACATATTTGAATTTCTGCATATACCTAGACTACATTAAAAGAATTTGAAGTGTTGCACTTGTTCTAAAACTGCTTTGGTTAAACCTTTAGCCACTGACTGTTCTATATTATGATGCTGATTAGTAACATGTTCACATACTGCTATAATTTCTCACACAACAGCTACCTTGGTGTATTGGCTTTTATTTTTTTCTGCGGCTACACCTTAGGTACTGCACACAGGGCAAATCTTACTGTAGAGTCAGAAATAACTTATTCTCAGGAATGGTTCTATAGTATTACTGTGATACCAATGACGAGTGTGGGTACAGTTGCATTTGTAGCAGTGAAACAAAGTATTTCCATTCCTACAGAAACTGCAGCATAAGGGGATCTGTGATTCTGTTGTGCTGGGCTTTGTGTTCAGCATCACAGCAGGTAGCTGGGAAGTGTCCTTGTGTTGGCAGGAGGGTGGGGTGGGTGCAGAGCTCCTCCTGTCCTTGCTCCAGTGCCTTGACCTAATGTAGTGCTACAGCAGTGAAGGTTCCACTCCAGGCAGCTGAGGCAGGTGGAAGCGGAGGCTGTGATCTTCTTCCCTGCTGAGATGTGTAAAATGGATTTTTTCAAAAGCTTGTAAACAAATAAATCCACAGTGATTTAGATTTTTTAGAGTGGGAAAATCATGGTTCACAAGTGTTATGTAGTTGTCACGTGTTTTGCCTCTATCTCGCTCATAATCTTTAAAAGTTAATGAGTGGTGGTTGGCCTTTGATTGTATCTCGATGTAAAGTCACTCTTCTGTTGACAGCCCTTGATAATTAATTGTGGACAAAATGTCTCTGTGAGAATCATTCACACCTTCATTTTCTAATTCCACGTGCCACCCAAAACCTTTTATTTCTATCTGGTCTCAGTACAAAACAAGTGGATACTAAATTGCAGAAGTTTGAATATCTCCCCTGGTAACGTGTAGGAATTATTTTTTCCTCCCACAAGTGTGTTTCTGTTATGGAACTTCATAGAGAGTCTGCCTCAGTGACACCGCTGTGAGTATCTCTGAGCCTATAGAAAACACAGGACCAATTGAAGTTGTTAAGAGAACATATACAAACATTTCTTAATAAAATCAATGTTCTGTGGGAGGTAATGATAAACCAC
Organism: Vidua macroura; assembly: GCF_024509145.1. Classification (NCBI taxonomy): domain Eukaryota; kingdom Metazoa; phylum Chordata; class Aves; order Passeriformes; family Viduidae; genus Vidua; species Vidua macroura. The sequence goes on from NC_071576.1 coordinate 38,216,966, forward strand.
TTTTGCAGGGCTTTCTTTTCTGTTTCCATTGACCTATATAATGTGTAATGAGGTAATTCCTTTGTAGCCAGGGTTATTCTTGGTTTTGTTCCTTTTCTACAAGGGAAGTTACTGCACTGGTATTTTTTGTATCACATCACATGTAATAATTGTAATGTGTAGTGTGAAACACTTTGTTTAATTATCCTCAGGTTAAAATAATTTTTCTTTGAAGTAATGGAAAAGCTTTGACTTTCCATCTTGGATAAAATTGTTGTAAGGAGTTAAAATTTATCTTCTGATGTGCTAGAGTAGCTTTTGTGCCAAATAAAATTGATACCTGTACTAAATCTGCAAACAAAAAAACCCAAACAAAACCCCCTTATTTTCTGTGTTTAACCTCTGGTGTTACTAGTTCCCAATAGAGTTTATTTAAACATTTGAGATTATAAAAAATTAAAATATATCTAAATAAAAATATATCTAATAAAAATAATCATAAAGGTACTCAATGATGCAGGCAGTCAGATAATTCTAACTTTAAAAATTTGTGCAATGTAGGAAAAAAAAATAAAAGCAGGAGGGTGAGCATAGAAGAAGCATGGGCATCAAAATGTTCAGTCGAAGAGTGAATGAGAGCTGCATAAACAAATAGGACCTGGACAATCCTCACTTCTCATTCAGTAGGAGCCAGGAAAGAACATGAAGTCAGCTGGGAGTTGCTTAGCTGTCTTTATGGCGTGATCCGTAAGGCTGAGTCCACAAAGCACGGAGCCAGTCTTGCATGCTTTTAGCAGGAGTATTAGCTTGTAAATCTGCAGCTGCTGTGTGCAGAAGCACAGGATGTGTGAGTTTACTTGCCAAGCTTTAGAACTGTAGCTGGGGTTTTGCTTGAACAGGGAAATCAAGGTCTTAGGGAACACCAGGCAGATAGGTAAGAATAGGCATGGAAAGTACTCAAGCTGGAGCAATGCTGAATGTTACTGATCAGAGAGCTTCAGGTCAACTGGGCAGGATCAGTGTGTAATGTTGTGAAAGAGTTAGGAGCCCTTTTGCCCTAAGTATCTGCAGTGCTTTAAAGTGGCTTTGTCTCCACCCACACAAACTCATAGCTGGAGCCAGCTGTTCACAGCTCTGACTTCAGCAGTGCATGCATCTTTAAGGGTCCTTTGTCCTATGTGCCTCTGCCAGCTTAAGGCTGAGGTGGATCTCTGAGAAACTTTTCTTCTTTTCAGTTTTGTTATGCTTCATTAGAGCTCAAATCTATATGTAATGCTCCTCTAGAAGAAGGTAGATGCCACCAAGGAACAAAAGAGCTATGGCCACTTCTGTAGTTTCTTTAGAACAATATTAATGCTACATTAGAATCTCTAAAGCAATGCCCAGATGCTTTGGAGGGATGTGGGGTATAAATCACAGAAAAGTGGAGTTTGAAGGGCTCTTGATGGTAGGACTAAAGAAAAACTCAGTCATAACCTAATGATCAAATGAATGGACAAAGTTCATAATCAGATTGAGTATCTGGCACTGAATGCTGTTTAAATTAGTAACATGTGGCTTGTCTAGTGCCTCTTGGGTAACATATGGAGAGCAAGGTCTGAAATCAAAGTTTTTCATGCTCCTGAGAGTGACTTAACTGCTGAACTATCATTTCCCAGATCTGCTTACCAGTTACCAGAGTCACACAGTATTACTCATCCATCTTGTTAGCACTCCCACCTGCAACAGGGATTTATGAGCAAGTAAGCTGAATTTTAGTCCTGTACTACTGTTCTTTGTTTGTAACCTTTGTTTGCTTTCCTGAGGCTCCTGTCCCTATTGCATCTCCTCTGTAGATAAACTGAGGATGTGTTTTAGAGTGATCCAGCCTGCAGTTCAGCTAAAATGGCCTCTTGTGGTTCCAGGGAGGCTTCTTTTGTATTGGTGCTGGAATTATTCTATAGATATCCCTACTTCAGCTCTGATTAGATTTTACAGACTAATTTAATGGCAGCTATAAGAGGTACTGGAGACATGTCTGGTCAACTGCTCTCTTCTGAGTCCTTGTGGAGTGTGAGATTGTCTCTACTGAATATTTATGAAGACTTAAATTTTTTATTTCTGAATATTTATCCAGGAGTGGGTGCTTGCACTCTTGCCTTGAAGAGTATACCATATTCTCATTCTTCTAGCTCTGGAAGCTTTCCATCATACCAAGACTCTGTTCTCTTCAGAGTTATGTTCTTGCTAACATCTTGAATAGTATATTTTACTGCATTTCCAAAGACACTTAGCAGATATTGATTGACAATTTATTATCTTGCCATCTCATATCTTTACCTTCAAAATAGTAAATATTTTTCTGATCTTCATTTGTCTGCTTCTATGTGTTTTTTTTTATGTTACTCATGGCTGCCTCTTTTATTTTGCTTCTTTTCATCTGAAGTGTCATGACTTTCGGGAAAAGCTTGTTTAGCCCACTGCATTCTGAGTCAGCAAATGAATTAATGGAACAATTTAGGGGGCCTGTAGGCTTGCAGTACTGATTCCTCCCTTGCCCCCCTTCAGTGGACTAACTAAATTGATTTCCACCTGGAGAGATCTCAGGGGTACCATTTATACTTTGAGTAGATTGATGAAATTTAGGCGCAGTTTGTTAGTCTGTGATTTGGTGGTTTTGTTTGCTTGGTTTTGTTTTGTTTTTCTTTTACATTTTCATGCTAACCAAGCATTGCCATGCAAGTGGCTGGTACTATCACCTTGTTCCTTTTCCTTGTGCAGACCATGTAAAGCCAGTGGATTTGGTGCTTGACCACAAGCAGAGTACAGAAATGTTCATGTCTCCAGCGGGGTAGTTGTGATTTGAGCAGCACAGTGAGGTTTGGGGATGCATTCTCAAAACCTCTTTCTGTTCTTAGGACAATTTATGTCCATATATATCCCTCATTTCTGCTGTTCAACCTTTCAATTTAAAAATTTAAGGCAATTAAAAAACCACACCCAACAAAATCCAAAACCATTCTAGCTGCCTAATCCCCATGGGACATTATAGAGTTTTCCCATGCTTAATAAATGTTAGTAAGTTGCAACAAGTGTTACTAATTATCACTTCGCAGCATGTTCTCTTTTCCTAACAAAGGGTTGGCTTTGATCATTTATATGGATCAGGTTTCTCTGAAGCCTTTGAAAAGAAATACCAGCTAGTGCAGCTTCTGCCCTAGAAAGGGGTTGGCATGCTCTCCTTATTCAAGTACTGTGTTAGTAAAAGAGCCCAGGCTTTCTCCTGAGTTACTGATCTCAGCCAAAGACTTTACTTGCTGTTGATGTGGAAGGACAGAGGTATCTTCTACCTGCAGAAAGGAGTGATCCTGGGGGCTTCTCAGACAACTGTACAAAAACCAGTTCCATTCCATTCCCTCTCAGCCAAAGCTCTGGTAAAGAAGTGCTGAAGGTAGAGGAGAGAGGAGGAATGATCCAGAAATCTTCTTCAAAGGTCTGTTGTGCAGCATAATGACCCATGGCCTTTTAAAAGCTATTTGCTATGTTTAAGTGAAAACTGGGAAGAGATGTGAATAGGAAGTTAAAAGTGATATCTTTAGCTATTTCTTAACATAATTCTCCAATACTCCCAGTAAAATTGTTCAGATTTCACTTGTTGTGGCTATTCAGTTCCCATTTAGACAACACAGGGAAGTGGTCAGCTGCCATCTGCCAACAGAAGTACCAGCCTTCCCTGCAGTGTACACAGATGTGGCTGGAAGATCTCACTTAACAGCCAAATACTTCAAGTGTGAACTCCCAAGTAAAACTGGTGAGAATGCCCTGGGAGTGTTGCTTTCTGTGAGTCATGCCCATCACCAAGCTGATTGCATCCATGTGTCTCAGTGCTCTGCAGCCTTTGAAATGAGTATCTCTAATAGAGGAGGATGTGCTTTTTTAAGGCAGTTCTAAAACTATTTAGGTAAAAATAAGTGAAATATGCTGGATAATGAAGTCTTTGAAAACTCCAGTGATGCATATAGAGGGGTAATGTTCACTGCTTGTTTTTATCTTATTAAATGCATACTAGCATTTGAATTGTATTGTTTTAACACCTCCAAATAGCACATGCTCTGAGAAATAAGAGTTGACATCACTCAGTTGTAAGTGTTAGCAAGGGACTTTCAACTTGCACAGCATTATCACTCCTACTGTATATGAGCACATGAGTATACAGATAGGAGGGACTGCTGGGTCATTGAGCATGCTCCTCCATAGCAGCAACAACTGTGTTAAACTCAAAGTCATAGAAAATGAACTCCACATATTTTGGGTGATAATATGCTTCTTATCAATGTAGTATGAATTGATAACCTGTAATAAAAGATGAGATATTGCTACTAAAATGTGCCATGAAGCAGAGCTGGAAAGTTTGAGGCTATCACTAGAGTGTTAGGCCAATGTATCTGCATAGCATTTATTAGCCAAAATTTGTAGAATGTTCTAGGAATTAGACTGTATATCTCATTATAGAGAATGACAAAAACCAATGTAGAAACACCTCCTGGCATCATGACTGGACTGTGACACAGTGGCACAGTATAGAGTTTCCTTCCTCTCCAAATTCTTGTAAATGATTTAAGATCGAACATGAGCAGGTCACAGCACTTCGGCTGCTGTCCATACCATTACGGTAAGAACAGCAGCACATGGAGTGGTCAATTCCCTGGCATCTTGGAGCTTTGTTTGCCTTCTGCAGTGTTACTCTATGCATGTGTCCAGACCCCTGCCCTCCCACCCCAGGAGAGGAAAACATGGAGGCTAGAACATGAAAGAGAATTTTATCTCGCAACAGGTTGGCTCTAAAAAACAAGAGATGAGGTTGGGAAAAGTGTTTGGCAGTAGTTTTTCCTGAGCCCCAGGTGTGACAGTCTAGATTGGAGTCCTCTGTTCTCTGCTCCCACAATTCCTGAGCTCTTACAGCTGCCTGGTCTCTCTCTCTCTGCAACTCTTTCACTAAGCTTTCCTACCTGATTTGCTCATATCTCGTACTGCATATCCATCCCAAAATCAGGCTTACCTTCCCATCTCCTTGCTTGAGCAATCAGTGTATAGTCTCTGAGGAGAGAATGAAAGTATGGAGTGGGAGGCTTGTGATGACAACAAATCAAGTGCTCTCAAACACTGGAGTAAATACAGAGTAGTTTTTGCTTGGGCTCTGCATAGGTGCTACCAAGGTCAAAATACTGCTCATTTGTAAATCTGTCCTGAAACACACACAGATGTCTACTGAGCACCCAAATCATATGGAGATGAAATGGAAACAAATCTGCTTCCTAGTTTCTCAAATATAAAGTTAGCAGATGTGTTTTCTTTTCTTCCTCATGCTGCAAAATCCCTTATGACAGTGCTTGGGACAGAGTTATAGATATTTGCTGCCTTTTGAAATTGGTCTTTGTTTTCTCCTTTCTTTTGAACTTCTCCTGTATTGGTATTTTTTGCCTACTGGATGAAAAAGTGACCAAAAAAAAGATTTTTTTCTTCATTTTTGCCTTGGAAGCCTGACAGATAGGGACTCTTAAGCTGGCACACCATTGTTAAATTATGATACATTATTGCTTCTATTTCTCTGTTTTGTTTTTTTTTTTTTGCTGCTGGAAGGATAGGGAGGTTAGGAGAAAACAAAGGTTCAGGTTGCTTTTGGAGGTGGGAAACCAGAGGAAGGAAGACCATGACTAAAGCAGTAAGAGAAAAGTCACATTGTAAAGGGAAAGGAAAAGGTGCCCAACAGAGGTGAGACTGCACCAGCAGGCAGAGGGTCTGCACCAGCAGTCACAGAAACAGGATGTAAACACTGAAAACAGTCCTGAAAAGAAGGTTAAGATGTGTTTGGAGCTTATCACTGGAGGCACAGGCAAGCTTGCAAATCCTGTTGAAGTGGTCACACAACAGAGTCTAACCTTGGCACATGCTGAAGCATTTTGTTAAAGCATTCACTTAGCAAATGTGTGTCCATTTAACACATAATAAAAAATCATGTGTGTTTTGTCGATCTCTTCCAAGACAAGAGAGCTAACATGTAAATATTTAGTTCTATTCCCTTTGGTGGGATGGAGACATTTGCCATGGCTTCCTTGAAGCTGTGACCTGTTTCCATGTGGTGTGTGACCTGCTTGCTGGTGCCCCTGTGTGCAGTGGGGTTTCTCAGCAGGGCAGGTGCACTCTGCTAGGTCGGCCCCCCAGCTCGAGTTCTCAGGCAAGGCTGAAACAAATGGTTCCATGTCTTGCTAATGCATATACTCTTCTCAGGCTGTGGAATTTAAATGAACCAATGGTAAAGCCTAGGCTTGTCAGAAAACTAAATCACAGGTGAAAGACTTTATATTATATATATATATATATATATATATATATATATATATATATATATATATAGGAAGACTAAGGTTTTTTTTATATGAATAGGGATATATGTAAGAAGAAAGGAAAAGGAATAATTTTCATGTTCAGTTGGAGGAAGGGAAGACTGAAAAGCTGCCTTGAAAGAACCAGGGGAGTGAAGGAGGGGCAGGCATAATGTACTTTTTTTCCTGATGGAAATCAGAGTTCAGAATTTTGCTGTAACTTTTCTGAGCAAGAGCAGCAGTTGATTGATTGTGTTTTAATTAGGTGCTGTAATGTGCACATGCTGTGGATGCATGTTTCTGAAAATTATGCCCTAAATTAACTCAGTAGTAAGAAGACTGCCTTTTTAGTGGAGTTAACAAACCAAACAAAACCCAAAACAGAAAAATGCCCTTAATCTATACTGATCTGTGGACAATTTAACTCCTAATTTAGTAATGTTACTTAGATTGTAAACTTATTTTCTGGCGTGGTATATGAGCAACTTTTAATTGTTGGATCACTTCAACAGTGGTTCAGGAAAGGAGACTTGCTAATTGAGTGTTTCAGACAGCAGTTAAATCCAGTTAAAGTTTGGGTACCTTGAGCACATACTGGTTTTAAGACATGAATTTGACTGCTTTGAGCCTGGGTTTTACAAACCTGTATGTCTTTAGAAAGCACCCATTATTCCTCAGAGAAACAACACTGGCAACAAGATACTTGCTTTGGTTGAATAAAGTGTTGAAACCAAAACACTTTAGTTGAATAAGGTGTTAAATTGTCTACTGAAATTTTGGGAAACCACTTTTATTCTTCTCAACACTGTGAAAAAAGTAAAATTACTTATCTTCGTTTTGGAGGGATTTATAGTTTTAATAATGCAGCATTCCCCAATAGTACTGCTGAGCTATTTTGGTCCCTCTAAAGAATATTTGGAAATGTAAATCTAAATTTTTAAAAATAAATCAGATTATGCTAAATTGCACATCAGTACTTTCACAGGAACTGTGATCTAGTCCATTAAAGCAGACATGGGAGAATTTTTTTGACTATTTATTCTTTCTATATCCAGAACTCTTCATTCAAGAGATGAAGAAGTTAAAGCTTGTCAAGCTGTGGGATTCCCATCTGAATTTTAAGAAGCAGGCTAAAAATTTGCTAACATTCTGCAGAAAAGATTTGAAATGTAGATAATTGTGTCAAGACTGTACATGAAAGTTATGCTAAGGAGCAGAAGCTCTGAGTTCTTGGCACAGTCAAAGCTCTCAGGCTGTCGGCTCATGTGTTCTTGCCTTGCTTATGGCAGTGAGTGGCTGATGAAATGGGGGTGATCTCACAGGACACAGCTGAGTTTCAGATTTGGACAAGTTTATCCAGCCAGCTGAAAGCTGCAAGCCTGTGGTTTGTCAGATGGTGTGTTAGTCTTGGTAACATTTTGTTTGTAATGAATCAACTTAAAATACTGACAATTATCAAACATTGTCCTTCATATGTGTATTTCATGTGTATTGTGTGTAAGCAGAGGAGCAAAGAATAATGGTAATGGAAAGGGAATAGCTTTCACTGACTCCTCAGGTGTATGAACCTGATGCTTGTTTAATCCTGGAATGTTTATCAGTAGTACTGGAAAGAGTCTTCCAGAATTAAAGTATTTTATTAGTTGGGAAGACAGTAAAGGAATTGTTTTCCAATTTCTGCTTTTATGGTATGCAGTTAAAATGGAGAAGTAGAATCCCTCCCGCTTCTCCTGATCCTGCCCTCTGGCAGAAAGGTCAGTAGACATTTGTGATCTCTGTCATTTGTATCTAAATTCAGCAGGCATGCTCTGTTGACTTGTACATTTGTAATGGATCACAAGTTCATATATACAGCTATATAACATGGACAGAGGCCTAAATGCAAAGGGATTTGCAGTGTCAGCTTTATTAACATGTAAGCTTCTTTCTAATATTTGTGATAGCTGATCTTGCATATCTCTCCAATTTCGATGATCATTGACAAGAAATTTAGCTTGTGACTTTTATCTGATTTGGTACTTTGACTATAAGCTGTGAAACAATTAATTTCTAGTGAGTGCTTCAGGGGAAGTAGTATTTCCAATGCATTTGCCCTTGGAAGCAAAGGCCCCTTATTAATGGTTCCAGTTTTATTAGTTGGTTAAAAACAAGGTTTTAGAATATCCAGTTCTCTTTTAAAAAAGTTATTATTCACCCAAATGTAACTTGTGGAGGTAGAGTGAAGAGTTTGAAATGGAGGATTAAAGATTATTTGTAGAGACCTTACTCAATGTGTTCTAACCTTCTGAGATGTAGAGCTCTTTCAAGGATAGAAAATAAATGACTTTTCAGAGTTTGGATGAGAACTAATTCCACGTATTGCTCTGGGTAGTAAACATTGATTTCCTCTTCGATTGAAGAAGCTTAGAATGTGTGAAATCCTCTTTAAGATGAAGAGCTCCCAGTGCATCATCAGGGCCAGCTTTTCCTGCAGTTACTACAGTTTACTGCACTGCTTACATTGTTGTGAGTCAAGCAAGGACTTTCTTTTCTCAGTACATAATTTTGCAGAGGTTAACATGGGAAGCAAAACATCTTCCTTCTGCTACACTTTTGGAAGGCATTCTGCATGTAGTTATTTTCCAGTTATATTCTTTACTTTAAAATCAGACGTTCATCACTATAAACTTCTCATGTAAAAATATTAATTGATGATCATTTATTAAGAATAAATTACAACAATACTGTATTGGGTTTCTAAGGAAGGCAGATAGATGTCTGTCTAATGTTTTTATTGCCATTCTGTTTTAGCAGATGTATTGTCTTTTCCTGACACCATACTAAAAATATATATGGCATATATAGTAATCCTAATGAGCTAGATGCGTTCCTGAGTTTAAAAAAAATCTAGTGATAAGTTTTTGAATTCCAGGGCAAATAAAATGACTTATTTCCTTTATAACCACTTTAACAGTGGCTGGTATCTCAAGTTCAGTGTTTGATCCTGCCGTAGGTGGTCACTGAACATGTACTTTAGCAGACTTTATAAAAAAAATGTCTCAGTAAAACACTGTCATTAGTTAACATACTTTATCTTCTGAAGAAGTGATGCCTTTTTCTCAATTTCTCTAAAGTCAGATAATATCAAAATAAGAGCTGTAGTAAGGATGAATTCATATATAATACATGTTTAATATCTCCTTGATGAAGCCTGTCAAAGAATTTCCTTTCTGTGGACATAATCAAATGCCTGGATTCACTTGAGGTATAGAGAAGCCAAGTCTGTCCTCATCTTTATCAGGAATAGAAAAATTAGTTAATGTACAATCAACACAGTGCAATTGTGTTCAGAATCCTTGTCTTTTCTGGTTATAGAAAGACTAAAACACTGGGTTTTTTTGGTGCCTATCAAAATGTTCAACACTTGAATTTGTTACTAGTGTGTTCATTTTAACTGCCTTGTATGTGAAGAAACATCTGCTCATACATAAATGTAATTTCTCAGATAAAGCTTGAGACAGAGGTCCTCTGGTGAGGAGATAGTAGATTGCTCTGTTTGTCTCTGCCAATATAAAGTTCAATAACATGTTTAATAGTATCTTGGTATCATTTTGTGGGCAGTTTGAGTGTCTGCCAAAGATCTGTGTTGGGAAATAAAGTAGAAAATTCCTCATGTAGTATTTGTACCTGGAAAAGAGCTGAATCTCCAGTGTGAAGAGTGTAAAATCAGGTTTCTTGCTGTACCCATTGAGTCACTCTTGGAGGGAGGGAGATAGTTCTGGACCAGTAATACTCAGCACATTCATTAGTGCTTTTCATTCTGTCATCTGGATCACAGTTACTAAGTTGGCAAATGATGTGCACTTGGGAGGGACTGCAAATATGTTGAAGGGCACAGTGAGAATTGAGCATAATCTTAGCAGGTTGGAGAAGTGGTCTGGGAGGAAAGTGGGATGCCACCATGTGAAGAAAAACATCAATTCCTAGACTTGAGAGTAATAAGGAACATAAAATGCATGAACACAGAGTAGAGAATAACTGGCTAGTGGGCAGTTCTGTAGAAAAAAGATCTGATGATAATGTTTAATCTGTGGTCCAACAGGGCTGAAGGGTTAGACTTGTGAAAAGGATGTCAGAGTGCACACAACAAGCCTCCTGAAGTAATCCCTAAGGCCCAAACTGAAGTGTGGTGTTTTGTTCTGAGCAGCCTCCAGGGAGGAGGCGAAGCAGTGGGAGTGCAAAGGAAAGCAGCGAGGATGATCAGCCTTAGATAACTTGGTGTTTGGAAGAGAACTGAAATATCTGGGCTGGTTAATCTAAAGAAGAAAAGATGGGAGAGGGGATTTTAAAAATAATCTTCAAACACGTAAAAGTCTGCTGAAAAAAATTTTAAAATCCTTTGTGTACAGTGTGGATAGGAGAAGTGGTAAAGAACTCTAAACTGCTCTAGTAAGGTAGATGCAAGTTGGGAAATACTTCTAACAGAAGGAATTCTATCAAATTTTGAAGTAGATTGGGATATCATGGAGTCTGGACTGTTGGATTTCTTTCTCATCTGCTGTTGGATTTTTTCTCAGGAAAACCATAAAACTTGATTCTTCTGTGGACAATGGATAGACTAGATGACTTTTTATAACTTCTTGTATCCCTTTTATTTGTGGTTTTTTTTGTTTTGTTTTGTTTTTTTTTTGTTTTTTTTTTTTTGTTTTGTTTTTTTTTGTTTGTTTTGTTTTTTGTTTTTTTTTTGCTTGGTCAGGGTTTGGATTACTTTTATTTTGTTTGGTTTTTTTTTTTTTTTTGGCACTTCATGTTGGACTGCAGATTTGTCTCAAGTGCTTTTATGGATGAGACATTTTGGACACTGAACATGTCTTTTCAAGTGTATAAAATACTATGATTTAGCCTGCTGGGTTCAAATTTCTCTGAACAATTCTCTTAAGAGATCTAGTAGTAAAAGCAAAAATGTTTTTAAGAAAACTGACTTTTAGAGATTATCAAGAATGGGTAATTTTTCTTCTGGGATGATTTGAGAATTATGGCTTGGGGGTCACATCAAAAACTGCAAGCAGATTTGAGAGTGAAATTGTTTCATTTGTTCCTCTTCCTTTTCATTTTATCAAACTGGCAATAATGGAGAGATGTTTTAATTTTTCATATTTCACTTTTTAATTTGATCTATTAATTTTAAATATAAACTAGCTTCCTAGACTTACTTAAGGCTGTTTTAGAGTCTGAATATCTTGACACATTTAATGTAAGTTGGAATAGTGTATAGCAATTTCTTATCATCTATTCTCTTTTGCTTTTTACTGCTGACCTCATAATTGAAATAGACATAGCAATAGCACACGCCCAGCTGATATAACTTAATTATGTTCAATTTATGTAACTTAATTATTAAACACCAATTTTTAGATATTTGATTTCTGTGTTTCTTTGAGCACTGTTGGCTTAAAGGAACAACTGTATGGAAGAATACATTTTAAAGAAGAAATTCTTTAAAATTTGCACCTTTGGTTTTATGTTCAGTTTTTCTTTCTGGGATCCTTTTCTTTCTGAATTTCAATTAGGTTGGTAAAATACTACTTTAAAACCAAAAAAAGCAAATTCATGCAATAAAAACAAGAATATAAAGGTGTAGTTTGCCTAAAATTTATTTAAAATACACTTTAATTTAAAATTAGCCTGTAGTATGTTCATGAAATGTGACAGTGTAATAGCAGGATACTTTTTTCCTCCTGCTTCTCAGCAGAGACTCCACAGAATGGTTGTCTGAACATAGTGCTGTGAGCAGCCGGCTGAAAAGTTTGCTGCTGGCACTGGAAGACCATGGATCATCTGCTGTATGTCTGAGTGGGCAAGACTTTTTGTGGGATGGAATTAGATTGCTCAGGAACTGGAGAGTTGAGTGGTGTGTACATGTAGACATTGCCCTTCATGAATGTTCATCACTCCCTTCCTTCTGTGGCCAGTGAGGCACTTCACAAGGGTGATTCAGAACTTGGTGTGAATCATCTTCTGCAGGTCCTGCTTGTGTAGGAAGATAAGGAAAATTGTGCCTTTCATTTAGGGATTCAGTCAGCTGCTTAAAACTAGGATGGATAGATCTAAGCCAAGGTCCCTGCATCTTTGAAAAGTAAAAGCTAAAGAACAAATGAGAAATCACATTAGGGTTACCTGCCTCAGTGTGTTAGATCCATTTCAGGACATGAGGTAACCTTTCAACACAAGATACTGGAGTGCTGAGCCCCTGTCCCATTTTGCATGTGCTCTGGGGGTGTGTGTCAGGCCACGTTCCTGGCTTTAGAGGGGCACAGCAATTTACATTTGAGAGCCACCATGCTGCAAGTGGGCAAAAGTCCCGGGGTGCGGGGGGAAACTTACAGCTGTGAATGCTTAGTATAGTAAGTTGTCGGAACCCAAGGTGTCCCTCAGACACTCTTGGATGTTCCGGGTCCAGGGCAGAGGCCTGTGAGACCCTGGCAGGCAGCCAGAAACCCCTGTGGTTTTGAGTTTGACCCATGGAACAATTTACCAACTTTGCAGGAAGAACAAGAAATCACAAAAGTTTAGATATTATAATAGAAGTAATCACAAAGTAAAAGGTAGGATTTTTGAGTGCTGTACAGGGGGGTTTTAGGCCTTGTACAGGGGGGTCTGAGGTTTGTACATGGGGGTCAGAGGTTCTAAGATGGAGGGATTTGGGCGTGCCCTGTCCTCCTTCTTTCTCCTTCCTGTTCCCCATGTTCTTGATGATGTTGGCACTCACAGATTGGTTTAGAGTAGAAAGCCACTGTTCAAGATAGGTAATAGGCTTTGGGGAAAAACTATAAACATTTAATACGTAATGTGTGATATAAAAGATGGCACCAGCCCCTTGGGCGGGAGAGACGGAGAGAGACGCAGAGGGTGAAGGAGTCAGGGAGAATGTCAGGAAGTCTGTGTGCCTTGAGATAACATGCAATAAACTGCCTTGAGACCAGACGACTGAAGACTACTGAGTCTTTCTTTGAAGGCACAGGTTGGAGGAGAGACTTTACCACCACCTGGAGTCACCCCAATCTGGGGGAGATTCTGACAGTAAGTAAGTATACTTACTCTAGTAAAATAAATAAATGTATGCTCACACATTCAACAGCCAGTCCCTGCTCCCCTAACACCTGGAATCTTTACTTGAGAGAGGAGTATGGTCATACCCATCCATCCATCCCAGTTCTACTTCTCATGAACTAGGAGAGCAGTTCTGATCACCACTGTGGTGACGTTATGAGCACATCTGAGCTGTAAACAAATACAATTAACCTAAACCATTTTTTTAACACAGAAAATGTTTCTGAGCCTGTATTTTGAATTTTTATTTCTAGAATACCTGCCATTTTAAAGCAAAACGTTCATAGTGAAAATGTCGATAATTTTTTCTTAAACTGTTTTGCTTAAAAGTTGGTTTTATTCCAAGAGGAAAGATAAATTCAGATGTTTTTCTTCTTCATGGATTCATTTTTTCCTATCCATTCATTAACCACAGCAAAAATACTTCCTCTGCTTTGTTAGGTGTGTCCTTTTGGACTGCATCTTATAGGCTGTGTTCAGACTAAATTTAGAGGGAGCTTCACTATTCGTTGCAGCCCTGTAATTATAACTGCAGCAACCTCAAAGCTGATCCAACTAAATTAAAACACAAATTGCTTCTGCTGCTCATGCTGTTTGGATCCACCTGAGTATTTCTTCAGTTAGTGATACTTCTGAAATTGGAGAATTATTAGTTTTGAAGAAGTGGGAGAAAAATAGCAGCTGAGCTTTGACGCTAGAAACTTCTCTTGGCTCTATTTCTGATGATTTCCCTCTGTTCCCACTCTCTGGGGGCTTTTCATTCAGTCATGACCCCTATGGCAAAGTGCCTGAGCCCTGCTGGTGAGAAGACGTCAATAATTCAGATCACATTATGCTGGCAATTCAATCAAATAGAAAGTTACCTATGTTTCAGAAACATTTAAAATTCCTAGTTATGTAGGAAGTTAATTTGAAAGAGCAGCTGAATGCCTCCTGGAAAATTTGGAGAGTTTCTCTTTAGTACCAATTTTGCTGGCTTGCTCTTATCATATATTTTCTGAATTTCTCTAACCTTGTTCTTGATGACAAAAGACATTTGCCTGAAAACAGGATCTTTGTTTCTTAAGTGTTCATCTGTTCCTGCTGTTTATTTCCAACCTAAAGTCATAATCCTCTGTTTGTGGCATCGCAATTGGTTGCAGTGGAAATTATTATGTCATCACAAATGGAGGATTATGACTTCAGGTGGGGGGATAAGCAGCAGGAACAGATGAACTCTTAAAAGCAAAAATGCTGTTTCATGTAAATGTCCTTGGTAATAAAGAAGAAAGGGAGGTGAAATACAGAAAACTAGAAAATTGGTATGGACACACTTGTGTCTGAACAGTAGGGCAGCAGATTTTCCTTCAGGCAGGAACAGCTATTTTAAATTAAGGACACGTCCATGTAGAATTTAGGCTTTTAAATATTTTCCCCTCAATTAAAAAAAAGTAGAAATACTGATGTTGTTACTGAAATACTGATGTTACTCAAATACTGAGATGACTACACTGTTCAGGAAGAGATTTTTAATCCTTGCTAAGCATTCTTTTATTTCTTTATGTATATGTTTGTCAAGTCACTTCTAATCTTAAGGGAGTTTCCCTTTTTGTGCCTGCTTGATAGGATTTTCAAGCCCAAACCCCACCATTTGGAATGGAGCATCTGCTCTGTGTGAAGCAGGATGACCATGGTGGAAGCTCATCTAAACCACACTGCTGAGCCAATCAGGCAAATGCTTTTCACAGGCTGTTGCCATTTAAAACCACAAGCAGCAAACTGACATTTCTCTTCAGCATCATAAGATGGAAAGCTCTGAAATACCCAGAAGCAATCTCAACTTGTACCTTATTTGGCTTTATCTGAGCATTTTTCCCCACCCCTCCATCCTATAGCTGCTCTATTCTTTAGTAAAAGGAGGTTAAAAAGATTATTGATGCAAACTAAAAGGTTTATAAGAACTGAAACTAAAATAATAAGTAGAAATGAGGATAGGGAAAGATTAGTAACAAAGCCTATTGTCTGTTTTCTGTGGTGGAAGCCAATTTGACTTGATTTCATTAAAATTCTCCTTGTTAACTTGGGTGATGTGTTGGTGATGGACTATTTGATGTCTGAGAAGTGGTGAGAAGTTAGCTGTCTAATGATGGACTAATTAGAAAGCCCATCCTAGCAGGATCCATGGAAATTGATTTGCACAGTGCCATTTTTGCTAATGACAGTCATGAATACGTTTGCAGTCCTTTACTTACTCTTCTTACCCACAGCTAATGAAAGAGAAGCGATCATTAAGAGCTCGGCTATAGTCTATCTGAAGTTTTCTTTGCCTTGTAGGAATAGCCATACTTTAAGAACTTCAGCTTTAAGTAATATTCTTCTTAGAGAAACACATGCCTGATGTCTGCCTCTAAAATGAGCATGTTTTTCTGTTGTATCTGGTTTTGAGTTATCCTCGCTGCATAGAGAGTAAGTATCCTTTCTGTGCTCTTTACAGAAAATGACCATCACTGCATGGGATTAGAAGAAGCCATAAATATGTGGTCTGAATAAAATTAAAATTAATTAGACAGTTTTTCCTACAAGGGCATAACATGTCCATCCACAACTAGGTCAAGCATTTTTTAGTATTTATCAGTCTAAGGCAAACAAAAACTATTAGTATCTCTTCTTATGATTTTATTTACCCAATTGCTTTCAGATCCCTTTAATCTGCCCAGATGGTATTTGCCCAGCCAGGTCCATATGGCCCAGTATTCACAAACTAGAAGTTTTTGCACAAAGACCTCCTAATAAAATATGACAATCAATGCAGTGTGGCTACCCATAAGTACATCCTTCGTTGTCTATAGGGCTCTAGCTTACTACCATCTTCCAAGCTTCTCAAGGCCTTCTCTGGTCAATAATGATCTAGCATTGCACTGCTCTTCTGTTTACTTCCTGTACTTTAACGTCTGTTTTACTTCTGATTAAGTTCCTGTAAATTCTGCCATTATTAAAGAAAAATACAGACCTTTTCAACTATCCCTAAACTTACCTCTTTTAGGTGTGTTCTGACAGATGAAACCAGTAGCTGGGGGTATTGCATCAAGTTCCAGGAGTTAGCTGTACAAAGGTTCTCATATGTTTTCAGTGAAATGGATGCCCTATAAAACCTGTCAGGCAAAGGTGGAATCTAAGAAATAGAAGTGAAAAGTGTAAGTGGACAAGCAACTGTGAGCTCAAAGTAAGAGGGCTAGCAAAGAGAATGGTGAAATGTCATTGCTGGCAGCAGTGAAGGAGCTGGAGGTTGTGCAGCGAAGACTAGAAATAAGGGGAATGGATAGCCTGAAGCTGCTGGTATCTGGATGGATTAGAAGAAGGCACAGCAGAGGAATCAGAGTGAGTTATCAGAGACAAAATAAGAATGGAAAAGGAAGGAGGAAGGTTTGAATGACTGTATTTGAGTTTCTTAGGTTCCTTCATAGTTAAAAGAGATAAAAAGAAAACAGGAATTCTTGGGGAGTCAGAGACAGCAAGAAAGTGGGGAAAACTAGGAAATCTTCATGAGAGATTCTACTAAGAGGACAGCCAATTTCCTCTGGAATAGGGAGATTATATGTAGACAGTATCACAAAACTACATCATGTTGGTTTCAATGTCTGATTTAAATATGAACAGGGAAAGTCCACCTAATTGTAATGAAAATTAATTATCTTGACATCACAAGGGGAAAAAAACATTGTCCCTCTTGCCACAAAGGAATTTAGGTGAGGTCAGCACTTTAATTTATTTCTGAGACTAAGTCTGCCCAGTTTATCTTGTGCCTACATTTACTCCTTTACTTTGAAGAAGTTCCTATACATTAGTTCCTGTACAGTAGTTCCCTGAAGCAAAAACCTTATCTGATTTTAACAGTGAAAACAACTCTAAGTATATTCAGCTAATGGCTTGGGGTTTCCCCGAAAGAAGAAATTTTCTAATTTAAAAGTTTATTTCTAGCTCCTCCATTCAAGTTTTCTTTTGTAGCATCTGTAAAATATATATACATGCACATACTATACCTGTATATATATGAGAAGCATCTAGATCTGATAGGTGCAAGATTTTGAATTTCTTTGCTGTGTCATTCCAACACTAGCTACTCATTAGTTTTGTGGGCTTTCATAATATTTATTCCTTTTTGTTCCTGTAGTGCATCCTGTGAAAGATATTAAGAAGAAATAGCAAACCTTTATGTATCTCCAGCACTACTATTGCAGAGGGCATTCAGTAGTCCTGTGATGCATAGTATTCAACATCTAAATATGCTAACACATCTAAAGAAACACCTAACACTTCCTTTAAATTAGCCTTTTTTGGCATTTTTTGTATGCTAAACTTATTTTAAATTGCTGGAAAAGCAACTGAATGGATGCATAACTCAGATAAAGATATTCCAAAATGGCAATTAGGGATGACTATCCAGTAGAGCAGACTAGAGAAGATTTATATGTAGGCCATATTAGGACTTTCAGAACTAATATTTAGAAAAATAAATTATGAAAGATATGGGTATACAGTAATGTGGTCTGCTAGCATTGCATAACATACAGTATTTATGACTGATCTCTTTAAAGAAATATTGTTATCTACAGGCTCAAACTTTGGTTTAATTTAAAGTTCAGGTCATGTAGCTGTTTACTTACAAATAGTCTAGATTAATGACTTGTTGGCATACTTAGAACGAAATAAATGTCACTATGGACAAGAGGTTTGTAGTGTCATTTACTCCTGCAATTTAATTCTGATAAACATCTTAGTTAACTGTACTATATTGTATCAAGCAGATATAAAACCATATTGAGTGACAGAATTTTGTCAAGACATTATTAACATTGATCATGTGGCTGAGTATCTGTGTTCAGTACTCAAGTCTGATGTGTTCTTTCTGTATGAAAAACATCCCTATTTCTGAAGAGCTGCTGTATTTTAGAGGATTTGATAGCTGTTCATAATGGATGTGATGGGGAATAGGCAGCCACTGGACAGTGAGTTCACTATAATAATTTAAAATGCTCTGTGAATATATCTCTTACTCGTCCAGCTCAGGTCAGAGGTGTAACCTTCATAGGCACTGAACTACCTGGCTTCAATGAAGCAAAGCAGTAAAGGAAAGGCCACATTAATGAAAAAGCAATGAATGATGTTAGAAACCTAAGACACTAGGAAAACCAGTAGTGATCTACCTAGCTGGTATCTGGTGTCTCGGCATCTGAAAAGAAATCACCTACACAGTTCTGTTCTCACCTAAATGCAGCCTTTGTTCTGCTTTACACTTTCTCCCCCTTCACATGTGCTTCTCATTTTTCTTCCCTTAAAATACCCTTTCCATTTCATATTCCCAGTGGAATTGCCCAACCTCCTATGCAGGCTCTTTTCCTTTTTCTCACTGCCAAGAACTTTGTATTCTCTCTTCCCTTTCTTCCTCATTATATAGTATTTACTTGTCACTAAAATTTGCTTTTGTGAGCTATAGTATTCTTGCTTCTCCTCAACTGTATTTTAAAAGAGGAAGAATTTGGGTTTGTTTTATGGTGGTCAGTCTTTTAAGGTGGATGTGTACCATGGAACTTCTGTAGTTCTCCACTGGGAGTTTTCCTTAAGCAGAGCTAGTGGCCTTGCAAAGCACAGAGATTAGATGATTGCTGTCACTTCTTGCTCAAGGTTGAGATTATTTCAATAGACTGGCTGAAATATCCAAAGATACCTAGCTTCTGTGTCATGTTTTATTGGGAAATTTCTTTTACAAGATGTTTGGATTTACTTTCAAAAATTAAAAAAAAAAAAATTCTGTTGCCCTCATCATCTTCAGTTCCCTTGAGTTTACTGCAGTCAGAGAATGCTGGTGAAAGCCGAGGCAACAAGCGAGTTTTGGGTAAACTTTAATGCTAGGAGCTCCTCTGGAAATGCCGTTGCTTGTATGAGGAATCTCTTCTGGGTTTTGCTCCAGGTTTTACTTTTCTGTAAGAAGGTGTTAAAATGCAGCCCTTCATAACCAGGGAAATCAAAGCCACTGTGCCATAGGTAAAGCCAGTATTTCTATTCTGGAAAGCCTGTCCTGGATTTCATCATTTATTTAGGACTGCTGATGTACTGGAAGTATTTTCATCATTCTGAAGTGTAATTGAAGGGAAGCAGTTACAGAAAGCCTTTTGTGTATTTTCAGTGGAGTGGTTAGGAAGCCTAGTCAGGGAACAGAGAAAGTCTTCAGAATTAAGGTGATGAATCACAAAGTTCAAGTTCAACAATAATGACTATTAAAATAATTTTTGAGTAACTTATTGACTGGAATATGTTTTAATAGTCATATTTCATGTTACTTAAAAATGGGAACCTTCAATTATTTTTTATAATATAAGGGTTGTACATAAAGAGTAGACAAGTTATCTTCGTTTAGTTGCCTATTTAGAAAAGAAATTAGTAGAATATTCTTGTGTTACCTATTCATCAGTCATGTAAATTTTCTCTGTACTCGGATTTCACCAGAGAAAAGTTCGTTTATCCCTGGGGAATTGGAACAATGAGCTTGTGAGTCATTCTGCATTGGGTAGCCCTCCTAATCTGCCTTTTCGCAACAACCTGTCCTAGCAAAACCAAAAAATTAATATGCTTTGCACTTCAGTGTCCCCTCCTGCCCCCATGATTATCCTTGACTGGATGTAGTCTGGATTTTATTAAATCAGGTGGGGTGATGAAGAGGACCTCACTGGATTTTCTTGCTCACCATGTTGCTTGGCTCACTGCCTATCTGTAGATATGATTTGATTTTTCTCTTTATCCCCTTCACAGTTGGGTGGCATAATTTAAAGAAAAAAAAAACCAACAAAACAAACAATAAAATCTTCACAGATTTGAAAGTCTGTAGTAAAGAAAAGGATCCATAGCTTTATTCAGAACTTGAGAACAGAATAAAAAGGATCATATATATTTCTCTCTACTGTCATTTTTCAGGCTGTGCTAAAAGGAAATTAAGACCTTTGCTTTGAGAAACATCCTAGAGAAAACAGGAAAAAATAGTTAACTGGATTTTTGATACGCTTCTTAGTTTCCAAGCCTACAGCCTGAAGTCCCTCAGAGTATTATGTTTACATAGGTGTAGTCATGGGTCATAGAACACCATTGTTTTCAGCATTAGGAATAAGTCTTTGTCTCAAGAACCCCCAGAAGTCTGATATCCCAGAAGTACAGTGTATGAAAGCTGAAGAACAGCTACAGGAATGTGATTATCAGTGCAACCACTGCTGAGTGTAACACTTTGTTCCTGTAGCCTCGTTTGCTTTGTTCAAATGACTTAACAGCATAAGAACAGGAATTTTGAAAATGGCAGCTCAGTTATGAAGCATCTGTTAACACCAAACATTAATTAACTTAGAAATGGTTGTGGTTGGTTTCCCATAGCAAACATGCCCTACACAAACAGGCTTTGTATGTGTTTGCTCTGCAGTGCAAGAATTTAATTCTCTAAGTTAGGCATGATTCCATTTAATTTTGACACATACGTTTTTATCCAAATCAAGTTACACAGACTAGCTCCTTGATTCAAATAAATTTAATTTTGAAAGTCCTAGCCCTGCCTGAGAGACTCTGGACCCAAACCCTTCCCAAGACCTCACCTGTCCAGAGATGCTGCACAAAATTCCAGGCCATTCTATTCCAATTCCAGCAGATAGCAAAGGCTCCAGTGCTGCCCTAACTCTCCAGAAAGGTGTGTGTTTGTCACCTTGCATAAGCTGTCTGTTACTGATGTCCGGTGAGTATTCTGAGACTTGAGTGAAGGAACTGTGCTTGTGCTCTTGGCCCAGCTGCTCCTGCACCTGCCAGTAACAACTGGATTCCAGTTTACCACATGACTTACTGGATTTTGCAAAAGACAGGTTTAATTCCCATGTGTCCAAAAACTGGGATAGTCTCCTAAAACTATGAAAAAGCTGTAGGGTGCCATGTATAGTGACAAAACAAGAGACTAGTTTATTGTTGCTGGGAGAAGAGAAGTGCATGGTAACTGTTACTGAACAAGGCATCCAGCTTGCTATGACAGGTAAAAATCTTAGCACAGGTATGTTTTCCATTACGTTATGCATGCAAATAAAGTTAGAGAGAGCAGCTGAAATACATTACTGTTTATCGTGTCTGCTTGAAATACTTTGGATTTGTTGGCAATGGGTAGTGTGCTTGGGAAATTGTACCCTTTAGCCAATGTTCAAAGCAATATACACATTTGAAGTAAGTCAATGCATCTCTCTCTAATGACATTTTAAATATGAGAGTATATTGCCACATAATTATCTATTTCTAATGTGTATGAGGTATCTTCTTGGTTGAGTATTTTACACTCTTCTCTGCAGTTCGGTCTCTACTAGAGCAAGACCATTTTCTGACATTGGAAAAAGGGATTTGTATTGACCAACTAATGGCCCATCCACTGATTAAACTTGCTCATTCTTCTGAAATTCCTAGCTACTAGAAGGACAAGCCAAAAGTGACAGAAAGTGAAGGAATAAAGTAGAAGAAATACATCTATTAGCAGTAAAAGTATAGACATAATATTCTCACTTTACTAACTGATTTTTTTAATCTTAATTTCTCCTTGTGAGTGGATAGGCAGTAGATGTACATGCCTGATGCTTCTGCAAAAATATGTTGTATTAAAATACAAGTCCTCCGGGCTTCACCCGGGTGCCCAGCCTGTCCGGGGGAAAACCCTCAGAGGACTGGTCCGCGGGGAGGATGTGGCGGGACCCGGATAGCTCCACCGTAAGGACGAGAGGACTCCGAAGTGGCTTTATTCCTAGAGGCTTTATTTCAGGAGCGTCGCAGGAACAGGAGGGAGAAACGGGGAACATCAATTCTCCAGAAGGGAGCGAACTCCGGAAGCCCCGAGGGAAGGCGGGGCTGGGTATTAAGGGCAAAGGAGTAGGAGTGGTTAGGGTACAGAACAGCCAACGGGCAACGGGTAAAGGGGGGAGACAGAGTGGGGTGACATACAGAGAACTAATCGGGGTACAGAGGAGGAGTGGTATTCTAACAGGAGCCAATGGGGATAACAGAGTAACTGAACTTTCTGGAACTGGGGAGTATGCTAAACATTGATTGACAGCTCTTCTGGGGTGGAGAGCAGCAGCTGATTTCTAAACTGTTGCTGCCTCCCAAGGGAGAGCAGGAACCCCTCCCACAATATGTTTCAATTTATACTCATTTATTGATTATATTAATTTATATTCTTGTAAGCAAGTAGAATGTGACTATTCTACTTTACTGAGTTGGAACTATGTACTGTAATATTGATTTCATCTGTCTCCTGTGTTAGAGACCAAGTGTGAGGCAATCAAGAATCTACCATGAAATATTTTTATCAGGCACCTTTAATCACAGGTGGCTGTTGGGATGTAGCATGTTGTACAGTGTTCCTCTCAGAGTACTTGAGTTCATGAGAAGATGCTTTGAATCTGCAGAGAGAATAGTAGGGTGAGGGAGGGAGGAATACTTGTCTTTCCTAAAGTTTCTCTGTCAAAATGTTTAGCTGTATTTTTATAGTAAGATGTTCTGGAATTATGCTCAGGTGTGTCCACAACAGTCTTCTTCACCTAGTTTAATAATCTTGCTTTGTTGCAGGAATACAAATGCTAATCTTGTGGCAAGAGTGCCTTCACAAGATTTCAGGCCTGTCTCTACAAGCCTAGAGATCTATTAAAGAGAGTATTTAAAAAATGGAGACATATATGGGCTAGACCTCTAAATAGTCAAGCTTTTCATAGGTAGAAGTCAAAGGCTTGGTAAGGTGAGGGTTCAAAGCACAATTATTTACTTCTGTGTTTTGAAGGAAGATGAAAAATTCTTAATCTTTCTAGCAGTAAAGTAAGCAAAGTAGGTGACATAGCAAGGGATGCTTAATGGTATGTATGTTCTCTCATAGTCTCAACCTGAAACTGTTGGGGAGGAAAAACCAGATGAGATGAAACACTTCACAACATTGCTTCTACTGGAGCTCTATGGAGGTGACTGGGTAGCTGGGAAACCACAAAGTGTCAGATGAACTGGCAGTGTCAGCTGCTGACAGTGATGACAATAGTGATTGCTGAACCCCTGAGCAAAGCTCTCTAGTAGTTCTGCTGCTTAAAACTAGGGACTTCTTATGAAGTCCTGTTGTAAAAGTGCTGTGGTTTTAGCAGAGTGAGCCTGAGGTGTCCTGACAATGCAACATGAGCTACACATAAGCAGGACTTGGTACACAGGCTAAACAGTGTAGGTGGCTTTGGAGCAGAGATGTTCCTTCATTTTTGGATGTGTCTTCAGAGGCCACGAGTAGCCTGTGTAATCCATGAAAGTGCCTACTTATGTCTAGTTGTGACAGAACTGCCATCATTTTGACACTCAGCGTGTCGCATCTAAAATGTCTGTCAAGCTTTGGGGAGAATATAAGCAGCAGATTAGTCCAGTCTCCCTCCCCTTTTCTACCAAGGGAATTTAGGACAAGATTTTTTGAGGTAGAAAAAGGATAAATACTAATATATTGCTCTTAGGTATTGCTTTGAATATAAGTTAATAAGTTAGATTCACTGGTGAAATGAAGAAAATCCTGACTGAACCTAATGATCATCCAAACTGACCTTAGGAAGAATGGGGCAGAAATAAATTTGCTGAGACTCAGAGCATTGTAATAGGATTTGAGACAGGGCATTCAGTTTTTTATGAATATAAATAGCATTCAAAATCACCACCAAATAGGCTTCAAAAGCCAAACTTTGTGTTAGGAATGTTAGTGACTGTTAGGAGAGGAACATAGAACAAAACTGAAAACATAATCATGGCACTGAATGAATTCATGGAGCATCCTCATCTCCAGTTTTTTTGTGTGGCTTGTGTTCCTTTGTCCCTTCTATCATCAGTCCCTCCATCTCAGGGGAAACAAAAAAAGACTGGGAAAGATGTAAAGTGGAAAATATAATTCAAGGTTTACAACAATTTCTGTATTCAAGTAGACGGAGTCTCTGTACTGTGAAAAGGAAACTATGTGGAAGAAACTGGGGATACAGGCTTCTTAAATTGTGGGTATCAAAACAGAAGAGTTCAAGAATTGGAGATCATTAATAAAGTTATTGAACAAATGAAAGGCAGTATTTCTTTTTCCTTACGGAATCTGTGAACTGGGATTTTAGTGCCATGGGTTATTTTTGATGCAAAAGTTCACATAGGTCTGAAAAGGGAAAAGAAGAATTTGAGAAAGAAAGGTTCATCAGGACCTATTAAACACAAGGTTACCAGGCGTAGCTTAGTTCAGATGGAAACACCTAGAAACTGGAAATACGTAGAAACTAGGAGAACACACTGAAAAAGTATAATTCACTATGAACTTGCCTTTTTCGTCCCTTCATTTGTGCCCAGGTGTGGTAACCAAGTGAGAGAGATACTGGGCAAGGTGGGGTTTTGATCTGATCCATTTTTCAATCATTCTCACTTAAAAAAAAAATAAAATCCAAGGTTCTTGCTTTAGGACATAACTGGTGTTTCCTGTAGGCTAGTTAATTCCTTTATGTGCTTTTCCCAAGTTGCCTGTAAACATCTGATAAAGATTGCTGTGGAAAGCAGTCTGCTGAGTCCTACCCATTGCCCCTTTCAGCCAATGTTTTGTATCTCACTGTGCCTATGCATTCCAATATAAGTTTCCTTTTTTAAAAATATAGAATACTTCTATACCTATGATATTTCATGCAATTGTGGGAAGTGCTGGAATTATTAAAAAGATACTGTGAACTGTAAAGTCAAACAGGCTCTTAGGGACACAGGTGATATGTAATTAGGAGTGCTTTACTGACAGTGTTTAAATTCCTCTTCCTTTTTTTATTGACACCTTTATTGTTAAAATTGAAATCTAGAGCTACAAATGTTACGTAGTCCTATTTAATGCCCTGTGTTGAAGATCCAGTCCTTGCCCCATGTTTGGACTGTTTGTACTACTCAAGAGAAACAAATGAAGCACTGAATATACCCAAGCATGGCAACACCTCCAAAGCCATTTGTATTATGGTCACAGAAGCAGCAACAGTGGTGTATTGATAGTGTGGCAGGTGCAAACCTCCTTTGAACGGCAGCTGCTCAGGACATCTTACTCTCAAAGTAGCTGCTTAAAGATGTCCCCTCAGATGGCCTGAGCAGATCTGTGCTGTGTCTTGTAGAGCTCTCTCACTGTACATTTCCAGCCCCCGACTGGGAGGCAGCCTGTTGGAGAGCACTGCCAGCCTGCTGATTTATGTCATGTGCAGGTCGCTCCAACTTACTGTGGGGCACACTAAGAATAAGCTGTACAGTGGAATAAGCAGCTTATTTGTCAAGTCGTACTAACATTTTATGGTCTCTTTTTAATCAGCATAATGCATTTTACAAAATTCTAGGTAGGCAGATACTCAGCTAGAGGGTATTCTTTTGCCTTCCCCTTCTGTGTCCAGTTACATGCATCTCCCTAACCTTGAAGATGGGGTGAGCAATCTCCTGCTGCTCTTCTCCTCTAGTTTGTGATGTTTGGCTGTGTGGAATGGAGTTTCTAAATGCCTGTCACAGACTGTTTTGCACACGAGTGCAAAAAGGCAGGTTACTGGGAAGTACACAGAATTGGTGGCATACTGAGTTGCAAAACAAATGTTGGTTGCTTCGAGGCTGTAGAAGGCAATACATACAAATGTTAATTCATTATGTCGATACAAATGCTCTCCTCTTTAAAAAGCCTTGGGATGCCCTCAGCCATGTGGTTGTCATGTAACTACACATGGCCCTTTTCATGTAACAACATATGGCCCTTTTTGTCTTCTTCATTAATACTACAATTAATTTCCAGAATTAAGGAATATTTTACTTGAGTTTCAGATATGTCTTCCTTTCCTTATGTTTTCATTTAAATAGTTTCATTAGTGTCTGTCTCACTAAGGCCATCTATTATAATGCAGTTCTTCTTGCTTTTGTGACTTCTCATACCTTTGTAGGACTTGCCACAATCAGGCTTTTGTTCCATCATTGGAGAATTTCTTGTTGTTATAGTTGCTAAACAGGAATAAAGCAGTTATTAGCATTTTCAGATACAGAAGGATAACTGACACAATTGAAAGAAAACTGATTGTTTTTTTCCAAACTGAAATGAGTTCCTTGACTCCTAACCTCATCCACACTCATCTAGATGATGAAACCTAGAGCTTTTGCAGATGGAGGAGCAAATACGGGATCAGTGGTGTCTAGGAAAAGACTTTAGTACCTACTGCTACTGGAGAGCAGAAAGCACCACAAACAAGGTCCAGTGCAGAACAGGGATGTCCCAAGCCAGCCCAAGGATGTTGAGGTGGTTGTTTGACAAGCATAGAGGGACACTGGCATGCTGGGTTGATTTCACCTTGGGTCAGCCTAACTATCTTCTTAATTTGAGCTGAGAATTAGCTCTTAATTTGCCTAGATTTAAAAACAAAACCCAGAACTTCTTGGTTGGTTTTTCATTTTAATATGGCTGCTTATGTTGTTGTTCTTATAATGAATGAAACATGTGTGGTTAAAATTGAGTTGCTAGCTCACTTATTTGGGTTTTTTTCATTGTAAGCTCAGGAAGAAAAAAGTATGGATGGAATCTGTTCTGAGCTGTCTGTTCTGGTCTGTGCAGCTCTGTGCAGCATGCAGTGTTTACTGCAGACAAAAGAGAAGGAAGTATAGTTAATTCCTGCTGCATCATTTTCTGCAAAACCTGAAAAGAATGGTAGGAGAATTTTGATTTTGTTTCTGTTTTTGTAAAAGCCATTTCATGTTTCCTAGGATGTTGTTCACAATAAGCCAGATGTCAGCAGAACTCAGACCAGAACTCAACTCTGCTTTTCCTAACACCTTGTGGTGCACTGGAAGCCTGGCAGGAAAATCTGTCATCCATCCTTAACCCATCCTGCTTTGCCACCATTTTCCCTAAACAGCAACCCAACAGAGTCTTGCCCCACGCTGCTCTCGGCTGCGGGCTTTTCAGTCTGCACCGATAATTAGACTTTGAGATAAGCCATCTGCTTGCTGGCCCCCGGTGGTCTGTGGGCTTGGCACTGAGCTGCCGAGGCCAGTGACAGGTCTGCCGCAGGAGAGGCCCGGCGGTGACACAGCAGCTGCTCGCCGCGATACCGAGCGCTCTCGCAGTTGAGCACCTACGTGCCGGGGCTTCCAAACACCGCTGGCCGGGAGCAGCGCGGCGCGCCCGCAGCGGCGGAGCGAGCGCTAATGAAGGGAAGTCGGGCTGGGAGGGCAGAGGCCTGAATTCCGTAACGAATTCATTATTTCATCACGCTTTTGAGCATCCAGGCAGGGATGGGAAGGCATGTTTTGCCCAAGTTAATTCTGGCTGATTATAAATGGAGGAGAGCAGGGAAAAACCTGGCTCTTAGATGTTATTTGCTCTGTATTTTTGGCAGTCTTATCCCCTTTATTCAGATCAGCACTACATGAAGCTGCAATGGGATAGATAGCTCAAATTAACACCTTTTAAGTTGTAAGAGGTTTAGAGGTACTAGGCATCAGTTTCAGGTTTTGTACTGTGAATTAAAGACCTTCCTTCGTTTAGAGTCACTTCCAGTTCTTCCTTTTGTTTCTCCTCTTGCCTATTAGAGGGATTTGGTTAGAAATCCCGTCTCTGTTGCAGACTTCTTTCTGCTATGACTCTGATGTTGGAATGCAAAACCATTATCATTATTATCATTATCAACATTATTATTCCTCCAGTCTAGTCCCATTCTTACTGGTGAACAAAGAACCTGTCTTCCTCTTCTTCTTTTTCCTGTTGTGCGGTGAACATCTTGTGTGAACAGAGAGGGATAAATGTTTGGCTTCTTTGCAAAAGTGAGCAGCAGCTTAGCTCAAATCAGCCTCTTTCCGCCCGGCTAGATTAACAGCAGGATAGCTGCAATTTTTGTTTTATTTGACAGGAAACTCTGCACTTGTAAGGGTAATCCCATGAATTCCAGCTCTGTGGGTCGGCTGGCTTCAAGGGCATCCCAGAGGGTGTAATGGCCTCATTCTGGATGTAGGAAAAAATGGAAGTCTTTCTATTAACTTAATGGTCAGAAGTTTAAATCCTAATATTTGGAGGCTAATTTCATATACTTTTCTAGTGATGGGGTGAAATTGTCAACAACTGCAAAGAGAGGACTAGGTGCCCACCTCTGCCTTCAGAAAAAGGAAACAGAAGTGTTGATATGTTAATTACTTGGAACATACTTCTGATTCTGCAGTGATGGAAACTGAAAAGCCCTGTGTTCAAAGCAGATGCAGCAGTGACTGCCATATGCAGTGTGGGGGCAGATTGGTATGAGCAAGTGCCAAACCATCGATTTAATTACAGCTGGGGTCTGATATCCCAAGCAGCAGTTTGCCTTTCTGCCTTCCTTGGTGGATGAGATGGTAGTGGTAGTAAGAGAGGAGAAGGACTCAGGAATAAGCAAAGGATAACTGGGCAAAAAAAAAAAAAAAAAAAAAAAATGAAGGACTATCAGTGGAAACCATATCAGATTAACAAACTTTAATTACATTTAATTTCAATCCTTAACATTTATCTAAAATGTGATTGAGGGAAGGTTTATTAGGATTCTGTGTCCCTATAGCCCTTCTTTGAAAGAACACTGAACAAGATGATTGCTTGCGTCTCTAATTAGAAGTTTTTCCCCTCTTGATCACCTAAAGTCAAATTCATTTACTCAGCTTGAAACAAGGATTTAATTTGATTTTTTTTTTTTTTTTTGCATCAAAAGATGTCTCTCAAACATGATACAGAACCACAGCCTGCTAATCAAGACAGAACCCATTACCAGCCCAGTTTTATGAATATTCACATCAGAGGGCAGCACCAACCTCATTAGGAAGGGTGTTGCAATCATTATTAAACTGTTGGAGTCCATTATGATTCCAAGTGCTGTAATGATGACTGATACCCGCTGAGGGCAGCTGAGAATACCAGAGCGTAATGACCTCACCTTTTTTCATAAGCCTATAGGGCTTTTAAAGGCTTTCAGCTAGTGTAGTTTGTATTCTTTTAATCAAGTGTGTGAAAGTGGTCTTAATATCCTTGATTGTCTTGCTCAAGCGATGTGAAGAGAAACACAAGAGCAATTAGGAAATCTGGAGGTTATGTTTAGGTGATATGGTAAGTCAGTAATATGAATTCTTTCAGATTTTAGGTCTCTGTTAATGAGTAGATTCATGTCAGTTGGGCTAAAAGCTCAAAATTGATAAGCTGGATCAAGCCCCTTCTGTTCCTTCCTTGTAGAGTGAGAAGACATACTGCTGCTAAACCTGAGTTTGATCATTTGGGCAGCAGAACTGCTGTAGTTAATGGACCATCAGCACTGTCAGCACAAGCCCTTTCTCCATTCCTCTTTTGCTTCTCTGCTCTGAGGATAACATCCACTTCAGGTTAACTGTTGCTACAAACAAATTGCTACCCCTGTCTTGCCTTCTTCAGATCCCTGCTTTAATCAGGCAGAGTGAAAGAAGGTTAGCCTGATTTTCTGACTCACAATCCTAATCCTGCCTTAGTTATATTTACATGAATTAATTTTGTGCAAATTAGCACAGCATTGGTGGATTTTTTTTTGACATGTACAATAACCTGGAGGATGTGAGTAGCTGTTCGTATACTTTCTGAGCTCAGAAAGAAGTTTCTGATCCCAACTTCCATGTAATTAGGAAGTAGCTGTACCTAACCAGAGAAATTTGTATTATTCTTGCAGTGTCAAGTGGCTGAGCTGTCTACTGCTTTTTTTGAATCCTCAAGACAATTTGCCATCTTCTTATAATTATACTCCTCTGTTCTTTTTGCATCCTAGAGATCACCTTTCAACCCAGTAAGAAGCTCCCTCTGGAGTCCTTTGGATTCTCTCTTTGCTCAGCCCTGAAGGGTGCTGAATAAGTTGTGAAGGTTGCATGTGCCAACTGTTCCTCCTGCAAGCTGGGACTGGAACCTTGATTTCTCTCACAGTGCCTCCTTTTTAATGTCTTTTTAATTGACATTTCTTGCTACAATCTTCTTTTTATAAACTTGCAAGAGACTGTTAATGCAACTGGTGAGGCTGATTGTAAATTACTCTGTGATAATTATGCTATAAAAGGGGAGGCATTATGGGAAACCAGTTGTAAATTTCATGCAGGACAGTTATGTGCCACCAAAGAGCATCATCTCTTTCTTTATGCTTCTTCCAACTTGGCTTCCACACTAAATTGTGAGAGATCTCTTTGACTTGAGAGCTCTCCCTTCTTCAGCTCCCCATACTATGAAATGCCAGTGAATGTGTCCTAGTTGCATGTTAGAGCAGTTCATGGCAAAAGTAACATTGGTCTTTGTAGGATACAAGAGGCAGGAACTTCAACCAGCTCCAGTATTAGTTAAATCTGGTGAAGGGAGTGGAAATTAGGGCTCTTGTAATAAGCAGGGAAGAATCTGCATTTAATCAATGATATTGCCAGGGGAATTAATTAGAAGATAAATAGTGCCTAGGTGGGTTTGTGGAAAAGAATGTCTAGCATTTCAACAAGGGAAGCTGCAGTGGGCATCTTACTAAGATTGGGACATATCTCCTTTACAGTGATTTGGCAGAAATGCCATGTTGTGAAGCAGCCTGTGTCTGGCAGCTGAGAGCATCTCCTAATTAGACAGTTTGCACAACACTTGTTGGCAGGAGAATATATCTTATTTAGAATTTTTGGGGATGTTCCTCAAGTAAACCTTTCCAAGATGAGTATTTAGATTAAGCCTTTAATGTTTCTGTCCTGTTCTGATTCACCCCAGTTTCAAAATTTTATTGCTGGTCTCATCTACCATTTATCCAATAATGTTCAGCAAAGATGGTCTCTGATCTGAAGTAAACATGGACCTTATGAAAGGCAAATTTTAGGCAAACCATTGTTGGATGGCAAAATTATTGTAACCACTTTCTAGGTCAACTTCATATTTTGCTGAATAATGCAAGGTCACCTTCTTATGTTGACATGTTCCTTCATTATATGGCAATAAGCATAAATGGAAAAACTGCAATTCAGGCCTTCCATGTCTTTTGGAATCATTGTAATTTTGTATTTACAAAACAAGTGTAGAAAGCTCATCAGTGGTATGAGAAACAACTTTTTCTTTAAATGGGGAATTTCCCTTGCCCTGGATTACATTTCATGTGTCCTTTTAAACAATTTTATTTCAAATAAGTCTATCTTAATTACTCCCCCGAGAGCCTCTGAGAGGTTCCTTGCTGCACCAGTTTTTGCTCATTAGTGTGTTTTATGATTAATAAAGGTATATAAATACCAAGTTTTTTTTTTAAAAGGGCTTCACCTCCATTATTTCACAATAGGTTTGCCATTCCTGCAGATATTTGCTGATGTTAGTTAACAATGCCTGTTCCTAATGATCATCTTGCCCTGCAAAATAACTTGTGATACGTTGCATGGAACTGAATGAGAAGCAATAGATGGGCTCCAGTAGCTATATCCAGTGCATTGAAGGAAAGCAGAGTTTGCTGTTCCCTCAAGGCTTATTCTCAGGAGACACTAAAGATTCTGGCTTCCCACCTGCACTGACTTTTGATAGTATTTCAGTACCTGACTCTCTTTATTTTCCTTTAAAAATGTCTCCTTTTGGGATTTGTGCAATCCTGAAATTGCTAGAGAAATTTTGTCCTTATACCTCTCTGAAACTTGAATTACTGACTTTTTTTTTTTTTTTTTAATCACTTGACTACAACTTGAGTACAGCTGCCATTTATAGCAGCTCATTTTGTTTGGTCCTTGATAGACCCACATAAATCCCTAGCCAGAAAAGTGATGAAAGGTAGATTAAATGTACCCACCTTCTGAGATATAATTGTATGCAAGACAAATGATAGGAGAATCTTTGAAAGCAGATAGAATTAAAGCACTGACACAATAAGTATAAAGCCTGAAACAGTTTTGTTAGCATCTCTTCAGTATCCATCACAGTTGGTCTTTCTTGCATTTTGTCCAGTTTTCTCTTTGTTAGGCATCAGAGGATGACTAATATACTGCTATTCAGAAAAATGAGGCTTTTATTGGCAGTAGTCATCTTATGCAGCAGTAATGCTATTTTTAAGTTATAATATGCATTTTTCACATAAATCTGTGCTGATTTCACTGTGCCTTTTTGACTGTTTTCCACAAAAAAGCAAAGCAACCTTATTCTTCCTCTGATAGTTGGTTTTAAGTTATTGTTGGTTCACTGTCATATAACTGGGTGTTTTCAGGAGCACTAGCATCTGTTTCTCCTATTGGTTTTAGTGGGCTCTGTTCCGTGTGTATGAGGAGTTGGTTCATTTTTGGTGTCCAAATATACAGCTTGGAGTTCAGCTTTTGGCATCTAGCTTTGGCAGCTGTTAAGATATCCTGAAACTTAGAGCGAGAAGTTCGACCCCGGTTAAACAGACGTTTAGCCAGGAATTTTCAAGGGGCTTGTTATTTCCAAAAACTGCAGAAGTATGACTCTGCCTGTCCCTTTCAACTGGTGGCAAGGATTATGTGACAGTTGGAGGTTGGGACTGTGTGTACCTGAAACACTCAGAAAAACAATCCAGTGCCTTGCCCATCTCCTGTTTTCCATACCAAAAAGTGAATCTTCCTTAGGATTGCACAAGCTAGAGGTGTTCTGAAAGTAGACTGTAGAAATTGGCTGTTTTCCTTTTTTTCTTTCTAAGAAGAGACCAGCCCATTTATAAACCTGGTTGAGTAGGAGGAGAAAGGTTTGTCATATCTTATCAGGTTTATGTGCTCTTCAAATCATATGTCAATGGACAATTGCTTTTGGACAGATTCTGGCTTTTTGGTGATGCTTTAGGTAGAAACACGTGCACATTTTTACACATGTTCATTTCAATGTAGTTACAGTGCAGTTGCTGGAAAATCTGTTTCTGACATGTTCTTTCTGATAAACCTCTTAATAGTCATTGTCTTCAGGGATAGGACACATTTCCCACGTATAATTAGCCTGTCTCATTTCAGACTTCACAAGGAAAGCTAAATGAGTGCTTTTCCTTCATATTGAAGTTGTCTTTTTGCTTCCAACCCACAATCCAATTTCATATTTCAGGCTTCCTCTGTGGTCAAAATTCTGTTCTGAAATAATAGAAAGGAAGTGCATAGCAAATCAGGAGTAAGTTCACTTCATAGTGTCTTATATTTAAATGCACAGCAGAATATGTTGTTTGAGTACTTGTGCTTTCATGTTTAACATCTGTGTTACCCATAACAGCCACTGAATACTTTACCATAGTGAAGTTTGTGGTGTAGAGGAAACCTCAGCCAGCTGGAACTGAGGTAGATTGTTACCTGGGAGAATGGCACTCATTTTTGCTTCCCTGTGATACATATCTTTACATGTGTCTATTTGACATAAATGATATGACCTCACATATACAGGATCTACAGTTATCTCAGTATTCCCAGTATAATAACCTGCTTTCAGTCACTTAATTTTGATTTTCTTATTAGCCTAGGCATTAAATTCTTGGGCTTGCTTTCGCCCAAAGGTAAATACACTTGAGAAATTTTAAGGGGGCTTCTCTGAGCACAAGAGGGGTGAATAAAATATCTGAAGACAGTGGGTAGGATTTTTCAGAGCTGTGTTATATCAGTAGAATTGCACAAGTAAGAAGCTGAAATTTATCATGCAAGTGTTTCCATGTGACAAGAAGTGATTTTGCATCTTCCAATGAAAACTGGCTTGGTGCTTACAGTATGACTCCTTGAAGACCTTTTACCTGATTTATTGTATGACTTTGGTAAGAAAAGGTGTCCAGCTCAGAAAAAAACATGAAGACAAATACTCCTGATTTGTAGTCCTTATAATTCAATAGAAGACAAGCCCTCTGGATCTTGGTGTTATATATGGAGTTTTCTTTCTAGCATTCCTTTCTACCATCTGAGCATGCAGTGTGAAAAAAAAAGCCTGAGAATATTGTCCTTCACATATTTTTATGCTCAAAATTCAGGTAATAGCAGCATTTGTACTGCATGCACAGCCTTGTTGCTTTTTCTTTATGTGAATATTTTTGTGCATACTATAATCTAAATGCCTTGTCACATAGTGCTTCCCAGACATGTGCATTTTTGTGCAATCCATAGATCCCTTGGATAGTACCTTTTACATTCCTCCAATCTTGTCTGTTTTCTGCTCCTCTCACTATTGCTATGGTTTGGAATATTTATATTTTTTTACCTTTATCATCAAATTCATTATATGGAGAATTCATTATATGCATTTTGTGGCATGTAGAGAGTAGTAATGAAGTTCATGTGATTGTTCAGAGGAGCAAGTATTTGTCCAAGTGGTTACAGCTCTGTAAGGTTGGGGCTAGAGATCATAAGCTTGGGTTTTACACATCTTTTTCAAATAACAGCCTTGCCTGCATTAGGTAATTTCCAGAATTACAAAGGCCACAAAAAGGCACTTTTATTAGAAAAAAAATGTTGCCAGAACACATGCATTTGCCTCTAATCTTGGAAAGTGCCTACATATCTGGATATCTGGAACAAAAGTTCATTCTTATATGTTTTACTAAAGTTCATTCTTATATGTTTAACAACTATTGTAGGGATGTTACAGGTTTTAAAACTTAGCAGTTACAATTTTCTTTTGCTGCCAGGGCATGCACAATTGGACTTAGGGTATTGTCGTGGTTTGACATGGAAGTGAATTTTTTCCAGGAAGTTGGGTCAAACCAATCAGTGGTCAGGTTTGGATATTGGCACCTGGAGTGACCACTGAAAGTATGGACACGCCTCTGAGAACACAGGGGGTTGAAAGCAAGAACTCCCAGGAGAACTGTCTCTTTTGGTTCCGGTCGTCAGAGAGTGCAGACTCTCCCCTGCCCAGCCATGGGCTGGGTGAGGGAGGGGAAGCCACGCGACCTTGTCCAGGTAGGCCGAGGGGCTGCGGGTCTGGAACCGAGCCAGCTCCTGCGGATGGAAGGGTGGAGAGAAG
This sequence comes from Vidua macroura, assembly GCF_024509145.1. Classification (NCBI taxonomy): domain Eukaryota; kingdom Metazoa; phylum Chordata; class Aves; order Passeriformes; family Viduidae; genus Vidua; species Vidua macroura. The sequence goes on from NC_071576.1 coordinate 38,252,372, forward strand.
CGGAGATGCCTTTGCCCCCCCCCCAAGAGGGAAAGAGACAGAGAGCCTGGCGGCACCTGGAAATTTGTCGGCAGAGGAGAAGGAGAAGGGGGGGGGAATGCCCAGCATGGGAGACGGAACGCTGGACTGAGATATCAGCCGTCCAGGGAGTCTGAACTTTTAACCCTTTCCAGGGAACGAGGGCTTTTTAAAAGTATTACTCCTCCTTGATTTGTAGTGGAAGAGAGATAGTCCGGGACTTGAGATGTTAGAAGAAGAAATATTTAGGTGGGAGGAGATGATGAAGTAGCTTTGGCTGGACTTTTCTTGTTAGCCATGGACTGAACCAAAATCTCCTGCAATGGAGACTGCATTTTAGGGGGATGCAGTGGTGACCCAGGGAGACCTGCTTCAGCTTCGAACAGCACAAGAATGGCGAGAAACGAAGAAAACTGAAGAGGGAATGGTGATACCCTCTGTCTTCGGGAAGAAGATGAGTCCTGTTTTTGGACCCCTTGGCCCCAGGGGAAAATGGGGGGGACTGTAGTCCCAAGATGAGAAGCTGAACTGTTGTATTTTTGGGTCCGTGGCAAAGCATCCTTAAAGGAGCCCTATGAGCAGTCTGTCCATGCACGGTGGTGAGAGCACTGTGACATGGAATGGAGAGTGTCACACTGGCAGATTTTTTTTTCCGGGCGGTTGCCATGTGTGACAGGGAAACACAGGGGGGCAGCTGTGTTTCCTGGGGGGTCTGTGGCGCAAGAGAGACTTCTCTCTCCCTTGATAGTTTAAGCATAGATTACCTGAAGGGTGGTAATTTGATCAAGAATCCCGGGTGATGTTTCATGGCTGGGTGTTTTTGGAATTGGGAGGAGGAGGGGTGTTTTAAAAGGTCTTCATCCTGGATTTAGTTTATGTGTTTTCTGTATTAGTAGTAGTTTAATAAAGTTTTTTTTCCCCTTCGTTATTAAGCTTGGGCCTGCTCCGCTCTGTTCCTGATAACATCTCACAGCATTTATTTAAGGAAGGTGCATTTTCATGGGGACGCTGGCATTGCGCCAGTGTCCAACCATGACAGGTATTAAGATGACTTTTTTTTTCCATATGGAAAGGCCATATGGAAAATAGTGCCAATAAAATACCACAGAAGTCTTTAAAATAGCCTAAAATACAGCAGCATGGTGGATGGGATTTTAAAAAAAAAAGTATTTTTATTCTGTTTAAGATAACTGGAATGATTTGTTTGCCACCTCTTTAAATCTTTTCATCACACCATGCTCCCTTGTATTTGTTTCACTCAAAACTGTTAGAAATTCCTGGCTGGAATGCAAGCATTGGATAGTGAAGAGAGATTATGGGTGATGAATGGATTTAGAGCAACTCAGCTGAGAAGGACTTGGGGTCACTGGTAGATGAAAAAATTACATATGTACTGGCAACATGCTTGCAGCCCAGGAAGTCAGTCAAATCCCAGTCTGCCTAAAAAAACATGGTCAGCAGGTCAAGGGAGGTGGTTCTCTCTCTCAGTTCTGCTCTCATGAGTGTTGCATCCCGTTCGAGTCCTCAGAAGAGGAAGGATGGACCTGTTGGAACAAGTCCAGAGGATGGCCACAAAGATTGATCACAGGGCTGGAGCACCTCTGCTATGAAGACATCCAATATCATGAATCAGATTGGCAATCAGGGCTGCTCTTACATTAACTGAAGTAAGCAAGTGTTAAGGGTGACAAATTGGATTAAAATGCAGAATTTTTACGTGCAGCTGATAACCTTACTGGTGGCCTTGTACTTCATGAAAATAACAGGGGAAACCTAATTATCATTCAGCATAGAAATTTGTATGGGGAGAGAGGGGCTAGTAGCTGGGGTTTTTAATTTTTTTTTTTTTTTAATATACCAGGAGGTGTGTCTACCAATTGCCAATCTGTTTCTAGTGGATTTCCCAGAAATCCAGTGTGTTACATCAAAGACAACTGGAGGGGCAGCTGGGAAAGATTGTCTGCCTGGTAATGCTGGCTTTTTATGACATTTAGCTACAGCAGAAAACAGATCACAGATCTGAGAGAAAACAGCCTAATGAGAGTATTCAGAGGTGTTGAAATAAAGATAATATTGTCTAGGTGGTGACATAAAAGACAACGTTGTGTCTGGAATGGTAATGAGGATGTTTCTACCTTTTAGTCTCCTGACAGACTTTGAAGTAAAAAGAAGAAATACGGGCAAAAGGGAAGAGTCAGTGGTGGCCAGAATACAGGGTTGGAGAAATCATAAAATACAGAAGGAGTTACCAGAAAGTGCTGGAAATGCACCCATCCTACACTTTGCCCTAACTTGTAAAAATTAAATGGTAAAACTGGCTGATAGTTAGCTCTAAATGGGTGTAGTCTAAATAAAGAGCCTAAAGAAACAGTCTACGGAAAGCCTTTTATTGTTAGCCCCATCAGAGCTCTCCCAGGGCTGTTGCAGTGGGTCCGTGAGCACCATCACACTCTTTGGTGTTTGTGGCTGTTTGCAGGCACTGCCCCACCAGGTCCTGCTGCCTGCTGAGAATCCAGCCAGAAACAGGGCAGGTTTTGTCCTCCCATGAGATTTCGCCCATCTGATTTCTTCTGCTTTGAAGCTCCTGCATGACTTAGTTTACTATCTTGCAGTGCTTCCTTGCAGCTGTCTTTTGAACATTCCTTTCTGGATGTTAAGTTTTGTAAAAGCTGTAGTTGACTCATAGCCCATGATTGCTTGGAAGCTGTGTTAAATCCCCTCTTTTGGTTAGCAGAATGAAACCTGATAGCTTGCCCTAGAAATTGAAAGAAAATAGGCAGAAGGGAAAGGAGAGTTAATGGATTAACTCCACTGAGCAGCTGTGATAAAGGTTCCATGTTTCGTTCTGCTGCTGTTTCAACAAAGAGAGGTTTTTCTTTAAGTGTCTGCTTTAACCTGTGTGGATGGATCTCTGCTAGCTGGTGACCCAGGAGAGCAAAGAACTTTCATCTGCACCAAAAGGGACTGCACAGGTCCTTTTTCTTCCCTTGCAAACTGATTTTAAAAATACAGGTCCATGTTATTTAGTGAGAATAATGAAATGCCAGAGGTGAGAGGCTAAAAAGACAGAGGTAAACAACAGAGGGAAAATGTTTTCTGGTTAGCCTAATGGAGAACATGGTTAGAAATGATGTTGCATGTGGCAGGGGGAGGTGCCTATGCTGCCAGTGAAAGAAGTATCAATTCACTGACTAAATTTTAGTTATTCTTTAAAAATAAAATGTACAGTTATCACTGGGTTTCTGAAAGCACATAATGCTTCTGTGTATTTTGTAGGAGCAATGTGATTGATTGATTAAGCAGTGGTCTAATTTCCATATTATTCTGAATGATTCTAAAAAAAATACTAGGGTTTATTTACTGCCTTGCAGGTGGCAAAGGTCTGCACATTTTCTTTAGATAAGCCTGTTTCATATCAAGAAGATGCTGATCATTGGCATTTAACATCTGTGTCCAATAGAGAGCACACAGTTCTCTGGGGGAGCTTAGATTTGGGAATGAGGCAGGGACCTAAAATTGGTTGTGCTCCACTGAGACATCCATATTTACTGATGTTTGAGAGATGCTTAAAGGGCTTGCCTGATAAATTATTCTACTGTCTTGCTTGACTCTGTGGCTGAACATTGGAAAGATTGCATTTTGCCATTAAATGAAAAATGCAGGGACAAGAAGGTGTCTGTCTCCCTGGTCTGTCTGTGTGATGGCTTTGCTGGCACCATCCATCTTGCAAAGCTGTGCACTTTTTAGTGACCTAAGAGATAAACTCTGTGTCACGCAGTGTACCCTGCTTCTGTTCAGCTGTTAAAACGATCGTTAAAAGAGCTCTGACCTTTCAGTTTCTTTCCTTATGTGGTTTCTGGTGTGGTCTAACAACAGTAGCGTAACAGCCATAGTTGGTAGTTCCCCAAATAATTTTCTTCTGTTCATTGAGAAACACTGTTCCCCAGCCAAGAAATTCACAACACAGTTTTTAATAGATTTTACATACAATTTTGTTTTTCATAAAAAAGCAACAATTTCTCTTTGCTTGGGATTTGACACATTCAGATTCATGGCATATGTAATCTTTTGTATTTTTCTTTTGTTTTTACTTCTGAAATTTTAAATCTGTAATTTGATTCTTTTGTAGTTTATAAACTTGATTTTTTTTTTTTTTCTTCTGAGAACCTTTTTATTTTACTCATGTAATTTTAATCTTTTCAAGTCAAAGGGCAGTTCAGGTAGGTGCTCTCTCTTTGCATTTAGACAGTATTTGAAATGCAAGTCTGCAATTTATCAGAGAACTGAGATGTGACACCTGAGCTGCTTGGCTCTGCAAGTAATACTGATTACCTGGACACTCAGATGGTTGAACTATCTTGTCTCCCTTAAGTGAGTGTGCCAGTGAGGGTGTCCAGGGTCATCTTGCACTTATGATTTCTCTTCTGAATCAGGGAGGGAGTCCTGGAGGGGTGTCCTTATATTTATTGGTGGTCAATTAACTGCAAGTTTTTGAGTTTCAGTAACTGTTTCTTTGGAGGAATGCACATCGGTTAAAGAGCTACATTATCATCCAGAACAAGTGGGCTACACAGCTAAACAGGTCATCTAGTAAGGGATGGTCATAGGAACATTCTGAACATGACAAGTGCCACCTGAAGCATGGACTAAACAAGCTGTACATTGAAAAATGGAGGGTTTAGCCTCACACATGTACAGTGGTGATCTTCAGTGCTGTGGATGATTCTTTATCTGTACATTGCCAGATTTTCCAAACCATGACTTGGGTAAGTTGGGACCTCCAGTTTTTCTTGTGCCATGACTTGTTGCTCTATACTTGTTAAGCAGAATATAAAAGCTCAGAATATTAGAGTACAGGTATGGAGAAATTAAATAAGACATTTATACTCTTATCACATCTTAACTCCCAGTGTCTGTAGTGCACGCTTTGAGATAGACTTATGACAAGAATAAATTCTGCACTTCAGCTGGCTGATGATGCACTTCTTGATCCTTAAGTGAGAGTGAAGGCTTGAGGCTAAAGATGTTAGTTCTGTAATAGTAGTTAACATATATATCCACACCTAAATGAATTACAGTTAGGCATTTGACACCTTCACTTGTGGTCTGTGGACAGGACAAAGTCTTATCATGAAAAGAAATGAGATTCAGGAATTTCAGACCCCAGACATGGATGAGAATGAAATTTATTTGTAGCCTTTGAACCAAAGTTCTGAGGTTGCCATAATAATGAGATGCTGCAGTTGCAGATCTTATATAAAAAATAAAAATGCACGCCATTTATATTTTTGTTCTTAATGATCACACACTCAAGCTTTTTTTTTTTTTTTCATACTCCAGATGAGATTCTCTTCTCATCATGCATCTCTGGGAGCTTAAGCTTTATACAGAATGCTAATATTGCAGGCTTTGTGACAAAACCCAAAATACTGACGGTGCTATGAGAAGAGGGCTAAGTTGCTTCAGATTATAAACATAATGAATTTTCAAGACCTGTGATGACTTTCAAGAATCTTTTGTTGTTCTGTTTTTTTGAAGAAGGTGTATGAAAATCATCTGAGAGCAAACAGCATGTAGAATGGCCGAGGAGGGAGTTTTTCATTACTGTTGTATATATCATTTAGCACAACCTTGAGTTCTGTCAGACTTAAATGGCAAGCTTACTGTTAATTGCAAAGTTTAAAGTGTTCTTTAATCTTTCCCTTATTTTGCTCACTCATAAATAGCATTATGGTTTTCACTGATCAGTTCCAGGGTTCCCACCTGTGCTATCAAATTGTCCTCGATAGGTGGGAGAATCCATCTTGCTAAGGGTTCAAGAGATCTGTCTCAGGAAACAAGGCCCATAAAATACAGTTCAGGAGCAGGTCTGTTTGCAGTGAGGAGCCTGAACATACATTTGGTGACTGCCTGGATGTCAGAGCTGAGGAAAGAAATGAAAATAAAGAAAAGAAATACCAAGTACTAGTAAGTACTTGCCAATGCACTGAGTAAAAGAAAGAAAATCATAAAAGGAGGCACTTTTTATTTTTATTAAGTAGTCTTCTTAAACAAGGATTAGTTCTTACTTTTTGAAATATGCCTACGGTATTTTCACTTTCTAACTAAATAGAAAGGAATGTTTTGTGAGAAGCTCTTGGATTCAACATTTCTTCCCCTACAGCTTTCATGCTAATGAACTGCAGAGATCCCAGAAGCAGTTTTCTATATGACTGTGACAGGTTTGTTAGTAGAGGACGTGGTTGAGGTGGATTTATAAAGGGATTTTGTATGTTTGGAGCTTGTGAGAGATTTTGAGTTTCAAACTCATTTCACTTAATAAATCCCAGAAGAGATAAAAGTTTGGCAAATGAGGGAAATCTCCGTTTTTAAATAATCTGACTTGGTCCCTCACAATCTAATATAGGTGAAAGATAGGTAATATTCATCTTTTCAGTCCTGGAATTACAATCTGGTTGGCTAGCTTTGATGAGAAAGCTTTGGTCAGAAAGTGGGTCTAGAGCTCAGTCTGCATGTAGTCCTATTAATGTTTGACTGGATTCCAGTCGAAATATTCAGATTGGTAAACTAGAAATTGAAATTTCCATTGCTAATATGCTGAGCTGACCAGCTTGTTTTATTATATTGTTTAGCAGCATGTTGCACTGTTGACCAAGTCCATATCAAACTGGAATGAATGCTCACAAAATATGCTATGTCAGCCCCTTCTCAGAAGCCACTGGAATTTCATGATGCCTGTATGACTTTGAACTGATACTCTTCCACACAGACACTCACAAGAGTATAATACCTTTGTTGTTGTACTAAAACATTCTCATAGTATTTTTGCTTCATGATTTTTTGCTTCATGTTGTCTGTATTAGAAATGCATTTTCTATATTGTGACTGTAGGACTGCAACTGTTGTCTTTTTCATGGGATCGGTGTAGGTTACTGGTTTTGGAGCTGTTTTGCAAATGCAATTTTTGGGAATTTTGGTTTATTTTTTGTTAATACAGAATACCAAAAGGCAAAGGTAGCTTTTCAGTAATTGATAATTCTCCTAACTTTTAAGGGCATAGGAAAGATGGTGAGGACAGTTACTCTGCTGGTCTGATTGATGTTATACCTTCAGCCATGGTGGTTCAGTTCCCTGCTACCCATCACCATGCTTCCTTGAAGGCAGGAGAATCAAATAAATATGTGTATTCCAGATTTGCCACCATTGGGGCAGAATGTCAGCCTTGGACTGCTGATCTAACACCTGATTTAATTCAATTCTGGGCATGCCTATCAATTCTCATCAAAGGTTGTCTACTCTGCCTTTATATGAGGAACCACTATCAGCAGCATAAAAGCTTGTTTAAAAAAGATGATGATAAAAAAATGAGATTCCCCTGCTGATGCATCTGTAGCAGGGTCACATGTACGGGAAGGCACAGAGGAGCTGAAGAGATCTTCTCAACCTTGTGAAAGATGCAGCAGTATTAATTTAGGCTGTTGTTATATAAGATGTACCACTCTGTGCAAGCAGATGCAGGTAGAGTCACTGCTCAAAATAGCTACTGGTAAAATGCTCATCATTTTTTCATGTGTCAATTATATTTGTGAATAGCCTTAACTTCCCTTATCTGTGTGACCTGGCCCATATTCCAATGTCTCAGCTTGAAGGGCCATTTAAGGCCCTTGCATATGAAGAGTCCCAGGATATGGAAGAGTTGTTCCAGCCATTAATCTTTCTGCCAAGTCAGCAGCTGTCCAGCTCCCTCATGTCCAGCTCCCTCAGCCCCTTTGTGCTGCCCACCTGTGTAGGGGCAGCACAGGGGGAGGACAATGGGAGCCGAGGGGAAAGAGGGCAAGAAAACAAGTCCTGGCTGGAAACTGCAGAGGAAGGTGTGATACTTTTGATGGAGCAAAATAATACTTTCCACAAAAATAATCACTAAATTAGGTGGACGTTTTATTAGGTGCGTCAGGTAAAGAGCCTGTGGGGCCATACATCTCAGGAACACTGTTTGAACTCTGCAAAAGGTTGAACATGGCACAGTTAGACTCGCTTGCTGATTTTAGACTTTCTTTATGTTGATAGAGCCTATTTTTTTCCTAATCCTGATGATTCTGTGGAAGATGATTAATCTCATTTATGTATATAGCCAACCTCTACTTTGATTAATTGTACTTTGAGGAGAGGGGTTGAGGTTTGGGGAGACCTCATCCAAACTGACCGATTCCCTGGTTCTGTGGTTCCATACTTCAGGCTGCCAGTTCAGCTCCAGCCACGTCTCTCTTTGCAGTCAGCAGCTTTGTCAGCAGTGTTGACTTGCTTGTGCTATCTGGGGGCACCAGCTGGAGTAGTTTGGAAATGCTGACTGTGAAGTAAGTCACGAGGTGTTTTCTTAGCATGAATTTAGTTTTCAGGGCAGTGACCATTTACAAAATGATGTCAATTTGTCTGTCATGCAAAAGTTCTCCTTTGCCTGAGACTTCATAAGCTTTATGATTATTATTTCTGGGTTTGGAAGTTACAGTCATAACAGTTCTTCAGGCCAACTAGCTTTGCTCTTGCATAAATTTTGTGGTGCTTTTTGTTTGCTGGTTTGCAAGAAAATTTCTGTAATGTAAAATGTAATGCTTCCATGTTGGGATGCAATATAATTGTTCTCAAAAGTGCAGATTATAGTGTGGGAAAGCAGCCAATTCCTGATTGAAAGTAATTTCATACTACTGTGTGTAGGCTTGACTCAATTTACATAAGGTCACTGTTCTATCTGTCGATGCTTGTCACAAACTCAGGAGATGATATAGTCTGTATGAAACAGAACAGGTTTTATTTGTTGTTGTTGCTGGGTTTGGGACTTCTGCATTTTTTTCTGTGGCTTTGTTTTAAGTAAACACATCCTACTGATGCCAAACAGGGTTTAGAGCGTCTTCTTATTAAGGACGGCTATAGTGCCGTGTGTTCTCAGCTTTATGTTCAATACACTGACAACTGTGAAGCAGATTCCTTGTTTTCAGGCAATGAAGCTCAGCTTTGGGCTCTACTGGAATCATCCTGGTTAGGTGTACCATGTGGTATATAATTACATGTATACAGTTGTGTATGCACATAACTGTTTGTAACCAGAGCAGTGCTCATATGAAGAAAGATTCGCTGACAGAACTGCTTTCAGAAGAAGCTTGAAGAGTTTCTGCTTCCTGTGATAAAGCAATTTCTAAATTTCGCTGGGTATTTTAGCTGTGATTTGACTCTTGATAATGTTTTCAGTCAACTTTGCCTCTGACAGGAGTAATTTTTCCCCCAACCATTCGTTCTCTAGTCCATCTCTTTTGTTAGTGTATAAGTTTGTGCAACTTTATGGTAAATCAAATTGAGGAGCTGACATGGGGTTTTTGGTCAGGAGCAAGGGTGAGCCTAAGGGTAATAAGAAGAGGCTGGGGTAGGGAGGAAGGACTGCTTTCAGCAGCAATGTCAGCTTATGGCAGCTTTGCCTGTTGCCTATTAGTGATACTGCAGCCAGAGGCACTGGGATTTTTCAGAAAGGAAGCATCAGTCATTTCCTGAAACTGACTTTTGCAAACCACTATAGACAAGATGTGGTGTGTGTTGGATAAAAAAATCTATCCAAATCGAAGAAACCAGTTTCCCCCTTGATAATACTCTGGATGGATTAAGTATGTGTTTGACCTTTTAAATTGCCCTGCGCGCATTTGCCTTCAATGTGCGTGTGCGCCTGCTTCAACACCACGAGATTATAAACTTAGCTTGTTTCAGGCTCCTTAGTCCTGCTCTGAATCATGTCAGCTGTGGGCATGACACAGCTGTAATTCCATTCTGGGGCTGAACAATATCAAGTCTTTTGTTCACGGAGAGCCTCCAGATTCACTAGTCATCTGCCAGGTAACCAGTCTGGGTGGAACTGAGGGCCCATGTTCTGGCGGTTGCTTTTTAGGAGGATAATGATTCTGTTCAAAGGGTAGAATGTACATAAGATGACAGAGAGAGACCTTTTTCCACTTTTATTGTAAAGATGCTGGATTGCAGCTGGAAGCAAGTGATAAGGAACATAGCAGAGCTGGAAATAAGCACTGACAGTCTTGCCTTCTTTCAAGTGTGTTGTGCCCTCTTGGGACATCAGGGAGCTTTCTGGTTTATAAAGGCCAGTAAATGGCTGATTAGTGAGCAGAAAGGAGCTGTAAATCCTTCCAAAAACATACTTTGCATTTTTATTATGTAAAAAGTCCCCTTGAAAGATGTATGATCAAATGTGTTTGTATTTCCTATCAACTAAGCTAATTGATATGACTCACTGTACAGAAAAGCTTCTTTCTTGCATTTCATTGCTTTATCTTAGTCTAGATAAGCTAGAAAAACATATCCTTCTTGTAAACTGGCAGTGACCTTCAGGGCCAATAAATTACGTAAGATTTTAAGCAGAAACAACCGTGTTGTTTCATTGTTCTCTGCCCTTTTTCCACTGGTAGTCTACATGCCCTCTAATGCTGCCCACCAGTAGAGCATGCACAGTTTGCTTGTTCATTGCTTTTAAACTGAGGAAAGCCTTAGGAAACCAAATTAACCTCATTCATTGTGAGATGTCAATACAGTCATGAATGTGATCGCCAAAAACAGGGAATATAGCAAAAAATGGTAGCAGCCACAGATGTCCTCCAGTTTCTTCACAATCCCTATTCATGCTGTCAACTTTGTTTGAGATGAAGAAATAAGGTGGACTGGAATTCCAGTACTACCAGGGAAGCCTGAAGCAAAATCTATGGATGAGTGTCCCTGACTGACTTGAGGTGCTGACCTGCCCGTACTGTTCTTCACTGTGAACAGTTTTTAAAATCTTTTCTATTTTCAAGTGAAATAATGGAAGCAGCTAGAGAGCCATCGGAATCCAAGCTTTTGTTGTATGGTTGCTTTAACAAAATGTGTATTTTCATTAATCAAATATAAATGCAATTAATTTTATTGAATTACTTAATTAGAGTGGAGAGAATTCTGTGGAGAAAATACATGGAACTAATGAACTTGATGCTATTTAAGCATCTGGAACTGAGGTAATCTTTAATTTCAGTGCACATAAGTAATTTGGGTTCAATTAATTCTCTGTTTTCTAGACTGTACCTTTAAAATTCTTAGCACCTGGTAAAAGGAAAATAGTTCACTGCCTTATCTTTCTTTTTCTTTGTCTGCTTTAGTTGAATTTGAGAGGGTGAGGGTTGCTCCAGTGGCAAGTGATTAGCTTGTCACTGTGCTTTTTTTATCATTACTTGCCTGTCATTTTCAATCCTCTTCTCTAATTCTTTCCTATATAACATCTTATATGCATTTCTTCTATCATCTGGGCATCTTCTGCCTTTCCTTTTCTCTACTTACTGATTTTTTAGCTTTCCTTTCTAGTATGCTTATTACTAGCCTGTGCTGTCTGGAGTCATAAGTATGCATGTTGCTTAGTTTTCCATGGCTTAGAGAGTTGGCTAGCACCTTGTTAAATAGTCTGTGACTATTTCTCACAGATGGACTATGTGCTAACTATGAGAAGGTATCTCTGTGCCCAGCTGTGCAGTCACCAGTGTCACCATGTCTCCTTTGCTTTGCATTAACTGCATAGTTCTATCTCCTTTCCATGAATTTGCTGACTGACAGACTATAAAATGTCTTTCCCTTTTCTCTGTTTTTTTCATCTCCTATCTGGGTGTGTTGGGATACAGGAGAGATTCAATGTGAGATAGGGTTGTGGTAGTGCTTGGATGCTGTAATTACCTGTGTAAATCTGAGCTACTCTTTCAGCTGAATCGCTGCATTCAAGTGTTGTTTTCTGCTGTGCCAAAAAGCTGCGTATTTGGGCCTGCTTTTCTTTCCCCTTCCTTTTTCAATCCATGGCACAACAGGTAGGATAGCCCATTTGCTTTATGTTTTCAAGGCAGGTGTATGTGCAATCAACTCCTCAAGACAAGATGCTGGGTTCCACATTGCTTTGAAGCAATCCTGATTTTCAGTTTCCATTCAGTATATACAACATTCACTTAAGTTTCAGTGTAGTGAAAAGCAGCAGGGCTGTGCAGCTAGTAACACTGTTCTGTTCCCTTACCAACTGCTACTCTCCAAAAGAAAGGAAAAGGGAAAGGAGGCACAGCGAGGCAAGCCATGGATTTTCCCAGCAATCAAATGATACTGTTTAAATGTGTTTAATACACTCTTAAGGAAAGGATCTGATGGTAGTACTGGGTTTGGCAATTTTAATCCAGTAATCCCTAGGGCAGATGAATCTTCACTTGCTTTTTTTGGCAGAATGCTTCATATGTATGACTCAGGGAGAAAAGAAGTGGCTGGGACTTTGGATTGCTCAGTGAGACAGCTAGGAAAAGTACGATTGCAAATCCATGCTGGTTTGTTCATGGTTTGGTTTCTTTTCTCTCAGCCTGAAAACAGAAGTTACTTCCAATTTTTTTATCAGTGTAAAACCAGAGGAACTAACCTCAAACTTTGTTTCCTCCTTCTCTCTCTCCCTTTTTTTTTTTTTTTTTTGTGTTTTGTTTTCATATGCCACAGCCTTTTATTTCTTGCTCTTACAGTAGCTAGCTGTACTTCTAAAATGCTACTTCTAGTGCACACTGCCAGTGACTGGGACTGAAAGAAGAAAAACCAAGGTTTTGCAAAATGAAACACCACACTGCCAATGTCAGCTGATTTGTAGTCTGCCCTGTTCCTCCCCTTCCTACTCTTCCTGACCCAGTATTGTGACTTCCTTCAAAGTCTGTCTTTGATTAAGTCATCATCTGTAGTGTTAATCAGCTGTGAATGCTCAGAGACACCTGGAAGGAGTGGCAGGTCTGTTGACTGAAGTGCTGGCTGCTGTGTTTGGAGGTAGCCTGGATAGGATAACTTCTGCTGAAAGGCAGCATGATCTGTAGCTCATCCCTGGATATGAGTGTCAATACACCTGCTCATTATCCAGATACCATTGCAATGGAAAATGTGACTTGAAGATGGAGGAGAGAGCTTTGTGTGAGAGCACAGTCTGTGCTGCTGGCATGGTAAGTTGGTCCTGCTTGCCAGCTCATCACCACGTTGTTGTGAGGTGCATCCACACTGCACATTTATTGTGTCAATGGTGATGACATTAATTCTGTTCCTTTGATGAGCAGATTATAAAAATCACTGGAAAGAGAATAAGAAAATGTAAAATGTTATTTGGAAGGTAAAGGAGAGGTCCACAGCTGTGTAGTTTGACAGGTCTTCACTGGGTCCTGTAGGTTACTTAACACTTTTACTGTCTGTGTTGAGGCTGACTAGAACTTAAGGAAACTCCTTTACTGAAAAGAGTTGATCTAGCATTTCAATGTGGTTGGTGCCATGTGATACTTTTTTTTCAGTCCCAGGAAATTCCCAAACAATATAAGACACTAGAGGATCATTTATTTCACTGAATTTTCACTAGGCTAAGATTATAAGAACTCCTGAAGTTGGTCTTTGAGACAGTGGAAAACCTAATTTTTCTTACTACAGCTAAGATATCTCCCCCTTTTCCTTCCTTCTGCTAAGGTTTGGAAGAAAAGGCTGTGGTACAGTGAGGAGTGTTACACTCAGAAAGTTTATTCTTAAAATATGTTGGCTCTATATGTTTAAGACCTTACAGAAGGCTTTGCTAAATCTTCTCTGTGTGTTTTGCATACCTTCCCTGCAGAGCAAGAGCACCTTGGTGCTACAACCATAGATAATGGGCCTCGAGTGTGCATATTATCTCTGAAAATTTGTTCTGTCAAACTGGCATGGTTGGAGGTGTTTGGTCTGAGGTTGTTTAATAAATGTAAGACTGAAAATAAGACTTAGCCTGGCTCTGGGTGCAACCAGATTGTCTGAGAGTCAGACTGTATGTTCAGGATAAGATGTTTGAACTATGTTTGTCTAATAATAATTTTTATAGAATGTGCAGCTAAGGGGAAAATCAGAGCATGAGTGCCAGACATGAGAGAAGCAGGGTGGTTCAGGTGGTGTCTCATCTGTTTTTTCTGCTGACAGAGAAGGAATAGTTTCAGAGATAAATCCACTCAGTTGTTCTCTAAACGTTTTAAAGTTTCTTTCAGGCACTTGCTGTCAGGGAGAGCTTGTGACACAAAATCACAATGACAGTGCCTTGCAAGGTTTTGTTTAGTACTGATAAAGAAATGTAATGTATCAGAATTCCTGAAATACTACAGCATTGTCTCTATACTAGATGTGCATAGATGTCCGTTTGTAAGAAGAAATAAACAAAGGAGCTAATTTTTTTGCATCCTCCAACTTCTTCATATTTGCTTGAAGTACTTAACATGGGAAGAGGGAATGAAACCGTTTGATCCCGTGTCTGTTCCGATTTTGGCCTTTTTGCTGACACAGCTAAGAGGAGGGTAGTTATGAATTGTTGCTGACACTGCATAAATTGTAAGTCAAAGACACACTATGAAGAGATGGTGCTATGATGTCCTCATATGTATTGAAGAGGTGGTTCTGCTGTACATTCTCATTTAGTGTGCTGCTTGCATTTCATGTAGGAATCTAATCTTCTGCAGTCAATCCTTTATCTTAAAGATTGTAGGGCACAGTGAAAGCAGAAAAAATGGCCAGTGAACAGAGCACAGGACTGATAGTCAAGTGAAATAAACCCATTTTCAGCTCTGCTACTGATGCTTTGTAAATTTTGGCACATCACTTAATTTTTGTACCTGTTTCAATACCTTTAAATGCCGTGAGTCCCTAGAAATAACTTTGGAATAAAAATGCTCAGTACTTTCTCACAAGGGAGCCTCCGTGTCACCACTGTATGAGACCCAGTTTTTAGATGACTGCTGCACAGCTGTATGAGAGCCCCTGCATTAGCAGAAACTAAATTTATCAGCTGCTGAGAGCTCCTTTGAAGGTCATCCTGTCCTGAATATTTACTGGATTCTGTTACATTTTTTTTTTGTCTGTCAGGAAATCTCCTGACTCCTTTTGCTCTGTAAACAGCACTTTGAAAACGGGAAGGGTTTTTTTTTCAAAAGTGCTCTGCTCCCTGTGCTGCCTCCCTGGTCTACCTCTCCACCTACCTCAGGCTCCTCTTTCTTTCTCTCACTCTGAGTCTCAGTGCTTCTGGTATTGCTGGCTGCATCTTGCACAGCCTTCTCTCCATCCCTTCTAACTCTTATTAAATGCAGTTTTCTCTCTGCTGTTAAGTAGTCTATTGATTCACTTTGGAGTTTATTAGGTTATCGCTGTCTGGGTTTTGAATTTTTTAAGTGCTTTTTCAGACGTGTACGTGTGCACATATGAAAATAAATCAATGAGCAGGGACAATGCACAATTATTTACACAGCTACAGCCACCACTCTAATGTAATATTATCATTTAAATGCTTGCTGAGTATTCAGTCAGTGAAGGTCTGTACTGCATGCTCCACAGTGCTGGAGCCTGAGGGTAATGTTTTACATAGCTGTTTATTACTAAATACTCTTGATGGAAATACAAATACTACCAAAGCTCCATATGTGGTTTCAAGTACTGGGGAGCCTGTATTGTTTCAAAAATGGCACTAAAATTTTAAAATGCATCTAAAAAAGAAACTGAGATGCAGTGGGTCTCTTCAGGAGAAAAGAGTGATAAAACCAAGTAGAAAATTGATCTGCAAAGCCTGTAAGTTTATTTGTAAAATTCCCCTCTAGCAGAAGCTTAGACACTTGACTGAAAACATGCTGCCAGTGCTGAGGTTAACCCTTAGCAGCCCAGAGCAGTTTACATTGCCTATGCCTTCCTAGGGAGACCTTTACTGTTACCTTTGCATGATTTTTCTGGTAAGGAAAGGCAAACAATTAATCCCATCCATGCCTTACAGTTGTGTCTCTGAAATATTTTGGTTTATGGTTTACATTTGCTTAAGTTTGGAAGTGCTCTACATGGTTTTATATTGTGGTGGAGCTGTGTCATGCCCAATGGGGTTATATTTTTCAATGTGCTGGTGAGGCTCAGACTTCCTCTGGTGGATCAGTTTCAGTTTCACCAGCTGGTGGGAATAGTGACAGGAATTTGGGGATTACAGATGTTCATGCAGCCAAACTGGAAACATGCCAAGTTAACTGCACATTGTTAAATCTACCCCAGGGGCTTGGCTTTTATTTTCCCAAAGATATGATGACCTCAAAAGACTTCTTAGGGTTATAGTTCTTCACTCCCCCCATTTCTTGGTAACATATCCTCCATTAGGAAAGAGTTCATCTCAGGATTTTCAGTTCACCAAAATGACATGGTTGCACCAGAAAAGACTCCATCCATCTTTCCATGCAAAACCTCCAGTTTACTGTGGATGGGTTTGTATAGGCACAAGCTTCAATTTAGCAGAACATTTAAACACATATAAAAACTCTGTTGTGGTGATTGAGTATTACATTTAGAATCATAGAATGTGCTCAGTTGGAAGGGAGTCACAGGAATCACTCTGTCCAGCTCCTGGCCCTGCACAGGATCATCTCCAGAAATCACACCATGTGCCCAAGAATATTGTCCAAATACCTCTTGAACTCTGTCAAGCTGGTGCTGTGATCACTTTATTGGGGAGCCTGTCTCAGTGCCCAAACCACCTTCTGGGTGAAAAATCTTTTCCTAATATCCAACCCATTAGTGACCAGTTGCCAGCCTGATGTAAACCCATTCAGTATTACTCTTTGTGATCAATCTGTAAACCATTTCCTTACTCTTCAGTTGATGTGTTTGTCACTCACAGTATCCTTGGGGACACTTGGGGCCACACTCTTGTGGAGGAAAAAATGTAAGTATACATATAGGCATGTATGCTCAAAGGAAGAGATTTCATATCCAGTATTAAAATTGACACAAAGCCATTGATGTGGATTCACAGGTTTTTTTTGTAGGGTAAAGTCACTTTCAAAGAGCTTCTTGTTTGTCACCTCATTTTTAAACTGATTTTTCTTTCTTCACTGAATAATTCCTTTTTTGGTCCCCATTACAGTAGGGTATTTTCTTTCTGGGGCACAGCCATTGGTGTGGCACAATCAGAGCTCCTCTGTTCCATTTTTGTGCTAAAGGCTTCCTCTAGCCTAGCTTTATTTTACCATCAAAGGCTGATGAAAAGCAGCTCTGTTGCTTCCCTGCTTCTATTTGACAAGCTCCACTGTAAGGTTTGCCTTAGTTCAGCAGGAGTTAAAAACACCTAGTCCTGTTCTATACCAGATTTTCTTGGCTGCCATATATATTGTTTTTAGTGTGGTTCTGCAGCCAGTGCTCTCCTGCACAGCCTAATGTGTTCATTTCATTGTCACTTACCTGTGGTTTTGTTGATACAAAACCAAGGGCAGATTGTTGATGTTATCCAAAATAGATTGCATTGCCAGAGGTGTGCAGGGTTTAATTTCAGGTGTTAAGAATTTCTATTCTGAGCACCATGCATCTCTCTGCTGCTCCCCTTTTCTGCACCTGCTTTGCTGGAGCAGTTTCCATAGCAATAACCTCTTCAAGATTTCCAGAGGTGTTACAGGAATGATTTTCTATCTCCTCCTCCTCAACAATTCAGGAAAATGGAGCTTATTAGAGATACTTTTTTGTCCTCTGTGCCTTGATAGGAGCCTGGCAGGGGCACTCTACAATCCCAGGTAAAGCTGTCTGCAGCACACAACTGCTTGTCCATGATGAGGACCCCAGCCGGGCTGCCCACTGCTGCAATTTGCTTGACCTAATATAGGTTCTCTTTGCTTCTCTCTTGACTCAGGCAACAGTGTTCTTATGAAAAGAAGGAGCAGGGCAGATGGGAAAAAAAAAAGGTCTTCTGAAAATGAGGAAAAACTGAAATCTTAAAGACTGAGAGCCAATAATGCAAGTTTCCCATCACGTTTTGTTCTTCTGCCAGGCATGCGTGGTACAACACAACTGTTCAACTTGCAGCTCAGTAGCATATGGGAAAATATAAATCCCTAGAGAAGGAAAGCACTAAGCAGGTGCCTGGAATCACTCAGGAGCCTAACAAAAGGGGGAGTTGGATGTTAACATGGGCTATTCAGTTATTATCTTAAAAAATACTGCATTTATCAGCAGATATGAGGTTGTGGTTTGAAAGTGAGATGTAGATGATGAGTTCTGTAGCAGTGTGACAAAACCTTTGTGACCTACTAGGCCAGGGCAGAGTGACCTGCTGAGTGCAGCTGTCTGTGTAAATAACACCCAAGGAGCCGTTCTGAGATACTGCCTAGAGCTACTGCAGGTACTAGTGCCAGGTACTAGCCCACTGCCATTTCTAAATTGATAAGCAAGCTATTATGCTAGGAAAAGTTGTTACTATTGGTCAGAAATATGCTGAAGGCACTTTATAGACAAAGCTGTGAAGTCTTCTGGGGTGACACATGGGAAAATAGCTCCCAAGCACAATGAGGATAAGTTTGACTAACAGAGACCTTGGGAATAGCTGATTTTTCTGAAGCACTGTCTGAGACACAAGTCTCTATGGCTGCTGCTTGATGTTCACAGTTGGAATTTAAATAGTCGGACATAAATTTGCTTTATTTTTATGTTCTCTCTCTGGATTTGTGACCAGGCAGCAGCAAAGTTGTGAAACTCATGGGAAAAGCCTCTCTGGACAAAGGAGATGAGCCCCATCCCAAAGCTAATGATCTCCATGTGCCCTTGCCCTTATCTGAAGTCTGCCAGAACCCTCAATGTGCAGGCTTTTTCTCTTTCACCATTTGTTGCAACCTTGAAAAGACCTTTTTGAATGCTTTAAAATAACTATGTTGTCATTCCTTAGTTAAAAAAGAGCTTTTCTTCTCTCTGTTTTTTCCCCTTCAACCTCTGTTGTTCAGACATTTTAATAATTCATATCCCTTTCGACTTCACACACTTGCTTGTGCTACCTGTAGTGCTCAGTGAGAAATGTGCTCTTTGCAGAGCTCAAAAGATCAGCTGAGAAATTAGTTAGAATGATGTAGGTGGAGGGTTATGTTTCACCTCCTAATTGAAGTAGTAAACCTACAAATGTTAGGGCTCCTACAGCATCTTGGTCAAAATGCCAATGTATTGCTGGCTGTTTTCTCCAGGAAGCATGGATGCAGGCTTTGTAGAAGTGAATTGTTGCTGAAGAAACCATGAATTGGAAATTCCCTATCTCTGTGTGTCACATTTCAGCTGCAACACTGAGCTCTTGTGTTTTGCACACAGTTACATGCACAGACTAATACAGGGAAGTTTGGAGAACAACAGTAGTCACCCGTCCCTTTTGCAATTTCTCTAAGCTTCCTTTATGTGGAAATCCCAGGTGTTGTGCTATCTTACTGACTTTAAAAAAAATACCATTTTGACAACCTAATCTTGCAAAAAGACCAAGTCAAGTGTATTTCTTTGGGAAGTGTCTTAGCTGCATACATACAAGATTTGGTTTTTAATTATTGCTATACCCTCTAGCTATAATAAAAGACCTGTCAGTGTATTCATGCTGTCCCTATTCATATTCAGAGGGTTGGAAAGTAGAGGTTTAGAGTCCTTTTGGATTGAGGTTAGGAAAGCAAGGTCTTTTCTTTGGCATAATGACTTTCAACTCAGTTTCAGATCAGTTCAATTATCTGAATTGTGTATGCGCAAAGAGAAGAAGGGTTGTGCTTTTGCATACATTCAATTTTTATATTTATAAATCAGAATCTGCCTCCATTTAAAAAAATGAAGTGTCGGTGCCTTCAGCTTATAAAGAACAGCTGCCACTGCCATTAAAACTTTGAAATGTTCCCTTGAGAACTCTGAGGATGCATCTATCTGAGCCTAGTAGTGGTCTGAGCTTACAAGTGGGAGCAAAGTGTCCCTTATTGCTCGAGAGTTTACGCAATAGATCAAAGACTTCAGGTTTAAGCAGCCATGTTTCTTTGGTGAGCCTGTCAGCGTGGGTAGTCACAGAGTTCCAGCTGAAAAGGATAGTCCTGCTCCGGCCAAACTTAGGCAGGATACTGCTCTTGACTTTTTAAGAAAGAGTTTGTTGTCTTAAGCTAACAAACTGTTTCACAGCATAAGACCTCCAGTAGCTTTTGGCAGAAAGCTTTTTCTCATTGTTCCAACAACCTAACTATAGAAATAGAAGCGATATTGTGGACATCTGCAGATAAGGGCTCTTTCCATCAGAGGTGGTGTTTTGGGTGAGGCTTCCCTGAATATTTAAAAGAGCACATCCACACCTTATGATATGGAAACTTGTAAGGTAGTTGTGAGCGAGTTTACTCCAAAACTGGAAGCAATTGGTCTACAGGGGTGGGTGAGATACAAGGCTAAGGAACTAAGGGACACACCTTCAGTGACATGGCTGTGCTGGTTTTGGGATGTATGCTGGAGTTTCCATCTGGCATTGCACTGCACGGGCTGACAATTATGAGGGGAAGGAGGAAATGTAAGAGGTCATTGCCATGCTTGTTGGCTTAGGTTCCTTAGCTTGTTTCTGTGGGGCTGTGGCACCATGGGCAGTGCTAGCCTGCAGCTGTGGTGGTACCAGCAGTGGGACGAGCACCCAGGAGGGGGTGAGGGCTGAGGTCTCATCCAGGGTGGTGTGTTGGGACTGTGCTGCCTCTAAAACTGTCTGCTCAAGCCAGAACAGGTTGCATCCTCATGCCTGGCAAAGTTCTATTGTGGACATGCTAAGGTGCAGAGGCTGCTTTCTGAGCATCTTTTCCCACCAGGTCTCAGCTTCTGGGAGGTAACTGTGTCCCTGCTGTGCACACTACATAAGGAGGCAGCATTACCTCTCCTCACATAAACATCATTTGCCATGGCTGCACTGGAAGGATGCAATGGCACACTTGGAGCAAGCTTTGACATGTTGCATTTACCCTTAAATGTTCAGCACCTTAGTAAGAGATGCGGTTGCATTCTATGCTGCAGTTCTAGCCACACCTCAGTTTTTGTTACTGCAGAATGGTAGCTGCATATCAAGGGTCTTAAAAAGAGACTTGTGACTACATCTGACTGTAGCCTATACCTCTGGTTTAGCAGGGCCCAGTCACAAAAACTCTCTTGGGCTACATTTTGAGTTAATACTCAAATTTAAGACTTTTTTCTCTGGATTTTGTATGCAGAAAATTAGAGGGAATAGAAGAGCTAAAGTTGACTACCGGTGTAATTTCATGGTGTCTTTTGGCTTTGTGGGTTTCATATCTAATTAATGAACTGCCTTGGCATCTCTGTAGGTTGTACAGCTCTGAGCTCATTATTGGCACCTTCCAGGCAATGACTGGAAAATGCTGAATGCTCTGAAGAAAGTGATAGTGCTTGGTTGTTTTCTTTTTTCTCTCTTTTTTTTTTTTTTTTTTTTTTTTTTTTTTACGAACAAGGTCATCTAGACTGTCTTATTTCTTATGTCTTTTTCTCATTTTGTTTCCTCCTTCTTTATTTTTGAAGGTCTTCCCAAAGACCTATGTATGACAAAGAACCATGATGGGTAAATGTGCTCCTGCGTGCTGGGCATCAGGAAAGCAGAATTGTCTTTTTTCCTCATGAAGCGTTACAGCCCCTGTGTTGAACTGGTTTCCTTTAGCAATAGGATTACCGTTGTGCAGTTCAACTTTCAGTGCCAGAGAATTGAGTGATGACACTTGCTTAAGCCCACATTCATTTCATCTCTGAATCATGCCAGCTGAAGCGGGATGATATTCTACGTGGGTGGGTTTTGGCCTTTCATTCCGCAGTTAGTCTTCTGAGACTGGTAGGTTCATATACAGTAAATATCTCAAATGATTGCTGTGTACTTGGATGGATAAGGAGGGTATAAAATAAGTGTAAGCTCAGACCAAGAGTTTTGGCCGTGACATCAGCTGGTTTCACCTTGTCAATTGATGAGTGTTATCTGGAGCTTGTCAGCCGTGGTGAGGCGATGGCATTGTGGTCTGTGAGCTCCAGGCTTCTTGTGTGGCTGTTTTCTGGGGCCAAGGGAGGACAGAGGAGCCAACAGGGCAGGCACAAAGGTGGCCCCTCTCAGGGGGATCAGTGGAGTCACAAATGGGTAAGTGTCAAGCCTGCAGACCTTCCAAGTGCAAGTGTTTGACTGCACTTGAATTCTCTTTCCCTGGGGAGAAAAAAGAGCTTTAATTTATGAAGTGAAGTGTCACAACACATTACAGCACATCACATCCCAACATACTGCTACATGGAGCTGACATTTGTTTGCTTTAATTCCTCAAAATAGCTTTTATTTAGAGCAAATGTTCCCTGTTAATTCAAACAGTTTTCATTTTTCTGTGCACTGTACTTGCCAGTTCCCATGGGGACAGTTGTTCCTGCGGAGCTTAGCCCTGTGTTGGTGAGCTGTCAGGCCTTTTCAGAGGTTTCAGTTATTTTTCTTATTAGTAATGGAGAGCTTCTTCGTTGCCCCTCAATCCAAATAATACTAAGCAGGAGGCAGCGATGCTTATACTTTTTAATTACACTTCTGTGACATACCAAGTGCTTTGCAAGGAATGGGGGTGTTTCTTGGCAGAGGAGCAGTCTTTGTGCATTTGGTGATCACCTCACTGGCTGAGGCAATGGAAGCCAACATGGGCTGCAAGCTCTGTTCTGGATGAGATTGCTCTAGGGCGGGCTGTGGCACAGCCCACCTACAGAAGGTCTGTCTGCAGAGTCACCTACCTAGGATCAATACCCTATTGCAGTGGGGACTACACAGGCACAGAAGAGATACCTACACCTGTAGTGAAAACCTAGGGAAGATCACCACTTGTGTGTTCAGCAAGGAGTTTCCATCTGGTTTGTGTACATGTCTTGTGGGAGGACAAGTAATTAGTTGCTGGACCCTGTTCAGAGGTGTATGTGGACTCTTACTCTTTTTTTATCAACTTCAAGACACCTGATGAAGTCCTTCAGTCAGGATTGTTCTTCCATCTCTCTTTATTTGGCATAAGCAGAAGAGTGAGGTGAATGTCAGTGGCATTGCAGTTTTGTTCCTTGAAATCTATTTTCTTTTCCCCCAGTCTCCTTCACTATCCTTCATTTTGCTCTGTCTCCCGGGAGAAGAGAGCCAGAGCTACCTGTGCTCAAAAAGGATTTTTGCCTCTCACTTGTCCAAATGATTCAATGCATTAGCAAATCCCAGGTCTATGTTGCATCAAGCCCCATGTCACACTACTTCTATGGAAAACTGCTGCTGTCAGAAAGTGTGACTACGAGCAAGGTGGGAAGGACACTGAAAAAGTAGTGAAAGATATAAAATTCCTGATTCTTTCTGTGTTATGTTCATTCCTGGAGCCATTTCTTGATCTCTGCTTGGAACCATACTCATCTCTAGGTGAGTAATGCAAAAACAAAATGGAAAAATATGCATGTGACCAGCAACCTTGCAATGGATAATATAATAGATGAAAGAGGCTCCATGAACAGTTTGTGTCTGTGGTGCTTCCTTTGATTACTGTCTCCTGAGCTTTGGGAATCACAAATAATTTAGCCCTTCTTCAAATAACACATCACACAAACAGATCTGCCTAGACTTCTGAACATATCTGAGTACTCTGCTTTGGATGGAGCAGTAACTTGGGCTGTTGGGTAAAGCAAGAACTTAAGATGTCAGAATAATGTCAGAACTGGTTTATTTTCAGAAACATTTTCCCGTATGGTTGAACAAGCTAAATGAGTGAGGCAGGCTGTTTTGGAAGAGAGAGTGTGTGGGGGAACAGTGTGAACAGGAGGAGATAAGTGAGCAAGCAAGTTGATCTGTTGATAGGGGAGTCTCAGTTCAATCAAAGCAGTGTTTATGTAATTTAATAGCAAAGTGTGCCTCTTGCTTTCCTTTTCCTTACGTCAAAACTGTTTTATTCTATTACGTTGTAACATAACCTCCATACATTTAATCCTAAGTGGTCATGATTTTTGCTTCCCGTAGTGTCTCCAGATGTCTGTGTAGGACTTGGCTTCCTTCCTGAAGTGTAGAAACAAGGTTGTAAGGAGACTCTAAAATGCAGTGGCCTGAGCTTTGAGCATTTGGAGCAGTCCTTTCTGTAGCAGAGGGATCAGCTAGAGCTCCTGCCACTCTAAAGTTATCAAAATGGCAATGAATACCCATAGTGGGTAGAAGGCCTGGTTGCATCAGCTCCTTTTCTCACCAGTGTTAATACCACAATGGTAAGCTGCCTTTAAGCAAAGGCTAAGGGATCATTCGCGTATAACAGCCTATAAAAGTTATGTATGGTATTTTTCCCCCTTCGTAACAGCACATTATTTCCCAACCGTCCATCAGCATTTCTGTGGAGCTGATTCTTGTTCAACTAAATAGCATCTTCCTTCTCTGGGCAGAGACCCAACTCACTTTCCTCCTCCTTTTCTTCATTTCTATTCCTTACTATACTCCATATCCAATGGTAGATAAATAATAACTTCAATAGAAACCACAATTGCACAGCTTATTCCATGCTGTCTGTGCTTTCTTTTCTGCTCATCATGGTGGGATTTTTTCAGGGTTATTATTTATGGGTTAGAACTCAGAAAGCTTTTCTAAGTACAAAGAATGCCAGAATTTTCCCTGCTTTGGGTGTGGAAGCTTTAAAATGTTTTGACAGTACACAAAAATTAGTATAATTTTTTTTGTGTACGATTTAGTACACAAAAAAAAAAAAAATCCCTTCTCGGCTTATGAAAAACAGTTACTATTTTGTACTTGGGAGACCACTGTGTTACCCATCGAGTCTCCCAAATCCAAGAGTCATGGAATAAACCTCAAAGTGTTGATTTTCTGTCTGCAAGGATTATGTGTAAAACTGCTTCTGACAGAGTTGTTCCTTGTCTGAGACACATTTCTCTCAAGGGAGCTTGTGTCACTTCAGTTCCATGCCTGCCTTGCATTCCTCATGTAATTTAAGGTGTTGGCTTTAACCTTTAAAGCTTGAAATAAGATGAGTAGTATGTAGTATAGCTCAGGTGCATCTGTTGATTTTCCCATCCTGCTAACAGCCAGTTAGCTTAAGGAGGAACTGGTTTAACTGGAAGCCTTTGGCACTGTGGTACCTTTCATGTGTTGTTTTGCCAGTGTCTCAATATGTCATCCTTTAAGAGGCTGGAGAAGGTGGATTCTCCTGTGTGTTGGAAGATACAGGAGTATGCTGTCCTATACTCTGTAAAGTTCTGTGGGAATGCATGAGGTATGAGGATATGCATTATGTGTATGTCCACTGCTGTTATCCAAGCATGGGATACCTAAAATTGTAAAAGCTGTTAGAAATTGCTGAAAGTGAGCATGAGGGGAAACAAATATGGAGTATTTTCCTCTGACAGGTCAAATGAACAAGCCAGGGTCACATTGAAGTACCTGGTGCTTTGTGGAGCTGCCTCTCCCTTTCCTATTCTTTCTATCCTGGGAAAGAATTGGATCCAGACTAGAGGCTTCCTCAGCTGCTGTACTCAGTTAGGCAGAGCCCATGAATTCACTTCACCTTGTGTCCTCTGACAAGGGATCTGTACTTCATTCACACCTACTCCTTACTGCCTATTGAAAGTGATAAAAAGAACTTTCTGGAAAGCTTTCTCTTTAAACTATGTTTATTTGTATTGCTTAGTGCCTTAATGCATTGCTTTGCCTTCAGCAAAAGAAAAAGGTACTTGAATGAAAAGGAAGGGGTAATAGCAGTGAAAGAAGAGGGTTGTTATGTATCATAATGTTAGCATTCTTAGGAGAGATGCTACTCTAGTTTGAGGAACTAATCTTTGCTTGCATAAGTAGACAGAAATGCAGGCAATTTACAGCATCCGCTCATACCCAGATGTCAACTCACATTTCCAAAGAGAATCATCAAGTCAGGAGATAAACAGCTGGTACAAGCAAGAGGAAAATAAGCTTGTAAGTGTTTAAAGAAAAAAAAAGAGTGTTAATTTTTATGAAGTGTAGTGTGCTGGCATCTAAACAAATGAAAGTTAACAGCCAAGAATGGGAAAGTGGAAGGGCTTCTTTTTTTTAGTAACATGTGAGAATTAAAGTCTTGGTACCTCTTGTAGCAGCTTTAAATCATCCCTGTATTTTTGTATCAAATTCCTTCTAAAACAACTTTTTGTATGCCAGCAACAAAACGAGAGGTAGTGTTGATGAATTTTGGTGTCTTGAAGTGCATTGAACTGACCCGAGTATCACAGTATGTCCACACACACCTCTAATTTTAGATTTTAACCTGACACATGTGTCTTGCAATTGGAGAGAATCTCAGTGACAACTTCAGTGGCTTCAGGGAGACTGCTGACTGAGAGGCAAGGCAGGCCTTGGAGACATGTTCTGGATGTCACATACTCAAGAGTTCTCAAAATTAGCATCCCTTTCTTCCTGAGAGGTGAGTCATTTGCCTAAACGTGTAAGTATTGATCACTAGATAACTATTAAATATTTTCATGTAAAAACAAAGTGTTTCCATGGTCAAAAAGCATAAAATTGTAGCTTCAGGGAAAGCCAGTACTGGAGTTATTGCTGAAAGAGCATCTAATAGAGAATGCTGACTTGCAGCATCCTTTGCATGGAATGAGAAACAGCAGGTCTGCCGCTTGCCTGCAGACATCTTTTTGTGCAGGCAGGAGGTAGGTTCTCATCCTAGTTGGTTTGATAACAAAGCAGAGTAAACAAATCTTAGCAAAAAAAAACCCTAAAAGATAACTATAAATTTTGTACTCCTTGAAGGAAAATAAAGTGTGCAGTATTTACTGTCTTCCTCCCTCCCTCCCTCTCATTCCCACTCCAGTCTTCTAATGCTCACAAGGCCGAGCAGGGTTTTATGTGGAAATCATTTGGATTATCTCTCCATTTTTTCTCAGATAATTCAGTTGAAAGGTTATACAGAACTGAACAATTTGGAAGACTGGGAATCACTAAGCTAGGGGCTTTAAGATGTTCTCAGGCTTCTATACAGCCAGAACAGTTCAATATTTATTGGATGTGCTACCAGTTGGCTGAAAAATCCATCTTTCCTACTTTTAAAATTTTTTATCAAGGTCATTTTCTGAGGTTTGGCAAGGGCAGGAGGGGGAAACAAGCATCCCAGCTTTCTGACATCTCAGCCTGTCTGAGAGTACTGAAAATGGCTATGGTGACTTTCAATTTCAACCACATATTTCCAATGTAGTGCTTTCTAAATGGAACAGTGGCTTGCTGATGATCTCTGTCCTGTCCTGGGGTGGGAATCCCCACAGTTTAGCCTGACCCATGCAGCACTTCCAAGTCATACATGACAGAGCATGGAGAAAGCCAGGTAGCACCACTTGGAGACTAGACCTGAAGGCATGTTTATGTGCCTGCCTTACTCAGAGAAGGACTCCTGCTTAGCAGGGCCGAAAGGTGCAAGTACAGGTTCCCAGCTGCAGGTCACCCCTAGCAGCCATGCCTGCAGCAGCAGCCCCTGTGGCACCTGTGTTCCACATCTCTTCCAGTAACAGAACCTGCAGCTGCCAGCCCTTCCCTAGACTAGCGTTTGATACAAATAAATCATAATGAGCTGTCTTAGCTGTTACAGTATTTACAGGATAAATAGTTTCCACTTCACAGCCATCAATACATCCACCCTTTAAATCCATTAAATTCCTGACTGCTATATGCTCCCTTAGTAATGGGCTGACACCGATTTAAGGCTGGAAAACCCCTATTTAAAGCTTACATTAGTGAGAGTGAATGTAAATTGTGACCATGCCATTTGGCCTGGGACTAAAAATGGCTGCAAAAGTGACACATTTCAAACTGTGCTTTGGCTTGAAACAGTGATGGTTCAGTGCTCTTCTGGTCTTAGTTGGTGGATTAGCAGGAAATCTGGAAATTAGTAGCACCAGCTTTCCTGTGAGTCTTTAATCTTAAAACTGGAGAGATATGGCTGTTATGGACTGCTCTGTAGCAGGTCTAAAATCTAGTTCTGCCCTGGACCATCATGCTTGCATATTTTGGTGATGTTGCTTCCCTGAATCAGTGAAAGCCTTCCAGAAAGATAAATATTTCAGCCATGTTCAGTTCCTCTCCTGGACCTGTCACAGTAGCATCAAATGGTAGCTGTTTTTAATCTTTTTTAGCTGATTGGTTTAGAGGAATTGAAATGGACTTCACTTATTTATTGATAGCTGGAAACAAATACCCTGCAGCCTCCCTCTTGCATTCGTAGTGTGACCGAGAGAGGAGAGGTGCAGAATTGGAATAGAAGATCTATCACATTCAGCCTGCAAGGCTATTATTTGAGCTGCCTCAGAAATGTTTAATTTTTTTGTTGTTGTGTTGAAACATTGGCAGTCGGATTTTGCTAAAAATGACACAGGTTTTATTTCTATCCTACACACATGATCTTCAAGGATTTATACACAACAGAATATATAGCTCCTTTCCATTTTTACATGTTGCAGATTGGCCTTTCTTGTCATGTGATACAGAGAGTGTACATGTTTCAGAGGCTGGGAGGGAGGAAAGGGAAGGGGAAAAAAATAGGCGAGAGAAGTGCATCCTTCTTATCTTCCCCTGGTATATTTAGTGCATGGTTGGTTAAAGCCTCCACAGCCAGGTACAGCAGGACACTGAGAAATGCAGGCCATGCAAGGACAATCAGTTGTATCTAGGCTAGTGATGGAATGCCATTTCAAGCTCCCACTGGCCTCTCGTGGCCAGAGATTCTGTGCCGTGTGTATCCATGAGCAGCGATTCTGTAGGTGGAAGTGTATGACCCTGAGCAGCTAATACAAGAGTGGCTGTACTGTCTTCATCTCACAAGAGCAATCAGCACTGAACCCATCTTCTCCAAAGACACAAACCTCATGTAATTTTGCTGCTGATGTATTTCTCACGAACCTTTCCCCTCCGGCTTAGGTTGTTTCTGTCAGGGACAAAGAGCAGGCAGTGAGACTATGATTTCTGACACTATCCTTCAGTACACAGTGAGAACCAGTCTGATTGTCTTTTTTGCTATTTGTTTTCTTCCTGTTACTATAGTACTGGTAGGAGATTGCCAGTCTCCATTACAAATAAGCCTCCTCAACTCCATTTGAGGGAGGACTCTGTAGAGAAAATATATGGCAAAAACATAAGTTCAGGAGGTGAGAAAGTCAGTTCTGGGAGGTGAGAAATAAAAGGGAAGGTTGCTCTGCAGTCTGCCACCAACTTCACTTGTGGAGTGAACAAGGGTGGAAGGTTTCCTACAGGCCTGTTTGTGGATAAAGCAGCCAAGGATGTTGAGCATCTGTTTCATTATTAAACATTATCATTAGCTAATTTCTCAAAGCCCAGTCAGTTTAAGAAGGGAAGCATTCTGCTTTTTGCTGTGTGTATATACCTGCAGGTTACTTCATGGATGTGATTACTCTATTTGATGGTTGCTAACTGAAAAACAGTAAAGTCATTAAAGGGCCATAGGTGCCCTCTGGAGCCACTTACTGAATGTTGATAAAGGAAAATGCTACTGTAATGTAAAATATAATCTGATCACTGCATCTAATTACAGACAAGAGTAAGGGTTCTGCAAGAATATTATAATTGCATTCATACAGTATTTCCAACTTGAAAGCTATGAACAAATATCAACTAATCCTTCCAACAGTCCCTGAGGGTGGGAAGGTAAATCTATTACTATTTATTAAGAATTTGTTTCAATTAACTTTTGCCACTGTTAAAATAACTATGAATTGATGAAAAAATTACCAGCATTTGCCTTACAACAGTTTTGAGCATCTTGGATGCCCCAGTTTTGAACAGCGTTTCTGATACCTCTTACAGATGGGCATCATTTCACTGGAATTAATTTTGGAAGCATTAGAGAAATGCCTATTACTTTTTATTTCCATTAATATCTAGTTCTTATTAAATACTAAATATTTGTGTTTGTTAAATATTTAACAACCTATGTGAGGCTTTGTAGAATATATTGTATTCAATAAACTTACACAGCATTTTATTATTATTTCTACTATTATTATGATTTGAGGAAATATTTTTCTGTACAGCATAAAACTGCAGATGTTAGTAGTAATATCTCTTTTTACAGCAAAGAACCATTGATATTTGCTCCTTTAATTGGTAACATTCTTTCCCAGCCCCTGGCTTGGGAACAGGGGTGGAAATTGGGCATAAAATCATTAAGTGCAGCCTAGGCCACCTGCAAGGCATGAAATGAACAAAGTGCTGCTTTGGCTGCTCCTGGTTTTCAGGTTCTAGATGATAGTCCGTGATGCTGATTGTCTGACTGACAGCCCTGACAAATTTCTACTGATGTCAGGTTGTGCTGTGGATGCTTGCTCAAGCCTTCCCAGTAGAGGAGTGGCATTCCCTAGGAAAGGCTGCTCTAGGAAATATGGTACTTCTTTTTCCAAGTCGTAGAGACTGAGAAATTTTTGTTTCCTTTTGTAACATGTGTTTCAATGTCAAGTCAAAGATGGGGAGTCATTTTTGCTTTGTTTTTCAGTTGGTTGGTTGGTTGCTGGCTTTGGGGTGGTTTTTTTGTTTGCTTGTTGTTTTTGGTGTTTTTTTTATAGTGGTTATACCTTTATTCCAAATTTACACCTAATGTGTAGACCAAAAAATTGAATATTCTATTTGAAGAATAAAATTGATCATTTATATTAGTCTCATGAGAACTTGGCTTAGTTTAAGTCTGAGGATTTATGCCCTGGGCAATCTTTGGGGGAAAAAAAGCCATAGTTTTGGTGTTTTGTTATTTATATTATCATACATCATTTTGGAACTATCCTCTCCATGCAGAAACGTGGCAGGGTATGTATCGTATTCTTGTTGCTTTCTCAGTGAATGTTTCCGACACAATTTTTTTATATAAAACTCTTGGATTTGACTCAGTGTTTAAATAGTTGTCAGGTGCTTGCAATAGATGGCTGAGTGTCATGTGCCCCATTTTTGCTCATGTATGTTGAATGAAAAGCTGCAGTTTGTCACTTGTTTGGCAGGCTCTCAGTGCCTGTATACGGCTTGCATTAATACTAATGGGAGCTGCACACACTCTGGAGAGACAAAAGAGCCAGGTTCCTCCTTAATCTCCGCAATCAGATAGTGAATACCTTGTCATAGTACCCAAGGTGGCCTTTTGCTGCCCAGAAATTCAGTCTACCGTGCCCTTATTGCTTAAACTGCTTCTAGAAGCTAATCAGATTCCTCCCCCATTCTGACAGGTGAAATATGGGGTAGTGCATGAAAGACAAAGCTTGAACGAGCAGTAACAATTGAGTAGGCAAACGGTGTGCAGATCACCACATCTTTCTTCCCTTGGCAGTGGAAATCACTGGGAAACACCAGGCTGGTGCAACTGAAGCTTTTGGGCAGCTTTCCTCATTGTTTGTTCTTGTTCAAATGTAGCTCCTCACCCTTCTGCTTTTGTCTGTATGTGGTGTGCTGGTTACCTGGTACCTGCAGCAAACAGTCTGTCTGGGGAGGCATGATGAGAGGGTGAGCAAGCAGCTGATTCTTTGACAGCCCTGGGCTCTCCTGAACTCCTCTTGCCTCCCCTCTTCTTGGTCTTTTCATGTTTTAAAACTGTATGTCTGATAGTTAAGAATTGCCTTTTTTTTTCTTCAGTGTCTCACAATAAAATTGCCAAAGGAGTTGGGACAAGGCAGAATTCTGCCAGAAGCTGCTTGAAAGCAGAGTCAGTACTTCCTGCCTGAGTGGTTCTCTTCCAATTGTGTTTCCTTTACCAGATCCCCTCTGAAATGACTCTATCTCAATACAATACAGTGTTTTGAAGCTTGGTAATTTCCATACTTTACCTGAATTTCCTTTTCATGATACTTGCAGCCCTTAAGGACAAATTAAAGTGATTGAGCTTTTTGGTGACTTTTATTTTGTGTTACTTTGTTTTTGGAAGCACAGATTGAGGCCCTTAGCTGAGACTCTAGGCATATTTACTGTGCTGCCTTGTACTTTTTTCTTGTACTGGTGTGGTCCTGTTGTTCTTGAGCGCCTCAGCAGCTCCAGAGTTGCTTTTTCCATAGGCAGAGTTGATTACAGTGATTTTGAGACAGGAGAGTCTATTTTATGACCCCTTAGCCAGCCTGAGCATAGTCTTCCCAGTGGAGCTTCTGACCTGCTTTGCATGAGCTGGCTGCCAGAGGCAGCAGCTGTGGGTCTTCATCAGTTGTCGTGTCCCTTTTACAGATTAACCTCTGCTCTTTTCCCATGGCATTATTTTGTAGGCATGTTGACAAGCTGCTTTGATAATAAGAAGTGGGTCTGTATCAACTGGGAAAATGTTTTGGCTCACCTTTGAATATTGTGTGAGCCAATTAGGCAGCTTTGTCCCTCTGTAACTGGGATCTGGGTGGACAAAGCCGGTGGTTAACTATAGGTGGCAGCAGCTTTCTAATGCTGCTGTATGTGCATATTGTTGGGTTTCTCTAGAGTGGAGATGATGCTTCACTTGGATCTCAGCTCCCATTCTTCTTCGTTTAGCTGAGGCTTTTTTAGTGTAAGCTTTTCTAGGAAAAAACCTAGCTGGCTCGACTAGTCATTTCTACTCGAAGGATTTCTTTATCAGCAGAACAGGATATGCTCTGATTGTCACGATCCTTGATACTCATTAACTTGTAACTTATATCTATTTCCAGAACTACAATTCCAGAATGCTTAAAAAGATTTCTGACTTGGCCTGATTTCTGATTACCTTCTCTGCTGTGCTGCCACAGATTTCTTGAACTTGGTAGAGGTGTACCTCTTCCTACACCAGCATCAGGCTGGTACTGTGTTCTGTGTAAACAACCCTTGAACTGGCTTGCTGTGGCACAGCAGCAGCTTTCAAGTTGCCATCAGTGGGCCCTTGGGGACCCATGTGCTAATTGAGGGGGAGCAGTGGGAGTCTGTTAAAAGCAGCCAAGAAAAATCAATTGACTGTGGACTCAGGCTTGCTTATAAGGCTCTGCACCTATCCTGGAAAATGTCTTCAGGGGTCTGCAAAGGCTGGAAAATACTGAGTAATTTACTGTAAGGAAAAACAAATCTCTGCACTTAAAAATCACCTTTAAAGGTGTCAGTGTTAATGCAACAGACAAAAACATTTTTGACAGTGAAGCTCAAGCACTTCTCTTAACAGTGCTAGGTGTATAGGTGAATTTCCACATAAGGAATTTGGTGCTAAATGCAGCTGCACAGCTTTTAATATGCAGGATAACTGGTTAAAACTAGTTTAGCTGTCATCTCAGTATACAACCACTTACAGCACTGAGAAGTCAAATCTAACCCATCTTGTACAGCTGAGAGGGTAGTTAGTGCTTCCTATTCCAGGGGTTGGGTCTTTTCCTGAGTCCCCAGTGATGCTTTACTATCCCTTTGTTTCTCACGATGCTCCTTTCACCCCCAGTGTTACATATCCTAACTTCACCCTGCAGTCAATTAAAAAAGACAGGCGCTGGGTTTCCCAGGAGTTTGGTGTGTCCTTGCAAAAGCCGTTTTGCGTGAGTCCGAGAATCAAACCACCAGGTGGGGGATGTGTCTCTTGCCCTTATGCCTGTTCACTCTGCAGCTTTCCACTGGCCAGGAACAGGCAGCAGCATGACTGACTGGTGATATTTCCAGTTGCTGCTGTTGCTTAATGAAATGCTTCAAAGCCAAAGGGATAATGTTCTGATTTGTAGTCCACGCTCAGAAAATGGTGGTTGTGAATGAGACTGAGTTCATAACATAATACTTTTTGTTTCCTTGTAGAAATTACAGAGCCCCAGCACTACTCATATTTTTTCAGTCTTCGTTCCCTCTTTTTGTTTGTTTGCTATATACTTTTGCGAGGAGACTGTAGTGGGACAGTGAGTGAATGTAACGATTAGATTTTGCTGGAAATGATGAAATGAAAGTGCTTTTTATATTCATACCTAATGCATCATTCTCCTGCCTTTACCTTCCGGCCCATCACATTCCAGTCTATTTCAGAGATTTAGATGCATTTATGTCAGATCTCCCGTCCCAGAATACAATCTACATCCAATTATCAACCCTTAGGGATACATTAGATGTAACTATTATATCTTCTTCTGTCAATAAAATTATAATCACGAAATGCACGAATGTCGTACTTTGGTTTCTAAAAGCATCACAGATAAGATGAGATTAAATGAAAAGGCTGTTATGCTACATTTTACACATGCTTATATGCAGAAGATTGCTAAAATCTCAAGCTGAGGTATGTCTCTCCTTTTTCTGTGTGCTACTAACAAATCTCAACCCTGAGCAAGCAAGCGCCTGCACAGGATCTGACAAAATTACATACAATGATGAATTAGTCTTTTCCTCCATTTGTTCATATGCCACATTGAGGAGAATCACGAGTGTGTGAGGGACTTGTAAAGGTTCAGCAAGGACTGTCACATACAGATTTCACAAGCCTGTCTGCCCAGGAGTACTTGGTTAAGTGAAACCAAGTTAATGAAAAGAGTTGAATTTCAGATATATTAGACCTCACTAAACCCCTTTAACACTCTCAAGAAATAAATTGTTCTGAGTTCTCATTAGCTTTCTCAGACTCACTTTGACTTCTGACTGAAAACATCTGTATGGGAGTTCCTTAGTTAATGCACCTTAAATTTACACCTGTACTTAATTTGGCTTACCTTGCCTAAGTTTCCCTTAATTGCAGACATACCCTAATATGTGAATATATGCTAATATTAAATAAGCCATATTAGCTCAGGAGAGTCTGGAGAGCAGCAGTCACTCTCTATCAGATAGAAGTCCTGTTCTCCCTTTCAGGCAGGCCTGGTTAGTTTCCTCTGCTCATGAAACAATCATCACTGATGGTAAAGAAAGAATTTTATATCCTTAAGAAAACTGCACAGCACGTAAAATTAAAGGGGAAAGGGAGAAATTATACTGTGTGCAGAATATTCTGTATTAGTCTGCTCTAGTGTGGTTTTGCACTCTTATCTAAATTTTCTGGTATTGACTACTGTCAGAGATAGAGGAGCAGGCTTGACAGTCTCTCACTGATTCAGGAACATGGTAATTTTTATACTCTGAGCTAAGCCTCTGTGGCAGGGCTGCAGGCAGGGCTAACAGACTGCATAAAACAGAATTTAATTTTTTAATACTTCTAACCCAAGCATTTCAAAAGCTGAAATGCCAATATAAAATACTGGTATCCGGCAATTTCTATTGTGTTTTTCAGATTTTAAGCTGGAGCTCATACCTGAGTGCTAGGGAAATGGGAGGAAGAGGATGTCTTAAACTGCAGAAATATCTGAAAATACAATAACTTGGTAAAGGATTTGGTGATCACTACAAGAAAAAACACATGGGCTAAGCTGTGTTTAAAAAAAAAAAAAAACAAAAAAACAAAAAAACAAAAAAAAACCAAAAAAACCCCACCAAACAAACAGAAAAAAAGAAGCAACCAAACACAAACTTCTATTTCCTTGGACTCTTAATTTAGTGGAATATCACTCACCCTCCAAGAGGAAAGATTTTTGTCCATGTATCAATTTAACATTTTACAAATTGCCACAACTGAAAGCACATGATAACAGTTGCTCGACCATGTAATATCCAAGGGAAATGTTTACCTAGATTCAGGAACATACAGTGGTATCAGTGAGATTTGTGCAGTAGCTTGTACATAGGCTGAATGGAAGAGAACGGATTTTAGGAAAGATCATGAGCATAAATCTGATGGATAACATTTTAGGAGCATAGAGTTTAATGGGTAGTCAGATGTTCAGTTCTGCCATGAGATTATATTAACCAGAAATTTTGCTGAGAGATGCCATGGTGAGCATCTGTAAAACTCAGACATCTATTTCATGCAATCAAAAAGTTTGCAAGGATTGAACTGGACTAAATTTCATCCCATACCTTAAGGGGTTTGTTATTGGTTAACCAGGTACAAGTTAGGACTGGATGAAGGAAGTTTTAAAATGAGGAGGCTTTGACCTTTTTTTTTTTCCAAATTGTCCTTTGCTGTACAACACTGCCATATTGAAGTGGAGGAGCTATCACTATAAGAAATTCTGTCAGTGTCCTTTCACTTTTCATTATTACACTCTTTCTAGGTACTGCTATTTCTGAAATCACCAGCATTTCTGTAAGATGAAGATTAGTTGTATGTTTACTTAAGCTTCCTTGCAGAAATTGCTTTCCTTGGTGTGTGTGCATGCATGTGCATGCATGTCTGTACTCTGGTATATTAGACAAAAATGACTGGTTGTTTTGGAAGGCTACTCTTTTTTTACCCTTTTTCCTTTCTGTGACTCTAATTTACAGTGTCCTGTGAGCAGTTTGTGCTTGATTAGGTGACTGCAATATAAGTTCAGGAAGAAAACAAACAAGACTTGGAAGCAGCAAAGCAGATCTGTTTGCAGGAGGATGGGTTACAAAAGAAATGTGCTGAAAAAATGCTCTCCTGCTCTGCACCTTTGGAGTGCTATATAATTTATAGCTGTTCTCTGCAAAGTGTCTGAGGCAGTGCCAGGTGGTGGGGAGTTAAATTAACCCCCGTGGCGTGCAGTTATCGGCAGAGGCCAGACCTGTGGATCGATACCTCGGTGCTGTGAGTCACCGTATCAGCTGGGGAAAGTGAATCTGTAAGCTCCTTATTTCTCCATTCTTTTAATCGCAGCGCTGTGTCTGGCTGTGATGAAGATGGAGCAGACGCAAATGCCTGATGCTTGAAGCTCTTTGATTTCTGAGTTGATGGGGTGAAGCCAATGAAATGCTGTGAGAGACTCAGAGAGCTGATAGTATATTGTCTTTTGCCAAGTATCCTCAGTTCCTGTTGTCTTTTCCTTCCTTCCTTACCCACAGATATGGTCACACTCAGTAGCTGCATGATCTGTGCTTTGCTTGACCGACACAGATAATTTCTAGCATCACTAGTTAAGCCTATTTTTTATTATTATTAATAATAAAAGCTGTTTTAGTCTCGCTTAAATGGATTAGCCTTGCTCCTGCCTGCTTTTTGATTGTTTTTGCTGCTGGGGGCTCACTCTTCCAATGAGAGTTCTTGCAGATAGAGTTATTGCCAAGATTATCCGTCACTGAGGCATACCTAATATGGATCAAACTGGATGGAGTAACTGGGTTTTCAGAGAGCTGCTACACCAGGAGAACATGTCATCCTCCAAGAATGAGGATTTTTGTTGCAGTTATGGAAGATACTTGTACAACTGCTGAGTCAGCCGCCTCCTTTTGTGCCCCCTCACACTTTGTGGGTGCACCCATTTTCTGCGTGCTGCCCCCAGAATTCGTGCCTGTTGACAGCTGAGTCTTCTTGCTTCCCTGAAGACTATGTGTGTCTTCCAAATCTATTGCTACCCCCTCCACCTCTCTCTTACAAAAATTAATATATAAAATGCTATATCCTTCCCTGTCATATTTTTCTAAACTCAGACTTACCCATAAATTGCCCATGTGGAATGCACTGGTAAATTAAGTAATGTATTGTTCTTTCTTAGATGCACCCACTCCCTAGAGGTTTGAAAAATTTCCATCTGTAGCCAGCACCCAACAGAAAAATAAACAGGATTAAACAACTGCAATTAGTTTCTTATAAAGCCAATTGTAATATGCCATGCCAGTCAAAACCATTCACCTTCATTTCCCTCACAACAAGTGAATTATTTTTCTTTAAACAATGACACTGACCCTTGGCCTAAAAACCAGTTGCCCCTCAGCTGAGACATGAAGCAGTCACAAGGTGAGCTGGCCTTACAGTTGAACAGTGGTAGATGTGGATGAGCATGTTGAGTTACTGGTTTTGGTGATTAATGAAAGCTGAATTAAAAGTGGCTTCTCAGCTTAACAGCTGAGCTTCTGGCTGCTGTTCTGTGTTCTGTCTGTCCTTTCTCTCATCTTATATTCTGACTTTAAACTTGCTTTCTAGTTCAGTTCCTGTCTTTGTTCTGCATCCAAAGTTGCAGACACTGATCCTTACCACTGGGCATGACCATTCATGCCCTGGTCTCTTTCTTTTAACAAAATCATCCAAGCCAGGACTGAGCTTTCCAGATTTCTTACTGCTTCATTCTCAACCCACTGTCATCCTCTCCCAGCCATGGGGAGTAAATACATATGTGCAGATTTCTGCATTGCTGTTGCTAGCATAGCCTGAGACATTCCTGTATAACAGTGGGGGTTATAATTGATTATTTATCTATTAGTATGCTGATTGTGTTGTCCAAATTGGTTGTCCCCCTTCATCTTCTCCCCAGCTTCCTGCACATGGTCAATTCTTTATTCCTCAGCTTTCTTCTTTTTTTATTCATATATGAAGGCACATATAATACTTAGGTCAAATACAAAATACTTTTATGATTAAATGTCTAGAATGTCTAGAGAGATTTTCATCCAATAGTTTTATTTGGAAAAACATTGTGTAAGGCCACACTGGAAACTACCTGTTGATTTTAGATACTTTGATTGGAAAATGTCTTTGTGAGCTTGAACAGAAGTAACCAGATGTTACTTCAGTGCAAGTTTGTTTATGGTCCCAAGGTAGTGGGTGAGACACATGTGAAAGACTCTCAGGGTGAGTTTGTGGGTCTTTGAGCTCAGATGACACTAGCATGCTTCATCTCAGCCATAACAGAAAAATAACTGTGGTCATAATAATTTGTGTCAGCCACAGGCAAAGGGCTGATATTGCAGCAGGACTGCATTAAGGACGTTTTCTTTGGCTCACTGGCACTTGAGGAGTGACTGTAAACAAGCCACTGCAAGGAAGCCAGTGAACAAACAGGTAGACAGTAGCTGATCTTGTCTGTATCCTGCAGATGGGAAGTTACTGGCTTTACTGGCGTTCTTCTGACTTGGCATTAGTTATGATTTGTGCATCAGTACAGAGGTTCTTGCAGAGGAGTAACTGAGATACAAAAGTATTGATATGAAATACTGAGAAGCAGCGTCATATGCATGAAAATGGGAGGAAGGATCAGTGTTCCCTTTGTTCATCCCAGCATGATTTGTCTTTGGAGGGCTCTTGGCAGAGTTGTGAGTGAGTTTTCCATAGACTGACTGGCTAGGTGAGGTCACTGGGCTTTTGAAATATTTGAGGTAGTGGTTTTAAACAAGTGACTATCTCAATACAAACAGACTTGTATAGTCTTGGTCATACAGTAACCACTTTGTTCTGCCTTCACTGCTCACAGTGGAAGGACTTGGCTTGTTAAATTAGAAGCTTTGCATCCCTTCGTGTTCATCTACCTCCATCTGAAGTCTGCCTAGGTCTGCATTGCAGATTTTCTGTGCTTTGCTTCTCCATAACTGAATTTATGTTTTCAGTTCTTAGAGTGAAAGAATTGAAGCTTTAGTGAAAACAAATAGCTGGAATCAGATTTTTTTTCCATGTAACCCTGACCCTGACAGCCTGTGATGCAATGCAAGAGATTGAGGGGAAACTCCCTGCATCCATGGTTACAGTTGTGCACTGAGAGGAGTTTTAATTGGGGTGTATTTTTTTTCCCTTTTGAAAGAAGATAGCTAGCCAGGGACAGATTACACATAGATTTAGTTCTTAAATGTTACTCTGTAATTGTTTGGCTGATTTCTTTAAAAAAGCTTAGCATGGAGTCACTGAGTTTGGGTTAAGACTGAATTATGTATTTTTTGGCAGTCCTGGTTTTCATTATTGACCAGAGAATTAAAAAAAAATAGCATTGTCTATGTCTGTGAGGATTGCTCAGAAGTGAATCTTGAGCAAACTGGCCCCAGTGTATATATTTGGTTTTTTAAGGCTGGATTTAGAATTATCTTTTGTTTCTGTCTTTTATGTATAAGCTTGAGTGCTGGAGGGTTGGAAACAGACAAGATTGAATGGGTCAATTGTATGAATTGGCAAACACAAGATTCCCTCTTTCACACACTATGCTTCTCTGTTAAATGTTCTGCAATAACAAAGAAAGATGAAATGTTTGGTCTGTGTGGTGTATGAGGGCTTTCTCAGAGTCTAAGCACTTCAAGTAAGTAAATAAGCAGAAG
Organism: Vidua macroura; assembly: GCF_024509145.1. Lineage (NCBI taxonomy): Eukaryota > Metazoa > Chordata > Aves > Passeriformes > Viduidae > Vidua > Vidua macroura. The sequence goes on from NC_071576.1 coordinate 38,292,240, forward strand.
TTTCAAGTACAGACATTATTTGTGAAGCAGAGAATGATGCTACACACGTATCTAACACAAGCCTGCGAAAGCAAAGAAGCGAAGAGCTGAGTCCTTGCTAGGAGGTTAAACAGCAGCTTTCCAGTAGTAGCTCAGGGCACTTTGCCATCTCCATAATCCTGGCGGATTATACTGGAGGTGGAGTACAGTCACTGAATCCAACTGGTTTTAAACAAATTTGGTGTTTTTTGCTTTCTTTGTAACAGGAGCAAAAAGAGGAAAAAAATCATCTTTTACCAACTCTTTTATGCCTGAAAGTTTCAAACATTGCTCTCATTTCACCCTCTTTCCTATCTTTCACTTCTTGCATCATATTTGATGTGCAGAGACACGGCATCAGCCAGACATGTTGTTTCCTCCCAGTGTGTATTGGCATCTTTCTGTAGACCTGAGATGGATTTGGTTGGACAAAAGGAAACCGGTGGCCCTAGATCTACGCACCCATTTCTGTCAGTCAGCAAGCTCCAAGAATTCTGACATTTCTGCCAGAAATACATGATTTTCCCCTTGGGGACATTGCCTTGAATCAGCAGAACAGCTCTATATTGCCCTAGATCTACCTCATAAGGACACCACCACACTTTGTGGAGCAAGGCCACAATTTTGCTGACAATGTGGGAGTCAAGTTTCCCACTGCTGAAGTATAGCTGCCTCTCAAAAGGGACACAGCAGCTGTTTTATGACAACCTTGTTTAAGAAACTACTTCTGCTAATGGTGAAACGTTGCTTTTCAGCATAGCATTAATTTAGAAATGATACGTAATTCAGAATTAGTATTTCCTTCCAAACATGAAATGGAAGTGCAGCCCATATATCTCTTGAGTACTGGTGAGAGAGTAACTCGTGTAGACTAACTTTCTGCACAGAAGAACATTGGCAGTGGGCTGTGAAATAAAGGTGGTTTTGGGGTTGTGCAGCTCTAAGTAATGTATTTCGTAGTAGGACATGCAGTGTGTCTGGGAGTTGGTCAGCATTACATGTGCCAGAGATATATTCATGGATATATTGTGGGCAGCATCATACCTTCTACATCATGCAGTGTTCTGTCTTCCCACCTGAAAATAAGCTTTTTTAGCTTTCGTGGCTTTGCTATCTGCTTATTTGAGATGACTTATCTGTAGTTGGCGTTGTTTTGTTGGCAGCATACATCAGGCATCTTGTCAGAGAGCAGCTGTTCATCTCTTTCTTCCCCATTATATCCCAACCCACTTGCATGTCAGCTTCACTGTACTGTTGTCTTACCAGTCATCTTGGAGAAGGGGTGGTTTGAATTATTTTCACCAGAAGCATTGTGCCTACTAGTTTTCCATGAGAAAAAGGTTTCTAATTACCTCAAAAATAGAAGAAAGCACTGCCTCATCTCTTGTGATGCTCACTAGTGGCAAGACCCTTGGGGTTATATTTTCTTACCATTCTACCTCAGAGGCTGACTGTTTTGCTGAATTGTGTAAAAAGACAAGGTGATTACAATGTTTCTACCTCATTCTCCTCTGACTTTGTTGCCATTCCTTGTGTTTTTCTGAGGATTGACTTGGCTCATGGCTCAGCATGGATATTATTTCCTGGTTTCCATGGAGGTTAGCACAGCAGAATAATGGATACTCCAGTAACAGGACCTAGGTGGCTGAGTTGTATGCTGGATGTTCCAAAATCTCACGTTTTCACATATCTTATCCAGTAATTTGTGAAATGCCCATGACTCCTGAGTTTGTGAGATGTGAGCTTCATGAGGTGATAGGGTTCCCCAGAGAAAAGCTTACAAAAAGCTCAGAACTTTCTCTGAGAGAAAGCATTGGAAAGGGAGCATGTGCAATATATTATCGCACTCAGTAGGAAGAGAGATTTTCTGGAAATTTGAGCTAAGTAGAGCTAGAAGTCAGTTGTGTTAAGTCATCCAAACAGGGTAATGCCACCTGGTTGGAGATCTTATGACAATCTAATCCATGTGGATTTTTTTAAACTCATCATGGGAATCAAAACTTACACTTGAATAAATAACTTGCCAGTGCCTTGATTTTGCCATCTTTGAGGTCAGCAGGAGCTATGAAGAGAAAGGTATAAAACTGAAAGACTTGGAGCAGTAGATTGAGTCAAACATAACATAGATAGATAGCGTGCCACATTTAGAAATCATTTAGGGTATGCTTAAGTCACAGACTGCAGTAGTCCCTCTACTGCCAGGTTTAGGCTTCTCTTTAACCTACTGCCAGATAATCAGTCGTTGCTGGCAGAGAGCTTAGAGCTTGACTTGAGGGCTGAATGTAGTTATGAGGCTGGTATGCATCATGCTGTCCACTGGTGTGAAGACATTATGGTGTAGAGTAGAGTGATTCCAATTACTCCTCCTCCTTTGCTCTCCTACTTCAGAAATTAAAGGCTGCTGCTGTAACCCACAGTTCACGCTGATTCTTCTCCCTGTGGATTTCAGGGTATTCACATATAATTGTAACATAAGGTTTTATCAGCCATTATCCTGCTCTTGTGGGCATCATAAGTGAAAACTAGCAGATACGACCCATAATCTACACAAAACCTTATCAGGCAGTGACACTCCTGCCACTCTGTTCGGGCAAGCCCAGGCACCACACAGGCAGGAGTTTGAGCTGCCATCAGCATTTTCATTCTTGTTTCTTGTGATGCTGTTCATCATGGAGGTGCATAGCAACAGTGAAAATCTCAGGAAAAGCAGTTTTTAGCAAATTTTCAGTGGAATGATAGAGGTTTGGCTTAGCTTGTATTCAAATGGCCTGTCCTACTTCACTTGCATCTCAAGCATTTCCTTGCTTTGTAATGTGAGACAGCTGGTCTTGAAGTTAATCTCCAGTGTTTTAGGGGCTTTTTCTTCTCTTGGCAAACTTGAGAGGAAAGATGCTTCAGAAATATTAGCCATCAGCTGTCACTTAGTAGAAACTATAACAGTTGGTGATGGTAATAGCATTGGCTTGAAACTAGCAGGGAAATGCAGGTCTAGCATATGGACATCTAAAATCTGTGCAGTGATGGAGCTGAGGAACACGACACATTCAACTAGCTTTTGAGTTGAGGGCTCTGAGTTCAGGTTTTACAGCATCAAGCTGTCTTGGAATTTGGCTGCAGTAGGCAGTTAGTGCTTCAGCAGAGAAATTTCCAGTTAATCTTTTTACCTGCATTTGCCAGGCAGACTGCACTGAGTCAGCTCAGCATGGTCCCCACTGTGCAGTGGCTGCAGCCAGTCTCACTCCATCACTTTTAATGAATCTGAGTCTCTGTGGTTTTCACTAATTTACTCATTCGCAAGAGAAATGAGGAAGTGTTTTCCTGTCTCTCTCTGATAATGAATGAGATATGAAAGAGCTTCATGGCCAGTAAGCACCCTGGAGGGACTTGAGTTTGTCAAAACGTGCAAGGCGTCTTCATCAAAGCAACAAAATTATTTTCTTTCCCCTTACTCTATGAATTGAAAATTCACATGACAACAGCCAGAAACATGCCCAGTTTTGCTTAGACAATGGAATTGACTTTGAAAAACTGAACGTGTGGCAAATCTGATAACATCTTTTTCATCAGTGTTTTTCAGAGGTGTATCTTGAAATAATAAATGGTTGCCTGAGGCAGGCTTTAATATGGGGCTTTTGGTGTAGTCTGACTTGGTGTTTGTGAGCCCCTACTTGCACAGTGTGTTGTTTTGCACTCAGCGCAGACTGTGGGCAGCAAATGTTTCCTTCAAGGGATGTGTTGAATTCTCTTTAGCATGAATTTTCATTTCTGTTTGCTGCCGTCTTCAAATGTACTTTGTATACATCGCAAGGGCAGAGATAAGAGTTTACGGAAGATTAAACAGACACAAACACATTAGGAGAGACAGTAAGGGATTCAAATTGTTAAACAGAAATATTGAAGTCCACTCTATAAGTCTTCGGGGCTTTTCAGTACCCAAACTTAATAAAATTAGCCAACTGCTGCAGCTTGGTTAATTTTAGCACTAGGTCTAGTGCTTACCATTTCTATCAGAAACAATCAATAGGAAATCTAGCTTTATATGGTATAGCTTTGAGGTACAAACTGTAGGTTCCACTTTGAAGTGAAGAACAGCTGCCCAGGAATATTGTGAGCCATGCACTTTCAACAAGGTAACTTGTCGCAGTGCTCCTGATTGCACTCCTGTACTTCAATCTTTTTTTAAATTACAAAAGTCCCCTTTAAAAGGTAGAGTAAATAATTTGAACTATTGCTCCAGTTTCATGTGTAAAAGCAGATAGTGCTTGTAGGAAATACCAGTCTTGGAAGGTGAGCTGAACGCTCGTTAGTCTGAGGATTAAATTAGCTAGCAAAGAGAGGATTATCACCCCACAAACCTCCCATTAAAACCTGAAGGGGTACAAGTATTTTTTGCTGTTACGTTTGAACGTATGGTTATTCAAGTGATGACAAATATTCACTGAACCAACTATTTAAATATTATTACGTATTAATGGAATATTGTGTCTGTCGCATGCAGTTTGAATGTCACTTAGTAGTCCCCTGTCTCTCACTACTTCAGTTCGATTTTAGCATTTTCTGGGCTCTTAAGCATTTGTCATGTATTGATTCTCACGGAGTTCCCAATTTTTTATCCCCCACAGGGAGCCTAAACATGCTTGGTTCTCAGGTCTTTTTGTTTTGGATGTATGCTAGATGCTGACTAGGTCTGATACTATTTCAAATTTGTTCAAATTTTAAGATTTTATGGCTTGTATCAGATAGGACCTGGTGGCACCAAGTTCAGGTGAGTGTTGTGGTGTGTGCTTTACATGCTTATGACAAAACAGTTTCTGGTCCAAAGGAATTGTCTGTGTTCTAAGATGAAACCCATCAAGTGAATGCAACAGGGAAGCAGAGGAGTAAAATTGTGACACAAACGCATCATTATATGGATTGTCTTCATGCATCTTTGCCAGTTCAAAATCCATTTTTTATATGGCTTAACTATTAATAGCATTCAACCCTGTTAGCAAAGAAGAGTGTCTCCAATGCCTCCTTCTGTATGTGCAATAATTAACACCACAGCAGTTAATGCCCTGCAGTCTGTGGCTTGTCCCTCAAGCATGGAGAGCACAGGACAAGCTCTTCTAAGGTAAGATGAAGGTAGCTCCATTGCTCCTGCAATTTATCAGCTTTCATCTTAACCTAGCTTAATCCTAAAATGTAGACTTAGGAAGCAGCTCCTCTGAGGCCATTTGGGCTCTTCTGTGCTGAGCTGTGGTTGTGCCAGCACATCTCCCTGGCCCCACAGCCTTTGTGGGGAGTGACTGAACAGCAGGAGCATCTATTGGAGCAGCCCTTCACCAGGGCAGAACAGTCCCTGCCCTCATTGAAGACAGGTCTAAGGAAAGACACAGGCTGGCACATCCATGACCTTCTTCTGGAAGGAGCTGGGTGTGAGGGAGCCATTTGGCCTGCACTGACATCTGGACTCTCCCTGGACACCTGTGCCTTATTGCTGCACATCAGCAGACTGATCAGACTCGCAGCTGGCGACGTTTAAGTGATCTCCGAGGTTATATTTCCCTCACAGCCAGATCCTGAGCAACAGACCTGTCACCTGGAGTACCTGTGCGACACTGTGACAGCATGAGTTTGAATTTCAGATGCTCTATGCAACATCTCTAATTCTTCGCTTCTTGTAATGAAAAGTTTTCACAGTTCCTGTGCTGGATGACATTCTATGTTAATCAGGAGTGTGAAATACATCTCACCTGTACATATACAGAGAAGTTTCTTCAAATTAATATTTTGAGTCATTAAGGATGCATTACATGGAGCAGATGCTCCACACACAGTTTCCACTGCTGTGGGTCCTTTATCAGCAGAAAGAATGATTCTAAAAATCTATTTAAAATTAACAAAAAGAATCATTAAGCAGAGTAGGATTCTTAGAAATGCACTTTCAAGCTGGAAAACCACCTCATTTAGTATAATGAGTGAGCAGATCCTTGGGCCCTGAAGAGAAGCAAATTGAAACAAAATGGCTCCAGCACTGACTTGCATAATGATGGACTGAGCACATGTCCTGGCATGTAATGATCCCATCTTTCCCACGGGGCTTCAGCAAACAGTGCTTATTGTGACAGTACCTCTGGCCAGGATACTGTTTCCATGAGGAAGAGGAAAAGGGCTGGTAAAAGTTTGGATTTGAAGTAGAAGAGGAGGATGAGAAAAGTTAGTGAAGTTTGACATCACAAGCACTGGAGAGGAGAACAGTGATAATGCTCACAGAAGTAGAGTGGGAGGCAGGAGAAGGGGAAGGACTCAAGGGACACCACAGCCCTTGAGCTTCAAGATGCTTCAAGGTGGGGACATTTAACTGGGTTAAGAAGGAATGAGCAATTCCTGGTGGGATAACTAACCCTTACATCCTCCCTTGCCAGTCCTAAAACCTTCTTTCCATCTCCTTTTTCCAAAGCAGCTCAAAGCTGTTTTGAGAAAGAAGGAACCAGCACACCAAACACCAACTGATAGCAGCAGTGTACATGGCAGGTGTGTGTACTTGCACCTGCCCCACACTCTTCATTTCCAGTAGAAATGAATATAGCTGCATGTACTGGAATCTGCCTCACGCTCTTCTGTCTTTCCTGCATAATGAAGATTTCCTTAAGTGGAAGTTTCATCCTTGGCCTCTCTACTGAGTAATGTGGTGCAGATGTTATCTCCTGAGAACTGGACTGGATCTTTCAACAGCTATTTCATGTTTTCCATGCTAGAAAATTACTGGGCAGCTGTGAAATGTAAATGAAGCAGTGGATCTCAGCTGATGGATGCTAGGATTTTCCTGTGCCACCCACAAAGTCCTTGAAGGTCTTGCTCCATTTGTAAATTCCAACTGCTACTTAGTCTGTTCTAGCTAAGTAGGTTTAATGGGTCACTGTACTGAATATTGCCCTGTAGCAAAATCACTTGTCCACTTTGCAGGTACAGTCTGGAGAGTGGAAAATCCTTAATTAATGACCCACTTTGCGATGGAGGTAGGGGGATTGCTTTTTCCAGAGTGTCAGCTAATCCAAATGTGGTCATAGCATAGGTAATTTAAAGCTAGATCATTACCCTTTACAGTAACATCAGCAAAAGTCCAACTGTCCTTATCTGTGCTAGCTAAGAATTCAGGAAAAGCCTGGAACTGATGTGGCAACTGCATGCATATTCTTCAATACTTGGTGGTCCCAGTGGAACAAGGCAGTGCACTGTCTGTTCTGCATGCAGCCTGCTGCTGCCTGATCTGTCATCCATTCCCTTTCATCTGTGATTGTGCATGGGAAGCAGGGAGGCTCTTTGCTCCTCTGTCTGTGGCTTCTGTCATTTTTTTTATTATTGCATACTGTCAAAATGTTGTCTCTCCCTACACCTCCCTTTTGCCTGTCTCCCTTTGGAATTTGTGATGAAAGCTGAAAGCAAACCCATCTTTCTTGGCTACTAAAAAGGCAGAAAGTTTATTCTGACATATGCATGGCCCATGGAGACACAGAGATCACACTGGGGATGAAGAGGTGAATATTTGGGTGGAGACAAGCCATCTGTTTCTCTGGCTAGAGTGTAGTCTACCTTCTTGTGGGCTCTGGGAGGTTTACTTACTGAAAGAACACTTATCATCTTGCTTATCTAAGCCTCCAGCCACTTGAATGCATCTGTGACCCAGTCTAGCACGTTATTACTAGGCAACACATGAACCTCAACCACAGATAAGAGCACATAAACCTGTGTTTCATACTCCTGCAAATTTCCAGTGACCACAGGACTGCCCTGCCTGCTAGTCTTTCCTGGGAAGGCCGGCACACACAAATGTCAGTCCCTGAATTTTCACTGCATGCACCATTTGGAGTCAGCTCTTTCTTTCCAGAGTCTCCTTTCCATGGCAGAGATTCCTTCAAAATCACTCAAAGAGGAGGAGGGGCTTTGGGAGCAGGCTGATGTTGGCATTTGGTGTGAGGGTCCCGGGAAGAATCAACAGGCACTTTAGCTGCCCAAGGGTAATGCTGGGAAACTGTGAGGGAAGCTGTGGTCTTATGAAATGTTGGTCTTTCCAGCAACTTTGCACATCAGCAAGATTTAGAGTGGAGAGTTGTCTTTACCTCTGATCTGAAACAGGATTTGTGTGTCCCCTCATGTGGGGACACCATCCCTGCCACCCTGAGCAATAGCTGTGTTGATGAAGAACTTGTTAAGAAATATAATTTCTAATGTGACCTTTGAAATTTGGCTGTGCTCCCTTGCTCTTTTTCTTTGTTTGTTTGTTTGTTTGTTTTCTACCTTCTTTTTATATTCACTGTTTTGAAAACTTTTCCCTTCATGTTTAAATACATCACAGAAACAGACTCATTTAGCTTGGAAAAGACCTCTGAGATCATCGAGTCCAACCTTTGACTGATCATCACCTTGTCAATTAGACCACGGCACTAAGTGCCACGTCATGTTGTTCCTTGAACACCTCCAGGGGTGATGACTCCACCACCTTCATGGGCAGTTCATTTCGATGTTTAACAACCCTTTCCATGAAGAAATCCCTCCCAATGTCTGGCCTGAATCTCCCCTGGCACGGCTGGAGGCTATGTCCTCTTATCCTGTTGCTGCTTGGCTGGGAGAAGAGGCTGACCCCTACCTGGCTTCACCCTCCTTTCAGGGAGTTGTAGAGAGCAGTAAGGTCTACCCTGAGCCTACTCTTCTCCAAACTAAACAACCCCAGCTCCTTCAGCCACTCCTCGAAGGACTTGTACTCCAGACCCTTCACCAGCTCCATTGCCCTTCTCTGGACATATACCAGAACTTCAACGCCCTTCTTGTAGTGAGGGTCCCACAAGTGGACACAGGACTTGAGGAGTGGCCTCACCAGTGCTGCGTACATGGGTATCATCCCTTGTGTGATCCCGTTGGCCACACTATTGCTAGCACAGGCCAGGATGCCATTGGCCTTCTTGGCCACCTGGAGTCACACTGGATCATGTTCAGCTGCTGTTGACCAGCACCCCCCAGGTCCTTTTCTGCTGGGCAGCTTTCCAGCCACTCTTCTCCCAGCCTGTAGTGCTGCATGGGGTTGTTGTGATCTGAGTACAGGACCCAGAACTTCACTTTGTTGAAGCTCATACAGCTGGCCTTAGCCCACCAATCCAGCCTGTCCAGATCCCTCTGCAGAGCCTTCCTACCCTCCAGCAGATCAACACTCCTGCCCAATTTGGTGCCATCCATGAATTTACTGAAGGTGCACTGGGTCCCCTCATCCAGACATTAAGGCTGGGCTGCGATGGAAGGGACTGAACTACGGTTAGTGCCACACTGACGCTGCGAAGTACCTGCATGTGGTAGGGATACCTTTATGTCCCAGCACTCATCTGCTACCAGGAACTTAGGTACTGGAGAGGGATTTGTAACTGACTTCAGATTTAAGGATTGCCAAAACTCTAATGCTACTATTCACAATTCCTCATGCTTCTCCATCCAAAGCACCATTCTTAATCTGGTTGGATCCTGAGGTCTTCTTAGATGTTCTGGTCCCTTTTCAAAAACAGCTGAACTGTTAAAACCTGGTGCTCTGGTTGGATTTCAGCAAATGTGGCTATGACAATGTGCAGTTTCAGCTGGATTCTCTCATGTTTGTTTCCTTCTTAAATATTTGTATAATGGTGTTATGTTTGTTCTGTCACACATCAGAGACCACTGGAATTTAGTGTTTATAAAGTATAAATTGCCTTCTTTTGTTGTTTTTAAAATCAAATACTGAGTGTCATTTGATTTGTGCTGGTTTTTTGGAGGCTTTTTAGTTAGTTCTTAGTAACTTCAGTACTGTTACCATAAGTTAAAGAATGTACAGATGTCCCAAAGATTTCCTGCAGCATTAGGCAGAGTAAACCAGCTCTGTTATGTGCCATCCCACCATACATGTCTCAGCAGTTCAGCTGCAATGCCAAGTGTTGGCACCTCACAGTGTGATCCCAGACACTGACACTGACCTCCTGCAAAAGAGATTGCTGGCAGCTAACATAGCAGGGCAGGATTAGGAGAGGAGGAGTGGATCATGTGAATGCAGACTAATAGTAACTGATAAACAGAGAACAGAATCTTCCTGAGCTCAGAGGAAAGACTGATCAGTTATAGAATAGGAGTTTTTCCTTTTCCCTTGGCAGGTGTGGGATTTCACTTATTCTGCAGTCACAGTCCTGGTTCCCTTTTAAAAACAGTGAAATATTCTGGTTAATATCCTTGCTATATGTGAAATTGAAGGTTTATCTCTGTCCTTGAAAATAAGAATTAATGCAGTTGCTTCTATAGTGCCAATTAAATCCCCCATTTAATTCTGTGAGCCAGCTGGAGATGTTTGTGACCGAGACTTTAGATGTACTCATCTTAATCTGAGTTACTGGTGGTGTTTTCCCTCTCTTTGGTGCCTTACATCCAGGACAGCTGCTTCTGAGGACATTAGCACTTTCTAATCCCCCGTGTTCACAGCCTCCTTGTTCAACCCTGTCTTTGATTTCAGATGGAAAACTGTATTTAATTGTTTAAATATGAAACCCAGGTTGGTCTCATCCTTACATATGAAATTGAACAGTTCAGAATTGGTTTAAAACTGCCCAACTGAACAGTAACGTAACACTGGTTGTTAGAGGATTACATTTCCTTCTAAGCAAATCATATCTGGTGTGTGGAGGTAGCAGGAATGAAGTTGTTTGTTAGTCATAATTTCTAGATGTTGTCTAATGCTTCTTGTAAAGCTTGCTGGTCCCCAGAAAGTTTCTGAAGCAATTGCTGTTCTGGGATTTGCCCTTTACCAGCATTGTCAGTCTTGCTGAGCTTTTAGGAAGTCTTTGGCCAGTGATAGGGTGGGAAGCGCTACTACTTTATGGATTTCTTCATTTAATGCAAATTCCCTTTTTTTTTTTTTTTTTTTTTTTGCTGCTGCAGCATCTTTCCTGCTGCTTGCTACAGGTGCAGGCGAGTGAAGGCTAGTATTCAGGGAACAACATTGAATGCAAACTGAGGGGTCTGATTCATGACCTAGCCCATCTGTGTCCACCAAGCTGGAATAGCTTCTTGTATGTGTATTCTTACCTAACTGGAGGTAATTTGGTTGATTTCACTTCCCCGTGAAAGAGGATTACTGGATTTGTGTTATCTTACTTTACTTTCCCCACTGATAACCACCACCCACAAAGCAGAACCCAATAGTTTCTGAATCACTACCCAAACCACAGTACCTTGTGAGTCTCTAATACCATAAGTTTATGAATTGTGAAACTTTGCAGTGACCAAATGATAAATAGAAAATGGGGGTGTTTTTAAAAATTCCTTTCTTTCTATGTTAATCTTTGTTTAAAACTTAGTGAGCCTTTTTTGACTGTACCTTTGAAAAGCTGTGTCGACTTAACCAAGTGTTGCTGTATTCAGAACTATTGGTATGAATACAGCTAATTCCTTGAGCAATGGGATTTTCATTGAGCTGTTTGCTCTTCTTGCAAAACTCCAAGGTTATCCATACCTGTGAGCGTAGAAGCCTGGTCAATCACACTTTCTGAAGAACCCATTCCTAAGTGTCTGCACAGAATCAAATGCCTTTTACTTAGGACTTTGTGAAGCAATAGAAGAAATTGATAAAAGGAAAGTGAGTCTTGCATGTTCTCTGGCAGTCAGTTCAGTCAGCCGTAACCTGTGCTGTCAACATCGTGGAGCAGGAGAGGTTGGCTCTCTCTAATCACTTCACCAGTGTTCAGAACTTCCCTTTTTCTCTTAGACTTGACTCACTGGAGTACTTGTCAGCTGGCCTAGCTCACTCGTCATGTTATCTGTTGTGTCTCTTCAACTTGTCTGTCTCCCTTGCATGATTGATAACTCTTTAATTGGGTTATTATGGGAGGATGGACCTGGCTGCAGATCTCTGTTAGAAGCATCATCCATTCTTGAAATGAGCAGTGCATTGCCTTATTTCCCAGGAGCTCATCTAGTCCCAGCTAACTTTTCCAATGAGACTTCTTTTTTTAATGACGAAAACAAACTTTTTATTTTATTTTTTCCCCTCAGAGAGACCTGATATTAAGATATTCAGCTGTCTGTCTCATTTGCTAACGTACAATTTGTCAGGAAGTGAGTTTCCATTAAATTCTTGATAATTAGCATACTTGGACTTTGATAGACATTTTTCCTTTTTGCACCAACTTTTTTTTTAGCTCATTATCTGCATGCAAGATCAGTCAGTTGAATTCCTGTCTGTCAGACATCTCTATCGTTGCTCATTTTTAACCAGTTGGAGGTCCATAAGTATTGCAGTGAATTACTGCACTGAATCTCAGACTTTACATGGATCACAGGTGAAATGAGCTGGAAAGACTCTACCTAGAACATGTTAAATACTTTCTCCTTCCATGCCACCTGTTTTGAAATTACACTTTTCCCTGGATTTTCTTATGCTAAAAAAGGGAGCACTGCTTCAGGTTAGGTCAGCAGTGGGGTAGTATCTGGACAGCCCTAATCCTTTAAAACAGGGAATTTAGTATTAGTATTTAGTATTCAGTCCCACCCTTCTTTCCTTCCAGGAAGGAACTGGCAGGACTTGAGAGAACTCTCTATTTACATTATGCTTAGTTCTAGCTTGGTTTATTGAGGCTATCACAGGCACTGGATTCAACTAATTTTTGTATTAACGCAATTAATTCTTGACTAAATTGAGTTTTCCATTGCTGCTGCAGCTGCTTTTTCAAAAGAACCAGTTGTAAATGCACAGCCTCTTCTTTTTTTTCCTGAACATACTGCTTAAAAACCACGTGGACATGGCTGCATTAACATAAAACTCTCTTCTTGCCCAGTTACTCAGCCACTGGCCTTTTCTCTTGTGGCTGGCTGTTGTAAAAGAGCTCTTGGAAGTGCAAACAGTGCTGCTAGTTCTCAACCAGTTCTGTCCAACAGCTTGTCAAGATGTCAGAGGAGAAGACAGCTGCAGCAAAAATCCAGGCCCTTACCCTGGATGACATCCATGGCAACGTTCAGTAATTTTTGCCCCAGGGTAATGCTAAAGCAAATTACATATTAAAAATTAGGTAGGGGAAGTAGCAAAGAAGTAGCTAATCCCACTAAGCCATGGGCTAGAGAGAGCTTTTGGCCATGAGCATGGAGTGGATAGATCCCAGCTGGCCACAGCAGACCATCCAGTTGTATTAACTTCAAAGGGGTGCTCAGCTGCTATGGGTTCTCCTAGGGATACTAACACCATCCAGGAGCAGAGATAGGAGGAGAGGATGCTCAAAGGGGGCAGACTGCAAAGGCCACGTGACAATTCCTGAAAGGAGATTAAAGGAGAAGTAAAAATTGTCATGTCTCTGTATAAATACATTCCTCTCTGAAGAAGCATGGAGGCTCCGGGGATGCTCTCATAGCAAGGCAGGAAGCACAAACAGCAAATGACATGAAAAGCTCTTCTCAAACTCTTCTTCTAATCAGTCCTCTCTGTGCATGTGTGCTGTGGTGGTGTACTTCATGTCAGGTACCGTGTAGCTCCGACTTTGAATCCAGGGCAGACAGGGAAATGGCATTTGGAAAGAGAGCCAGACTCTTCGTGGCCTGTGTTACATCCCTTCAGTCTGGAGTGCAGATGGAAGCATGAGCCAGCTCTTTGGACTTTCCTGGCCCCAAGCAGCATGGCTGTCAATGGGCCTCAGGTCCCCTATTTGCAACTGATTTGAATCTTGTGCACTTCAAAGGTCTGCAAAAGATAATGATGAATTTTATGCATCAGCCTGTGGCTTCTGGCAATCTGACTCTAAAAGAGGTAGAACAAACTTTGCAAATAATACCAGCAGGTTTTAGTTCCTATCACTCTTTCCTATACCTAAACTTTGCTCACACTGCTGCTTACTTAGTGTTGAGAGAAAGCAAGCATATGGAAATCAATGCAGAAGTTGAATATAAGCTAAAGACCAGTGAGTCACACCATGACCTGACCATAATTCTGGGACACCGACTTCTTTGGAAGCCTTCATTCTGTGTGAGCTACTTGGACAACGGGGCAAGGAGGAGAACGCAGGTTAACAGGGCTTGAGTGTTTGCTGTTGAATTATCTCTTCAGATACAGATGTTGATGCAGGATGGTGGGTGAGGCTGTCAGACTTCTCGTTCAGGTAGCTGAGTCACTTAAAAGCCACACAGCTTTTAAGCTGAAAAGTTAGCTAAGGATGAAGAGCAAGCTGCTTTCCCCACTGAGGTGGCTGCACACCACCACACACTGGGGTGAGGTTTGTGGGCAACTTGTCAGTGTGGTGCTGAGGGAGCTGCCTCACAGCTGCCAGCTGATCAGAGCTCCTCTCTGCTCTCCTTCAGAAGGGGACCCTGTCCTGTTTCTGAGCTGCTGCAAGCCGAATGGCTGCTTTTAATAGAGTGTGCAAAGAAGATGGTTGTAGGCAATTGAATTAGGGTTGCGTTATTAGTCCATCTGTGCAATATGCTCTGTTTATTGACAATCTGGTTAGAGTGGCTGGAGCTTGTTAAAGTGTTTCCTACTGTTGAATTTTGCGAGTTGTCCACCTGTTAAGAAGCAGTGCTTGAGGAAGGGCTCTCTTTAGACTGAAAAGGGGCTCCCTAAGAACTGTCTGCACTACTTTTCTGGCTTTCTGGTAGGGGGAAGAATTGCATGGGAAAGGCTCATCAGATAGCAGGATTTGCTCTGTAGTTCATTGTGATGTGCATTTTCCCAACTCCATCTGCTTGTGGCAAGGGGCAGCTGCAGGTGTGTGGGATTGGATGAGGGCTCCAGGAAGAGCTCTCTTGCTTACATTTCTGAAGGTTGGCTGATAGGGTCTGTTCTGTGGGAACCATAAACCAAAGTAATTTTCTTAATGTCATTGGATCCATGAGGTATCTTTGTGAATGAAATCTGTGCATCAGAAAGAAAAAGCACGTGCTGAGCTGTTGGTTCAGGAAAGTGTGACGTGACTTTTGCAGCAGGTTTTGTATGTGTCAAGATCTTGCCCGTGAGAGCCTCACTGTGGTATTTGAAATGGAAAGCTTACCGCTAAGGTTGGTCACTAAGAAAGTGGGGAACCAATACAGCAACTGCTTATGCAACAAGTACATTGCTTTTTGCAGATAGTGGGTGCACACTGTTGCCTGGGGAATAGAAAAATGGTCAGAATCATAACTCTTTACAAAAACCATCAGGCTTTTGACTTTGCTGCAAGCCTTTATTTCAGAGCTTGGCTGTCAGTGCACTCCCCTTCTGCTCACCAGCCTCAGATGTTTATTCTTGTATACCAGAGCTATCCATAGTGGTGCAGTCATGGCTTGTAAATAAATAATTTTGCTAGATCTTTTTCAGTACTGCATCCCCATAAGTGAGCTCAATTGTTGCACTTTACAAGACAACATGTCTTTCTTATCTGTATCTGCTTATACATTCATAGTGAAAACTCCACATAGAGAAGCAGCAGTAATGACTAAAGGGGGTCTGGGAGTGACTTAGGAGAACAGACATTGAAAAGCTTACATAGGTGTAACTTGACTACAAGATAATTTATAATACATGCTGTAACTGTATTTGGAGTTTGAAAGTAACAGGAATATGGATAATTGTTTAGGGTGATCTAATGGAGATTCAATTTAAGCAAAGGCTCAAGTATCAGAATTATTTAAGATAAGATTCTTCACTTTGAATAAAAAGAATCTCTGTCAATTTCTCTGTACAGAGGACAAAGTAGTCTTAAGCTATGGAATAATACTGCATAACACAAGAGATGCATTTAAACATTTTAAAATAAATACTGTTTTTGAAATTATTTTAGGAAGCAACTTCATTTTCTAGAGGTCCAAGCTACAAAGGACAGCTCTTGAGCGCTATAAGGGTTCTTATTGTGGCTAATTATTTTCAAAAGAATCAGAAGGAGCCAAACAACAAGCTCTTACTGAAACACAGTATTCAACTCAGAAAATTTTAAGCAGTTTTGTTTGTACCAGCATGAAGGTTGATGTAAACGTGGGACAGCTTATCTTCAGTTACCTGAAGCAGCACCTGTGAAGCAACACAGTATGAAAAGAGTAGGAGAGTAATAGTGCACAAGAATGTGCTATTCTTCAGACCATCAGCTTTTTACTGTAGTGTGTCAGTCCTGCACAGGAGCATCTTTTCACGGAGAGTTGTGAGTCTGCAAAAGTCAGTCCATATAAAAATGAGCATCACAGTTCAGAGACAGTCTGCAGTTACAGGGATAAAACCTTGAAAAGCCAAGGATCACATAATATATTTACATTGTGTATTCATTCTCTTCATCTGGAAGACGGAAAAGTTTAATAACTGAAAGCTAGACTAGGGAATCCAATCCATCCAGATATTACAGAGGGAGAAGACTGTGGAATATCAATGCACTTTGAAATCAGTATCCTGGTAGACCCTGGTGTATTTGTGATGATTTGCAAGTAACCTGACAGTGCATGTCTTTGTAGATATGAAACAACATTGACATCGACTTTGAAATTTAAATGAAAGAAACAAAGTTCTTTTAGATGCATAACCTTGGTGCATTGACTTACTTTTTCTTTATAATAGGTTAATTACTTGAACAGGTATTAGTTAAATAGGTTTCTGGTTTATTACAAAATAGAAACAACCATGTAAGGATCCGTGTTCTTGAACAGTTACAGCTTATTGCTTCCCACCCTGATATAAATACAAGCTACCAAAGTGATTTAATTGTCTGGGAGTAAATAATTGTTATTCAGGAAATGCTTTGTTTGGCCTGTCCTGTTGCCACTGTGAAATGCAAATCACAAAGCAAATAGCACTATAGTCTCGTTTGTTTGTGTGCTGTGTGTGGTGCACACAGCAAATGCGCAAGAGGCGGCTCTGGTAGCCAGTTAGGAAGCTGCACTGGTGTCCAGTGTCTCCAGGGCAATTTCTTTGTAACAAAGAGTTGTATTTGAGCAGAAGCTTTCAGTGAACCATTCTGTCTTTTTCAGCATCTTGGGTTTGCTGTTGTATGGCATCTGCAGATTAGTAGGGAGCTATTCAATATGAATAGGTTTATTTTATCAGTTTAAGTGTTTATTAAAGAAAATTCCCTGTTATATGATAAAATCTTTATTCAAAGCTATGAAAAAGTGGTAGAATTTGATGATCCTTCTAGTGCATTTGATACAAAAACATCTCACCTTTCCAACAAAGACAGTGCTGCCCTAATTACAAACTGTTACACTCTAAATAATAGAATTTAATCTTGTCTAGTCTCAATATCAGCATTTGCTTTATCAGTCTTGTGAGGTGGTGTATGCTGGAAGGGCATTCAATTTCATGCCATTTTTAGCGATTTCATTGGCAAAGAACGTAGAGTCACAATGTATTTAAATGGAAAATGGAAATTCTAGTAGAAATTCTGAAGATCTCATTTGAATTAGCATATAGGTCTCTGTGGGACATGAGTCTGTGTGTAATCCTAGGTCTATGTGTAGCAGCATCCTTCAACAGTCTCCTCCACATTGCTTTGTGGAAGAATAATGAGTTTAGTTTTACATTTGGCACCTGAGTTCCCTATTCAATAATTGAAGTAAATTGACAGTGTAAAATACACAGAATTGAGAATGTCCAGGCAAACACAGCTGAGGTGAGCTCCAGCTGTTAGCCAGAGCTAATGAGCAAGGTACTGTGTTGTGAGTAGCTTAAAAGTTATTTTTTCCATAAAGCCAACACAACAATGCCACAGTTGGTGTCATTTGTGGTGGAGAGGGAGGACCATTTGCACTGCTTTCTGTGGCTTTGCCAGATTCAAGGTGTGTTCAGAACCAAGTGCAAACATGTTGGGGAAAACATGTTGAAGTCCTGACAGCAGTACAGGTATGAGCACATGTGTAATGAAATGGATTGTCTCTTCTGCTATAAAACATGGCAGGGTCCCACTGGAGGAACGAGCTCTGGCAGGAGGTTGAGTGGTACAGAGGGACTTTTCTCACATGATCCCAAACCTCCAGGTGGTCTGCATGCCTTCCTTTTGTTCTTAAAACCACAGCTGTGGCAAGATGCTGACCGCTGTTATTGTCTTACGTGCTGATATGAGAAGTGCATGTGAGTTATAGAGGAATATTTGCTTACCAGGATTTCGTACTTTCCCTCTTTTCCTTTTTTTCCTTTCCTTACCTGTAACACAAGGGAATAAATCAATATTAAGTGAGAAAATACTGCTTGGGTTTATTGTTTAATTCCCTCAGTGCTTGGTTTCTGGAGAACATAGGTTTAGTTTAAAGCAGTCCCTAAGCAACAATATGGCTGTAATTCATGCTTCCTTTTCTTACCAAGACACCAAAGCCCTAGGACTTCACAGAGATGAGTCTTTCTGAGACTGAAAATATATCCTCATTGCTCTTAACTGTGCTCGAGATGTTTTGTCACACTGGACAATAGTCACGTCTTGGTAATGGCAACCTGACTTCCAGAAGTATTACATTTGCCCTAAAGTCTGGTTTTTTCACCAGTTTTTTTCAAAAATTGTTAACATGAGAGCAATATCCAGCTCCCACTGAGAATCTGGCTATTTCTTTTAAGTGCCTCCATGGGAAATAAAATATTTTCAAAATCTATCTCCAGTCTGTGCTTGATGAGCAGACTGAACATATAATTCCCAAGCTGCTGTTCAGGCATCTTATTTTGTGTCTTAACTGCAGAAATCACTGAAATCAGGAGAGGTAGGAATGCAGCTGGTAATTTGTGCTAGCCAGTCTTTTTAGCTCGCTGGACTTAATGAAAGTGCCATTTCAGTTTGGTAATATGAACAGTTAAGCTGGTTTCATTACTGCTTGCACAGACTTTTGTGTGAAAGAGATCAGATAAAAGCTGGAATTGTAACTGCAAACCAGAAAAGGAAAGGAAGTCAGAGCAGGAAATGGGTATGTCATGTCCCATAATTTGCCAGCACTTCTTAATCCTCCATTGTTGTAAGCTTCATATTCTATTTCTGTTTATCCATCCTTTTCTCCAAGGCTGCAAACTCAGAATAGCTTTGCTTGTGCTATCCCTATCTGTCCCAGCTGTGTGCTATTTCTGAGCGGATGATGCCATTTGCAGCATGCTGCCATACTGTGTAACTTCTGCAACAGGCAAATATCCACCAAAGCCTGTGGGGGCAACACCAAAATTTATTACCCTGCTGACCTCACTCAGCTCTCCAAGAGTTGAAGGTTAATGCACTAATTTATAGTATCAGTCTTCCTTCTACTGTGGTACTGTTTCAAAGTGCCTTCTGCGTTTCAGGGAGTGTCTTGAGTTCAGTACATTTAAATCACTTTTTTATGATTTTAGGTTCAATAAGGTAAATTTGTTGCCAATATAAAATGTCTTCAAGTATTTTGGGAAGAAGGTTTGATTTGAGCTGGTGTTCATTATGGGAAGACTAATGGGGCCACTGATCCCATTAATTTGTTATTGACCCTTAACTTCCTATGATGGGTCAGGCATCCTTTAGTTTCAGGACAAGTTTACCCAGTGAACAAATTCTCATCCTGTTGTATAATATCTTTCTTTAGAAAAGTTCCATTCATCTTTAGTGTCTGATTTTAACAATCTCTACTTTTTATCCAGTCCTACATGTGTGTAACTTGAGCTATTAGAGGCAGGTTACACAACTTTGCCAGGGTTCCATACCACATCCTGGTGTCTCCCCAGTACTGTAATATACCTGCCAAGAGATCTGTGTGCAGTCATAGATAATATCTTTTTCCAACCTAATCCATCTTGGGTCATGGCTTTTCTAGTTCATTATATAGAGACATATATTAAATGTTCTGCAGAGTACTTCAAAACAGCCCAGCCTGCTTCTGGAAAGAAGAATGCTACTTCCAGGAGACTTGGCATTTCTCTAAAAGTGCTTGTGTTGTGGAAGCGCTAAAACACAAGCTCAGTCAGTAGTATGCATGGAGATACAGCTTACTTGGATCACTTGGTGGATACGCAATTGATGGTCACAATCAGAGTTGCAGTCAACAGCTCAATGTCCAGGTGGAGACCAGTGACAAAGGCTGTTTCTCAGGGGTTGGTACTGGGACCGCCACTGTTTAACACCTTTGTCGGTGACATGGACAGTGGGACTGAGCACACCCTCAGCATGGCTCTGACAGCACCAGGCTGTGTGCTGTGACGGACACTCTGGAGGGAAGGAATGACATCCAGAGGGACCTTGGCAGGCTTGAGAGATGGGTCTATGTGAAGCTCATGAAGTCCAAGACAGCCAAGTGCAAGGTTCTGCACCTGGCTTGGGGCAATCCCAAGCGCAAACACAGGTTGGTCCAAGAATGGATTGAGAACAGCCCTGAGGAGAAGGACTGTGGGGTGTTTATGGATGAGAAGCTCAACATGACCCAACCCATGCTCCTGCAGCCCAGAAAGCCAGCCATGTGCTGGGCTGCACCAAAAGCAGCATGAACAGCAGGTTGAAGGAGATGATTCTGCCTCTCTACTCCATTTTCAAGAGACCCCAACCTGAAGTACTGAGTCCAGCTCTGCAGTCTCCAATATAAGAAGAACATGGACTTGCTGGATCAAGTCCAGGGGAAAGTGAGGAAGATAATTAGAGGGCTGGACCACTTCTTATGTGTAGATAGGGTGAAAGTGGTGGAGCTGTTCAGCCTGGAGAAGAGAAGGCTTCAGGAAGATTTTATTGCAGCCTTCCAGTAGTGACAAGACAGTGGGGAATGGCTTCAAACTGAAAGAGAGTAGGTTTAGATTAGATGTTAGGAAGAAGTTCTTTACTGTGAGGGTCGTGAAGCACTGGAACAGGTTGCCAAGTGAGGTTGTTGATGCCCCATCACTGGAAGTGTTCAAGGAAAGACTGAATGGGGCTTTGAGAAATCTGGTCTAGTGGAAGGTGTCCCTCCCCACGTCAGGGGGTTCAGATGTGGATGCTCTTCAAGGTCCCTTCCAACCCAAACCATTCTAAAATTCTATAATTCTATAGGTGTTGTCATAATAATAGAATTCCTTGGTTTTCCATAATGCATTTCTTCAGCTTTTTGCTTTCTCTGTCCCCCTGAAACAAAGAGAGTCTGCATGCCTTCCCTTATGCGAGAAGCTTTTCAGGAAGGACCTCTTCTGACAACTGAGAAGAATGCTGTGTGCTGCAACAGTGCCTTACCAGCCAAGCCAGGGTGACTTTTTGTCAGGTGTCTACTGTCTCTGCGAGCAGCTTTTCATTCTGGCTTCCCTGGCAGCCTGGCAGCTAGAGCTGTGGTGAAGAAGGATAGTGTAGCTGTGCTTCTCTGTCTGACTGTAACATTCCCAGCCCAGGTTACAGTGCCTCATCTCCACCACATTGAAGAGACTAACAAAATTAGGAGGGAAGGAAGGAGTGAGTGAACTTCTTCAAAGCTTTATGACAATTTGTCTTTAATCTCCAGACAACATATGCCTTTCCTTGAAAATTTGTGTGTCTTCAGGAGCCTGTCAGTCTAAGATAGTGAGCTGGTCCAGGGTGAAAACCTGTGCTGTCTCCTCTCCTGCTTCCCTGAAAGAGCAGTACATTTCCTGCACCATCCTGCCTAGGGCTGAGGTGCAGTCCTACAAATGCAGATTCAATGTGGCAAAGTACTACAGAGCACCTCCCAGCCCACCTCCCTGGTTTGTAAATAAAAGCAAAGGGTGCCTTCATTGACATTTGCCTGTACATTTGGAACCCGTTTAACAGACGTTGCTGCGTGTAACATCTGTGGACCCTACGAGCGTGTTGTGTCCCGTGACGCTCCCTCATCTGCGTGGCCTGAAGGCAAGCAGCACCGTGCTTGTGTTCAACAGCTCATGCTGCCTTCTGTGCTCGCTGCTTTGTTGAATTGCCGCTGTCCTGTCACGCAAGATCCCTTCTGTCTTGACTCTCTTGTTATCAGACTGGAATGTTACCTGGTAGGGGGGAACATGGCCATCCTCATCTGGCTGTTGGGTCCAGTCTTTTTCCTTGCTGCTAACACTTCTAATGGCCCAGAATTTCTTATAAACTCTTCTTCTAAGCAATTAATCTTGTAAGTTTATGTTTTCTAATGGGCCTTTTTTATTAGGAAATCATACTTATATACAAACATACAGTAAAAATGTGAGAAATATGTACCTTGCTGAAAGCACACTGACTGCAACTTAAAAGGCTTTTTTTAAGCGTCTATTTTGGTTTCCGTATGCTTTTTATCTTTTGAACTACAGAGAACAATTTCCTCTGCTTTGAGGAAGTTCTGTAATTTAACTTCTCGTTTCCAACGTCCTCCTGTGTCTTTTATCTCATGTCTCAGAATTTTAAAGAATTTCATTAGCCACTTTAAGGACATTGCTTTAGCTGGAATCTGCTTTTCTCTGTAAAGCCTTAAAAAAATATTTTAAAGCCTTATATTTCTTAGAGTGTCTCTTATAAGGGCTGTATTTCACATTTCAACCAAAAGTACTCATCTTGCTAAAGTCTACATCTTCCCTATAACTCTTGGAATGAATAGCATTTGAAGGGTTTCCAGGTTCCAACTCGGTCTCATTTCTGAGGACCTTCCCAGCTCCTTCACTCCTCCCTGTAGATGTGGACCTTCCTCTCTCACCCATGCTCTCCATAGAGCTCTTGCTGCGCACCCCATGCCATGATTTCTTTGGAGTCTGAGCAAAAAGGAGAAGATGGTCTCAGCTGGGGGCTTGTTCTTCACATTGAGTTTCTTCTGCTTCTTCCCTGGAACCTCTACCTCCAAAGCATGTGCAGTTATAGTGCCAAATTTTCCAGGTGTCTTTTTCTAAAGGTATGTCTTGTGTTCCTGTGTAACTTCTAGGAATAGCTTGTCTTGTCCAAAGGCTCTGCTTTCACTAATACTGCTTAGGTGCAGATTAATAATGATCTTGTAGTCATCATGCTTCTTATTAAATATTGATATTGTGGTAGCACATAAAGACTGTAAGCGGGGTCTAATTGTGCTGATTTATTCAGACCAGTTCCGAGACCTTTGGTACTACTAACTCTAAGCTAGCAACCCTCCTACGTGTCCCTGTCCTTCACTGTCATTTTCTTTGGTCAGGTCAGCTCATGAAATGGATCCCTGATTCCCTGGTGTGGAAACTGAACAGCCAAAAACTGCAGTGTGCTGACAGCTCCCTGCACTTGTTCTCTCTTCATCCTTTCTTTGATTTATTCTTGAGTTTTCTAAAAAAAGGGGACAGGGCAGCCTGTCTTCTGAATTCCCCTGAAATTTTTTGCCTTTATCGGTGTGTCTTTTCTATGTCTGTTTGTAAAGATCGTGAAGCAGCACAGGTGAGCAACTACCTACTTCCCCCACACGCATAATGCAAATTGCTTCTCAGCTCAAACTATATAGCTCAGCTGCTGCCTGTGCCTTATACATGTTGAAGAATCTTAATATCTTTGCCATTTTTTAAAATTTAATCTCCTTTAATCCTGGCAGCACTGTAAAGTTCAAAGATGTTCTACATTATGTGTAGGTAGGATTATGGCTTATTCGTTAGTAGAAGGGAAAGATTGATTTTTTTTTTTTTCCATTGCATCTCTAGTAGTTTTTTCTTTGCTGAAATCCTAGTTGGTGCTTTATTTTTCTGCTCAGCCTGACTCTGCAGAAGGTGAAGGTATAGCATTCAATACAAAAAGTAAATGCCACAAGTCTTGTTGAAAGCAGAAAAATATCATTACTCTTTCTGTGACAGATGTGTAGTATTTGGAATCAAGCTGTGCAAGGTGATCTGCCTTTACACCATCCACTCTCCTCTTAGCCACTGTGTTATCATCTCCAGTTTTCATTGTTTTAATGGGTGCTCTGGTCTAGAAGGAAGAGAATTTTGGATCCAGAGCAAGACATAAGCTTGTCAATAAATATTCCCTTCTTGCTTTAGGATTTCCTTAAACTCGTAAGGTCCAGTTGTCAACATAAATCTGTCATCTTAGGCAGCAAACCACTCTAAGGCAAAGCGAAAGAAATTCTCAGCTTGAAGTGCCTCCAAACCCTTCTTATAGCGATAGGAGCGCTGCAAGATGTGCTTCGCCTTGTCTCTCTGGGTGATTGAAAATAGAGCTTTGTTGACAAGCTACAGCCCAATTGTTTATTTTAAGAAAGTGGAACAGAATACATTGTTGCATTACAGAGCAAACTCATCTAGCAGAAGTAATGAAGGAAATTCTGAAATAACATAGTTTTCTTAACTTTAGGGGTTTTTTTGGTTTGGTTTGGAGTTTTTTAGGGGAAAGGTGTGGGGGGGTTTTTGTTTTGTTTTTTTATTATTTTTGTAATAGCTGAAAGTCTTTATTAGAACTGTGCTGAAGGTAGGAATCTTTTTGTAAGCACTAGACAGCACAAAAGACAAGTGAGCCATGGTCATACAGGTCCTTATAGGTCCAATGACTTCTTTTGCACAAGCACATTCTCTATTGTACAATTATTTCTGTATCTCAAAGAGGCTCTTAGGCCTAAAAACCCTTCATGTCCTAGTCACAGCTCAGTTAAGCCTGTCTGTAGATTATGATTACTAAGATCTGACATGGGACCAAGAGTTTTAAGAATTGCAGGGGTTCTGTCTAGATTATAAAGTGGATGTAAACTATCCGTGTAAGGAGAACACAGAGCAGAACTGGATGCTTCAACATTTGGAAAAGACACAAATAGGAAGTCTGGTGCAACTCTGAGCATGTCCAGAATTTACACAATTAACATGGTAATTGAGGATATATGGACATGAGAAAAGAGAAGGAAGTACAAAAATAAACCTTTCAGCAGTTCAGTCTGGAAAGTCTTCTGGCATGATTAAATGACTGGTAATTAATAAGCAAGGAAGATCCAGAAAAAGAAGGGAAATGTGAAAAAAAATAACAAAAAAACCCCAACCCAACGACAAGCAACAGCAAACAACAGTGAATGAGTTCAATAAATTATGAAAATAATATGGCCATGCAGAGGAGTATGGAGATAGACCCAGATGCCTGGGGTGGGGATTCTCTATCTATAGTCAGAAACATCTGGTGTAACCTATAACTGAGTTTGAAGATGATTAGAACATGGATGATTGGAACTACAATTAGAGCATGGTCACAGTGGTCTCAGCTATTCTAGGTATGGCTTTGTGCAGCATCTGGAATTCACAAAAGCAGTCTGTGTGACACGAAAGCATCTGCAGATTCATGTGGAGGTTGTGTCTGGGCTGAGCAGGAGTATTTGTGGTCTGTGTGCTGGATGCCTGCAAATAAGTCTGCGAGGTTCTGTGGGTGATCAAAATGTTGTCAAACTTGGTTCGTTGTGTCCTGGTTTTAGCCTGACCCTGCTGAGGTGCCCAGTAAAGCCACTATTGGCACCGATGCCGGCCCAACATGGATGTTTACAAGAAGGAGCAGAGGCCAGTTACCTAAGCTGTAGCCAGAAATATGAAAGAGAGGGATCTCAGACTCATAAGGGAAACTGGGGGAACATTGTTTTCCTTTCTGAGGAATTCCCATTGGTCAGGTATGAGGTAAGCTTCTCTTCTGGCCATTATCAGGTTCGTGCCCTTAATACCTTACTCCTAAGGATTTTCATGCCAGCTCTGTAAAGTTAAATAGCTCTGCTTTGTAACTTTTCTGCTTTGTAACTGTGAACATCAAAACAGGCTAAAATGCACAGTGCTTCTCTTGCCAATGGATTTTATCCTTGGTGTGCCGGTCGAAGACTGGTTTGATTGTTTGGTCCTCCGTGTGGTGCTGGTGAGACTGCCAAGAGTGAGGCAGCCCATTAGATTCTGCAGAATTTAGATTTTTATTGTGGAGAGTTTTGACTGACAAGGAACTGTTGTGAATAAATCCAATTCCAGCTAAAACAATGAAATTTTATATCTTCCTTCTGATTCCTGAGCCATTCAGTTTCCCTTTTGCAAGTATTTTCAAGTAAAGAACATGTGAAGTTAGAATTATAACGTGAGCCAGAGGGACCCGAGCAGCAGGGGTGAGACAGTCATGCTACTGTGAACAGGGGGAATGGAAAGTGTGGCTTCTCACTATCTCCCAGTCTTTTCTAGCCTGCCATTTTCTTTCCCCTGTGTACAGTATCTGCCGTCTGTGTGAGTGTAATTTAGTGCTAATTAAGAAGTGAGTGGGAGCCATAAGCTCATTTCATTTAGAACCTGGAAATGGCCTCCTGGGAGCCCAGAGAGGGTACCGTCTGCTTTCTCGCCACAAAAGCTTCTCCACCTCGCTGCCGTTATTCTAACCACCAAGCTCCAGATCTCAAAATTCAATGCCAACTCAGATTTACGGCGCATTAAGCGACTGAATTAAATCCTCAGTATTCACTTGGCGTCAGCCTGACTGAGTAAAGGATTTCACGGGCTGGGGTGCTCTACAAGGCCATAATTTATAACGTTATGCAGAAGCTGCTCCTCTGAGTTTTATTTTGGCTTGCTGCAATTTCTTTTTATTAAGGCCCCAGTAGTATTTGTTGTTTTTCTGTTTGCTTTGATGTGGGAGTTTTAGATTAAATCTAAATAAATAAATGAAGTTTAAAATTAAATTAGGTTTCATTTGCATGAGTTGGGGAGTGAAGTGCATCTTTCTTTCACCATATAAAACATAACAGACCCATTACCCATCACAGAGCCCTCAGTTGTTCCTGAAGAAAAATGACATTTCCCTCTGCATAGAAAATACTTAAAAGTCCCAAGAATAGATTTATAGGAATATTTTAACCTTTTCTTTGATCCTTGAAATGTCATTGTTCTGTAGGCTACATTGCAAAACGTGACCTTTTATAGGAACCGTGGGATGGATTTGATCTTTGGAAGACGTTTTAGAGATAATGCACTACAGGGTGCAAAGAACTAATGAAAAAAGAGCTGGAAATGGTTTTGTCTGCAGATATTTGTTTGTGCTGTACCTGGAGGACAAAAGGATTGTTTATGATGAGGCTGATACTTCAGGGACAACAATGAAGAAAATAAGATAACACAGCATCTACTGGTTTAATGTGCAACAGTTTTATTTTCATTACATTTAAAAGAAAAATATAAGTAGCAGAAGTTGTTCACAGGGAGGATGCTTGCAAATTGATGTGTCTGAAATGTAAGCATTTTTTATGAGCACTAGATGTTTGCTTTTCTGTGTGCACTCTGACTTCCTGACTGGCAAAACAAAGCTGATCAGCTCTGGGAGGAAAAGAACTGTCAGTTTGCTTCAGATTCGTGTTTGCCCTGGTAGTCATCTCCTTCATGGTGCTGCAGCCCAGCTCTCCTGAGCCTGTACTCTAGTTAACTTACACCCAGCACTGTCCATGCCATTTCACAGTATCAGTTCCCTGGCGAGAGATCTTGCCATGAAAAGATGTATTTCAACTTTTTCACAATGACTGCAAGAAGCTTGTGAGTGAAGGCAGATGTGAGTCCATGGAATCACACTTGTGTGGGTGCTGTCTCTTTGCTTTGCTAATAACTCTTCCAAACCAGATAATTCTGAAAAATGTCAGAGATATTATGACCAAATACTGTCAGGTTGTACCTAATTCCGTAATTCTTGCATGTGCAGAATTTTCACTGAAACCTATTGTTGTTGGCAATATGAATTGGCTTTTCCCCAGAATATGAGAGATGTTGTTTCTGTCCCACTAGAGCTTGCAGCCTAAGCAAATCCAGTGAGAATGCAGTAAGAAAGAAAGTGCGTTAGAGAACAAAGATCCCAGGTTGGCACCCTAGTTATTGTTTATACAAGTTTAGGATGAAATAGAAGGCAAAAACACCAAATTAATTCTGAGGCCATACCAATATTAAGAGCTCCTGGCACTGGCTCTTTGGGCTGCTGAACTGCCTGACCCCTAGTAAGACTGTGCTGGACCCCTGTCACTTCAGAGCTTGTGATGGAGGTTTAATAAAGACTTCACAAACACCTTAAGAAGTCAAAGTGCTGAAGACTGGAGGGTAGGAAAGAGATACTGGCCTTGAGGAGATGAAGTTCTAGATGGCAACAACCCTATCTTGCAGAGACTGAGAACCGTGATATGTCACAGACAGTCCTAGGGACCTTTCAAGGAGGCCATGGAGACCTGAGCAACATTGTCTTCAGAGACACTGGGCCTGAAAGGATTTCATACACGCCTAATGTGCCGGAAAAAAAAATTAATGTCTGGGAGTCACTGGCCTTTTTCAGTGTGACATGCCTATTGGGAAGTGATGGCTGGTGACATTTTGAATGTAGGAAGTGAAATGAGAAAAACAAAGATAGCTGAATGGCAAGTTGCATCAGGAAAACGATGCACATGTATATTAAAGTAACCATATAGGTTCCTCGTATTGCTCAAATAATTGAGCTGTTACTCTGATGCTTTACACAGATGACTTTTTACAGGGTTGTCCCTCCACTGGGCAAGCAGGGTTCTGCATGGAATGGACACCTGTCTGGTGTATGTATGATGTTTGGTCTCTGTGTGCTGCCAAAGACAAGTTGAAAAACACAAGTGCAATGGTATATGGATTTTTCTCTAATTCTGTGATAGTAGTGTTGAAACACTTAAGTGTAATGTAGTTAACCTCAAAATGCTTTGAACAACTAAGAAAAACTTCCAGATGGGCATGGGATGTTTTGTTTGTATTGTAGGAAAAAGGTGATGATGTGCAAACCCTGTTGTCAAGTAAGTTGTCAGCAATATTAATGGGATGTGTACCATATCTAGCTGCATCATGCACTCTGTTAGAGGTCATGAGATTATCAGAAAATCATTATAGCATGAATACGTTTTGTGCTTGGTGATTCATACGACACTGTGAGATCAGAAAGAGGATTTTGTTGTCTAGGGAAGCAGCCTAATCTGTGATAATCCAAGCATGTACTAAATCATAAGAAATCACTGCATCTAAAATATCTCCCCCAACAACCAAAAGCGAACTTGTCCCCAAATGCATTTAGGGTTGTTTTCTTTGTCTTCCTCCTATATGTCATTAAACTATGGCTGTAGGATAGTGTACTTACCTGTATTAAAGAGTAGGTGAGGGATAAGAAAGGCAGTATCAGATGCCTTAAGAAAAAATGCCCTAAGAAAAAAAAAATTCTAGATGTTTAGTGATACTATACTTCTAAGTCATAATTTGAATGCATGAGACACCATATTGCATTGTGAATTCAAGCCCTCTGTGCCAGTGCTTAGGAAGCATCTCCAACTTAGTTCTCTGAGATAATACTCAGTAGTGAAGTG
Source organism: Vidua macroura (assembly GCF_024509145.1). Taxonomy (NCBI): domain Eukaryota; kingdom Metazoa; phylum Chordata; class Aves; order Passeriformes; family Viduidae; genus Vidua; species Vidua macroura. Next base: position 38,321,397 of record NC_071576.1, read on the forward strand.
TTGCTGGGATTGTCCTCTACACCTTGACGTGGAAGGAAGCACTGGACAGAATCCAGAGCAGAAAATCAGAATGAAGTTTCAAGTAGATATTAACACACTTTGTCGTTTTTGTCATTTCCTCAGAAGACTGCACAAAACAAACACTTCCCAAGATCTAAGGAGGCAATGAAAGCCTATGGCAGAGCTCCTTCAGAATTACTGTACCTGTTTTTCTCTCAATTGCATGATCCAAATAATTGCCTTTGTTCTATAATCCAGTGAAATTGATTCATCCTATTCTTGAATCTCTTTCCGGCTGGCACTGCCAAGGTGGTCTGTGATACTAGGCATGCCATGCCACAGGCACAGTGAATCTGCCTGGGTCAGTGATCAGACTTGCCTTCAAAATGAGATGCTTTTGAGACTTTTAAGTGTTATTGTGTGTTTTTCACTCCACTGCTAGAGGAGGTTTGGGGTGGATATTCCCCAATGTATCTTTCTAACTTCTAGCAATCTGCATTTTAGGCATTTTCTGAGCCAAATACTCCATCTCAGCCATCATGTCTGATAGTCACTGATAGACCTGTCCTCAATGAATTTATCTAACTAGATTTGGAGCTATTTATACTTTTGACCTCCAGAGAAATCCATGCTCTAATTCCCCAATTCAAGTGTGTGTTATTTTAAAAATCCTTTTTCATTTGTTTTAAACACGCTGCTTGATCATGTTACTGGCTGCCTCCTAGTTTGGGTGGTATAAAAAAATAATGAATAATCATCCCCTATTCAATTTCTGTATACCATTCATGGTTTTAAATCTTTCTATCATATTCATCCTCAGTCATATGTCTTCCAAGCTTCAGAGATCTAAACTATTTATTTTGTTCTCATCTGGAAGCTGCTTTGTAGCTCTCAACCAACAATTACAACATTATTTTGTCTAGTTCTATTATATTCTTTTCAATGTGGAAAAAAATCACAATTGTGCATAGTATTGTAGATGTGTACTCCACGTTGATTTATACAGTAGCATATTTAGAACTTCTTCATTCCTTCTTGATTATAATTCCTTCATGAGGGGTACATCCCTGGTTTAATTTCACAGCAGAAGAATGCAGAGGGATGTAATTGGAAAGCTGTGGTCTAACACAATCTAGTTGAGTCAGAAGAAGCCACGCTCTCCAGAATTGCACATCTGTAGCTCAGATCATGATTTATTATTTTCTTTGCTATGGTCTCCATCCATCACACTTCATTTCACATTCTAATGATCTCGTTTCTTCAGTGTCATGAATTGCTCATCTAGAAAACTTACTAATGGAAGATGTCAGAAATGTAGGTGGATTCTGCTTCTCTGTTACTTAGAAAAATTAACTCCTGGATGCCTTGCATTTCTGAGCTATTTGTTTTCACTTTGGATGCTGTATTTTCAAGGAGTTATTGCTTAATAATATGAAGGTGCTCTAGTTATTGCTTAAAAATAGCAAGTTGCTCTAATATAGAAGGCTGAGTGCCTAAAATTTGTTTTACTGTAAAAACTTAGTGCAACCCCCATCTCTTCAGCCAAAACCGCTTTCCTCCTATTTTAAGAGGTACCAGTCAGGGAGTATGAGTAAAATTATATTCCTCAGTTATTTTGTGACATGAGCCACACTGCATGAGCCCACATATTTAAGAGTGATTTTGTCATTCCCATTGGCACTTGGTGGATTTCACCATGCTTAAGCTTTGCCAGCCCTCCTACCCACAAAAGGTAATAATCTTTGAGTTGAATGTTCAAGGGAGCATGAGTTTTGAAGACTGAATTGAATTGCTATGTTCAGAATGTTATTTGTTTTCATACTGGAAATTGCATCCACATCCCAAACTTTTTCTTTCATCTGTCACTTCACTCCCCCACTCCAAACTCCACATCCTATTAAACTAATTGATAATCTCTTGTGCCATTGTTCTGAACTTAGGAAAACATGATCTTGGGGAATATCTTCTCAAGAAGATGTTGTTGGGAATCTGCTGTAAAAGAGCAGTGGGAGAGATGTGCTTGGGAGGGAGTGGCTGTGTCCTGGGCAGCTCAAGGACTACACAGTTGCATCTGTCTAAGAAAACTCCAGCTAACCGAAAGGTGAACTCAGCAAAAAAAAAGGTAAAGCTTTCCAGAAGAGTAAAAGCAAGGTGCTGTATCTTGGACAATTATTATTACAACTGAGTCTTGTCCTGGAACTCTTGCAGGAAGTTGTGGCCCAGCTCTACTACTCTTGGAAGCCACAAGGTCCTTTTTCTCTTCAGCCCTTTTGCTGCCAGTGACTCTGAAGATGGACAGTCACAATACAAATGACCCACCCCTCTACAGGATATAGTCTGAAACCCACCACAAAGCTTGTATATAGAACAACAGTCTGTGGAAAGCATTTGCAACTACTTTGAAGCAGATCAAGATTTTTGCAGCCAGCCTCCTGACAAGTTCCCCTGGGAGAAAAAGAGCAGGAAAACCAGATGTATCAAATTACGGGCTGAAAGTTCCTTGTATAGGTCTGTTTGAGATTTATTGTCCAGTGCAAAAGTATGATGCCTGACCAGGGATCACAACAGTGAGTCTGCAGGGTGGCTTTGTCCACAGTGGTGTAATGTCACTTGTAGTGATGAAAGAAAACCTCTCTGGCTGTGTAAAAAGACACCTGAACTTTTTGTCACCTTGAACACTGTGCTTATCCTAGCTCTTCTCTTCCTCTCTGAGCTTTCATCTCTGCTAAGGTTCTCAGAGCAACATTTTTTCCAGGTGTTTGGGGAAGTGTTTTTTCCCAAGGACCTACATGTGCTGTCATTTAGTGTAGCTCTGTGATGCTCGTTAGAATATCTCCTCTGCCTTCACCTCACAAAGCCCAAATGTGAAACCCTTTTCTCTTTCTTTTCTTTCTTTTCTTTCTTTCTTTCTTTCTTTTCTTTGTCTTCCCCTCCCCATGCTGACAGCAATGCACAAGTGATGCATTAGCAATGCATCTGAACTCAAGTCATGGCTGTCTGAAATTTCAGCCCTTATGAGAGACAGCAGACTGTGGAAGCCACAATTTTTTATTGTGCCCTAGGGTTGTTGTGAATGAATCATCAAAAGAGTATGATTCAGTTGTAGCCATAACGTTGTTTTTCCTCTGGTGCCACAGGCATGGAAATGCAGAATTGATATGCTGCGAGTGCTGGTCACAGGTGCTGCCTGATCCCTTTAATGCACAAACTGTAATGGTTCTTATTTCTAGTGAATCTAATCCCTCGTACACAACTCCTCTTCTCAGGCTAGGCTTAATTCAGGGACAAACAGTAATGTAAGGACTTTGCTCGTCTGGCTCTGTCTCTTACTCAGATACTTCACTCTCCAGTGCCTTTTTAGATCTTTCCTATCAGAGCACAACCATCTCTGACACAGACACCAACCAAATGTGTTCAGACAGCCATGCTGCAGGATTTTTGCTTGTTTCAAAATGACTGTCATCCATGCTTCTCCAGTGTGGGCCTGGAGACCATAACTGCATAAACAGTGTCAGGGATGAAAAGGTGACAGACAGAGGCACAGATTAAGACAAAGGACTAGGTAGTTCTAGAGACTTGATTTCTTGCTGTAGCTCAGGTTAGCTTTGTCAGATTGTCAGTCTGTATGGCATGATTCATTCATGAGATGTTAATTCTGTGTCTGGATCACAGACTAACAGCATATTTGCCTAAATTCTTACCCTGATGCCAAACCATCTCCCCTTCCTGTTCCTACTTATAAAATGTGTTGTACTTGTGAACTTATGGAATTAAAACCTTCATTTCAAACCAGACAGTAGCAGCAAAAATCCTGAGGAAACATCTATGGGGAATTTTCTTTATGTGGTTTCTGTTTCTTCCCTGCTTCCTTCTCCTTTGTAACTTCTGAGAGCAAAACAATACCTCTGTGGACATGTTTCAAAACAGTGAACAGGTTTCATCTCAGCGTTCCTCCTGTGCTTTGCAGACACAGTTCTGCATTCTTGTCTTCAGACCTAGGCTTACACAATAATTGTATGAGCCTCGGCTCTGCATCTCCTGCCATGAATCAGCTTTACTACTGTTCATTATTTCTGTGACTGTCAGGAAGCTAGATGGAAGTTGCCTCTTCAGATCTTCTCATTCTCTCTTTCACTATTGGACATGACAAATAAATGAAGATCTCTTCTCCAGAAAGTTTGCAGAAGTCCAGAGGAAGAAAGATGTTGTGCATGGTTGCACTGGCTAGAGGGCTTCTTGTTTGCCTGCCTTTAGCTGATGTATTGGGAAGGATTTGCTCATGATCCACATGGAAGCAGGTCTTCCTGGAGTGGAAACAGGTGAAATGAAGCAGGAGGTAGGGCAAAGAGAGAGAAAAATCTTCAGAGTGACCACTAGAAAAATACTGAAGATTGTAATGGCATTAGCAAGGCTTCAGTATGTGGGTTTGATTGTTTATCTAGCTCTTGCTTACCAGATCTCCATCACTTCCCTGAGCTCACACAACTAGAGAATGATGGCAGGACTTTGTAGACCTTGATGGCCTGTTTAACTGATGTGAGAGGTAGAATGTTTGCCTGCTGTCCACTAATTTCCAAATGTCATTAAAGAACCTTCATTTTTCTTTCACATTTCATGCATTTTCTTCTACTCCTTTACAACGAAATAACCAGACAAAATCCCATTTTTTACAAAAGTCTATCTAAAATTCTGTATGAGTGGATTCATGTTGTAGTGCATTTTCCAGAGTGCTCCCACTCCTTAATGCCCAGCTTTTGTGTTTGGTCTTACATCATTCTTTTCAAAGGCATCCTGATGAAGAAATCTAATGGCTGACTTCTAAAAGATTGCTCTAAGCTTGGCAGGACCTCAGTTCATGGAGTAGAATAGTGCATCAGTGTAAGACAATGTCTGGCAGTACTAACAGGGCAAGCAATTAAACTGCAACAACAGTGACCCTTGAAATGCAATGTCCCGGCATATGGTAAATTTTTTCATGTTAAAGGTTATGTTGCTTCCTCAGAAACCATTTTGGGAGATTTTTCACATCACAATCTGGATGTAATTGGTGCATGCTACAGATTTATTCCTCCAACAGGTCAAATAACCAGTATATTTCATTGCTAAACTGAGCAGGGCTTTTATTTTCTCAAATTATACTTCTGTCAAACATTTGTTTGTCTGTTTCATGGTTCACAGAAGATTTGGACCTTTTGGTGCTTGCAGTAAGTGGATTTACCCAAAGGGTCTGTTCTTTCTCCAGCTTCTCCTTTAGTGGCAGCTGTTACCAGCAAAGAAGTTCGTGTGCCCACTAGTGCTTCATTCTTGCATCCATGCGTTTCTTCCCCTGCCTCCCTCACTCCCAGATGAAAATGTGAAAATACATGACAAACCATATTCAGTAGATGGCTTGTAAGCTCTTACTATTGCAGCAGTCTGCCATCCAGTAGCAGTTTCTGTATTTATTGTGCTTTGCAAGAGTTGTAGGGTTCCAGTGTGAGCAGTTTATACTGAGCCTGAACTTCCTAGTGTGTGCCCTACCATGGTTCAATAGAGAGTACAGGACTCTAGAGAATTGGAGAGAAAGCAGGAGAACACTAAGGAGGCAAGAGAAACTATGCAAAATTCTGAAATTACATATCATCAGTTTTTGCAGAGAAATCCTGTCTCTGCTTTTTGCTGCATTTGCATTACAATATAATATCTAATAATACTATGACAATAGTTCTCAAATAAAATATTATAATGGAATATGGTAATTTGTATGCAAGTTTAGAAACATTTGTAGGATTTTAATTTTCTTATGTTTCCCTATTTTCATTGTCATGAGGTGTCTGAATTGGACCTCTTACAGGCATTCTCAGTAAATAATTTGCACTAATAATTTTGCAAGTAACCTTATTAGACATGTTCTTTCCTGAAGCTGAGGCAGCTAATGATGTACCTGATTTGACTATTCATACATATGCTGAATGCGGTATTCCTTAGCTGTAATTTAGGGAATAAGGTAAATAAATAGGGATCTAAATTATCTGCAGTCATGCATTAACCCTACATGTGATTCAACTTCCTTTTTCCCCCAGGGAAATAAAGTCTATCTCTGGTCTGTTAAGGTCAGTCTGCTTATACTAAAATTTAAATTACGTTCTTTTAACTGCAATTATTTTTCTAATCTAGTTGAGCTTGGCAACGTTTTTTATAATATAAGTATGTTTGAGGAAAGGGATGGGACATAATTACTTAACCATTTTCTCATGTAAACTTCTATTTTCTAGTAATGTTCAATGAGGAAACAGCAAGGGGGAGGCAATGAGCTATTACAAGAAATTACTATCTGAATCCTATCCTGCCTGTGGAAGACTTCTAGTTTAAGTGCTCATGCAGAAAATAGGAGAGGCAGATGCAAGTCCATCCTTTCGGGTCAGAGGGTTTTCCATTGTTTAAGAAAGTTCCTTTCCTAACAAGTTAGAGAGTGTTTTGAGGCCAATGCCCTTAGTCATGCTTCTTCCAGCCTTGTGAAGGTACTGATGGTGAGAATCCTGAGTTGGCAGGGAGAGTGTTTTAATTCCACTTATTGTTCCATTGCATGTTTAATTATTTTTGCATAGAAAAAATTGCTAAAAGAAGTCTACTCAAAAAAACAGAGTAACCTAAATATATAGGTTTGGAGATAAAGATTTGAATCTTTGGGGTCATTAAGCCTAATTTTCTTCTATCCTTGGTGAATGCTCTCACCTCTGAGCTGTTACATAAAATTTAATACAATGACAGTTTCGTGCATCCAGCCCTTCATTTTCATTTTTTTTTTTCCTACTAAAAAGCACTATAAAGGGCATGTTGTTTTCTGGATAAACTAGAGTGTTTCCTGTTGAGCAAGGCAATGGTTTCTGGTTCTGTCTTCTCTGTGCTGAAGGATTTTATATTGAGCTTCAGCTGAAGGAGATCTTTCTCTCAGTTAATATTTTTTTTTCATAATATGTCTGTTTCACCATACTTGGGGTGGTATTATTGTTATTGTCATTGTCATCATCATCATCATTAGTAGTATATAGCTTGGGACCAGCTCTGGTTTGTTTTGAATGGGTCTCAATGTTTGTTAAGATAATTTAATATTTGCAAGCATTTGCAAAATGCCACGTTTGCAGAATTTCAGAGAGATCAGGATCTCTGTTAGCCATTCTGGGACCAAAGGTTGAATTAATGCAAAAACCACAGGTCAAGTCTAATCAAGCAAGGCACAAAGACACCTGCTTAATTTTAAGGACTATGCAGTGTCCTATGGACACTTTCATGAGTCTCATGGTTTTAGGAAGCATTTTTCAGGACTGAGGTAGAACACTTGGTGCAGGACAAAATCAACTCTTTAATGAGCTTAGCAGAAACCCCCCCAGGCATACTCAGCATGTGCTTTTTAAACATGTATAATTGGGTCAAATGAAAACTAATTCCCACTGGAGTCTGGCCATGCCCAATGAACCCTTCCAGGATTATTCTTTGAAATCCTTCAGGCAGAAATATTTCCATGCCAATTTCTACTTCAAAACCTTTTGATTGTGGAGCTGTTCAAGAATAGGCTAATAAGAATTCTTCCCCTATGAGAATTTTTTCTGTTCTCCATATCCCTCCCCTACCATCCTTCTCCCTCTTGCTTTCCTCCCTGCTTCTCAGCATACTGTAAAAGGTCAGACGCAATTTGATCAAGTGTCCCAAGAAACGAGTGTCTTTGAAGAGGGTGCAGGACTGTGAAATTTGAATATGAGAGGTTAATCTTTTGAGGAATTTTTGGGTTGGAAACAGAGCTTTATAATGAAAAATCACCTTTGAACCTTACATCTAAGTATTTTAGGTTAAAGAAAAGTAAGTCCTTTCATTGGGAAAAAAAAAAGCCTTCCTACCAAAGGTGTCTTCTCTCCGCCTTGCTGCCTGGATAATATATTTGGGCTGGGTTTTTTCCCATCCTTTGATACATACTCTACAGACACCAAATGAATTAACAGTCCCAGAGGGCTGTCAAAATGCAGAAAGTTATAAATTAAAGACAGACTTAGCCTAAATTGGTGTCTGAATTAGTGAATGAATTGACACATGGCTGTGCTTGCTCTCTGAAGCAAGAGCTGTTGAATCTCTTCAGCTACTGACCTTACCCTCCCTCACCAGAGCTGCCTAGTCTTTTCTTTAGTTGACAGTGCATAACAGATGCTGTATTGCTGTTGAAGTGTACATCATTCTTATCTCCTGGTAAAAGTTGCAAAGCTGTCTGTTTACTTATTGATACAATCTGAGACTTTAGTGAATCCCTGGCACGCGTTAGAATATGCTTTCTCCTTGATATCCCAGTAGGATTTGTCTACATTAGAGACTGAGCATCTTCACTCTTGCTATGGCTCATTTAAAACATGCAGGAAGTCAAGCTGCAAAGCAAGTAGTTAACTTTGCAAGTGGAGGGGGAAGCTTACACATGCCAGTGTTGTGCATTAAATCTGATTCTGATTTGGGTTACACATTTCACTGTCAGGTGTCGGTCTTGGTAGTAGCAGGATTCCTTCTCATAACTGAGATACCAGGTGAGAAACCCTCCAACACTTAGAAACTGGCTTTAACTCCAAGTGTTTGGTGCATTTCATTTTGCTTTTGGTTCTCTGATTTCCACAAGTTCCACTTTACTTTGAGATTCTTGGGTTGTTGAAAGCTGACACACAATGTGATACTTCTCCTAGAAAATTAAGGTGCACTTGCCAGAGGATGGTATCAGCCCTCCCTGGTATGGGTCGTTTAATGTGTCATCTCTGCTAAATGCATCTTCTCTGGGATATTTTTCATTCTTGACAGTGAGGACAGACAATCTGTTGAAAACAAAGGGGAATTATTTCTTGGGTTTTGGCAGTGAGGTCTCTCTTTGGTTTAGGACTGCTGAGCAGAACAGCTAGATTTCATCTCTGGATGAACTTTAGTCTTCACACTCCTGTAGGAATACCTGCAGGCAAAGAGTGTTTAACTTCCAGCCAGTGACAGGAGAACACAGCTGATATCATATACTTTCTCTAGCTGCAGCCTTCTCCTGTAATAATACATAGTTGTCACTTTGTCCATGCTGGACTGTGTCAGCAGGGAACTAATAATGTCCAGCAAAGGGTAGGAAAATGATGATATCTGTTTTATTTTGAACAGAGTAGTTTGGCTTTCTGGCTTGCCTTTTTTTTTTTTTTGCCTTTTTTTTTTTTTTTTTTTTTTTTTTTGGCTTCTTGCCCAGGATGTAATTTTAGTGCTTCTATAAGGAAAAATAAGTGCTCAAGATGGCAACTGCAGGGGGTGGATTGGTCACCATGCTCCAAGCAATTTGGTAGAGCTGAGTTCTGCCGTAGGGGCAGGTTCCTGGTCCTGCAGAGCCCATGAAAAGGGAGAGGAGCCTCCTGGGTTTGCATAGCCAAGGGCAGAGTCTGGCCCCACTCACACAAGTAGGCTGCTGGGGAGTGCAAGTCTTGGGATTTTCCCATCAGGCAGCAGCCCTGCTGTTTGGTGAATTCGACATGAGGTAGACTGCAGTTTAGCCGAGTGCACACTGGTGCTTTGGGAGGGCCCAGAGCTTTAGAGTTTTGCTGCATTTAAACAAATTAACATAGTCATGGCAGCAAATGACTGTGATTTTTCCTAAAGATGAACAAACTGTGGTCTAATAGAGACCTGCTATTTCTCAGAAATTAAAATGTTGCTTCTCTAAATGAGGCCAGGGAGGATGATCAGATGTATAAAGAAGGAAAACATTGTCAGACACTATCTGGGACTGGATAATTCACATGAAGATACTCCCTGTGTCAAAATCAAGTAGTCTCTGTGATAAGAAAATAATTTTTCCCCAGCTCAGAGGATATTGAGTACCAGGATTTTTACATCCTCTTAATAACAACCCTTTGTTCCTATCAGGGCTGGTGGCTTATTTTTTTTTCCAGTGGACAAACATTGATTTTTCTTGCTGCAAAACCCTGCATTTCTAATGGAGCTTGAAATTAACACGATTTTTTTGTGGTTGTTGTTGTTTACCTCCTTGTTTGCACACCAACAACCTAAATGATGTTGGCACAGCTTGAGGAACAGGTTTCTTGAAGTTTTAGTTGAATGAAACAGGGAAAGCACAACACAGCTTTTTCTCCGGGCACTACACAAGTAACAACAGCCACATGGTATTGAGGGGTGGTTTTGTGTATCTGTGACACTGATTGAAAGGCTTGCATTTGTTTAAGATATCTGGGATCCAGAGGGCATTCTTTATCATACTCTGCTGGGATGAGTTCAGTGTGCTACACATACAACCTTGAAGTAGCAGCTGCTGCAGTACCCTGTAATTCTGCTCCAGGAACCTATTCCTATGGAGAATCTGTTCCCATGTTTTAGAGGAACCTTTTGTGAGGTCTGTAAATTAATCAGAGATATCTTGATTCAGAGAAAGTGGCAATTAAGCTGAGATGAATAGTGCTCCTAAAACTGTCTGTATCAGAATTCCCAGTCCCTCCCAACCTTATATGTTGGGATGCTGAATTGGGGTGGTACCCTTGTACAAAGCCTTTGTCAATACAATAATCTACTCTTGTCCAGCTAACTTTTGCAGTTTCAACTGGCTATAAATTACAGCAATACCTGTTACAATAAGTTGAAAATCTAAAAATCTGAGTATTTTTTTGAAACGTCACTGCTGTCCTTTGGTCACAGTACCAGTTCCCCTTAATCCTCTCACTCAGAAGAATCCTTGTAGTTAAAGATAATGGTCGTACAGTATGGCTGAATTTCCTTGCTGTAAGTTTGATTAGATAATAATAGCAACAGATTTCTCCCTTCCTTTGATGTTCACATAGCAGATTTTTTTAAATGATGTTTTAACGCCTGTAACTAGAAATTATTAAAGATAAGATACTCCTGAGCTCTTGCACTTGGGACCTTTTGATAATGTGGGTTATTTGAGAAAGCTTTTTACCCTTCCACAGCAAGAAAGGCTATGACTGAATCTTAGCTCTGCTGTCAGCAATTTGGATCCATATGGGCCTAGTCTCATTTTCTTAGCCATCTATTGAATAAGATGTGATCATGCAAGAGTTCATGCTTGCTTGTATTGGGAGACATACACCACAGAACCGTTCTGTATCAAACCTGACTGGCAAAGTGTCCAGAGTATTAGGTCAGCAATTTTCCATCAAATTGCTATCAGTTACTGTTGATCCAGTGTGGAGGTCATGAATTAAGCAGAAAGGATTTGGGCAGTTCAGGGTCAAGATCTGAGCAGCTCTTATTCAGTGAGTAAGAGCTTCCTATCAAGGTCCTTGTTAGCTACTTCAGCTGGAAATACTTTTGAAATGATTCTGTTAATGTACTGTTCTACTTAGGAAAATGACTGAGCAGCAGTGTGACACTCTACATTTTGTGTTTGTTTTCACTCACTGACTTACAAAATCTGTTCACTTTCCATCTCCAGCAATGATTTTTCTTCCTGCCAGAGGCACAGACTTCACCTGGGATCTGGAAAAATCAATCTATGGCATTGTCGTCACAGTGGAGCAGTCATAAGGCAGAACTTAAGGCACATGTCCTAGAAGTGCAGAGCATCCTCGTTGGTGCTGCACTGCAGATTCCAATCGCCTCCTCCTCTCTCAGCTCTGCAAGACCAGGAGTTGAAAATTTATGCATGTTGGTCAAGTCAGTAGGTTTAAAGCTCAGGAGGGGCAGGGAGCAGACATGGTGGATAAGACCACCATCTGCACTCAGCGCCTTTTCTTGCTCATTCCCTTCAGTTTTCTTGGTGCAAAGCCCCCAGAGACGAGGCTGTACACCACGATAGAATCATTATCATGTGGGAGAAAGCCAAGAAATTTGTGGTCTAAGACTGTTCAGAGGAATTCATTTGGGGTAAGTCAACAGTCTTCTGTCAGTGAGATAAAGATGTTAATGAACCAGCACCTTTGTTCGATCAAGTTTATTGCAAGCCAGGATTAGAAAGTTTTTTTCTAAGGACTTCTGCATCTCTTGGCTGCGATGCTGTGGGGCTTGACTCAGCAGCATTCAGTGGCTTTCCCTGCACTGTGTTTTACTCCTATTCATTTCTGCTCTTAAGATTGAAATGTCGTATTAGATTAAGAGTTCTACACATGTCAACACCATGAAAGGCTTCCCTTTCACTTTAGCAGGAGGGGGGACTGAGGTACTATGCTTCTGAGGGCATCTGATGGAGTTTGGCTAATAAGATCTGATTTCATGAGGTTTGCATCCTATTAAGGCAAGAAGGGATCAGGCCTGTGAGCATGATAGAAAAGTGCAAACACAATAAAACTGCTCTTATGAATATTAATAGGCCTTGAAACAATACAAGGCAAAAATGGTGATGAGGTGGGGGTTGAGCAACTGCTATCTGGTGTAGCACAACAGCCTCCCTTTCACCTTATTTCTGCTTGCAGCTCATCACTCACAAACCCTGACAGATTTGGGGATAGGGCTCGGGAATTTGATAGCTTCCCTGAACCCATTTCAGCTCTGCAGCTTGCAGTGTCTGTGTAGGTATGAGTGCAACTAAAGTAGTTGCTCCCTATGCACCAGTTGTCAGTCTTCCCTAGCAGCCCTAACCAAGCCAAGGTCTGCTCTTCTGTTATGCAAAGCACTGTTTTTAAAAGTAGCTTGGCTTATTCTTTATAATCCCCTTCATGGGTGAGATACCATCCATGTCAATGATCTCTCTGCATCTCTAACCTCAGTATAAAACATTGGTGGGTAAAGCTCCTATATTTCCCTGCATCTCTTGGACTGGCTCACAGCCACGGCTCTGTCTCCCTCTGCATGGATTGCTTCCTCAGCTGTAGTTCAGGAAACTGCTGGTTATGTTTTTGCATGATCTGTCCTGTGATGCACCAGCTTTGATGCTTTTTTGCAGTATTTTCACAGAGGAATCAATTAATGCCTGCCTGGTATCATCCATTGTAGCTCACTTTTCCTGCCTGCCTAGCAAAGAAGTGCCCTTCTTTGTGCATCTTTAGCTTTTGAAATTAAATACAGATATGACCCATCCCAGAATCCCATGGCAGACCTTCCCTTAGCCCCATTTTATGGACTGAGACACAGAAGCAAAGGAAATTAGGATCAACAGACAGTTATGACTAATTCTTTTGCTTTGAGTGTGCTCCCATGAGCGACCCTTCAGCTCATGCCCAGCCACCAGTGCCACTCCCATTTCTTCATGCAGCACATGGGAGTTGCCAGACCTCTGGGGTACAAGAATTCAGGGCATGTACTGGTCTTCCAATTTGTTCACATTTTATTTCTTAGAATGTTCATCTCTCTGCAGAAGTGTCTGAAATCCCAAGACATTGATTATATTTCTTTAAACACATTTCTTTATCAATTGAATTATTTAGTAAAGAGGTATGTTCATATTTTATTGATAAAATTTGAGGTGTAATCTTACTCCTTTCCCCTTAGCACTTGTTTAAAGAAAACAGCATTTCATCCTCTGTTGCTTTGGTTTATTTTTATTTCATTCATCCCTGAATCTCTAAACATTTTAATTCTTCTTTTGGGGGAGAAAACTGACTTGTGGAGGTCAAGTGATTTGCCATTTGTAGAAGCAAGCAGCAGTCAATGAGAAGCAGAATCTGGGTATCATGCCTGCTACTCTGGCACTGGCCCCACTGAAGTGGTATCAGGCAACAGATGAGCCAATAGTGCTGTCCTTCCATTTATTAGTAAACTGCCCATGGGGGGCTTTTTTAAGAAGGTCCCACTTAGAGTGATGCTTTCAATTGCTTGTTAATTGTTTCACAGCTTGCATTGACTTTCTTGCTTAACTGCTTTCTTTCATCATTTTTGCTGGTCCTTTAAGTTGCTTCCTGCCTCAGTTTCCCATCTGTTAACTGGGGCCAGCTGCATCCGCTTGCTTCACTGCAAAGGTGGATGCATCAGAACCATAAAGGATTCTGACACTTTGAAGACCATAGAAGCTGGGACACCAAGATATCCCTCTTCAGGAATCTGGCTCTGTATTAACAGAAAAACTCCCTAGGAAAATGGGGCCTGGGCAGGTGTGACTGAAGCACCTAAAGCTTGTTAAAGAAGTCAGTATGGTAGCTTCAATAAACTGCCTTCTGCTCTTTGGTGGTAGAGAATCGAGAAGCCAAGTCCTGTGCCTGTGCCATTGTCTCTGGCCCCTGGTGGTGAGAGAGGTGTTTTATGCTTGGGCTGTTCAGGGAAAGGCTGCTTGTTTGCATTGTATTTGTGGTATAATTACTAATGGTACAGATCATTTTTATTAGCCAAGCTGTCTGTATTAAAATGATAGATTTTTTTGTATTATTAAGAACATCCAAGGGAGTCTCCACAGCAGCAGGAGAAAGATGATAATTTTTCATTTAGCTTAAGAGCAGATGGTTACAGAAACATTCTATGTAAATAAATTAAAGAGAAGCCACCCTCGCTAATAGTTAAGTAAACAGGTTTGGAAGCAGCCGTCTCAGGACCAGGCTTTTCTGTTCTCTTCCTTTCTCACAAGAGCTTCATCTGCTCTTCAGCTTACAGGCCCATATGGGATAGGGTATTAATTAAACCAATTTGCTTTTGGGCCAAAGTCATCTAAACAACTTGAGTCCTGCTAGAGCAAGACTATCACTCTCATGCAGCTTTCTTGAGCACTAGAGAATACTTAGCCAGCCTAAGCATCTGGGTTGTAATCAATGTTATTGATAAGCATTTCCACATGCCTTTTGTTATGGTAGCAAGGCAGTGAGTGATCTGAGAGAAATATTACTACCGTTTCAGTATTTTAGAGTCGCATCCTGCAGTCTGTGATAGGTGCTGTAGTCATAATGCCATGCTGCCCTCAAGAATTCCAACTCAACAAAACAAGTAGAAGTGGAGAAATGAGAGGTAATTAAGGGAGGAAAGTAATTTTGTGGCACAAAAATCTGAGGCTGCAAATGCCTCAGATATGGTAGCTGCAGAAGAAAGCAGCTTTTCTTCCCACCATCCAAAAGCAAACAAGAGATACTGTAAGGAGAAAATTGTGAAAGGCCTTGTGAAAGGAGCTCAGTAGGTTCAAAAAAATAAAAAGCTGCAAGAGCTTGGAGGACCAAGAAAGCTGTGTTTGATCTTCTTTGAGTGGTTCTCTCTACCCATGGAGTTGGAACAGGAAGGTAGGCTGGTACTCAGAAAACACTGTTGGGACAGGACAGTTCCCTCCTCTGTCTTTGCAAGCAGACTGATGCAAAAACATCGCCTGGGCTTCTTCCCAAAGTCTCCAGTCGCACAGCCAGGATTCAGTATGTTTGTAAGAGGTTTTGGAATCTTGGGAAGTAGCAAAATGTAGCTTGTGCCCATACCAGGAGAAGATGACATGCTGATGAAATGGTGGTTTTCTCAGTTGGTAGAGTCTGGAGCTGAAGGAAAACCAATCCTCTTCCTAGTCTGGAGCAGGTACCTGCCTGGGATGACCTGCACTATTTCTAGATTCCACAGATTTTTCGTTGGATATGGATATATGAAAAAGCCTGATACAAAGCAATTAGAATATTGCCATTACTGAGAGTAATGCTTGGATGTCATGCAGCAAAAACTGGATGACTAATGGCAAATAGAATAGAAATGTAACATTTGTTAACAGTACCAGGAAAAAAAAGACTGGTAGCAAGAAGTGTGGTATAAACTGAGAGCTCATTAGGGGGTTGAGGGAAGAGAAGGGTTAGAGGTTAGAGTATGTTATTTATTGAAAGAAATTCCTATACCCTATCAGTATACTGAAAACCAAATGCAATTCTAGATTGTATAAGGCAAGCTCCCCTTGAGGGAGAAGGCAGTATCATAGCTTTGTCAGTTCTCTGAACGCTACCAAACACCACATCAAGGAAATCAACATCAGGCTGCCATATAGATAGAGGGAAAGGCTCTAGGGGGACAGTGGAGAATCCATTGTATACATGAGAACTAGAAGTGTTTGGCTTGTTTAATCCAGCAAAACAGAGGCAGAGAGGAGATATGAATGCTCACTATAAACACCTCAGAGGAGTAAACACCAGGGAGGGAGAGCTGCAATTTAAACTGAAAGACAGCATTGCCACAAGAGGAAATGCGTATAAATGGCCCATGAATAAATTTAGGCTGCAAATTAAGTTTCTAAGCAAAAAATCAGTTTGATATTTAGATATGGAAGTACAAATACTAGGGTAAATAACATAACTGTTTATAAAATAGGATCTAGTTACTTTTATAATAACAAAAAAAAAAAAAAAAAAGTGCTTAGCTGTGGCATCTCCACTACCATACCTGACACTGGCAGACTGAAAATTATTATCCTGTGGTTTTATATTTGCATATGGGAAGATCAGGCTGAAAAAAGCACTCTCCATATTTGATATTTCCAGAGTCAGAGACATCATATGAATAGCTTGTGTGCTTTGCTATAATTTCTACTATTTAATTCTTCATAATGAAAAAGAAGTTCTAAACAAATGAGAGTCTGCCCTCAAAATTTAAAGTAAAATTTGTATTTACTTAATTAGCTATGATAGGGTCCTAATTTATGACAGTAGGCTCTTTTTTTCAAGGCCTAGGACTGCTTCTAAGTTGGGAAATGCTTAGATGCAGGTGTTAACAGCTATAATGTCAAGACTCAAATTGTCATTTGTGCACAGTGAAAATTTCCCAGACAGCCTTTAACTGCTGCTGATCTTTCACCACCCAAAGCCAGTGACAAGCCTGTTCTCAAGCTACATATATCCTCACCGCATCAGTGACTCTGAAAATTGAGAAGTGATCTGTGTGTGGTCTACCTTTCTCTTGTTTGATAGACTGATTTTTTTTCATTCCTTACCGTAGCATTTAAACCAAAGTCTGTGTGTCTCAAAGCAGCAACCTACTTTAAAAGAAATAGTTTGCAGTGAAGAAAATTCTGTTGTTCACTAGAAGTAACCACACAGTGAACTGCATTGACCAAAATAAAATATGTAAGGTTTTGATATATGACATACACTTCAGTGCATGACAGAAGTATAGACTGAGGGGAAATTTTATGCCAACAAGATTTTTGTCTAGACAAACAACATTCATACACTACAGATTTAAGATTTTAAAAGCTACAGGCAGGTAGTAACCTATATTTTTTCTCTAAACCTCCTCGTTAACAATTTCTTATCCAAGTGGTGTAAGGTAGAAATGAAGGCAGAAGGTTTTAAGGAGGTAGAGTGCAGTAAAATTTCAAAGCCATTCAAACCTTCCTATTCATTCACTTTCTAGCATATAGGGTAGTTGGGGGTTAAATGTCTGAGCTGTGGATCTGCAGCCTTTTGCTGGCTGGATTTGCAAAACTGAAGGATTTTTACTTTGATTATCAGGATAATTAATGCTCTATTGTAAGCATAAGCTCCACTGATCTTTGTAAGTATTAATTTCCTACCTTGACCTCAGGGACTCACCACAATCCTTAATGCTGTACAGACCAGACCTAGGGTGTCTATTTAAAGACCTCTGGTGCCTTTAGCCAGTGCCTCTTTTCTGCCCTGCATTAAGCTCCCCTTTGGCAATGGTGCAATTTCATAGCTCCTAGGTGGTTTTTTTCCAGGTTTCTGTCAATCAGCTTAAAAAATTCTCACTGAGATCATTAATGCAGTGAAGTCATGTGAGCCATGAGAGCCAGGGTCAGGAAGCTGTGAGCCTCTATGTCACCAGGGGACAGAGGAGAGGAAACTGGTAGCATTATAATGGGCCAGCTTGGATGCCGCTCCCCTGTGCTGACCCAACACCAGTCCCCATATCTTTGTCCTCCCGTTCCCTCTGCTCCTCCTTTCACAGTGGAAATCAATTCCACAAGTGAGTCTAACTTGCAATAAAGTCTTTGTACTTAAGTTGCTGACTCCAGAGAAAAGCTGGATATTGTCATCAGTCATTTTGCCTATACTATATCTCTCAGTAGGCAGATTTTCTGCTGGCAGCATCCACTGTCACTCTTGAATCTTTTTGCAAAGTGCCCATTAGGTAGCTCCAACCTATACACTAAACTTGAGAGAATTCAGAGTGACACATCAGGAATCTGTGCTGTTCTGAATTTCCTAACTGAGGGAGTTACTTCATAAGTAACAAACTGATGAACTGTGATCCTGAACGGGAAAGATTGGATGTGGGGCTGTTGGTCTGTTAGCTAAGGGGGCTCAAACATGGTCTGGGAGATCTCCCAGAAACTGAACAGTTGGCACAGCAGAGCTTGTTTAGTGTAAATCATCAACATTAAATAACACTGATTCTGCGTTTGCAGGTCTTACATTATAATTAAATGTGAACTTGAGATGCCTGAAAGTTTGCAACCCCTGTTGTGATGCTAAAATAGTGGGCATCTTCCAAAGCTGGGATACATGATATTTCATCCAGGTGGTTACTGCCCTGTTGACCACTCTTGAGAACCTTTGGTGTTTTCTGAGACCAGGAACAGCCTTTCTAGACAGATTTTAGTTTTTCCAGACCTAACAACTGCCTTTTCATTTCCCACTGTTAATGGATGGAAACTTTGGTGTTCCAGAATCTTTCATCTTAGTGAAAGCTAATTCCCAGACAAGCTTCAATTTTCCATGGAGAGCCTGGACAGGTTGTGGGGCAGAGGAAGCAGGTGAAGGTAGAAATGAGTGGACTGCAGTGCTGTGTCTGTGCTGCAGTTCAGTGGTTTTCCTGGCATTCAAGACCAGCTGGACTGAATACCTAGAAATGTTCCTCCAAAACATGCCAGCTCTGTCTTGGTGCACTGCCTCCTGGGAAGCTCTGGTATGTAGAATCCAACCATCCTCAGGGCTTGCCATAAGAATAAATTTGTAAGCAGACCAGTTTTGGCTCTTGCTGTAACAGTCTCTGAAAAGAGCCATTCTTTCTGTCTTTCCTCCACCTCCCTTTCAGAGACATGACCAATGTTTTCCACAAATGGAGAAACTTACAGTTCTCCGCATATAGTATCTCCTGCCAGAAATTTTGTTTTAGTTGCCACAGCGACAACTTAATGGATTTTTAAAGCCCCTGCCACTGGCTGTGCCTCTGCCCTGTTTGTTCTTCCTGTGCGTTCCCCCAACACCGTGTGAAGCTGCAGAGGCAGTGACTGAGAGCTCTAATAACCCAGTAATGGATGCAATTATGGCCGTTGGTGCTTCTGTTGAGAATACATGAATAAGTAAATCCATGCATAAGGATAAGAGAGTATGTTTTTAAAGCTGCCTGAGCAGTCTCAAGGAGTGGTGGCCAGGTTGCTTTTGCCAGGCCCTGGTGGAGGATGGCAGCTGACAACTCAGCCCCCCTCAGGACCGTGCCAGCCCACAGGCTCCCTAGCTGATAGCTGTTGTCTTACAGGCATGGTCTCACACCAAAGCATTTATTTGTGCTACTTCCAGTTGCACTTCTAATGTCTCTGTGGGGCAGCTGAGTGCTGATGTGTCTACTGACAGAGCCTCTCCCTTGATGGCAGCCCGAACACAATAAATAGTACTCCATTTTCATTAGTAAGTGTCACTGTGTTCACATGGGTATGAAGGTTGTTGCTGGGAATGGATTGGGCAGGACAGAAAAAGTACTAGCAGACTTTTGCAGGAAAAGTTGCGTGCTTTGAATGCTGCTCTGTAAGTGCAGGATGATCCTTGCATCCTCTTCACACCACCAGAAAATGTTTCTTCCTGTATCACTGTGTTTCCTTCACCATCTACTGATAGAAGAGGCATCCATCTTTACCTGGCTGGCACACATGGTGACACACATCTGTGACCTTCTGTCATCCAGCAGTTGACCAGACAGGGAAAATTGCCCTCTTCTGTTCCCAATCTTCCTTCCTTGTCTGCCTTTTCTGAGCTTATGCATGGAGTGGTAGGAGAATAAATATCTTTTGGATTGTATCTGGCAGATTTTGACAAGAAGGAGTCTAGAGTATCATCTGTCCCAGAAGAGAGCTGAAGGGACAAGTATCTGAGCAGGAGAGGTTGACTGCAGAAGACCTTTCAACACCTTTCTTTTCCCATTCCCTGCATATCTGTGGTGTCAGGAGGAGATAGTCATACTCCAAGATTCAGGCAGTGAGCTCATCACACCCAAAGTCATTTGTAGGTACCAACTCCTACTGTTACGTATATACAGACATAAATCCTTATGCTTGTTCTAGCTACTCTTCCTCTTTTTCTGTCATTGTCCATTTGTCCCAGACCCCAGGGTTGCACAGCTGCACTGCCTGGGTTTATTTTTCTGGTATTCTTGGAGTGTCTCTGTATGGATTGGGTCAAACTGACTACCAAGGCCATAGTGGTAATTCCCCGAAGTCAGGCTTCTGTACTTTATGGGTAGAAGTTGGTGAATCTCTTGAGAAAATTATGTTCTCTAAGACACCTAGTGGCCCCTGTAAGTACAAGGGTGATGGTCTCCCATTAGTGTTCAGAAAGATCTGTGAAAAGGATTCAGCATCAGCATTTTATGGATTGAAACTACTATTTTCTGAGGAGTTGTTGGAGGGCTGCTTTGCAGATGAACCAGTGAGAAGTAGGCTGGGAAATGCTAACAATACATCTGTTATTGGGTGGAGATCTCCCTTTGAAACCTGAGATTCATTTCTATGCATGTTCGTTCTATATAGCCTTTCTTTCTGAAGTGAGGTTTTGCTTTCCTGCCCTTCAGGGGCTTGCAGAATTCACCAGCCCTTGTTAACTGTTGGAAATCTGAAACATTAGGATAGGAATTACAGTTTGGAAGAGGTCCCTTGTAGTGGTTTGACCCTGCTGGATGCCAGATGCCCACCAAAGCCACTCTTTCACTCCTCTTCTCAACAGGACAGGAGAGAGAAAATATAAGGAAAACTCATGAATTGAGATAAGGATGGGGAGAGATCACCCACTGATTGCCATCACAAGCAAAACAGACTCAACATTATGAGATTATTTAATTTATTACAAAGCAAAATCAAACTAGGATAATGAGAAGTAAACCAAATCTTTAAAACACCCTTTTCCCCCACCCCCCTCTCCTTCCCATGCTTAACTTCATTCCCAATTTTCTACTTCCTCCCCCTCAGAGATGCAGGGAGACAGGAATGGGGATTATGGTTAGTTCATCACATGGTTCCTGCTGCTGTTTCCTCCTCAGAGGAAAGACTCCTTCCCCTGCTCCAGTGTGAGGTCTCACCCACAGGAGACAGTCCTCTACAAACTTCTTCAACATGAGTCCTTCCCCCAGACCACAGTTCTTCACACACTGCTCCAGTGTGGGTCCCTTTCCATGAGTTGCACTCCTTCAAGAACAGTGTCAAACCTGGATCTGCCACAGGGTCACAGGTCCAAGCAGCAAACCTGCTCCAGCATGGGCTCCTCACTCCATGGGTCCTCAAGTTCTGCCAGGAGCCTGTCTCAGCCTGGGCTTCCAGCAGGTCACAGCCTTCTTTGGGCATCCACCTGCTCCAGCCTGGGGTCCTCTGGGGCTGCAGAAGGATTTCTGTCCCCCTGTTGACCTCCATGGGCTGCAGGGACACAGCTGCCCCACCTATGGTCTGCACCAGGGGCTGCAGGGGAAGCTCTGCTTCGGTTCCTGGAGCACCTCCTGCCCCTCCTCTGCACTGACCCTGGTGTCTGTGCAGTTGTTTCTCTACATATTTTCACTTCTCTGGCCACAAGTACTTCTGAGCAAAAATTTTTTTTCCCTTCTTAAGTGTGTTATCATGGAGGCATTACCACCATTGTTGATGGGCTTAGCTTGTCTAATGGTGGATCCATCTTGTAATGGACTGGCATTGGCTCTGTCAGACATGAGGGATACTTCTGGCAGCCTCTTACAGGAGCCACCCCAGTAGCACCCCTGCTATCAAAAGCTTGCCATGCAAATCTAATACATTTCTGAAAGCAGTTTCTGGTCAGGGAGCCCATTTCACTTCCAGATCTGCCCACATGATCCAGATCTTAAGAAAGTTAAAAGTACTCTGCAAAATAAGATATTCTTCGATATTGTCTCCCAGACATCAGCGGGCTGAGAAGAGAATTAAAGGATGGCTCATCTCCTCCTTGCTCAGCTGATACCTCCAGGTAAAAGGAGTGATTCTTTTTCCCCCTCTCCTAACCTCACCCAGCTGTGTCACTGGAGAGTTCATTTCTGTTATGCATCATTAGTCTGAGTTTCTAATAGCAGTAAAAGACTCTGAACTTGGTTGACAGAGAAGTTAACAACCAGTTTGCCTGAGCCCTAACACTTGATCACTTAGCCTTGGTTATTAACTGCAGGCAAGGACCAGTTTCTGGGAGATAATTGGGGTCATAAACAATAGCTGTGTAATGGAGAGCATGCCCTAGGAGAGGGACTAAACATATTCAGCTGCAAGAAACTTACTGCCTTTGGACGGCATCCAGGTGCTGCCATCAGCCAGCTAGGGAATGGGCAGCCAAGTTGTTGCTGTAGGGGAAGAGAGGCCTTTAGTGCTTGGCAGAATGCAGCTATGTGTGCACAGGATGGCCCCAAGCTGAAAAGATGCTTGAATGCAGCCTCAGGAGGCTTGATAAAACTTCTTAAACATCAGTCTGGAAGTTGGGGGTTGGAGGCCATGTGTCTTTTAGTCCATTTCAGAAACAGGATTCAGCATTTAGAAGTAGTAAGTTTTGCAGCCTGGACTAGTTTTGGTGGTGACAACTGGATTTTCTAAGTTGAAGGTCCCTCTTGGCCTGCTCTTGGGTGCCTTTTACCTTCTGCGGAGAATATGGAAACCCTGCTGCAACCTGGGCAGCAGAACAGTGGCACGTCGTCCATGCTAACACCATCCAGAATGTGGTGGAATGTTTGGTTTGGGCCCAGGGAGCTCTCTGCCTCCTCCAGATGTGCCAGAGCTCCTGTGAGATGTGTCACCCACTGGTCACTCTGTAGGCCAGTACACTGCCCATCCCAGCCTTCTCCTCAGAGACCCCATGCAGAAGGGCTTCACTGCAGCACCTAGTGCCAGGGCCTCGCTCTGTGACTCCTGCTCGATAAATTGAGGAGCAGCTGAATTTTCCTCTTGTGCTGGGGTCTCTGTTGGTGTCTCCTGATCAACAGCTTGAGGAGTGGCTGCATTTTCCTCTTGTGCCAGAGTCTCTGGGCTGCCTGCTTGACACACAGAGAGAGGCCAAATTTGCCTCCTCTTGTGCTGGAGGTGCAAGGGGTGTGGAGAGCCACTCTTCCTCCAGAGCACCAGGCAAGGCTGGCTGGTTCTCTGGCACTGGCAGGCTTACCCACCCTACTGCCCCTCCCAGCTGCTCACTGGGGCCAGAGGCTTCCAGCTCCTCCAGCACTTCCTTCTTCTTGCTGGTGGCATCATTCATGTGCAGGTCAGGAGGTGATTTCCACTTGTATTCCTGACAAGAGAGCAGGGGATTTGCAGAGGTTGCCTGGTTCCCTCCAGCCAACACCTGCTGAGCCCTGCTTGTGCACAGCAGGCATGAAATGCTAAGTGCAGGGGCTCCTAGGCCATTTAGGCTCTGTGTTGTTGGAAAGTTAAGATTCTTTTGACCGGAATCCCTCAATACAGAGTTGGTTTTGGTAGGGAAAAGCTCCAGAAAAACACCAATAAGAGCTAGGAGGGTGTTTAAATAGAGAATTTTTTTGTCTGTAGTTCGTAAAATACAACTCAGTTTCTGACTACTGAGCCCATTAAGAAACCCTGCTGGGAATACAATATACACAGGGGTTCTCCAAGCCATGATAAGATGGTTTGTTTCAGGGGAAAGCTTGTTGGGACTGGAAGATAGCTTGATGGGATTTCTGATGTGGCATCAGCCTCTGATTAGATTCATGTCACTCCAGTGGCTCCCTGTATACATCTGATTGGAAACAAAGGGAAGAAAATAAAGGTGCAAATGAGTTTCTGTAATGATTGCACTAGCCAAGCTAGAGTGTGGCATTGTGGGATCTGGAGTTTCAAAAGTTTCATTCTCTCGAGAAGGAGGGTAGCATGTACATGCTTGTGGACCACAGGCTGCACTGGAAATCCTTATGTGAAATCTGGGAAGAGCCTGACACACAGATCCTGCAGCTCTGCAGTGTGGTACTTGAAAGCATCCTTGGATGCTCCCTCATTTTTAAAGGAATCAATTGTTCTGCCCTGTTGCTCCCCTGTGTGTACAGAACTGCAGAAGAAAATTTAGGGGAATCAGTAGAGGAGGGTAATGTTGCTCTTAATTTCCCAATAGTAGAAGCATGACAGCATTGCCAGGCTGGGCTGCATCACAGAATCAAGACAGTAAATGTCTTAACTTGAAGGCCTGAAAGGCTGCTGTAGATGTGCTGCTGATTTTTTTTCACGGAGCCCTTGTTCTGACAGCCAAGTTGGCTTTACTTGGCTTTGCTTCACAACAGAAGTATTAGCAATGTTTTTGAAACTGATCAAACATTAAATCCCTGCTGGGAGGTGGGTTCACCAGACTGAAGGGACATCTTTGCGTTAGAGAAGGTCTTGCTGAAATGGGTTGATTGATTGATATTCCCCCTCCCAGTGTAATAGAGATGCAATGCAGAATAGAAACTCTTCAAGAGAACTAAAACTGGATTAGAGAGGGAATTGTGCTCTGTCACTTCACACACTGTGATTCTACTACTTTATGGTCAACTGGTCTTCTCCAGGCAGTGACAGGGGATATCCCAAGCTAGAGTCAAGACTGACTCAGGAGAAAGCCAAGAGGCAATAGGGGCTCCTCCCTTTCAGATAAAGCACAGCCTGTTTATCAGGCCTTCCCATGAGAGACTGAGAGTGTAGGGACTGATTTGCGCCAGCACGCCGGAGTCTCTCTTATTCCAGATATTCCTCCAACTATATGAAGCACTAATCCTAAAGGGAGGCCTAGCTATCCTAGCATTTCTAAGAGCCAAACTGGACCCTGGCTCCATGGCAGTCCTGCCACAATATCAAAGGAGTCCAATTTACCTGCAGCACCAGGGAGAGCCCTTCAGTAACCACCCAAAAGCCAAGTGTGCATAGGATCCCTGCTGTGCTGTACTGAAGTCTGCCCTGGAAACAGAAAGGACATGAATATGGAAGGAAGCAAAAGGAACTGTCACACCTGTGGGTTCTTGCTCCTAAGCAGCAGCTCTTTGTCCCTGCAGCGCAGAGGCAGAGGTTTGCTGTCTCTTTGGGCAGTGTTAATGCTATCTCTAATTTATGCATTCCAGGCTGAGATTCCCAGGTGATGGGCTCACTGAGGAAACCACAGGTAGGACCAGCTGGCTCTCTCTGAAGTGACAGGGTGAGGGGACACTGAGAGGTTTGGGTGCAGAGCTGGGGGATGATTTTTGCACTAGAATAGATCTAATAGTCTGAGACAAGGATGGGTCCCATCCTTCTCTGTTCAGCCTGGCTGTGGGGGAGGAATGCTCTGCCTGTTTGCTCCCAGAGGCAGCATACCTGCCCACTCATGACTGCAGTGCTCTCCCCATGTCAGCTGAGATGTGAAACTGAGTTTTTGAGACTAGGTCATCAAATACCTTCCTCTAGCAGAATAATAAAGGCCTATCCTACCTGTTCCTGGCATCCTGGAGCATAAGCAGGCAAGCATATCTGTACCTCCCCAGTAAATCCCCCACTCAGCTGCTTCTGTAGGACACAGCTTTTAGCTTAACTGCCTTGTTATCCTTTGGATAGACAGAAAGACCCCTGGGTAACCTCTGGGATGAACGGGTCATTTCTTTGAGTCAAAGGTCACTTAAAATTTGTGCCTTTGCTTTTTGAGCTGCCATTCAATTTTTTCTTCAATTCCTCCATGTCCCTTGGAGAGGAGTAGGGAACACGTAATCAGAATAAATGCAGAATTTCTGAATATTTCACTGGTGCCAGCCATCCCACTGAAAAGCATCAGCATCCATTGCTCAACTGCTCCAGGAGTGGAAAGAGGAAATGTCTGGACCTGGATCCTTCCCTACTACCAAAGCAGGATATGTTCCCAACTTTACTGGGAATATTTTTGGACAAATTCTTGGATATCTCAGCTGTAAAATGCTCAAGTTGCAATCATGAATCACATATTTCCAGAGATTAAGAGATTAAGCCTTTGATAATATAATGGCAGAGTACACTAAATATTCATGGCAGCTGGTGAACAAATAGAGGGGACTTTTGATGTCTGATCTTGGCAGCCTAGAGCACCTTCCTGTTAGTTAGTCTCACTCCTATGCTTCTCCTCAGGCTGCTGCTGGGACCTAACTTCATGTGTTTTTTTGATAAATTGTGAGTTAGCAATGCTGTCATGGGAAGGACATTTAGACTCACTGGACAGAGGAGGCTTAACCGAGTCTGCCTTTGTTTAAAATCCACTGGGTAGCACTGGAGCATGGAAGAAAAGTTATTTCTTACATAAGCTTGGATTATGTTATTTATTCTCCACTGTTTGTAAGGCCCTCATGGCACCGTGAAAATTACCTTTATTTCTCTATGGATTTTGTCCTTTTTCACTTTACAAATATTGATTTTTTTTTTTCTCCTGTGTCTTTATCAGAGCTGAATTAACAAGACTGTTTAACAAAATACTCTGATTCATTTGTGGTCTTTTTGTGCCAGGTACTATCACAAGCAGCTGAAAGCTGCTCAGTGAAGAATGTACAACCACTGCTACAGAAGTGACAGAGGAGGTGATGTGCCCTGACAAGACCTGAGCTAGCATGGGTCAAAGAACAGGCTTAAAAAGGTGGTCTCTTCATCCTGGGCACAAATGCTAGGAAGGGTTATTTGTAAGGAATAAATTTTTCTGTTGGAAAGCTCTCCTCCTCCTACATTAAATCTTGAGGCCATTGAAAATCGTTGAGTCTGCTGGATTACTCCTGTTCTACCCACAGATCCCCAAGTGGGCTCAAGAGTCCATATTCATGGCAAGAGGTGATTCCTGCCCTTGTGATCCAAAATCTCAGTGTAGCAGTGATGAGACTCCAGAAGGAAAAGGAGCTATTGGTGAAGCTTTATGTGCTCCTTCTTGACAACTTTTAAGCAAGCCACTTAACTGATCCAAGTGCTTGTAGGTGGAGCAAAAAGTGGAAAGTGAAGACAGGCAGGAACATAAAGTTCAAACAAGTCAAGTCTGATTTTGATGCTTTTAACACAAGTACAGGAAAGGTAGAGCCCAGCTGATAGCTGTCCCTTGCTGTTCATGCTTGCCATAATGCACCAGTGCATTTTCTAGCACAGGGCCCAGAGGGTGGTGAGGGTAGGGAGGAAGCAGTCACCATGCACAGTTCTTTGTGGCAAGTTGGAATCTCTTGCCTTTCGAGATCATCTTTCCACTCTGTCAGCAACTTGAGATATCCTAGTCTCTTTAGTGACCTGTCTGGCCAGCAGCAAAAGCCTGTTTCTGTATCTATTCCACATGGAGAGAGATATTGCAAGGGAGATAGAAGGGGGAATGGCCAGATTTCTTTCTTCCTGTAGGGCCAACACCACTGGTAGTTTTGCTCTAGTTCTCTCCTGTGGGCTCATCTTTCTTACAATCTATACACCATAGTAAGAGATGATATTTACATCAAATGAGACAGGAGTCTTAAACCAGCTGCCTATAGAAAGGGTAAATCCTCATCCTTAAGCCCTTGTGAGCTGCATCAGAAGGATGGCAAGCTTTGGAGAACTTTGTCCTGGTGTGCATTTGTTTCTGAGATGAGCGGCTAAGTATGTCAGTGGGAGCTGGGAGATTGTTTCTAAGTACCACAAGGCCAACCAGTTAGTGTTCATTAGTTTCCCCTCAGCAAAGGGTGGACTTCTTCCTTTCCCAACTTGCTGGGCTTTGAAGAGCTGGGCTTAACTCCTGCCTGCCAGCTCATTCCACTGCAGGTCATGCAGGATCCCCAGCATGTTGTCTGGGCAGTCACACCATCCATGGCTGAAACAAGCCAGGAACGTGGAGAGGAAGCACAGGAGACAGCTGTCAGCAATGCTGAGAACAGAGCTGTGTCTCCATGCTCCTGCCTCATCCACATCCTTTCTAGTAGATGATACTACCTGTCTGGCACTTGTGTTTTTCTGCAGCACATGGACCATTACCTCTGGACTGTGGGACATCCTGTCTTTAGACACCATCTCTATGCACCAGAGTAGCTGAAGTCTTGTAAGAATCAAAGGGTCCCAGGAAATCCTGGTTGAAGGACACTCTGGCTGCTCCTGACAAACTATAATAGCTATATAAAAGAGATATTTCTGGATCAAAAAACCCAGTCACCTCCTGAAAAGGAATGGCAAAAAAACAGAACAACTATTTTTCAAGAAACAGAAACCCCCATCAGAGGAGATCTTGGCTCTGGTATTTGAAAGCACTTAGGAAGTGAGAGGATAAGTTTATGTTTCTAACCAATTAGTATCTCTTCTTGCAAAGTAAAACAGTTTTTTAAAAAGTGCAAATAGCTGCTGCTTGGGCCATTTACTCTCTCTGTGTGTGTGTGGCTGGCAGTGTCCTTGTGCTGACTCAAGCCTGGTCAAATCCCTTGACCACTGGGTTATTACCTGCTCTGAGGCCAATCTCCCTGAATTCTTTCTTCAATGAAAGTTTGAACAACATCGTTGTGTTTTTACCAAGAGTTTCTGTTTTGGTGACAGGAAGCTTCCCAACAAAGAGAGTCAGGAAGCTCCCAGCCAACTAAGCCTCACACTTCCAGAGTCAGAGCTTTGGCTGCTTCCCCCCCCATGGGCTCAGCTGAGAAAACAAGCCACTCCATATCCATATCACTGTTCGTTTACCCTTCTGAACCATGTCTCTCAGTGCTTCAAGGTAGATGCTTCAGCAGTTAATACTGCTCCTGGGGCATGTGCAAGGAGCAATTAAAGCTCATTGTGCCAGTGAAGAGCCCTGGGGTGAGCTGGGCTGCAGAGACAGCTGCCCCATTTTGCTGTGTGCAGCAGCTTCCCGAACAGTCCTGTTGCAGAGAGATGAGTATGTCTTGCTGATTGCAGAGTTAAAGTTTAAAACTCCAGGGCTAAACTCCATGTGGCAATTCTAGGCTTTTTGCTGGTGGCAGTCATCGTGGTTTGTAGCATTTTGTGCCTGGGCAGAGCAGGGCTGGGTAGAGCCCAGCTGCTGAGCCTGCAAAGCCTTTTCCAGCAGCTACAGCATGGGACTGATGGCACGAGTGAAGCACAAGTGTTTGAAGAACAAACACTTTGTAGCACTCCCTTTAACATTTTGCCTGTGACACTGCAGGATCTAGATCTTTGATCCAAAAATGACAAAAAGGACATGAACAGCAGTTCCTTCCTCTCAGACATAAATGCCTGTTACAGATGTGACCTGCAAGATTCAGCTAAGCTTTCTCCAGCAGCAGACAGGGCTTGGAAAAAGGCAGTGTTGGTGGCAGTGCTGGTCATTCTCTGGAGAAGGGTCCTGCTAGGTGATCGATAGTGAGATGTCATTTGTGCCCAGCAGACAGAGTGGTCTCTGTGTGCTTCAGCTGCTTGTGCTAGCCGAGGTGCGCATCACCCAAAAGGAAGGTCTCGGCTGCAGGATAAACTTGGGTAGCCCCACAACAGCAGGGTGACATGCATGGGGATGGGGCAAGTTTTCTTCTCATCTTTGTGATTTGTCTGGAAGACAAATCTCCAGAGACAAACTGGAAGTTGTCTTTGGTGTGTTCACTGAGAATGGGAACAGGAATCATATCAGTGCCAGTCATGACGATACAAGTACAATTTCTTACAAGTACTGCACCAACTGTACCTAATTAACCTTCATGACAGCGCAGCAATACGAGGAAATAGGGATCATTAACTTCAGTTTTGCTTTAGAGAAAGGGAAGAGAAACATCAGTGCCAGCCCCATGCATTTCAAATTGAGGTAGGCTTGAAAAAGTCACAGGGTTAAAAATAACAATAATCCACTTGGGGTTCTTAGAGCTTTAAGAGTGCACTTGAATCAAACTTTCAGTTTTTTCTCCAAGAAACATCAGGACTGGAAACTTCTCTCCCATATATGCTTGTTTGTGACTCAACAACCAAGGCTTTCAGAAAATCACACATTTTCAGGCACAGTGGGGCAGAGGCAGTAAAGGTCAGAACAACTTCCTCAGTGTCTCTTAAAAAAGAGCTGGGAAAAGATGGAACTAAACTGTGTGAGTAGTTGACCCTCCACCCCCTGCTTGTTCCTCCAGACCAAACATTTTTCTAGGTGAGGGAACCTGCCTAAATCAACCAGTGGCCACTTAATAGCTGTCAGAGGAGTAATTCAGGTTTGAACTAGTGACCTCACCCCTTCCTCTCACATTTGCTGAGGGACAGACTGCTGACACTGTTAGGCCTCTAAGCAGCCTGGCTGCTTTGTCTGGGGCCCAGCAGGAATGGAAAGATGCAGAACTAGTGCTGCTCTCTGACACTGCTTTCCTGGCTTGGGGCTGTTTTTATAAGTTAGTAGGAAAGAGCAACTTGCACAAGTCCTTCTTTAAGTAAAGAGTTCATGCTGCCTGTCATATCACCTGCTGTCAGGGGCTGAGGGCAAGAGTAGTGCCTGTGCAATTTGTACTAGGCACCAGCACAGGCTCGCATTTTGTTTCTCCAAATGACTGCACTGCAAAGCCCTGAAAAGTGTCATGGCAGCACAGAGAGTTGTATCTGTTATTAACAATCTCACTTCTGCCTGATTCATGGATGCTGTTACGATCAGGTGAGAAGAACTGCCCCGGTAGGCAGGACCCCTGCTCTGGAAGAGAAGCCAGCAGGGAGTGCAGGTGGCAGTGGCCAAGGAGGAGAGTGTGGGGAGATACCTCTGTTGTGTGGGGTGTGCCAGCCCCAGCCCAGAATGCAGGCATTGATACGGAAGAGCCTTTTAATCAACTCTTTTCTCCTACCTATTCTTCTGTTCTAAGCTGACATAGGGTGAAGTGAAGCTGAAGGGACCCTTGAAAAGGCCATGTCGTCGATGGAGAGGAAAAAGGGCTCTGCAGATTGTGAAGAGCTTTCATGAGCAGCATGGGCTGCAGCCAGCTCCAGGGAACAGAACTGTTCCCCTGCTTAGGCAGTGTGTCTGTCTCTCTGATTATTTTGTGTATTTCATCTCTGCTGTCTGTCTTGCTCTTAATCTGGACTCCTCTGTGCCAACAAAATGCTTAGCTCGCTCCATTGTCTGAGAGACTAATTTGCACTGTAAATCTGATGCTTATCTTACATGACAGCTTACTGTGGGGTTTATTGCAATCTTGAAGACAAACTAACCAGGGATGGCTTGAAAGCTTTCAACGCATCATCTGGAATATAGAACAAATATGACCCATCTCAGCTTGCCACCAGGTTAGTTGTGGTCCCTTGTGGTTGGGGTCACCAGGGATTTATCTTTTTTCTGTTCAAATCTATTCAAAACTGAGCATCTTTGAGTTTTGGTTTAGTTTTTTGTATATTTGGTCAATAGGTTTGGGGGTATTTTGGTGTGGTACATCTTCTGCTTTGAGTTGGAGCTGTTAGAGTGCTTCTGCAACAGCCTCCCACCCTTCCAGGGCTAAATCTTCCATCCCTTCTGCCTGAGGAGTTCTAAGGACTGGGAGAGTGGCTGCAGATCAGGTGCAGGCAGTGTGCAAGCACTGGTGCTCCAGTGCGCTGCAGCTTTGTTATCTTTGCCTAGCTTAAGCAGAAAGAACCTTTGTCCTTGCCTTGTCTTCAGTAGTATTTCCTGACACTTTGTCCAATATGTTCTACTCTCTGCTAGCAGAGTAACGTCCTCCCTCAATCTCGTCTGCAGTTGCCACCTTCTCTCTGGTCCGTAGGCTGCCCACCTGCAGGCATTCACATACCATGTAAGAGATTCTTACACTAGTGTAGTTCAGATAGCTGGGCAGCTCCAGAGGCATAAATCTTCCTACAGATAGGTTCCAGGTAGCCTAAGATGCAGTTTTACTGGGGGAGAGCCAGAAAGATTATTGCTACTTTGATATAGGACTTGGTTCTGCAGCTGAGCATGCCAGTAGGTGTTTAATGCCCAAAGCTTCTGCATTGCAGTCCTCTGGGACACAAAGGATCCGTTTCCTCACACAGGGGAGCAGGAACACAAGACCTGCCATCACTGACAAATAGAGGTTGTTTGAAGGACCACTCTGGCTTTTACCTAGCCCTGCTTTACAGTTGCGTGGATTTCTGGACATCTCAGTTCTTCCTGCCCTTGGACTGCAGATGAAACACAGAAATGGCTGTACTCGATAAGCACTGTGGAGCAGTTGAGGACTAGCAGCTAAACTGGACATGGAGCCAATGGGTCTCAGTAACATCGAGGGGAGGAGAGAAAGAAAACCTCTTGAGAAACTGCTGAGGAATAAGTAAAGAATAGGTTGTATACTGCGTAGAACTGTACACTGGAAAGTCTGTACTGGCCCTTCTCCAACTCCATATTTCAGTCTGTGTTATCAGGTAGATGTGCAATTTAAGGCTTTTTCCAAAGCATCAGAGCTAGTGAACATCAGACTCCCTGCCCAAGGGAGACCTCTGTTCAGACTGGAAGAAGCTTAGGGGAAAATGTATGAATCCAAGAAAACTCCAAGCTCTGCAGAATTTTAGAGGAATCCAAAAATACCTAGGGAAGGATCATCACACCACCTGATTCTGGTTTAGGGTTAGGGTTGAGAGAGTCAAAGAGTCTACAGCTCCAGGAACACAGGGGCTTGAAAAGGCATGGCGCCACTGCCATGGTGATCGCAGCAGAGCCCCAACATTGCTACTCCCACATTTTTCTGATATGGAGACGCTTGATATTGTATTAGGGTTTCTCTTAGGCTAATGGGGAATATTTCATCACCTTCTGCTGGGCTGTGATAAGCAGGATCTGGATGCTTTCACAAAAAATTGGAGTCTGATATCACTTTACTTTATGCAAATACAACAAAACTGTAGTGATTGAACAGCTAGCAATATCCTTCTGTATTCCTCTCCACCTAACAAGATGCACCAATGAATAAAGCCATGGGAGCTTCCATCCTTTAGGAAAAGATCTAACAAAACTGTTGGATAACCAAAACATGTGCCAGCATCATTCTCAAGTAACTGCTATTTAGCTTTTTACAGACCTGACTCATGCTCTGCCTTTTTTTTTTACCTTTTCTTGTCTGCATTTTTTTGCTGATGCTCACTTTGTGATTCATTGAGGGGGGAAAAACACAGCCTATAAACATTTAGGTTTTCTGCTCCTCTGACACAACTTGTCCATCTAAAAATTATTCCCACGTAGCACCATCTGCAGTTGCAGAAGCACAAATATTCACCACTTTGCTGTCTCTGTAACAGAGCTGGAAATACAATATTCATTACTCCAGCTGATGCTATTTTCTTACAATGTGAGGTCAGAGGCATTATTTCATGCTGGAGAATTAAGAAGATTAACAGATAGGGTGGACTGGCTACTTTCTGAACTGAATCACCCTCCCAGAATGGAAACATCAATGGATTTGGCATCACCTGCCCACCACCTCTACTTTTGTGAGTGTTGTCACTTGTGTTTGAACATAGCACAAGCTACAGTGGAATAATAAAAGCAGAAAATTAATTCCCATAGTTGGACCTGCAAACCAGCTCCCTGTGGACTTCAGGATGAGCACACTCCTTTTTTCTCCTGCTGGGATTGCTTTATTGTGCTTTTCAATTATTAGTAACTCATCTCATGGACAGAACTGGCAGTGAATCAGAAGTCAGAGTATCCAAAATACCTTGCCCCATGAAAAGAGCTGCTCTTGCTTTGCTGCCTGCACACCACTTTGTTAGCTGATGCAGAGGGAGAGGGTTGTGTGCAGGCCAGCAGGAGAGTTGTCAGGTTTGAATCCCGTGAGAAGCAGTTCAGAGTCAACCCTTTCCCAAGAAGTGGTGAGCTGTGAACGTTATGTCTGCAGTGTTGTGGGCAGGTGTGATGGCAGCTTGGGTGGGTATATCATGCTGGCCTTGATCCAGCTGGCACAGGTAAGCCAGCAGTGACACAGTGTAGTAACTTAAGCACTGTCTTAACACTATTAAATAGATAGCTGAGATCTCTGGAGGGCTTGTGGAACCCGAGGTGACGTTTCTGTCACTGTATCTTTACTGCAGTTTGCTATCTCTGCTCACTCAATTACAGCTCTCGCAGATAAGTCTGTGCTGTGCCTCAGTTCCACATCTGACACGAGCCCAGACCTGCTTTCAAACAGATGCTTTTGAGGACCTGCAGGCCACACAAACGTCAGCTGTTGATGCCTGTAGTTCATGCCTCCTGTGCTGGTATTAGTCTTTGTGATTTACTGGCATTAGCCAACATGCATGGGAGGGGAATTACATCTCTTGTAAAGTGGGATTTGCCTTGCACTGCAGCACAAAGGCATGCAAGATTGGGGCTGTAACTGACCTGCCTTTTTCCCTTCTCTGTCACACAGGCAATTCTGTTCCCACTCCTACCCTCTCAAAGTCCTTTCTTGCTATGGTGTAAGCCTGGGATTGCCTTGGTTCCTCCTTCATGCACCAAGAGGTCTAGGGCTGCAAGGCAAGGCATTATGCACATGAAAGCATGTGCCATGTGCCAGGACAACCAGCCTCGGCTGGAAGCGGTGCCCAGGGAGGTCTCCAGCATGACCACTTCTGACATTCTCTTTCTCTCTCTCCCCACAGATGCCAGCAAGGACCACCCACAGCAGCAGGCAGGAGTCATCTGGAGAGTGACAGGCGGCCTATTCAGTATCACCCGGGGAGCTGTGGGGGCCACACTGGGAGGAGTTGCCTGGGTGGGCAGCAAGAGTCTGGAGCTCACCAAAACAGCTGTGACCAGTGTCCCCGCTGCTGGCGTTGGACTGGTGAAGGGCAGCGTCTCAGCAGTGACCGGCGGCGTCGGAGCTGTGGGCAGCGCGGTCGCCAGCAAAGTCCCTTTCACTGCAAAGAAGAAGGACAAGGCTGACTAATCCCTGTCACAGCTCCCTTCCAAAAGATCAACCTGCCCATACTGTCCCCCTACCCAGCACCTCTTTGAGTTGGAACCAGCCGCTTCAGGGAGGGTCGAGCACCCGAGCAGACTCTGGCTGCAGCCTGCTCAGCACTGCCTGCCTAGCTCAGAGCTCACAGAGCCACTGTCAATGCCTTTCACTCCCATCACCTACTGGGAACCATCTTTACTCTGGGGACTTTAAAGGTGTGGTTGTCTCTGTCTTGTAGTTTCCTTCCTCCCTTCTTGTTCTTGTAAGCATGGAGGGATGGGAGAAAGCATCAGGCTCCATCTGCCTGGAGGTGAAGGGAGTAACAGGGTATGGAGGGGAACTATGCCTGGTTTGAAGTGTGGGTTGTGTGGTCAAATTCAACTTCAGCTGGAAAGATAGCCTCTGAAACACCCCTTCCCTCTGTAAGGTGTGTTTGGGAGGTGTGCCTAGTAGAGAACTGCAGAAGTCCCATCGACACAAAGGAGAAATACTGTGAAGAGGGGGAAGCCTCCCTCCTGCCCTGTACCTCTTACCTTTTCTTTGCAGGGCCCATCCCCACAAGCTGCTCCCAGTCACTTACTCCCCAGCTGAATTGAACCCTTCAGAGAGGGAACCCTCAAGCTCAGCAGAGCAGCTCTGGGGTGATGCCTCACTAGGGCATGATACATCCCAGACCATCAAGTTCTGCACAAATTTTCTTGGTGGGAGGGAGGAATATGAAAGCTGCTGTATGTTCCCATTTGGGGAAGGAGCTGACAGTGTCACTTGCCAGGCCTCTGTGATATTGCAGTACAGGCAGTGATGTTCCACAGAGAGACCAGGCCTTTTGTTTGACCCTTGAAGTCCTTCCAGTATCCCACTCCGTAACAAGGGCATTTCATCTCTTGGCCACACTCACGCTCCACAGACATCACTAGTAACCAGGAGCAAGTGTGTTCCCAAATGCCACCCAAATTCTGCTGCAGGGATGGAGGGGAAGCTGAGAGTCTTGCTCTCCCCACGACTCAGCACCCTGGGAGTGAAGGCCTGGGTGTGAGTGGGCTGCACCATGTTGGAGAACACTTCCCAAGGTGCTGAGCGTGCTCCAACAGCAGTTAGCCTGCAAAGGGCACCAGCAACTCCTCTTCTGCACGCTGCTCCTGCGGCCCCAGCCGGGTTCCTCTGAATGACCACGCTGCACTACATAGCCCACCCATAGTCGTAAGGCTGCAGAAACCCAGACACCTGCATCCATCTGGGAGTCACAGCCATCCTCAGCCTGGCCTGTGATGCTCAAGGGGCCATGTGGCATCGTACACACACATACAAACATGCACTCACTCACTCCCTCCAAGGTCCCCTGTAATTCTTGGGATGAGGAAAGCCACAGGCTCCAGCATTAACTCTGCTGCTTCTGGCTTTGGCAGGTGATTTGCCTAGGTCTGTAGGTGTTGGATGCTTTGGCAGGTGATTTGCCTAGGTCTGTAGGTGTTGGATGCTTTGGCAGGTGATTTGCCTAGGTCTGTAGGTGTTGGATGCATAGGCTTGTGCTGTATTTTATAAACATGCATCTGTGTTAGCGTGCGTGTGTACGTGTAAGTCCACAGGCATGTCTTCAGCCAGGGAAATAAACCTGTGCCACTGCCGCAGAGGAGTTCACACAGTCATCTTTGGCACTTTCAGCATACAGTTTTTATATAGGGTCCTGGTCAAAAGAAAAATCATGTTTTAGAGGATGTTTTGCCCTCTGTTGCCCAAGAGCATCGTTTATTGAAACCAAAGGAATGTGAAAAATCCCCTTTCTCCTGTCTGTGCTGTTTGTTTTCTCTCAGCCGTATCTTTTGGACATTGAATCCAACTTTCTTGATTTTCATTTCCCCTTGGAGGTCGTTGCACTTCCTGACTGCTCTCTCGTGCTTAGGACTTAGACATCAGGGAATATTTAAGTACAACACACATACACCCCCGCCACCATTTTTGCTGAATGTTCTTGAGCTTGTGATGCAGTTTTTGTTCTGACCTTTATTAAATACACATTTTGGGATGTATGTTGCTGTGTCCCCCTGATAATCATGCTGGTGTTAGTCACTCTCCATACCCTTTGCTAGGTAGCCCCTCCTGTTTGCAGTGGTAAGAAGCTGCTGATCTCCACAGTTTGCTACTCTTGATAGCATGAGAAAGGTTTGACTTACATTTTTGTTTCTGAAGAGGAAGCAGCATTTGGTAGGTGTGTGCATTTCCTCACTTCGTGCCCTTTGTTCTGGTGAAGGCCAAGTTGACCCTGACATGCCAGTTTTGTCTCTGAAGGCAGTGACTTCACAGAAAGATCAGGCCTTGATGTGTGCCTGTACTTTGCTGGGATGCTCGTGGCAGTTGTCAAGGCCAGAAGAAGTCTTGTCTGTTCTCCCTTTGTCTCAAACGCCCTGCAAAGCTGGAGGACAGTTTGCGCTGCACAGATCTCTGCTCACTGCTCTCCCTGAGCACAACTCATCTCTTATTCCAGATCACAGACTGCCTCTGAAGCGAGCTCTAGCCCCAAAGCTGAAAGCTGCTTCTGTGTAACTAGCTGTGTTGTCACCAACCCTCTGAGAAAGATAGCTTCTGGCCAATTGGGACAGAAGAGTCTTTTTCCTAAATGTCTATCCCAGGCCTTGGACAGGAGAAGATAGAATCTAAGAACCTTCAGCAGCCAGCCCTGGGTGGGTGGTGGGAGGCTGATTGTGCTTTTGGCTAAATAGTGTCTCACACGGGCTCTTGCTGGGGGAGGCAGTACATCCTGCCCAAGCTGTTGTCTGCAGGCCCTGTGTGTGTACAGAGCAGGTGTGGCAAATGGGATAAAGGCGATGTAAGGAAGGCCACTGGGGCCCTGAGGGTTTCCCATCTTTCTGTTTCTTCTCTACTGTGCATCCTTGCAGGAAATAGAGGAAAGCCTGTCATTTGTCTGGAACTGCCATTTCCTTGCAGGATGGCCTGGAGAAGAAGAGATGAGCTGGAGAGGAGAACTCACAGCTGAAATCGCTGTTCTTACAGCCCAGCTAAAGGACAGCTCAGGGACCATGAGTAGCAACAGATCAAATTAGCAGGCAGGGGTAGAAGATTAAATCTACTCCAAAAACAAGGCCTCACACTGCTAAACA
Source organism: Vidua macroura (assembly GCF_024509145.1). Taxonomy (NCBI): domain Eukaryota; kingdom Metazoa; phylum Chordata; class Aves; order Passeriformes; family Viduidae; genus Vidua; species Vidua macroura. The sequence goes on from NC_071576.1 coordinate 38,359,331, forward strand.
GGCATTCAGGAATAAGTAACTCTCCAGGACTCAAAGGCTTTAAGAAAGCCTGTGCTAGGCCTGCTCAGTTGCCCATGGTGACCCAGTCCCAGCCCGCTCTTCTGGGCATTTACAGTGCCAGAGCAGAGGGAAAACGGGTCAGTCTTCCCAGTCTACAAGTAAAGATGCCTTCTGACAACTTTGGTTGCAGGACAGTGGGATCTGGATTGGATGGGGAAGCTGTTGGCTCTTGTCAGATGCTCTATCTTTCCCCCTCCAGCCACCTGGGCTACTGGTGTAGCCCTTCTCTCACTGCCCATTCATGGTACGAAGGGCAAAAACAGTGTTGTGCATAAATCCCATGGCTACCAGATCGGGTAGCTTGGTACAAAGTAAGAGGGGGTGGTATCGGGTAAGAGGGGGTAGAGGGAAGGATTAAAGAGAGTTGATACACAGAAGATGAGGAGAGAGTGGTGTGACAGAAGGAGTTGAGGAGTGAGGCAACAAGAAAATGAGGACCATGGAAAAAATTTGTTTCTTAGGACAGGCTTTGAATCAGAAGATGAGTGCAATGGAGTTTGTCCTAGGGAAGAGCACAGAAAGGGGAGTGGGTCAGTGTGGGTTTTGGTGTGTGGTGGTGGTACATGCCTGGCTTGTGCCCTGCTTCCATAGTAATGATGATTGCTAGCAATTTTCATTTAGGCAGATCAGTGGATGGTTGAAGCATCAGACCAGCTTCCTTCTTATCACCCACCCTTCCCAAATCTCTCCTGTGATCTCCCCATGATGGGGCTGGGTCTCCCCCATGGTGGAGATGGGATGTGACCCTGTTTGCAGCCCTGTGTCCCACCTTGCCTGGCTGTTCCCTGTGCCCAACAAACATGTCCTAGCTGAAAGGAGACCCACAGGTGCATCCTCTCCTCCCTTTTCCCTGACCTGTCTCATTGTCCTTAACTTTTTTATCCCTCCCTTAGCTTTCAGTCTTGCCCATGGATAGAGCTCCCCACAGCTTTTGCTGAGACCTTTGTTAAACATCCACACTCACATTGTCTGGGAGACCAGAGGGTGATTGCCTCTACAGCTCCCCTGGCTGGGAGAGAATTGCATGTCTTCCACCCCTCTCTGTTCCCTTGTGTCTTGCGTGTGGAAAATCTTAACCCACTTCTTTTTCTCTGGGTTCCCTTGTTGGCTCTTATCCCTGTGGGTGGGTCATTTCTGTATCTCCATTGCAAAGTCATCTTGTTAAAACAACAGCACGAGTGGGAATATGGAGATGGTTAGAGAGAGCCGAGAGCCAGGGCCCAGCTCTGCTTCTGTAGGAGCTGAGGAGGCCTTCGGCAACCCAAAACTGCGGCCATGCGGTCCTGTGCACAGTGCTGGGCTCCAGAGAACACTTTTGTTCTTTATCATTTCGTTGTCTGTAATTGGTTTCCTACTAAATTTGTTTGCTTGGTTTGTTTTGCAGTGTGTTTCCGGGAATATTCTGCATCTCTGTATTTTAATTACAGTAAAATTTGAGGATAAAAACCATGATTATGCTGGCTCTTGTTCCTAGTGGGGGGAAATGAGGAGAGGAAGCACAATTGAAGGAAGATGTTAGAGATTCCTTGGGAAATTAGATCTGTCCCCTAAGGGCTCTAGATGAGGCACCAAGCAAGGCAGAATCTCCACCCCTGCTTAAACTAGGACATAGCTTTCAAGCGTGGTTCAAAAGCTATTTTGCTGCAGGCGCCTTTCCTGATTGGAATGGTAAGAACAGTTTGGATAAGGCTTCTAAACTCAATTTTTTGTGTTGGTTTAAAGACCAGTGCATAAGAAGGCTTTCAGGCTGGGCACAGCTGGCCTAGCCCTGAAAGTGGGATCTCAGCAGCTGAAGATGGGAATTTTTGCCTCTACAGCCACTGTTCCTTCAGGCAGGTTTGCATAGCCACTTTTCCCAGCAGAGGAAGCAAATTCTCCTCACAGCGGCCTGCTCCTTCTGCAGGAGATGGGGGTTTGACATCCCTCCTCAGGGCTGCAGCAAGCCCCCATGGAGCAGCCTGACCCTCTGCTGGCTGGCAGTGTTGGTGCTGGGGGGCACAACCAGCACCTCCAGCCCCCTCATCTGCTCCACGGGCACCTAACCCAGGGCAGAGTCACGCAGTGCTCCCAGGAATGCACAGCCCTCAGGGAGGATTGCAGGCCAGTGGCCGGGCAATGCTGGATCAGCCACAAGACAGGGTGTCCCTTTTACTGGGTTGAGGCCAGGAGCCAACAGCTCAGCATTTGTTAACTGCTGACAAAAGGATTAATTTAGTAACTAATAACAGGGCTATCAAGCCATTTATTTGGTTGGCATTTTGCTGCCAGATGCTTGGGAAGAGCAGCACACAGTGCACCAATAGGGCTGTCTGCAGCTACCTCTGTCGCCTGCCCTGTTCCTCCATCCTCGCTTGCAGACTCAGCCAGGCAGTGTGGCTTGGGAGGCACCAAGCTGGTGGTAGGAGCAGGTTTGGCAATGACAGGGAGGTGAAGACACCTGGGGATGTGGTCTCTCCAGGGGCTGCCCCTATGCCCACTGTGGGGAGGGAGATGAGGAAAGTGCCCATCCCACAGCAAGTGCACACTATCCCCCCAGTCCTCCTCCCAGAGCTGGAACCATCCATGTAGCCTTGCAGACACCACAGATGAAGTACAGGTGCTGGAGCACCTGAGAAGCTCTCAGGTACTTCACAGCTTCTCACCTTTCCTGCAGCCCAGCTGGTTTGCCACATTAAGCCAAGTCACAAAACACCACTAACAAACTGCTCCTCCAGAGGTCTTGTAAGGGGTGAAAGGATGGTGCAAAATCACCTATTGTTACAGCTCTGCCCTGTCTCACTCAGGCAGCGTGTCCTGTCCCCCTGTGTGCAACTGCAGCACCCAGTCTTCTCCCAAGTAAGAGTGGGACAAGCTTGGGCAGCAGAGCTTGGAAGAGACCTTTGGAGAGAAGACCTGCCCAGGTAGGTGGGCTGTGGGTGGCTCAGACACCTCTGGGCCAGGAGCAGACCCAAATCTGGGAGTGTGCAGCTGTGAGTAGATGTCACAAGTTGTGGTCTCATCTCTCTGTGGGTCGCTGCCCTGCCTGGCTCCAGGAGCAACTGGAAAACTGCTGGGCCACTGCTGTCCTCTGTACCCTGGGGACTGGCCCCAGTGGCTTCCCATCTGCAGCTGCTTGTGGTCTGCAGGACGTGTCTCGAGGGCTCAATTGTTGGGACTCTGCCAGATGGGTTGGAGGAGCTGGCCAGCTGTTTCATCAGGCAGGGATCAAGTAGACCAGCAATATCTTGTGTAAGGCTTTCAGTGTTCCTGCCCTGCATGCCTGGCTCCCCCATTCAGCAGCTTTCTGATCTGCCTGTCATGGTTATAGCTGGCATGCAGCTGCCAGATAAATATGGCCATATTTAGTATACAGCCATGACACCTGCCCAGACCACAGGCCCAGGTGTCTTGCAGGCAGCAAGCAGCTCATGAAGGAATACTTGTGCATTGCCAGGATCATCTTGTTCATTCATTTTCATTCTGGCAGTTTCATGACCTGCACCAGAGCACCTTCCCTGTCCTCCAGGGTAGGCCATGCCAGCATGGGCATCAGCACTGTCAGACATGGTGGGGGGCAGCCTGATGGGAATGGTTTCACTGTGCTGGTGCCATTAGCACTCTGGAGTCAGGCACTTCAGCAAGTCCCATGCCCCCATGCAAACCAACAAGTTTTCAGGTCAGTAAATAACCACTGGTTCTTGCTTTTGGCTAAACTGCTTGCATTTTGACACACTTCAGATGCAAACATGCACACGCCTGAGGAGGTGGCTGCAGCTCCCTGCCACCCTGAGGGCTGCAGTGTCTCCTCCCCCAGCCGTGTCCTACCCACTCCCAGCCTTGCAGGAGTTGGGCAAACCAGGAGATGCTGCTGTTTGCCTGGTGCATCCACCCCAGTATACTTGCTGAGGTCTTTCAGTTGAAGTTCACCCCCAGGTCAGTTTTATTGCACTTTTATTTACAGAAAACACAGAAATAAAGCATTAAATGTGTTGGGCTTTTACCAAATGACCCAATTGCTTTTTTCCCTTTTTTTTTTTTTTTGGTGGGTTTTTGGCACAAAGAAGTATCACAGGTGTTACCAAACAACCATGTAGGAGCAGCTGACCAACTGCCCAGCCCAATAATAGAACTCAAACAGACAGAAATGTCACACTGAGATCAAAAATTAGGAGGTTGTTCCACTTTCAGCTTCCAGTCTAACCTGTTCACTGGGGGCAGGGGGAGTTATTCTGGAGGGGATGACACCATTCATAAATAATATTTATATTTACCTCTTACATTGTAAAAGTAAACAGTGCAAAAGTACAGTACCCCAGATACCCTTCGGTTTGGAGAGCTTGAAGGTTGCTTTATACATTTTGTGTGTTTTGTAAACATTGTTACCTATCCAGAGTTCTAGCTCTTGATTGGAGAGACCTAACTCCTCCTGGCATCCAAAATTTATTGAGGGGCAGCAGTCACTTCCCCTGGACTCGGCCTTTGAGATTCCCGCTCAAGGTTTAGTGCAAATTTTGGAGAGAAAAAGACAAGAGAGGGAAAGAGGGGGAAACAAAAGGAAAGAAAATAAAATAAGGCATCAGTTAGAGACAGTACACATCAAAACCAGGCCCATTGGGGCTGCCTTAGGAGAAGGGCAGGAAGTCTCTCTCCTCCACCAGGCTGATGGAGAGGTTCTTCAGCTCCTCCTCGGAGCCAGCAGTTTTGTAGCCGAGCTGTGCCAGCACCTGTTGGCAGGCGTGCTGGGTGAACGCCACGATCTCGTAGGACAGACGGAAGCGCCACTTCTCCGCTGTCGCCGCAGAGTTGCGCACCGTCCCGTACTTGTGTTTGGAGGAGGACCTGTCTCCTCGGGTGTTGTTCTGTATCCAGCGCTCGACGTTGCTGTCCATGGGGATGCCCAGGAAATCGTAGATCTCCTCAGTCTTTTTCATGGGGTTCCTGGCCAGGTCTTCATACCGCACCAGCATGTACTTGCCCTTGAGCCATGGTGGCCGGTTGAGGCCGGTGGACACAGAGTTCCAGAAGTCCTCGCACACTGTGGTGAGCTGGGTCACGTCCAGGTTGTATGGCTTCCTGCCAGTGCCATCCCAGATCCTCCACAGCCTGTAGGTGTCTCGGAAGGTCTCACTCCGGGATGCCAAGATCCCCCGGGGGTCCCGCACCAGCTGGATGACCTTCAAGTTCAGCCGGGGGTCCTCCACCAGGGCCCGGAGGTCACTGACCTCGGGCACCCGGACGGTTTTGATGGCCACGTGGCCGTGCTCTCTGCAGGACTCAGTGGCCAGTGTCAGGTTCAAGGTCCCACACTTCTTCACGCAGTCTCCTTCCTCCAGGTGGAGATCCACAGCTCCCACGGACTCACATACAGGTGGTGAGCATAGGGCCTTGCTGGCTCCCCTGCGGAAGAGGCGGTCGGTGGTGTGGTTGACAGGCTGGGGCTTGATATAGTTCTCCAGGAAGTAGAGGTCGCAGTCATACAGGCTCCTCAGCAGGTCTCGGCTGGCCCCCAGCATGACCCGCCTGTCTGTCGTACTCTTGCTCTGGGTCAGCTTTGGGATCAGGGTGTACTGGACGTGGTAGAGGGGCTCAAATAAATAGAAGACATCGAAGTGCTGGTTGAACAGCTGCCCAACAAATGAGGAGCCGCTGCGGGTGGTGGCAAGGATGAGAACATGAGTCTTCCTGGAGAAGTTATATGGGAAAGTGGGATTCTCATCACACAGCCTGTCAGCCACATCAGTGTCCTGGCTCAGGCTGCAGTTCACAGGATTAGGGATAGGACAGCTGTGGAAGGATTTGGCAGTGAAGGTCCGAATTGCTGTGTACTGGATTGCAATGGATGCCAAGGCTAGGAGGAGTACAGCCTTCCAGGAACATTGCATGGCTGGTCACCTTCATGGAGCTTCTTCGCAGGTTGTCTTGGTGTCTGCAACCCAACAGAGAATTCACAAGTTGAGCATGGACTGCCAAGTATCCAACTGATGCAGGTACCAACAAATGCCCTCCTAATGTAAGTCCATCAGTTATAACCATGTGAATCCCAGTCACACACTGCAGAGCCCCATTTCAGACAAGAAAAATAACAGGCAGAGGCTGGCAAGCCTGGAGAAACATGTCCAGCCAGGACTTAAGCCCTGTTCCTTCCAGGCTGTGGGTGTACATAAATCTTGTGGCCCATAGCTCACCCCATGCACTGCAACCCAGGCAGGGGGATGTTGGAACCCGGCGGTGACACTGTCTGTCTCCATCCAGCTGCTGCAAACTCTCTTCCCCAGCTCCCTTGTGAGTCACTTGTCACTTGGACCCCAGTGCAGGAGCTGTGGCAGGGAAAGGTCAGGGGATGGTGCTATCTTGTCTCCATCCATTCTGTCCAGCTGTCAGGATAAGGCATGGCCCATCCAGGACAGCAACCTCCTGCCTAGGAGAGTGGCAATGTCTCTCCTGGAGCTGCAAACCTCTTTGCACAGAGGTCCAACAGCTAGCTCTGTCTGTCAGCCTCTGGGGATGAGTGCAGCCAGAGCTGTGCCCTCAGCAATGAGCTCACAGGTCTGGTAAGATCCTGCTCCACTCTGGGATTCAGGGCTCTCCTATTCTGAGCACCAGAGGGGAAAAACAATAGTAGAAAGGAGGAAGCATGCAAAACTGCATCTCTTCTATACCCTATTGCCAACCAGGGCAGTAGCCCTTGGCACCAGGGATGGGTGCAAGGAAAAGTGGGGCTGTAGTTGAAAAGAACAACTTCAGTGGTGCTAGCCCTGCCTTGCTGCTGCCCACATATGGGCAAGGGTAGGGGAAACTGAGGAGGACCCTTGGATGGAATGCTCAGGGACCATGATGGGGGCCGGGGGAGTACCTGTCATGCCTGGGGAGCTGGCACATTGCTGGGAAGGGATGTAACTGTGGTGGTGCTTCAATATTCCCCCTGTTCACTAACCAAATAATGTTCATGGACTGCTTGCTGCTCTCCAAAGCACAGACATTTCACATCCACATACTACTGCTCTCAGGGGATCAGTGGGGCTGGGAGACAGAACATAGAGGATGCATCCCAGAAACTCCAAACAGGCTAAAACACCCGTGTGTGGGAGAGACACCAGTATAAGCAATGGTTTTGAAGCTCCCCTGCACCTATTCTCCCTTGCCCATCTTCCTTCCATGTCTCTCCTCCCGCAGTGTGGCACATTCACCTGTCTATCCACCTCAGGCAAACCAAGGGGACAAGACCCAAGTATCTCTGCTCCTCGCCCAGCAGAGCCCACTGTATCGTCATTGCCATTGCTGCCTCTTCCCCCCTCTCTGTGGGTCCCCAGGGAGAACAACGTGCTGGCCCCAAGCTCACAGTGAGTGCCCTGCTCAGCCCCAGCACCAGGTCACTGTGGGTGGGACTGTCAGAGCCAGTGCTATTGCTGCTTGTATGAGGTCTCTGGGGGAGACCAGTGGCCAGCAATGGATTTCAGGATATGAGGGCTGTTCTAACCCAGAGCACATTGAAATCTCTGATGGGCTTGGGACAGTGCAATGTTCCTGGTGTATGGTCCCTGCAGCGCCCAAAGCAGCTGCCACAATGTGTTGTTCCCATGTCCTCAATGTGTTCCACGCCCTAGGGAGACCCTGTCACCCAGCAAGTGACACCAGGAGGGCAGCTCAGACCTGCAAGTGAGTAAAAAAGCTGCGCTTTTTTTAAATTAATATTTTTATTGTTTACTGATTGCCCCAGTTGATTTGTGGAGGCAGGAAGCTTCAGGAACTATCAACTCCAGAGACCTGGAGCAGGGCTTTAGAGCAGGACCCCAGGACAGGGGGGCTGGCACAGCTGTTGCATGCAGCTCCCCACCAGCTGTGTTCCCTGTGTCTGTGCACTAGGAGCTGTGCTTTAGACCCAAAATGATGCTTTGAATACAGGTTGCTTTCACCTGGACTGCTGCCTGCCAAGGATTGTGGCACATGGCTGGAGGACTGAAGTCAGAGATGCTTGGCTATTGCTGCTGCTGGATTGGGGTTACCCACCCTGCAAAGGGGAAACCCGGCCCACATGGGATATTCTATCCCTTGGATAAAGTGTTTTTCCAGGTCTGCTAAGGTAGAACAGGACAGGAGTGTCCCTATTGGTGTCTCCTGTCCCAAGTGTCTTCTGCATGCTGCTTAGGTGGAAGCTGCAGTGGGAATGCTTTCCTGCTCTCTAGTGATGGCCAACCACACTGCATCCCTCACACACAACCTCAGCTCCTAACTCTTTGATTCATTGCTGATGGATGCTGGAGCAGCTGAGACTCAGATTGTCCTGCTTATAGCAGAAACCTGCTGCCAGCTCCCCAAAAAAGGCAAACCAGAGACCAGATGCTTTCTTGGTCCCAATTCCCACCAGATCACTCACTGGCTGTGAGCATTTCAGGTTCTCCACCCACACTGACCCATTCCCCTTTGCAATGTCCCAAGTGGCAGAGGGGAAAAATGGGGCATTGATTCACCTCCTTGACTGAGCAAGTGCTAAACCACAGCCCAGCTTCAGCCTTTGCTGCCCCTTGGCATGTATGTCCTGCCCATCTGCTGAGCTGCAACCAGGGAGGGGAAGGTTTTGGAAGAAGGCTTCCCTCCCTGATGTCTCATCTGTGGCCTTTAAAGCCAGCCAGAGCCTCCTCTCACCTCCCAGCTGGCTCTCCTGCCTCCTCCCATCACTGCCTGTCCCCGAGGGCTGCAGTTCCTGCTCAATCCAGCCCTGGGCTCCAGGGACAGTGGTGACTGGCAGCTGGGTGCTCTAGAGGAGCTCCTGGGGCAGCAAAAGCACATGGCACCTGGGAGCTGCCAGGACAACTGGGGACCACTTTTACTCCCACTGCCCCTTGTTCATCTGTCAGACAGAGCCAGGCTGGTGTGAACACTTGCCAAGGAGGAGCTGTGCCGGGCTCCACACAGCTCCCAGTGGGCCAGCTGAGCAGTGGCTGCATCCAACGTGCCCCAGGAGGATGTGTCCTGCACAGAGGCACAGCAGGACAGCCGTCACACTCCCATTCCTGCCCTGAGGAACCTTGTTCTTAAATTGGCCTGATACCCAGGGCCAGCAGTTCAGACAGCAGCTGGAGAGAGGGCCATGCCCACATGGGGCTGCATCTGAGAGTCCTGTGTGAGGCATGGATCGTTTTGGCTCCTCAGCTCCAGACCATGGGAGTCATCCAATATGCTGGCCTCATAGATGTTTCTGTGCTAGAAGTGTTCTCAGTCAAAGTCACCCTCTGCTCTGTCTCCAGCTCAGCTCCACCAAAGATGATGAGCAAATGCAGCCCAAGGGTGGGATCCGAGTTCAGTGTGTCCCTCCGGGCAGTTGGGACTATGAGATGGAGCATGGGGTGGGGGTACATCACTCACACCTTCCAGCCCCTGGCACTGCTGGTACTGCAAGGGGCCTGCCAGAAAGCACGTGGGCTCTTTTGGGACTGTGCTGGGGCCACCACTGCCTCTTTCCCAACCCTAACCCCCTTGTGGTGACAGCATGACAGAGTGAACTCTGCTGCCTTGCCTGCATTTCTGTGCAGCTGCCTGCAGTCGCACTGGGACCAGGCTGTCCGCAAGGGACACACGGCATCCGGCAACCGGCTCTAAGTGCAGCAGGAGGCCAGCCAGTGCCTGGCACAGGGACAGGAGCATTGTCTGTGCGAAGAGGAAGGTGCTGAGCCTTTCCTCTCCCCTGCCTCACTTCCCGCAGCCTTGAGCCTAGAGGAAGGGAAAGGATGGGCACAGGCAGTGCAACCTCCCCCACCCTGTGCACCTGCCAACAGCAGCGGATGCATAATCACCTGCCTTCCTCTTCCTCCTCCTCCTCCACTGACTCCCAGCACTGCTCTGAGGGACATGAGCAGGCAAGAAGCCAGTAAGACAGCCCAGGAGTGCCAGGGAGATCGGCGGTGATGAATTAAGCTGAATGGCATCTGTGAGTCACCAGTGCGGTGTGGGGAGCAGTGAATGCAGCCGGCCAGCCATCATGCAGCAGGGACCAACCGGGGGCTCCCGCTCTGGGCATGGTCTTCCTAGGTTTGATGGGAATTACCTGCTTTTGCAGCCATGCAGCCAGGCCGTGGCACTGAAGGCTGCACTGGCAGCTGAGTTCAGGTGGTGCCAGGCAGGCTGGAGTCAGTGGGGAAGTTGCAGGGATCAGTACAACTCGCAGGTCCCCTCCACTCCGAAAGCAGCTAGGTGTTATGCAGGGCAGTGCCTCACAGCACTGTGGCACTCTCATCCTCCTGGGGGGCTCCCACAGCATCTCCACATGGGCAGCTGCCTTGACTCCTGCCCCAAGCCTTCCCTGCGGGTCTCCTTGCTCCCCGGAGGTGGCCGTGTTCAGGCAACTCAGGGGTGATGGCAGCTTTAGGCAGGAGCCCTTGCAGTTACTGATTCTGTTACTGCTGTACCAAAGGCTCTCTCACAGGGCAGTCAAAAAACCCTGCTCTTTTTGGTTGCCTTCCAGGCTGTCCCCCTCTCTCAACAGCTCCCCAGGAGCTGTACCCTCAGCCTGGCTGGGCTCATCCTGAGCTCTCTTTCCACTGTCAGGGAAACCTCTGTGCTTCCCTATGGCTGGAAGGAAGGGAAAAGGGAGTTGAAGAAGGTGTGAGGGTCTGTGGAACAGAGGTGCCTGCTCCCGCCTTTGTAAAAGCCCTGGCACACTGGAGGAGTGCCTGAGCCTTGCCAGTCCTTCCCGCAGGCCTGCCTGGTGCCAGTCCAGCTACCGGCACCCTCTACCCCCAAAACCGATTCCCCGCCAGCTGTTTCCATGGAAACGGCAGAGTGACTCAGGACTTTGGGACCAGCTGGAAAACACAACTGCGAGCAGTGATCGCCTGAGAAGCACCGGGCCGGGGTCTCAGTGCCAGGGAGAGGGGTGGATGACTGCGGGAGTGGGCAGGGCTGCCTGCCCACCTGCCCACACGCTGGGCATGGGCACAATGGCAGAGAGGAGCACACGGCACACCCTGCACAAGGTGGCGAGTTCTAAGGCAAACCCCCTCTCCTGACACGAGTGAGACTGCAGCAGGCTCACCAGGGGATGCATCCCAAAACGTGACTCGTGGAAGACAACCCCTCTTCCCCCTTTCCCTTCCCCCACCCAGAGATTCATGCATGCCTAGTCACCCAGAGAATTCATAGCACCAACTTCAGCGCCTGCTCAGCCCCGCACCTGCGCCTCTGTCCCCTGCTGAGCATGTAACACCCCTGCATGCCATGCCCAGAGCAGTTCGGCTTGCTGAGGGCTGCTGGAGGGGACAAGTGGCAGCCAGCACCCTGCGGTGCCTCCCTGCCCAGCCAGCAGCTCCCTCCTGCAGCCCCACTCCTTCCCACCTCACCACCCAGGCACAAAAGTTAAGCCGCAGGTTTGCAAAATAACTCTCAGCCAGTGACCCACTGGCAAAGGCCCTAACACATTCCAGCGTTCTCCCACCAAGCAAAGCAGTGTACTACAACGTTGTGGCCACTGAGGCAGGGAAGACAGGCTTCTGGTGGGGTGCAGGCACCCACTTGGTCACAGTGGCTTAGTCATGCTGTTGGCTCTGCAAAGGCTGGCGGACACCAAACATGCCTGTGGGCCACCCAGCCTGGGTGCTGGCTGGCTGCACTCCACCACGCCCCAGAGGAAAGAAAGACCACTGAGAAAAAGCAGTGCTGAGCTGTTCCCGATCCCCTACTTGACTCTGGACACCACCCAGGGTGGTGAGCAGGGCTGGTCTCTGCCCCCAAGCCTCCCCATCAGCAAGCCCCACCAACATGAGATCTTGACGTGGTGGGAACGAATTTTCAGCCTTGTCTTCTCTTCAGCCATACAGGGTTAGAGCTTTCCTACAGTCACAGCTCCAAATGCCAGCTGGGACTCATGCCCGCCACCTTCCTCGGGTGCCTCACCGTGTGCCAAGCAGAAGTGCTTTGTGCCCCCAGACTTATTCTGCTCTTGCATTCATCACCTCCTGGAGCACTTTTCTTATGACAAGGCACAGGACTCCTGTGCTCAAAGCCACCCTGGCACAGGTCCCCTGTTCCCCTATCTCTGGTCTTTCCCTCTGCATTTCAGAGGGACCGACAGATCCTTTATCACCAGAAGATTACTGCCCACTTTGACCAGCACTTAAACAATCACAGGACTTTCAACAGGGAATCAGTCTCTTTCCTACTGGCACACAGCATACACATTTTCAGTTAATTAATCACTACCAAGTAATGCCAACCCCAGCCGGTCCCAGAGTTTTCTTATCGCAACATCCACCTGTGCCTGTTTATCCCTCATCCTCTGAACTGCACCTGCCTCTTCCCGAGGATGCGAACGCTTCGGTAAACCAAATACAGGGGGTTCTGTGCTCTCCACCTTCCCCTGAGCCATCCACCAGCCTGCTGGTGCCTGCTCACTCCCAGAGCACTCCCTGGCAGGAGCTGGGAAGGCTCCTTTGGGATGAACGCGCTCATTCACCACCTCAAAACACTCTTTTTGCAACGTCCCTAACCTACGGCGCGTTAAGAGCCCAAATCTCGAACCGCACAGCTTTCCCGTAGGATTGCTCCATGCTATGGTGTGCACCCCACTCTGCGAGGTCTCCTCGTCAGCCTGCGCCCTCACGGCAGGTTTCGCAGACCGCCTGGAGGTCTGACAGCAAACGCCGGGGCATTTGCTCCGCCGGCTGGCGCGGCTACGCGGCCGGGCAGGGCATCTGGCCTCCCTGTGCCACCGGGGACTTACTCACTTGCTCCAGGCGCAGCTCCTCGCCCAACAGCAGCCCAAGTTTCGCGGCAGCTCGTTCCCCCGCGGGTCTGGGGCCAGGGCTGCTGTGCCCTCGCCGCTAAGGCAGCCCCGGGCGGCGGCTCCCCCTGGGCGCTCGCAGCTCGGGCAGGGGTCCCGACGCAGTCGGGCTGGGCACCAGCGGGAAAAGTCCTTCCCGCCGCTGCGGGTGACGTCTCGCTGCCTTGGAAAGTTGGTGGCGCGGAAAGGGTTAAAAGAGAGCCCCAGCACGCCGCCCCCGGGCACCCCCGCCGATCTGCGCCGCTCTCCCCCCCACCCCCGGCGCCCCTTACCTGGCGGAACGCCCCAGCGGGCTGCCCCCCGCATCCCCGGCCGCGGATCCTGGGGTGGGGGACGCCCAGCCCGGCCCGGCCCGGCCCGGCCCGGGGGCGGCAGCCGGCGGAGCTCAGCGGGCGGCGCTGCGGGGGCTCATCCCTGCCCGCGCTGCCGCCCTGCCCTGCCCTGCCCTGCCCTGCCCGCGCGGGCACCCGCCGAGCGGGGCCGCCTCTCCACGCCCTCCGCGCCGGGCGAGGGGCGGGCGGGCGGCGAGGGGGCTGCGCCGCTTCCCTCCCTCCTTCCTTCCTCCCCTCCCTTCCTCCCTCCGCCCGGCAGCGCGCACGGGCGCACGCAGCACAGCGCCAGGCACCGGCATCGGCTCCGGCAAAGCCTCCGCTCCGCGCCGCCCGCTCACCCCAGCCCGGCCGCCGGGCTCCCCGGCTTTGCCGAGCAGGAACCTCCCCTTATTTACCTCCTCAAGGCGCCCGGCATGAGCGGCCAGAACCCCTCCCGTCGCGGGGGCGGGAGGGGGCCCGGTGAGGCACCCCCGTGAGATGTGTCCCCCAGGCTGGCTGCTGATAGGGACAGGGGATCCCTGCGGACCGGCCGGGCGCGGGTCCCTCACACCCTCCTCTCGCCCCACTGCTGGGGCACCAGCAGCCCCTCGGGCCCTGCCGGACTTGGTAGCGATGATGGTGCACATTCATCCCCTCTTTTCCGGTGGCCTTTGCTATCAAAAACAATATTGTCATGGGGACTGGTTCTCCAGCGCCAGGAATCCTCCCCGTGCCACCTAAATCAGGGCTCACCGCCACGGGCAGTGTCCAAAACCATCCTCAGTGGTGCCAGTGGAAAAATACTGGCAGGTGATGGCACCTTCCCACCATCCATCCCACCTTGGAAGGTGGGATAGGACAGAGGGAAAGAAGCATGGGCGTGTGTCAGAGCAGCTGAAGTGGCTGTGCTCTGACAGTCACATGCCTCCTTCTGATTCTGTTCGACCCCTAGAAACAGGTCAGACATTGACTTTTGGCAACTTTTGAATGTTTCCCTTTTATGCAGCGCTTGCCAACTAAACTGCATTTTTAGCAGTTTAACTGCAGCTCTGCTGAAATGGCAGCTGCCAGCCAAAGATAGGTTATGATTCTGGAGATGCTACAATGGATATTCATTTTTTTATATCCCTGTTTTATTTGGGGCATATTTGGACCTGCCTGGACACTGGGCACAGCCATGTGAGCAACATCCATCTCCTGAAAAGCCCTGAACTCTGCAAGGAGCTGCCTCCCCAGCTCAGGGATTTCCAAATCTTTACCTCTGACTCTAGGATTTGCAACATGTAACTGTGGGATCGCTGTACCAGCGTGTTCAGCTCGGAACTACCCTCTGCAGAGAGCAGGCTACGAGTAGCAGTGGGGCCCGGGTCTCTGTGCTGCACTTGTGTCAAGAGAAGAATAAATCCCTGGGAACACTGGTCTTGCCTTCCACTCTCAGAGGCCTGCCAGGCTGCGACAGTGAGTTCAGGGCTATGAGATTGCCTTTAAAACTGGGGAAGCACAATGGCAGATTGTCACGTTTGTTGTTTAGCATTTGGGACTTACATTTGCTGTTTTAGGAGTACTCAGATCTTGTGTGTCCAAAAATACTGGTAATTCTCAAGTTTTTTACAGTATCCTGGCAGCCCTAGCCCTCTTAATCTAATTTTAGAAAACTTTGTAGGGATTTTATATTTATAAACAGTTGGTGCTTAAATATTATTTCCCTCACCATAGCAACAGCTCCCCATTGTAGCATTTGCTATACAGTACTGTTACATTGGTGTATCCCTGTTTTGAATGAGAAAGCCCTGAAGCCACTCTCTCTCTTGCTTGTTTTCCTACACCTTGCAAAGGACAAAGACTGAGGCTCCTGCCTGTCTGACTCTTCCTGGAGCTGGGAAAGAGCCATGCCACCAGCTGCTGCTGGAAACAAGCCGGTGGCCCTGGGGTTTCTGTTGCTGGTGCTTCTCAGGTGATGTGCTGGCTCAGGCCATCCCCTTCCTGCTGGTTCATTTGCCATGGTGTAGCCCACCTTGTACCTGTGCAATGGCCCTGAGTGCCACTCCTGTGTGGCTTACAGGCTTTCGACAGCTCCAGGTGCCCATGGCATGCACATAACCTGTGCTCCCACTTAGCTGGCATCTCCAGCGAGTGGTGGGGAGCAGCTGTGAGCAGGCAGCCAGCTGGCCCACAGCCATGGCTGTGCTCCACTCCCACTCGGGGCCAAGGCAATGGAAGTGCAGGAATGGCAGGCTTTCAAGGAGTTTGGCCAAAGGGGGCATAAACCAGTCCAGGGACCAGTGCCAGGAAGAAATCAAGGGGCTTGCAGTAAGAATATGAGACCCTCATCCTTCCCAGTCTTTCCAAGGAGTCAGGGTTTGCTCCTCTCTTACACATCACTGAGACTGCTCTAAAGTTCATCTGCAGAAATCCAGGGTGTCCTGCAACTTGAAACAGTCCCAGAGATATTTGGACTCCTACTCACATATGCTGTAGAGGCTGTCTCATACGAAAGAAAGCAATTTGAAAGAATGGTAAAAAAAAAAAAAAAAAAAAAAAAAAAAAAAAAAAAAAAAAAAAAAAAAAAAAGAGGAATAAAACTGGGGTTGGAGGAGAAGCAGATGCTTCTGATTATTTCAGCTGGGCATGATCACATTTTCTGATGCTGCCCTGGAATTTTAAGTGTTAATCTAGAGAGATGCTGTTTGTTAGTACATATTACAGCTCTCTATCTCTGACTTTGTTGTGTATTAAAATATTAATTAGGGTCTGTGGTGTGTGTTTGTGGTCAGTTTGTTTTTAGAGGGAAGGACTGCTGTGACTGTATGTACCTCACCCTCATTAAGAAAATTTGGTTCTGATTAAAAGGCATCATTTTTCCCCTGTGTGGCTCCAGGCAGGAGAGCAAAGAGACTGCTGATGACTTGGTGAGTCAAGTAAACTCACCTTGTAAATTTTCATCTGAGCCAAAATGCAGTTTGAAAATATCCGATTTCCACGCTCTTTAGCAACAGATTTCTGCAAAGGGTTTGTATTTTCTTCTCTAAAGGTCAAAAAAACCTACCTTAACAACATGTTTGGGAATATATGTAATAAAATATCAATGTGGCTGTTAAGGTGATATGAAGGTTACTGTTCTAATCACTCCAAATGCAGTCGGGAGCAAAGTTATGATTCCGTCAGTAACCTGGCCACATTACATACGCCATATATCCCTGCACAACGTCGGTAACATAAAGAGCAATGCTTTAAGGCACGTAAATGTAAAGGCAAACTAGAAAACATTATTTGTGTGCTTAAGCACGACATTTTGCAAGTCTGTGTCAGATGGCAGTGTAGTGTTTGTAAGCCCACCTGCGTGCTACGTGTTCTTTCTGCCGGAGGAGAGGAGGCTCTCCCTGGGCTGCAGTGCCGGCAGCTGCTCCGGCAGCAATGCAGGAGCCCTCCCGCCTGGCTCAGGCTTTCCATACTGGAAGGAAGCGCCTCTCCGGGCCGAGAAGGTAAAAACTTTGCTGCCGTCCCCGGAGGATGGGGAGGTGTGTCGCACAGGAAGAGCTGCTGTTGGCTCGCTGGCGGCCGCTCGGCAGCGGCGTGGCCACGGCTGGGGCATTGCAGCAGGCTGGGAGCCGCGGGAGGGCTGCGACGAAACGGGGCTGCCGCTGCCTTCTCCCCGCCCTGTGGCTCCCTTTGAAGGGCTCGGGGGTGCAAGCCTCCCTCCGAGGAGTTTCGGAAGTTTGCCAGAACCCGATGGGGTTACTGAAATCGTTCCTAAGCCCCGCAGGAGCGCCAGCCGAGATTTCTCACAGAGTGATTTTTTGATACCTTGATCTTAAGGGACAACGACTGGAATATTTTAGGGACATCTGACTTTCAAAAAATGTTCTTTCTCGTTGGCCTTCATGTAGAAGCTTTAACAAAATACTTGACACTTATCATGCTTCTGTAGTTCAGAAGGGGAGATAAACAGCTCATGCTATAATCCCTTCTCTTGAGCAGCTTATAAATTCTGTGTGTGCAGGAGTGGCAATGTCCCAAGGATGTGTTTATTTGCCCCTGCCTTTCACTCCCCCTTCCTCTTAGGTTTGCCCTCCCAAGAGCCACAAGAAGTCAGTATAACACATAAGGTAAAGGAAATGGATGAGGACAAAAGTAACTGCCTCGGTGTTATGCAGTCACTTTGACATACTCACAGAATCGTGGCTACAGATCAGTTTTAAATTGCTGGGCAGGCGTGGTGGGAGAAATTCCCCTCCTCTATACAAAAATAAACTCAATCAACCACCCATTTGTAAAATCCCAGATTTTTGGTGCCAAACAGTCATTGTGGCTGCTCAGCCTTGCCCTGTGGGTGACAGGCTACAGCCTTGTACCCAGTAATTCCCACACCAGAGCTGTCAGCATGGGCACACCTTTGTGTCAGGAGAGATGCCTTTGCTGCTGTGAGTGACTTGTTCCAGAGCTTGATATGCCTGATGGTGAAACATTCCCCTTATTTCTAGGCTGGAGACATTGAGTTTTGGCTTCCAGCCACTGGATCACATTATGCCTTTGCCTATTAGATTAAAGAGCTATCTGCTATCTGAACTATTTCTCCTGTGTAGGTATTAATAGATCATGATCAAGGCGCCTCTTAACCTTCTCTCTGAGAAGTTAAATAGACTAAACTTCTTTATCTCTCATACTGAAGCAGAGTTTTCTAGGCTTTTAATGATTCTTGCTGGTCTCTCCAGCCTGCCTATGTCTGTTTGAAAGCACACACCCCACAAGCACAGAGGGCGTCTCAGGACTGACCACGACAGCAGCTGTGCTAACTCAGCTAAGGATCCTGCCTTGGCTCAGCACACCTGCTTAGCACACTGTGACCCATAACAGCCTGGGCTGGTCATCCCCCTAGAATCCCATCTTACTCCTGAGAAACCTCCCAGGAAAAGGTCAAACCTTACAAGCTCCTGGGGTCTGCCTTACGCCTAGCACAGAAAATAACATAAATGGGACACAGTGCAGTTCTCCCCCAGCTTTGCTCAGCCCCCAGGTCATCCCTGCCAGGCCTGTTCCCACCTCCCTTGAGCTGAGGTCAAGAGGAAAATCATCTACTGATGGAGACCCCAAGCCAGTATCAAAAGCCATACTGGACTTACACATATCTTTGTATTTTTGTTTTCTTCTCTTTAAAGGTGTACTTCAGCCTTCACAATGTTAAATATGGCCCATAAATCATGCTGTATCCAAGCCAACGTTTTTACTCAGCCTGTATCTTTTGTAGTCCCATTTCCTTGGGAGTTAGAAATACAGTAGTAACTTTAACACTGATTCTGGTGTTTTTACTAAAAATCATTCACATAGTATGAATCTGCAGAGGGGTTGGGTGTGAATTTACTAAGCCACTCCATATTTCACTGGACTGAAAAAGGGGGATTTGTGAAAGTGTCAGTGAAGACTGAAGATTGAAAGCCTGGTTAAAGAGCAGTTTGTCTTTTTGACAACCCACACCCCTTCCTAACTGGTCCTGGGCCGCTGCCTCCCTGCCAGCCCCACAGAGCCTTCCCAGCTGCCTCACACAGGTAGAAAACACTGTCAGAAACTATCCTCAGTAATCCTCAGGTACATGGGTTGCTTTGATCCCAGAACAAATGACAGGGCCATCAAAGCCAGCCACGAGTGCCACCTTTATGCCATGCCAGGGTAAGGTGCTCCACATTCACACACTCACGTGTCCTGAAAATTCCTGTCAATGATTGAAGAGTGGGGCTCATTCAATCATGGTGCACGACAGTAAGGTCTTATAGAGGGGAAGGTGACTTTATTATACAAAATCTCTAATGTGTTTCCCCATTCACATTCTCTTATGTACAAACACCAAGATGTGTGTCCCTAAGGGTTCTCTGTGACCCAGAGGACAGGGGATGCTGGTTGCTGGGTCCTCCCTATGATTCCTGCGTTCCTCTTGCTGGCAAATCCTGAACTAGTTTTTTGGACTGATATTGCCTGTCTGTTCAGAGTTGTCTTTTGCAACTGTGTTCCTACTGGGTTAACAGGAAGTAATAACATGCTGCTGTCTTCTGCTAACACAGCATTTGTCCTGAGGCTTATCAGACCTGGGATTGGTGGTGTTCTGCTTGACTAACTGGAAATGCATCCTTGCTTATGAATACAGTCCTTCTTTTAGCCCCCATTCTGCTTTTCCTCCAGTTCACACACACGAGCTTGCATTTGTCTAGCATCCATACTAGCCTTAGTATTTCCATTAAAGGACTCTGCAAGGACTAAGACAGGGAACAGCCTGCCACCTGCTAGGCCTGGATGCCACGTGTCCTGTGTGTAGGGGGAAATGAGAGCCCCTCCTTGCAAACTGCCAAGGCTGGGATGCTGGCCAGAGAGGAAGGTTTAGGTTCTGCTGGATCTTAAAGCAGGTCTGTCTCAGTATTCAGGCATTTTGGGTAAGATCAGTTTCCCATTTTGGAAAAAAAGGATGCAAGGTCTTAGATTGTATGTGGTGCTGTTTGTTACCTGCAATGCTTTGGGGGTTTTTAAGTTGCTGTGAGGTCAGTATGACCATGGCCACCACATTTGAGAGGGATCCCCACAGAGCAGAGGCATCTTGAGAGGAAATGGCCAGTCCTCAGGGAAACTGCTGTATCCTGTCTGCAGTACTTGAGACTAGAAAAAAGTCTGACTGGAGGGCTATAGTTCTGTCCTGAGATAGTTTTGCTCCTATTCCAGCTCAGGGATTGCGCTGATGAGGGCATGTCTGCCATAAGGGATCAGGGTGCTTGCCCAGGAAGGGGCTGCTGGCCTGGCCAAGCAGCAGCAGGAGGTGATGTGACCCGCTGTGCCCCCAGCCCTGATCCCAAGAGGCAAGGACTATCTCTGGCAGTGTGTCCAGGGCAGTGGTACTCTGAGCATCCCGGAGCTGTGTCTCTGCTGGAGAGCCAGATGTGACCCACATCACCAGCATGCACAGCATCTGCTCCGCCTCCCCAGCCCTTTTGATGTGGTTGTCACACTTCTGCAGAACCTTAAATTAGCTTGTCATCAGTAGAGTCTCTCATTTCATCCTAAACTGCCTGAAGTTCACAAAGCCTCTGCGGAAGCCTGCACATCACTGGGATGCACATGAGTTGGTGACATTGCCACTGCAAGCCCAGCCCAAGCAGCTGCCTGTCTCTCTAAGGACAGATGGGTCCCCAAGGAGACCCTGCCTCCTCCAGCTTGTGAAAAACATGTTCACTCTCCCGTGAAAATTTTAAAAATTTAATAAGGGACAATAGGAGACAAAAGACAGTAAAGCAAAGATTACAGCTGGGCGCGTCTTGGCACTCAGCCAAGAGCACACCATCACCTTTGGGGATACCCCTTAAATACCTTTTTCATTACATCAGCCCGTTGTATATTCATAGACCCTTATGCATAAACTAGTTTACATTTTCCAGGAGCTATTTTACATGGCCCCTGCTTGGGTCTGCCTTTTCAGAGCATGTGTATTTCTTGGCTGTGGTTTTGGCTCCTTCTCCTTATCGCTTCCAGTTTGGGCCTTGGTCCATACTTTCTTCAGACAGCAGATGCTGATAGTTGGCCTGTCAATAGCAGGGTCTTCACTACAGGTTCACTGGATGTTACCCCGACCACAAAGACAGTTCACTCTTAATTATATCAGCTACCACTACTACTATGTCTAAGTTTTTGTTAATAGCAGAAATAAAAGCAAAGTTATTTTAACATTATAGATATAACATTCATCCTAATGTTTGCGAAAAGCCAACAACATAATATGTATTTATAACAAGCTACTGCTCAGAGGGTGCAGAAGGCTGTGCTCTGAATCCATCTGCAGTGTTGGGTACCAGTCCCAGACCCCCTCCCCAAAACACCTTGGCATCCACGAGCCTGAAAGGTCTTTCTCACTGGCAGCCGTGCACTGCTCCTCACTAGTGTGCAGGGCTGGTGGGGAGCTGCTGCTTCACCCTGTCCTGAAACCCCAGTCCCTGAAACACTGCCCATGTGTCCTGGCTCCAGGATCTGGCTCCAGGCTCGGAGAGAAAATGCTGTTTAACATCTGACAGGTCATGCAGCCAGGTCACTCTGGAAGTAATTTTTTCTTTGACACACCTCTCATGAGAGCAGGGTGGGAGAGGCTGGGGGGCTTTGCCTCTGGCACCCTGCCACCCCTTGCGAGGTACGTCCCAGCCTGGCCTCCCCTGGCTGCAGGTGCCAGAAGCCTTGGGGCCAGCTTCCCCAAGCAGGCGTCCTTCCTTCCTCTAATTTGTGCATGTACTGGTGGCTGCAGGGGCCTCACGTGTGTTTACTGGTGGCTGCAGAAGCTCCAAGGGCCAGGGAGGGGTGGCGTGCTGCCACTGTTCCCTCCCCAGCCAGGCTGGATCCACTCAGCCGTGTCCCAAGGAGAGGGGGAGCAGAGAGCACGGGGAGAGTCCATCACCGCTTTGAGGAGCACTGGAGCTTCACATGGAGGGGCTGGGGACGGGCAACAAAGTCGGGTCTGGTCTGGAGAGCTCAAAGAGACGTGATGCTGTGCCAGGGTGGTGAGGCCGGCAGGGCACGGGGCAGCAGGAGCAGAGCCGAGGCTGCTCTCGTTTGGGAGCTGCAGAAGCTCATGCCAGGTGCCTCATCCTCCTGCAGCTCCTGCCTGCGGGCAGCGTTACAAACCAGCCCTCTCAAGGAGCTCTGTGAGGTCGGGGCTGCCGGCGGCCAGGCACGGGGCAGGCTGGCCCTGCCGCCAGCCGGCAGCAGGGACACCCACCCCCTCAATGCCGGCAGTGTCCCTGCTCCGGCCCTGCCGACAATGAGCCCTTTCAGGGAGCCGCAGCAGCCCGGCCGTGGCAGCCCTGCCTGCGAGCAGGGCAGCAGGGGCGAGCAGGCTGCAGGCAGCAGCCTCGGGGCCACGGGGGCCAGGGGCTCCTCCTGCGGAGCCGGGGCCATCTCCCACCCTGGCCACGCCGCTCTGCTGTTACAGCTCGCTCCGATCCTGGGCGTGCAGGTTGCTTGATAACTGGGCTTCCCCTGCAAGCCAGGCTGGGGAAGAGGGTGGAAGGTCAGGGCTTTGTTCAAGATGCCAAGAGGGAGTTCTAGATTGTCCCATGGTACCGTGAGGGCCACGTGGGAGCTTAGGTTGGGCACCAGGCAGCCGAAGAAGCCACAGCACCACGGCATGGGGCACAGGCTGGCTGGGGTCCACGGGAGTTTTCGCTTCAGACTTCCTACTTGTGTACCTGTGGCTGCTGCTGTCAGTATCTCAGCATCGAAATCCTGGATTAGCTCATGATACAGTTTCAGGAGGTAACTTCCAAGTTCACCCAGCTCCCTAAGACCTCCTGCTGCTTCCTGCTTCCCCTGCCCTTGCTCAGGACTTGCCCGTCCTTTTGGCTGTGCTGGAGGGGGGACAGGGAAGCAGCTTTTTTCCCCACAGGACACTTTTCTGCTGAGTCTGCATGTTGGTGCTGCTTCTCCTCCAGGCAAAACACTGGAAGTGATTCCCAGGCTGCTGACCCAGCACAGTGACAGGAGCAGGCAAGGACACTGTCTAGGGCAGGCACCCTGCCTGATGCCCCAGAGGAGGGCAAGAGGATGTCTTGGGTCCTTTCAGGCCAAAGCAGTGAGCAGGGTCTCTGGGCTGGGACACACCCACTCTAAACAGGCACAGCCTGGCTTCTCCAGGAGATGCCCATGGAAAAGGTTCATGGCTGCAAAAGTAAATGACAGGGTACATTGTGTTTGTGCACTGTTCTCACAGCAGCCAGCAACACATCTCAGGACTGTCTCAGGGCCTGCTCCTTCCCTGAGGAGTGTGGTTAGATAGCATGCAGTGAAGTCAGAAAGAAGGAAGGGTCACACATGGAGCAGGAGGCACCAGCACAAGAGGTCAGCTGAGGCACAGGGCCTTGCTGGCTCCCCAGACAGGTGCAGGAAATCTCTGCAGAGAGAAGTGCCTTGGACTCCACAGCAGGATTTGTGGAGGCCTGACACTGGAAGTGTGATGTTTTGAGCCATTTTTTTGCCCCCCATATTTTGAGCTCTAACTCTATCTTTGTTCTTCCCCAGTGGCTTCTCCTGCTGTCCCAGGCAGCTGTGAAGCTCCTTGCTTGCACCTTCCAGTTTGATTTGGTGGGCCACTTGATTTTTCCACTTGTTCTTTTGTCGTGCCTGTTTTAGAGCTGTATTGATTTCTCTCTTTGCGTGACTTCCACAAAAGCTGCTCTTTGCTCCCAGCTGTGGATGCTGTTTTTTGCCATCTCTTCGCTTCCCTTTGAAAACATTCACTTTGCTAACCCCTGCAAGCAAAGAGACACTTAAAACCCCTGAGGATGGATAGATGAAAGGCTTGGATTTATTCCCCAGTGTAAACTACAGCAGCTTGGGGTCTGCTGTAGTTTAAACAGCTTCCTCTGAGTTGGCTGTGCCTCATCTATAAGCCACCCCCTCTAGAACTAGTCCAGAACTGGCAGCAATTCAGTGGAAACAAAGGAGTGATATTTTGGGTTTGATGAAACTTCCCTTTCCCAGGAATTTATTGGATGTCCTCTCATTTCATTGTGGCTTTCACCTGCCCACTGCTATTCCAGGACCAAGGGAACCCTCCTGTGGCTTCCTAAGGATGGAATTAGAGACCATCATGGTGCTTGCAGAGTCAAGGTTTCTTCTGACTTCCTGTAGCCTTTGGAGAGGCAGAGGAGAGCTAAGCAGGGATTTCGGGCACTCACTGGGGATGGACTGTACCCACCATCTTTGCCAGATGAAGAGGTGGAACTGGGAAAATGCCCTGCTCTGCAAAGGGTCATGA
The DNA here is from genome assembly GCF_024509145.1 of Vidua macroura. NCBI lineage: Eukaryota > Metazoa > Chordata > Aves > Passeriformes > Viduidae > Vidua > Vidua macroura. The sequence goes on from NC_071576.1 coordinate 38,383,227, forward strand.
CTGGCTACCAGGGGAAGGGACAAAACCAGGTGTCTGACTGGACCTGAGTGGGTTTGTGTATTGCCCAGCCCCCCCTGGAAACCTGTCCCCTCTTCCTCCTGGCCCAAGGCAGTAGTCCCCAAAGCCCTGGGGGAACAGGTGAGAGGGCTCATTGCTTTCTTCTGGAGCTGGGGCAGCCTGAACCATCTGACAGCGGGGTTGCATCCAACAGGCACAGGCACCATCTGCTGCAGCACAATGCCACCTGTCCCTGCTGCCCCCACTGCTGTCCCCTCTCCCCCTGTGCTGCCTGGTCCTACCATGCTCCAAACAGAGCCGACAAGCCAAGCACATTAAAAACTTAATGTAAAACTAATTTGTCAGCCATAAAAAAAATGGAAAAGGCTTCAGTGCATTTTCTGCTCATTTTATTCAGCTCCCCCAGCAGGCAATGAGTGCCTCCCATCTCTGTCGAGCCAGCTCTCATTCTGCACCATGGTGGGAGCCTTGCACTGCCAGGGAGAGAGGGGCTCCCTCAGGGAGTCAGTCAAGGGGAAGGTTGGAAGGAGCCTGTGAAGCAGGGGAACCTTGGAGGAGGGTGCTTCTGGCTGTGAGGGGAAAGCTTCAAAGAAGATGCTGCCACCAACTTGAGCAAAGTTTAGCCCCTTGCAGTTTGGGAAAGGTCTGGGACCACCTCTCAAATTTGTGTCAGCAGGGGCTTAGGGCCACAAGAAAACTCACAGGGACGTCATGAGGTTTCAAGTCCTACCTCCTCCTTAAATCAGGATCAGCTATGGGACCAGACTGGGCTGCTCATGGCATTATCCAGTCAGGTCTTGCAAAACTCCAAGGATGGACGATGCCATGATATTTATGGGATTTTTCTCCTTAAATAGTGGTACCAGACCCAGTTTCCAGGACTGTGAACTGTGTGAGGGTCCTGGGCATCCACCTGCCAGGGGAAGGGTTGGGTGAGGCATGAGAAGGGAAAGCTTGATGGTCATGTTTCATTGTCTTGCTAGGGAGCGGGAATGGAAGAATGATGGATCCCTACGGGACTGCATGTTGAAACTGAGAGTAGCATTTGAGGCTGGCCATGTCTTTGGCATGGCTGAGGCAATCAATGGGCAGTCTGTGCCTCTAGAGAGCCCCAACAGCATCCTGGGGTACCATGTCCAGCCCAGGGTGGCTGCCAGAGGCTGGAAGAGACTGGGACAGTTTATTTAAAAGCGGGAGAACAGGCTGGAAAGCAGGTATGTAGAGAGCAAAAGAGCCTCATGTCTGCTTAAGAGATGAAGCCAGGGTAGCAAACACCCAAGGGAGGAGGGAGAAGAGGGATGAAGCTAGAGTAAAGGAAGTGAAAGTGGGTTGGAAGCTGCCTGGCAATCCCAGGTCCAAGGCTTCAGGATGGACCCTGGGAAAGAAGGGTAAATCTTTCACATGAGCCTGGACAAAAGTCCTCAGGGAGTCAAGCACCAGCCAGAGAGCTGCAGGCTGTGGGGGCTGTCCATGGCATGACCTCTCCCCAGGCTGCTGTGGGCAGAGCAGGCAGCAAGGAGAATGTGACATCCCTAGAGGACTCCACTCTTCACGTCATGCTGGTGACTCACTGGCACCGTGGAGCTAAGTGGCAGCCAGGCCCCAGTGGCTGAGCAGCAGGAGCTGAGACATCTGTCCCCAGGAGGGAGCTGCTCAGAGAGGGCATGGGTGAGCCCGTCCCTTGGGATGTGTCCATGTCAAGTCACCCCAAAAAGCATTATCTGAGAATCAAGACTGTTCTTTCCTGCTCTTCCAAACTTGAAGGAGCCAGCAGGGCCTGACCACCACTTAGCCCTCTGGTCACTGGATGCTCCTCTAAAATATTGCATTAGGGTCTTTGAAAGCTCTAGATTAGCACTGGCATCTGAATGTTGCCCATTTCATATTAGCATGCACACAGAATTGCAGCAATTCAATACAAACTATATACTGGTGCGTTGTACTAAATGCATATTAATCCAAAGTGCTTCATGTACTGAGTGTGCACTGAGGTATTTAAATTTGTAGCACCTATTACTACTGACTCACATTAAACTACATATTTATCAGAATTGGTGTTTTGATGTCTGTAATATACCACCAGAAGCTGTGATTCTTTTTAGCCTTCTAAAATGTTTTTTCCCCTGGTTACCATGTCTGTGATACCAGATCAGATTGGGTCAAATCCCTAGGAGTTCTGGAACAGCAGCGCCCCCATGGAGACATCCCTGCCACAGGAGGTGTTATTGTGGAAATCTCAGAGGTGGAAGCACTGGGATTTCCCTACTATAATTTTTCTGCTGGATCAGTCAGATCCATCTGTTGTATTTCTCTGCTGTATTCATGTGGCAGAACAGCGTGTGTTTGCCACTGCTCCCCCCAGGGCACACCGAGGGGCTCGAACTGCTCTGGGGAGCCTGGCAGGGAGGGAAGGAGGGATTGGTGAGTGGGGGGCTCAGGAGGGCAGCTGTGGCACATGTAGGAAGGCTGTACCTGGCTGTCAGGAGGGTTTGCAGGGGAGCAGCACAAGGAATGCAGGCACTGGAATGCAGGGGTGCTGCAGGCAAAAGCCCCTGCCTCAGGGAGTGGAAAAGTCAAAGAATGGGAGAGAAACTCAACAGAAGTGCCATCAGGGAAAAATAACAGAGTAAGAAATAGGCTTCTGCCTCTGAAATGTTATGGTCTTGGACAAAATCATTCAAGTGCTGGGCAAAAACTGGCCCCATCCTCTTTCATATGCTTGTGCCTCTGTCTGTGCCCTGGGCTGCTGGGCACTCCCAGCCTCCCTGCTGCCCTCCCTCAAAGAGAGGGCACTGAGCTCCCTCCCGGCAGTGTATAACCCATACTGCAGCCCTGGGGGGACTGGCCAGGACATGGCAACAAGGATGGGTTTAGCTGTCTATGGTCCACAGTGGTGGTATTCAGAATGTCCCACCTGCCAGAACTTCCATCTCCAAGGATCACTGTGGTGCCCACAGTGCCAGGCAGCTCCACAGACTTTGTTGGTCTTTGGAGAGTTTGAGCCAGCAAAGCTCCAGCCCTGCAGCACAGCCCCACAGAGCCAAGGTGTGAGCGTGTCTGGGATTCAGCAGAGGAACTGCTTGGTCCCAGCTGCCTTCCTCAACTGCTGTCTGGGGAAGTGAAGGATAATGTGCTCAGGCAGTCAGTGATGGATGGCAGGGCA